>NC_086195.1:107566967-108202649 GCF_035770615.1 Melospiza melodia melodia | reverse complement strand
TAAGGGCACACCATGTTGTGTAGTGGCAACTTTATTGGTTTTGGCTTGTGCTTCCAAGTTAACAAATGGTTGTTGATATATATGGTCATGTTTTCTATTGTTCTGAAGAGTATAGATGTATTATGACTTAGGTTATTCATCACATCTATGCTTTTTAGTTATTTTTGGGCTTTCAATTCAGGAGTTTTTTATCATCTTTGCAACATGGCATTCAAATCTCAAAGGCAGGGAACCATCTTTAAAATGTCCCACTTAAGTCTAAATTCACATTGTCAACTAAATATGTCTCCAGACTACTGATGGTGCTGATCAGAGCACCATTGATTCTGAAAGGGAACTTCAGTGCCTTGTTCATGTCTGAACTCTAGAAAGTGGCATTTGCATGTATAGATCTGAAGCTGAATAAGTTTCCTCTTTGTTGCTGCCTTAGAAAGCAGCATTTTTTTCATGACATGATTATAACACCATTTTCTGGGACTCTAATACCATGAGTGAATAAGATAATAGGTTGGCATAGCAGCATTTCTATCTTCTACATAATTAAATGAACCATAACAGTCTAGTGATGTTCTAATTTTGTTTGGCTTTGAAATCCACAGTACGGAATAGATTCCCCTGTTCAATCTTCTGCATGTGTGAGCAATTTCTAGGAGAAGTACTTTTCATCTTATCTTACCTTCTCTCATCTAAGAAATATGTTTAAACTTTCTAGGTAATAAAATATTGTTTACACAAAATTGATAGAATGCTCAGTTTTAATGAAGGTCCCATATGTTTACTTGGGTATGACAAAGAAATAAAAATTCTTAACAAGCCTTACATTCAATTAGATGGACCTTTATACATTACAAATACGTAGATTCTTCTACATATAATTTTTCTCTCCTGATTTGAAAGCAAAAACATTATTATAAAACCCAAACAAACCAAACCAAAATCCTTATTTTATTTTTTTTTCACTTCAGGTTACAATTACTTCTAAATAATTTGAAATTACACAAAAATTGTAAATAGGTGGAAAGAAAAATCATTGTGTTAGATGTTGCAACAAGAAAAGTACTAAACTTAGTGTAAAAAGCAATTTTACATAGAGAAAGCAATTAAAACAAATTCTAAAGGTCTTTGACCTTCTAGCAACCAAAATCTTATTTTAAGCATGTGCTCTTCAATTATAATAGCTTCAATCAGCCTGAAAACCAGGAAAAATCAGAGCTGGCTTTATTTTCAAAGATTTAGCAAAATAATAAATCCAGAACAAAAACATTTTCCAGACAAAACATAAATTGTAAAATAGAAAAAAAGTAGTGTTCATTTCAAATTTGTCTTGAGTTAGAAAGAGTTTGGAAATAAAGCAGTTTCCTCTGATTTAAGGTTATGGCTAAGGAATTTCTACTTTTTTTACTTTTAATTCAAGATTTATTCACAGATGAGTAGTTTAAGTATGCTAATAATCTAAGTTCAACTCTGTGGAAAAAGAACAATGCAATTATCAAATAATCAATACAATCAAAAATACAAAAAAGCACATTCTTAAAAAATTCTTCATAAATATAAATTTCATTTTATATAATGCTGAAATAAATTTTCTCATTCAATTTATTAACTATATATATAGTATAATTTGGATTTGGTTTTAAATTGATCACTACAAAAATATGCAACATATATATATATTTTATATATGTACATATTACATATATACATGTATTTTCCCTGTAGTATGTAAAAATCACCTTTTGTAAGGGAATTCAGGCATTCCTATTAATCTTAAAACTAAATTTTTATTTAGACAAACCATCTAAAAATTTATATATTTTTAAGTTCCATCTTCCTGTCTCATCCAAATCAGTATATGTATTCCATTCAGAAAAAAATTGCTCCAAAGTGACTCAATTAAGATTTCACAAAAAAAGTCACAGAATTAAATATTTTTAATTAATTAATAATGGTATTAATTTTAAGTAACACTTTTTTTTGGTCTCTTTTGACTGTGTTATTTTTCATTTGTCCTATTCAATGAGAACAACTATCTACAGTAATAAGATTATTATTATGTGTATATTTCTTTTAGGCTGTAAACTAATGAGGGCAATATCAAAGCTACAAGGACTCCTCCAGTTTGTGAAACATTTTAAGTATAATACTAAATTCTTTAGTTTCTATGGAAACAGTTTCTGGTTCCTAAGACATAACAGACTATGTATTTACAGAAACACCAGAAAGGAACATAAAATAGTATGAAATTGGCAGATTCAGAAAGGGTACTGCTGACAGAAAGATGCTGGAACATCCTTTCATATCAGAAAGGTTGTACTTCACAGTCATGGTTAGGTGAGTTGGTAGGCAAAGAAGGCTGAAAGAATAATTGAAGATAGGGAGCAATTCAAGCTTAGAGATTTGTAGCGAACACTGTAAGGTTAAAATTTCACAAAATGGAAGTACCTGTTCAGTTCCTTTTTAAACTAGTGAATTCTCATATTAATTCATCAGATGTCACACAGAAAATGACAGTTCAGTGTCTAATAATTATAATACTGGCAGTTATAAAAGCATAGAAAATGTGAAATTTCTTACCTAAATACATTATTTTGCTCATTTACACCTATCATTCCTTTTAGAACCATTCCACTTTTCTATATAATTTCATGTTTACTTGAAAAATGGAGACCAAGGTTCCAGGTTTTTCCACTGAAGTGAAACCCCAGAAATAGTTTTCAGGAATATCTGCTCAGAATGTAGGAGTTGTTGATCTGGAACACTAAACTCAGATAGATTTACTAATTAGGAGTTATTCTCCTTGAGTAAATAGTTTAAACATTAAACTGTTGAGGAAACGTATACTACCACTCATTCCACCTCATGCTGAGGAAAATTCCTATAGCTGCTGGGAAATTCCTGCGCAATTTTTTATTTAAAATTCAATGGTGTCAGCATGACTGGATGTGCATACTGCATTGAGTCTCTCAGGGAGCATAGATGAGATGGGTATCTTTCTGTTTAAACAGTCTGAGGTTGACAGTCTAGGTATTTCCAAGTCTCCTGAAATGGCAGCGTTTTTCAACTTAAGTTGCAGCAAAACCGTGTGCAAAGTACATTTCTTCCCCCCAAAAAATATTTACTGACAAAAAATCTCATAGACTGTTTCAATCTTTTAAAATTCCTCATAAGTACTCATTCTAAACATTGTTTTTCCTGTAGATGAAAAAAGACTGTCTATGTACATGAAGTGGAATTTGTTCCTATGGTCAGAGGTATTTTGAGAAAACAATTCATCCACACACAGAATAATCAGTTCTCTAACCTAAAATCTATTCAAAATTATTAGGGTAACTTTTTTATAGTATTTTATAATTTTCTTGTTCAGTTATCTTATTGTTGCCGTACAGTTATGCTTCTTATTATATTCCATAGTAATTTTATTAGCTAAATGCAAATACTTGACACAGGGTATTTTGAAATTTCTGCCCTGACTCCTGTTGTGTTATAAATAATTTTCTTAAAACCCTTGTCTTCTTCTGAGTGGTTTTGTTGGTTTTTTTTTTTTTTTTTTTTAATTTCAAATTGAACTGAATTATACATCACCTAAAATAGGTATTTCTTTTCTGTTTCTCTGAAGCTGTATCCTTCCAGTATCTCAGTTTAGTTATCTTCATGTAATATTTATAAAAAAATAACACTGCTGGGCCAACCCCTCAGAAATATACATTGAGAAAAACAGACTATCAGCCCTTCTTGACCACGTCTCATTATTTTCCAACCAGCCCTGGGAATTGCTGTAGTATTCACTGCAGCTTTTCCTACTGGTTTTATGCTAACAAGTTTTATTTGCAGGTCAGACAATGACATCATTAAGCAGTTATTTCTCAAGCAGATCTCTTGTACCACTCAAAAATTGCATAATAATTACACATGTCATAGGAATATTGGGAGATATGATTAATTTAAAAAAAATTTAAAAATGGCAGACTGAAATTATAATGAAAAACCATTTAGAAATCTAAATACACAGGCCATTGTTAAAGCACAAAAACACTTTACTGATTCATATTTATATAAATCTGGATCCAATACCTGTGATTCCATTCCCAGATTAATACTGCAAAAATGCAGGTAAAGGCAACTTTCTCTTTAACCTTCCAATTTCCTTCTGCTACCCTTAATATCGGTGCAGCTGCTTCATCAACTAGACCTGTAAGTACATGGTTTCTGAGAATTTACTAATTTATTTTAATTTACTGTTTAGTTTAGATAAACTTTGTTAATTTGCTATTGCATTAATTTTTGAAACAAATTCCCTAGCTCCAAGAAAAAGGAAGGTAGAACAAGGGCAGATTGAAGAGCAGTTGTCAGTTACACCCTGTTAAGGAAAAGAGGCAACCTCAGCATAATTCAAGTACATTTATTTTTACAGAAGAATGTTGGCCTCATTAGCCTTAGAAACCAAGGAGTAATTATTTGTAATTGCTTCATGGATCAATCCCGCCTTCACGTTCTAGCAAGTAGAACACTGAGCAATTAAATGAAGCATAAGTCTTACTTCATGCTTTAGCTGTGTGAATTTTTTCTACAAGATCAGGATACAACACTTCAGACTACATGAAAAGAGAATTTTCTAGAAACAAATATTTATAATAGTCAGAGATTAAATAGGAGAAAGTTAAATAGGAGATTAAATAGGAGAAAAAAAATTTCAGCAGAGGGAGCAAGCATAGCTTTAACTTTTTAGGTTTTCTTAATGACAAACAGTGATTCACACATTTCTCTTTCCCTGATCATTTTTCTTTTATTTAGATAAGAAGTGCTACTCAGGCATTCAGAGTTTTAGTCCCTGTGTTTGTTTTTCTCCAATTCACTTTTCAAAATGAAGAAAGGGTAGAGAAACCTGATATTTTCATATGAAAGTGGATTTGTTTTTGTAATATTACAAAAATCAAAACTGAAGTACCATGAATTCAAAATTCCTCAAATGAAGGGCTGGAGCAGCCTCAAGCTCATTAGTCATTAGAAACCCTAATTCTGTGTGTACTTTTCTACAAACATTAATTTTCCTGGCCAAATAGTTAGGTTGACTCATCCCTAATGTTCATTGTAATTCAATACGAATAGGCTTTTTGTGTAACATACCAATTTCTATCGGCCTTCAGAGCCTATCATCTTTTAAAGATGGCCTTCTTCATTTCTCTAAATCACTGATACATTCCTTCTTTTTATGTCTTTAGGTCATAACTTACATTCCACAGTCATTCCCAAATATTTAATTATCCCTCTCACTCCCTATACTTCTTATAGCATTTTCTTATCTGCTGGGGTGCTCCTCTTCAAAGGATGAAAATTTTGCACCTGTTTCATGGAGAAAATCTTCATCTTTCCAGATTGCAACAGTTTTCATTGATTGCTGGTCTCTGGTTCAGACACAGGTACATCCTCATCTGGCTGCAGACATAGGACAGAGGCTAAAAAAATCTGAACACTTTTTAAAATTGGATAATTGCTGAATGTAGGAAAAATCTTAAAAGCTGGAAGTGATAGTTTTATCCAGAAACTATCATTTATCACATTGCACAGCAGCTGCAAATATCTATAGCTGATTTAATAGCTATATATTTAGTTTGCATTCAATGTCTCCATGTTTTAAATACATCATAGGAATACAATTATAAATATATAGGACACATTGCAAAATATTTAACAACTATGCACAGCAAGATCCATAATTTTTATATAAAGAAAGATCACCTAAATTATTTTAGGCTTGCAGTCCAAATTTCTTAAATTTCTCTTTCCTACTGTTTTCTGGTACTTGCCATTTTGCTTTTGTTACTAAAGTGTCATCCATGTTGAAATTATTTATGAACTTGTTCTGAGATGGTTTTGTTGCCTGACCCTTCAAACTGTTTGTTGTTTGTTTCCTTGTTTATCCAAACTCCGGTAGTAGTAGTCAAGTAAATAATCCCTTTATTTAAATAAAAATTTAGAAACTAAACTTTTACTTTCACATCCTCCTGACAAAACATAATTGCTTAGGAATAACAATCATACATAGTTTCTCTACACATAAGATGAAAAGAGCATTAAAGTTGAGAAATCAACTACTGAATTATTTAATTGCCTATATTAAAAAATGGCTATATTATTTCCCAGGTAATTTAATATGGTTTCACTTTCAAATTATTTCTTTCTCAGTCTTTATAACAGTGCCGCTAAGGTACTGTTCCACTGCACTGTCAACAAAATACTTCTAGGTGTTTTGTGAGCACTTTCTTCACAAGAAAATTGATGTAGAACTTCAAGAATATGAAAAGCATTTGAGATCTGAATCCCACCTTCACAGTACCTACACTGTGCCTACACAATAATTTGCTTTAAGCACAAAGGGATTCCATCACTAACTATTCTTGCATGTACGTCCTCCTCAGACAATCATCCAATGTGCCCAAGTACTTGAGCTGTAAGGCAAGGTTAGTGTTGCTTTTAGTATTTTTAAAGAAAATTGTAATCCAGTGATGAAATTTGTTTTGGAATAAGACACAATTAGGCATCCTTACTTGTATTGCATGCATTTACATGAATTTACATGCACACTCAGTCTATAAATTCTAATTGTAGTCACAGTTATTGGATGAGAAGAATAATTTCATCTAAAAGTTTAAGGCTTGACTCTGTTCCTTCTACATAGGATGAAGTTTGAGATACCCTTTGGCAACTTATCTCACAGTCAGCTGAGACTTCAGGAGCAAGGTGATTTTCTAAAGCGTAATTATCAGATCAGGAGAGATTTCTCAGATACTCCAGGGCAGCTCAAAATGTCAATATCTACTCAGGAAGTTTAATCCCTCCCCTAACAAGTGTTAGTCTGATCACTCTGTAAATATTTTCTACTACATAGGTCCTCAGCCCAACTTCACAGTAGGTTGTACAATTTTCAATTCGCATTTCAGAGAAGTGATAGTGACAAAGACATTCGAAATAATTCTGCGTTTCCTGTATTAATAGCCTACTTCATGTAATAGATTATAGGGAATCCTTGATTCTCAATACTCTCAAGACACTGAGGAGACTCTTTTGGGGATCTGTACAACATTTGCAAGTCCTGTTTCACAGAATGGGGTCTTTAATTTGGAGAATTCGTGTTAATGTTTTAGAAAACTATTAAAGCATTCCTCCTAAATTAACTGGTTAATATTGTTGATGGAATAGAAACAAATCCTCTTGCTTGCGGGGACCAGGAGGCTTCTGCTTACTTAGTACCAAGTAAGCATATGGAGCTTCCTAGTGAGTCCAATATATATATAATTTTCTGCACATGCAGAAATCTAGGTGTTACCTCCAGAAGAATTAATTCACAATAGCACACAAAGATCACTAAGGAACTTCATTTTACTTGAGTATCACTCTGATGCTTCACAAAGCTTCAAGCTGTACTTAATCCTTTTTAATGTTGATATTTTCATACAAAGTTCAACTCCTGGCTCTGCACAGAGCAGCCCAAGAGTCATACCATGTTCTTGAGAGTATTGTCCAAATGTATCTTGAACCCAGACAGGCTGGTGATGTGACCACTGTCCTGAGAAACCTGTTCCAGTACTTAACCACCCTCTGGGTGAAAAACCTTTGCCTGGTATCCAACCTAACCCTTTCCTGACTCAGTCCCACATTTTTTCCTTGAGTCCTGTGACTAGTCATGAGAGTAAAGAGACCTTTACCTGCCTGCCTGTCTGCTTCTCCTCATGAGGATGTTGACCCCAAAAAGGTCTCCCCTCAGTGGCTTCTCCAGACTGAACAATCCAACTGACTTCAGCCACTCTTCATAAAGCTTTTCTCTAGACCTTTCACTGTGCTCTTGGCCCTCCTCTGGACACTCTCTAATAGCTTAATGTCTTCTTTGTATTGTGGCACCCAAAACTGCACGCAGCACATTCACATCTGATGGAGAGCCTTACACACCAAGAAGGAATTTCCCTGTATTGAGGTACAGTAATTTCTAACACCTTTTCTCTTTCATAGAATCACACAGACTCTTTCCTGTGATCTGTTTGGATTAATTGAGGATGATTGCTGCTACAAGCCTTTCTTGGTATGATTGATTATCACAAAATGTGCTAATCTTGGATCACTGTGCTATCTTCCAGAATGAAATGCATTTCGTGAAGAGCAACAGTTTCTTGTCTGCTGTAAATTTCAATTAGTGATGAAAGGCATGGCAACCACAAATCATTTTACAGAGTCACATCTCCACAATGTCTTAAGGTGAGTTATTGCTCTAACATGAAGTAAATGCTTGTGTCACTTCATTGTAAATTGGCTGACTATATGGAATATTAGGTTTAATGACTAAAAGCTAATCCTGTTAAACACAGACCTAGCTAGGACCAGATGAACAATGATCGATCATGAACTCTAGGTACAGGATCTGATGCCCCTAAAACCATCAAAGGACGATGATTAGACCATGATCCCTGGTGTGAAACTCTCCAAGAAGTCAAGGAAAGATAGCATGTCTTTGAAACACCATGCAAACTAAATGGGATTACTGCCTAAAGGGCTCTAGGATTTATAAGAAATTCAGTGAGGAAATGTATTTTGGTGCTATACAAACCTTAAAAAGGAGTGTCTCAGATAAGGGCAAAAGGCAGGGAAAAGTTTATAGTAGAGTGGAATAAGAAAGAAAAACCATGGGAAAACATAAGGAAAACTGTTAAAAGGAATGGGTTGACTGTAAGTAGGGTCTGATCAAACAGGTCTAAACATGTTTGGCAGAGTCCTGTGTTTGACTGACGCATTCCATCCTTCTTAATCATATTTCAGACTTATTTTTTCTGTACATCTGAGCAACTTGATCTGAGTGTGTATGTAGAACAGCTAGCAAACTTCTAGTTAGACCATTCAGTAAGTAGTAAATGAATGACAGTTACCAACATCTGGAGAGCGACACCCCTCCTCCCCCAACAAAGAGTCCAACTGCCTTGGCAGAAACTGGGGACAGGGGAAAATGGAGAAGACCACAGTCTGAGGATCTACTACAGGGTAGACACAAATGTGTCATTGCCAGGTATCTCAATATGGTGAAAGATAATGACTGTGCAAGAGGTCCATGGTCTTGGTCAGACTTCAAATTTCTTCTAGTATTTGAGAGATCTATGAGTGCAGGTATGCTTGTGAATCAGGAAAATGAGGCTGATTGATCCTCATCAGCCTAAAAATAAGCGAAACACGGCCTGCCCCAAAAATTGCTTGTTGTACATTTTTTTTATCAGGAATGCATCCTCAGCTTCATCACCAGCTGCATCGAGGAGCACAGAAACATATGCATCCATTGTGGTGTGGTAGAGTAACCTTGTGTGCCTAAAAGTCCAAACATTTTGACTTTATCTTTTACTGCAGTGAACTAGGAAAGAAAAATCCTCTGAGTCTTGAAGTCTTCCAAATTCAGCTATCCATAATACAACTTGTTTCTCATCTGCTGTGAATTCCAGCTTGTGATTCAAGGAACCACAAGTGCAGAGACCATTTTAGATGGAGGAATCTCCACAGTGTCTCAGGATAAAGTGGTCGCTTAACATGAAGAAAACATTTTTGTCACTTCACTATAGACCTGACATCCTACTCATGCATCCCACTCCCGTGCCCTCCCCCACCACTACCAAAACCTGACATTTTACCCTGTCCTGTTGGGCTACCATCTGCCTGGTACAGGTAAGGATTACAGATGCCAAATCTCGTTCCAACCAAAGCTGGAAGAACTTGTTAATCTAAATAGAGATTCCATTAGTTTGGGGTTTTTGTAAAGAAGGTTCTTATTCAATGAAAGGCAAAATGTTAAAAAAAAGGCTTGAAAGCAATGGAAATATGTTACAGAAAAAAATAAGACTATTGAAATGCTTTTTCTTGTTTCTGAATCTCTTAAGTAAATCACTTGATGCCTGTATTGTGTGTTAAATATTTTAAAACATTATTTACTTAAAAATATTAGAATAATTTTGTGTTTAAGTATCAAATCAATTTGATTAGTAGAAAATGTGCTACCATAGAGGCATTACTATCATTTCTGATTGACCCAGCCCAGTGGTCCGTCTCAGGGCATTGGTGTTGCCAGTCACGGAGGAAGCTTCTGGCAACTTCTCACAGAAGTTTCTGGCTTCTCACAGAAGCCATTCCTGCACCCACCCCACCCCCACAACTATCAAAACATGCCCATGCAAACCCAATTCAATTTCCTTATGTAAGGCCCCAGAAAACTCTGTCGATGAGAGTCTCAAAAGGGTTTGTAGTTTTTCATGTACTCTGATTCAGACACATGGATAAAATATGAACAAGATATTTTCAGGAAGTCAAAACAACAAAAAGCTTTATTGGCAAATTCAGAAAATCGGAGAACTTTGGCAGAAGTTTAGAGCAGCATTAAATCAACATAAAACACTTCACAAAGCATTAACATAGCCCATTCTATTTAGAAAATGTCAATCTCATCCAGTTTTAAGTTAATCAAAACTCCCAAAAGAGGGAATTAGAAAGAGAGAAACACAGAAAAATATAGAAAAGAACAAATACAGCTACCACTCCTGGTTCCAGTGGTATTCAGCTGATAGAAATCCCAAGAAGAGGTAAAGTAGAGACATAGGTTTTCCTCATGTCTTGCTTTAAGTACCCTTTGGCTTTCCTGGGCCCCTCCCCCAGGTGGGACTTCTACTTATTTGGTCACTCTTGTAATAGATTGGGGCTCCAGAGGCTGCTGTGCAGCATTTTCTCTGGTATGCCAGGGATTGGTGGCCACTGCAGGCTTGGGGTACAGGCCTGGGTAGGTGGGGTGTGCAGAGCAGGGCTTTGCCTCACCAGAGCAAGGCCTGACCTGTCCCTTCCCCCATACTCACACCCAAAAGGTTTTGAGAGGTTTTTTTCATCCTTCCAGTTTTTCAGACCATCTCATGTTGGGAACTTCATTGGATGTAGCAAATTAAAAGTATATTTTTAAAGGGCATATGCTTGTGTAAATACTCTAATTTTGTTACTTTTTATTTATTCTTAGATACTTTAGAATGATCAACAACTTACAATGAATGAGTTAAACAATACTGTACCATTTCACCTTTCTTAGGAAGAGACACAACAGTTATCAAAGCCTAGATGACAGGAAGCAATTTGGCGCATGGTGTACGTCTTGGGGATAATGCTGTGCGGGGCCAGGAGTTGGACTTGCTGATTCCTGGGAGTGCCTTCCAATTCAGCATATTTTGTGATTCCATGATTCTGTGATATTAAAAAAGAAGATCATTATGGAAGGGACATTAAGAGTAAACAAGAAACACTGAGTGAATCACAAAAATCCTTGAGGAGTACTTTGCTGAAGGTGGTGACATTTACATTTTACCATAACTTTTTCTATGGCATTACAGTTTGGTGGCAATTGAAAAGAGGCTCACCTTTTCCCAAAAATGGGCTGCATATGGAAAGCTGTATATGGAAAGCTGTATATGGAAAAGTAGAATTATGCTTGAGTCACAAAATTAAGTCAATCATCTTAGGACTCTTATTGTTCAACTACAGCTCAATAGCTAATTATTTTCTAAAGGACAGGAGTGTTTTGAGATAAGGGAAAAGGTATTTGTCATGAAAAAACCAACATATGTCACTCCATTAAAAGAAAAACAAAGAGCAAAATATTTTTTGGAAATTCTCAGAAATTGGCAATTCTTTTGACTTCCTAACCAACTTAAACTTCAAATAAAATAAATCAAGACATCTGCAATTTCATAATATGCATTTATATATTTTTCAGAGAAAGAAAAATGAGCAAAGACAAAAAAGAAAATAAGCATGGTTT
The DNA here is from genome assembly GCF_035770615.1 of Melospiza melodia melodia. Taxonomy (NCBI): domain Eukaryota; kingdom Metazoa; phylum Chordata; class Aves; order Passeriformes; family Passerellidae; genus Melospiza; species Melospiza melodia. Next base: position 108,190,831 of record NC_086195.1, on the reverse strand, counting down.
CATTCAAATGGGGTTTGTTAGTTGATGTTGTCTTTTTCTTTCAAGTAGTGTACACTTTTTCTACCTTTTTAGACATTAAAAACCACGGGGCCAGGGCAGGTCTCTCTCAAGGGGACAGGCCAGCCTTGGATGGCTTAAGCTGGTTGGAAGCAGCTGTTTGGAGCTACCATGATCCCATGGTTGCCATTAGCTCAGGAACTGCAATCACCTGGCCAGGGATGATGGCCTGAAAGATCCCAGAGGTGGGGAGGAATGCCTTTTGTGTCAAGGGAGAAGATTAACTCCAGAGGCCCAGGGAGAGGCAGCCACATTTGTCATAGGCACCATGCTTTTTCTGAGAACTGCAAAGCATCAAGTTGTTGCATCCTTCCCTTCCAATAGGTAAATTCATCTGGGAAACCTAAAATTTTCAAGCTGTGCTCCTGAAGAGTTTTGGAAGGGTAATCACGATACCAGAGTAAAAGAGAAAAATGGTAGGAAGATTGTTGTGGTAGAACTATTTAAAATGTACTATGAATGAGAATTTTCTGTATTGATTTTTATATGGGCAACTGGCATTGTAACTGGACTAGTAATAGCAGTTGATTGTGGTATTAACTGGACTGTAAAAGCATTAATTATATTAACAATAAATCCTGGTTCCATAAAAGTTATGCATTTCTTTTTGCCAATAACAAGATTTTGAATAAAAGACCTTATACCCCATTAGTGGTTGGTGATGCCCTTGGTATTCAAGGCCAAGGACCTCTCAGAGCTTCAAAGAGATGATGACATTCTCCAGGCTTTGGACTAAAGGAAGGGTAAGGCCAGCAGCAATGTGGCCTCTCGCCTCTCAACTGTGGTCTAACTGCATCCACAGTCACAAGGAGTAGGAATGGTGGGTGTATGTGGATAAGCAGCACAACCCCAAGGACAAGAGCAGTTGACTAATCTGGGTTATCCAGAGATGCTGCAGAGGCAAGGGCCCAAACCATAAAGTATATGGAAAAAAAAAAAACCCAGAGGGAGACTGCACTAAAGAAAAGTGGAGAGCACCAATGTGGAATATGCAAGAAACATGTCTCTTCTGGAGAGACAGAGGGAAGGTTCTTATTTTTGTCTTCAGAACTGCAGCTGGCAAAGAGATAGGATTGTAGCAACAGGTGAGACATGATTAGTCAAAGACATCATCAGACACACCTGAGCCTCAGTCAAGCGTGGCACACTAAGAAGGAAAGGGAGATGATTCCCAATCACAAGACAGTTTTACTCATTTGCTGACCCGACTTGGTCAGTTCCCTTCTGACTTCAGATATTCTATGAATTTCAGTGGTTATAGAAAAGGTATTAAAAATGCATCCTCTAAATATTTTTGATGGAAATATTTTGAATTATTATCATCCTAATACTTGACCACAAATTTTAAAAACAGGAAAATAAAAAGAACAATACACATAGAGTTTGTGGAGTGTGTGTCATGTCTTCATGACTGCCACAAATTTTTAGATGTGTCATAGAAACAAGAAGAACAAAGAATGGCCATGGATGTGCCATGATTCTTTTTGAGGATTGCTAGTTGAATTGATAGAACTGCCAGAGATTTTAGGCTGTAAAATAGCTCAGCTGTTATTCAATGGCTTGCAAGAAAGACAATGAAAAGATTTCTGGCCTTGTTAATGAGCTCTGATTTGTGGACAATGTTTTCTGCAGAGAGAGATGGTTTTCCAAGCCACATTCTCTTTTTGCTGTTGTCTTTATTTTTCCATTTCTCAGTATAAACGCATGTAATGGCATATGGATTCCTGCCAGTTTTTAGCTATATACGTATACTGACTCTGAAAGAATCATTTGTTTGTCCTGCAGTATTGTTCTACATGTTGCAATCCCAGAATCTTCAAACTAAATTCAGCTGGAAGTCTTTTAACGTATTTCCTACTGTGTGTACATGTTTTTTGAAAAGTAATTAAATTGACTGTTTAGTTATTGAGTCTCTAAAAGCATTGATTCTGATGGAAACTAAACAATGAGCCCTTTTGGAGAGGTCTGGAACATCGTCCCAGCTTCCATCTGGAGAATGGAAGTCTTGATCTGGGATTAAATCCACGTGCATTTGTCAAGTGTTTGGATGTCATGGTGCTAAAAACCATTAAAAATCTAAAACAACAACAACAACAACAAAAAAAAACTAACAATCGCAAGTAATGCGGAAAGGATTTACAGGAGAATTTAAATCTTGTTGACTCAGAAAGGAGAATTGAAAAAATGCCCAAATAACATTTGTTAAAGGTAAACATCTTTATGAAAGTTTGTGGAGTAGAAAGCTGTTCAATAAAAGAAACACTAAGGACATTTTTTAGTCTGTCTTATCTAGAACAGCCTTGCAAAAATGGTAATATGAACATAAAATACAACCAGAAAGCTACTTAAATATACAATTTTCAAGGGGGAAAAAAAGAGTGCTAAACCAAGAAGAGAATAGAAAGAAAGATCAAGAAAGTCAATATATTACATTGCAAAGAGCAATATAAAGTTATCTTTGTGTGCTTTCATATATTTATGTCATAATTATTTTGGAAAGAAAATCTCACATAATTATTTTGGAGAGAAAATCCAATCATACTCTTTTGCTTGTCTTGTTTTTATAACCCTTCCATTTTTTTGTTTTCCTCTTTGTTTGTCCTTTTTATATACGTCCTTTAAGCACTAGAAAGATGCAATTAATCCTTTCAGGATTCTTCTCCATGCTATGTCTCTGAGCCTGTCTTCACAGGAGAGGGGCTCCAGCCCTCTGATCCTTTTCATGGCCATTCTCTGGACTCAGTCTAACAGGTACATGCTTGTTTTGGGCTGAGGACTCCCGAGCTGGAGATGCAGCACTCCAGGTGTCATTTCATGAGGATGGAGAAGGAAAATCACATCCCTTGACCTTCTTGACACTGCTTTTGATGCCCCCATGGATGTGATTGGCCTTCTGGGCTATGTGTGCACACTGTTGGCTCAAGTCCAGCCCTTCATTCACAAGAACCCCCAAGTCCTTCTCTTGTGCTCTCAAGGAGTTCATCTACCAGTCTATACTCATGTCTGGCATTCTCCAGACCAAATAAGTTATGCCCTCTCTTGAGCTATCCTTCTCTCCACCTGAGATACCTATGCCATGTAAGTTTTTCTGAGATCTAAGCTGGGAAATATGTTCACAGCATTTTTAATTGAAATGTCTCATCAAATGGGGGCTTCATGTGTTTGAAGCTTTCTGGATCATTACCTAAAAACAAGACAATACTTAAGGGTCTTTTCACTTGTCCTTCTGTGAAGTCTTCAATGAGATTTTTGTCACAACACTAAGTCACAGAGAACCAGTGCCTGTTTCATGGACTAATAGGCAGTTCTACTAGATGGGCACAATTCTTAGAGATGAGACACTAGAGTGGAATGTAACATCAGGTCACTTTGTACATGTGTTTATATATGAAATGAAAGAGCCAGCTATTAAAAAAAAGCACAAAAAACCACCAAGAAAACAACACCTTGACTTTTGAAATTAACTTCAATTTGTTAAACATACCAATAAAACACAGATATAAATAGCAATAAGTAAATAACCTCCAGCCCTGAGAATATAACTTTATTCCATCAGGACCTGTAGCACTGCACAAGTAATGGAAATGCTGTTAGTCAGCTCAGAGTTCACTTCAATAAATCGTAGGTCACCCAGAATTTGTTCTCTACAGGTTCTTGGTTTCCATTAAAATAATGTAACTTCTCTAATTCAGTTGCTGGCTAATGGGGGTTTCAACTTCTAGAATGTAACCTTGACAAAATATATCATCCTGCAAGTAAATTTTCTTTCATCTGATATAATCAAACATGAAAAAAAAAAAAAAACAAACCCGATGCAACTGGTTTTGTCCTGTTTTCTAGTTTTAAAGCAGGATTTTCCCTCCCTGTTGTCTCTGAAGGTGAAAGCAATTTTATGTCCAGGGTTATTTCAATGATGTATGAGACACTGTGCAAAAATTCTATGCAATTCTGTGTGTGAGAAATGCCCTGCAATATTTTAAGTAATGCAACTTAGGACTTAGAGTTTCTGTTTCTCCTTAGAAAATAAGGGCTTTTATAGTTAAAATGTTCTCAATTATTTAATCTAGGAGTCCCTCAAAAAGATGTGAACACTTTTTATTCTTAGAAAATAAGAATAGTAAATAAAATTATATTGTCAGAATATAATTTAAAATACTTTATATCGTTAATCTGCCATCCTTATCCTTACTAAATAGAAACTTTTTCTCAAAGGAATGAAATTGGTCTCAGCCCTTTCACAGTCTGTTGAAATGGTTTGGACATGTTTCATGTAACTTTTAGTACTACAATAGAATATCTGAGATAAGAGCGTGGTTGTCATGATCTCACATTAGGGTTAATGGAAAGAATGAATTTTTACTTATCTGAGCTATCCTCCACAACTCACCACTTCCCAGCATAAAATGTCGTTACAATATAAGTACCTATCAATATAAGAGCCTCGAATTAGGCGGATTAAATCCAGACCAAAATAGTTTATTGCCTTCTGTAATTGTTGTAGCAAAATGTTCCTATAATTTTTATTAGAAATAAAAGAAAAGGGAACAAAAGGAAGAAAATGGAGCATCTCAATGAACTTTTAGTAAATAAAATTCACTGATAATCTTAAGGAGAAATTAAATATGGTGTTTGATAGTAGCAACATATGTTCAATATTTTACCAATAAAGTTGTAACTAGCTGCTTTAATTTTACACATTAAATCCCAATAGTAAAATTATAAGAGGAAAAAAAGAAATAGAAATTAAACATCAATTATTCTTGTAGTTTTAGTTCTCTAGAGACAGACATTGTGTTGATTTTCATAAGTTTTAGCAAATATAAGATAACTTTTTATATGTTGGTAGGACTGCAAAATAAGAAAGTCATATTATTTTGTTCAAAAGATGTTTAAAAATTGTATGTGGTTGCTTTATTAGGTACATGTGTGAAGTAGTAAAAAATGAATAAATAATGGAATATATTACATGGACATGTTATGTATCTTCACTTGAAAGCATTTAATAATCAGACTCTTACTGCAATCAGAATGTTATTAATATCCATATTGTTAGGATAGGAATGCTGAGGAATGGTAATGGGAACACAGCATATGCATCTTGCTCTTCCGTTTCCAGTAGATTAATTCCCTGTAACACTGTATTGCCACAGTATCTGTTTATTTTTCTTAAGACCAGAGGTGTGTGACAGAACTAGATGTTATACAGATAATTCTTTGTTTCACGACCTATCTTACCTAAAATACTGATTAGCTAATATTATTTACATACTTGGGTATTTTCTTTTCATTCACATTGTATCAATTTTTGCTTCATAAATTTGAAATTGTGTATGTTTTTTCAAATAAATAGTACCACTGGCCACTATTTCTTATTGCTTTCATAATATATATTTTAGGAAATTTTTTAATAGTCTAACATTTTTAGAATTATTTGTTTTTAAAAATTACTTCAGTATAAAACCATAATGTATCTAAAAATGCTCCCTTTGAGTGACTACAGCAGGTCAAGCTTATACTGAGTTTCATAATGGAATGAGGTCACTGAAGATGGAAGATGAAGAAAATGGCTGCTATACATTCATGAAAATAATTTTAGCACATGCCATAAATTCAGCTTGTTCTTTTAATTACGGCAAAATAATCTAATATGAAGCGCAAATATGAAGCCTACAAAGAGGAAAAAAATCCTAATTTTTTCAGTTGAATGAGACTATACTAATGAATGATAGACTAACTCCTTAAGGCAATGGCTTGTATGAGTTCAGATAGAAAGTGAGCTTGCATAAGTAATTCTGCTTCCATAAGTTAATTCTAAGCAATGTTTATCTGATGGAAATATTGGGGTGCTTAGTTTTTTGGTTTTTTTTAAATTGGGTGATTTCTTCCCTATAAGGACAGCTGTGTTGCTCAATAAAGATAGGTTGATCGATAAAAGGTTTATCTTTCCTTATATTCTGCTTCTGCAAGAGCTTTGCACATAAGATTGCCCTTAGAAAAATGTTGTTTCAGTGTAGGTGGTCAAATCATATGAGGTTCAAATTCCTTTAATTTAATGATAATTAATTGTAAGAATGATAAAGGTAGCTATCCATTAAATATCTTGAATTTGAAACAGAAAATTCTCAGGAATACAGTGAATTATATCGATTCTATCTCGTTCTGTACAATTTTGGCACATATCATGTTAGCAGTTGTCCCCAGTTGCCTGTTAGGAGTCATTACATATAGAACAGATTTAATAAAATTGAACACTTTAAAAAAATTCAAAATACTGGCTAGAGAAAAGCCTGGAGAAAAAGAGGTAAAATAAAATTGAACTAGAAATAATTTTTCTGCCATCTAGTACATCTAATTTAAGTATCTTATTGATACTCTAATTCACAAAAGATGTGCTCCTGGGTCCAGAGCTTCATTCCATCATCTGAAATTATATTTCATGCATTGATTGATATATCATTCTCTTCATTTGAGAAAAGATAAATTGTCCTTAGTGTAAAGCCATAACAAAAAGTTATTCTTAGTAGCCTCATGTTGTACAAATCTGATGGTTAGAGCAGCAAAAGAAGAAATAAAAAAGGTAAATCTCAGTTCTTTCTTACCCAAAATTAATTGACCCTGTTCCTCCCATAGCTGAGAAAAGTTATCTAAGTACTAGATGACTTAGTTGAGGCCACCTGAGGATCTCAATAATGCTGTTCTCTATTTCTTATACTGTCTCATAACTAATGTGGTTTTAAGAAAATTATGACTCGATGAAAAATTCAAGAAAAAGCTGAAAAAGCTTTACTTTGGGGAGCACTTATCTGAGAAGTCTCTTCTATTCTTCTGATTTCAAGACCATAGTTTTTTAATCTGACAGGAGTTTTATGATTTTTCAGTTTAGGAATTAAGAGCAGGTTGTTAGCATCAAGATTATAATATCTTTTTTAAGGGAGCGATGGTATGGCAGGAGAAATTAAGACTGGGGAAATACTAGCTGACAGCTCTAATGGAAATGTCACTGATCTCTCAAAAAAAAATATCCAGAAGTTAAAATTTAAATCGTTTTGTTAAATTCCATCATGGCAAAAGGGAACATAAGATATTTGAGTGGAGTTAAGTTTATTGTTAAACCAAAGAATGCTTTAATACTTTAATTACCTGTATGTGTTATTGGTATCTATTAGCCAGTTTATCTATTTGCAAAGAATCTTCACTAGAGAGACTTTAAATAACTTAAATTAAAATTAAAACAAAACTAAAAACCAAAACCTAAGAGTGAGAATTTCTTCTCTTCCCTAGACATTGTGCTTTTCTTTGAATGTCCTTCAAAAAACTGTGCCAAAAGATCTAAGGTGAAGTAGAAGGCAATCGCTGAAATCATGGGTGTGACAACACTCCATCATCCATCTCAGAGCCCTGCTCAAGGCTTTGGGTTGGCATTTCCTCTTTCCTGGCCTGTTGTCAGCTCATCTGCCATCTCTGTGGGGCGGTGTTGGTGTCCCCTACCCTGTGACACAAAATGCTGATATTTCTCCACCCCATGTCTGTCAAGCCACTGGCCTCAGCCAGTCGAGGCAGTCCCCAAGCCAGCACCCATTGGGAAGCAACATGAGGAGAGGGAAAATCCAAGCATCTCTGACTGGCTTGAACCATCTCCAGCCAGACCTAGATGGCCAATACCACCCCTGACCCTGAGGAAGTCTTGCCCTGTGGGGCTGCTGCAGGCCCACAGTGTATTAAACAATTTACTGCACTTTCTTTTATTTTTTTCATCTATTACACATCTCCTCTACATACTGACACATTCACAAACAGTGGAACCCCTTAACTGCTGCCTTCATTCATGCTGTTTTACCCCTCTGGTTGTCCTCTCACCCACATTGTCAAATACCAGCTTGGCTTCAGGAATGGGAAACTGCCGAACTCAAAGTCAGTGACTCTCACTCTGTGCTCTCCCCTTCTCCACAGACCCAGTTATTTTACTGCAGAAGACAATCAGATTGTCTAACTCTAGTTTACCATTTACCTTTGGACTATTCCCAAAATATTCCATTCCTTCTTGTATCCTGAAATGGGTGCCAAGGAAAATCATACTAAAGTTGTCCCAGGGATTGAATACAGCCTAAAAGTACTGCCATACTGAGGGACTATGAGGAGGGAGGAGGCCACGGAGATGAAGGAACCAGGGTTTTCACAGACCTGCTGGGTGGCAGGACAAGGGTATAAGCTGAAAGAAGAGAGGTTCTGATTGGAAATAAGAGTCATGACGGCAATCAAGGTGCTAATATGATCTTAGATGGGAGATGCCTCTGACAGAATTAAGATGCAATAGAGACCATATGATGAAGCCAATAACATGGGTCTTATTTAATAGTAAAGATAAGATAGAGAAAGAAATACATAGGAAAAGGGGGAGGGGGGAGAGAGAGACAATGAGATCAGGCAGAAGATAGTCACCAGCCATGGATCCAGCAGCATTCCATTGGTCCTTCTTCACCCTGGGCTTTTTGGTGGTGAGGGCTCCAGAGTCATTCTTGTGGTGGTACCACCTTTTGTACAGTCCAAGTTCCAGGTATCCACAGGACACAGATGCCATTCAAACACCTTAAGGTGATATGTGTAGGAGCAGGTGCTTCCTTTCCCACTGTTTGCCACAAAGGATTTTTTTATTTTCTGGAGGCATTAACAAGGATGTGCTAAACAGATCTTAACTCTGGTCTTCCAGGCCTTCCTGGAAATAGAGCCTTCCAGATTCAAGTTCCTCCCTTTGGTGCTTATGTCAAGTTCCATCCTTGGTGGTTCCTTTTAGCTTTAGCAGTGTTTTGAGGTGCATAACTGCATTCTGTGAGTTCTTAGAGGTGCCCAAAGAGGGAGGCTTTATTGTTTGGAGTTTGCAAGATTCAGAAAGACAAATTCACAGGAAACCTCAGAGTTCACACTGCTCTGGGAAAAGGGTTGCACTGCAGAACTCTCAAGATCCAATCCAACCTAAATTTTGTTGTGACAACACAAATTTAATTGTCAGTCGTTGAAATAGAGTACATTTTCATTTTATCATTAAAAAAAAAAAAAAAAGAGAATATAAAGAATATAAAAAAAAAACTTATAAAGAGGCAGACAAAAAGGCAGTTATGCACTAGGGATCGGGTTCTCCCTAGGGTTAGGGTTCCAAAAATCACAAAGCCCAGAGCTCCAAGCACACTGCAGCTGCAAAAGACATGCCAAGGGGAACACAGAGCTGCCACAACATGGCTCCCTCCACACATTTTTCCTTTCAGCCAGCCTTAGCCGAAGACTGCTTTTACTGCTCTGCCTAGGGTTAGGTTTCCACCTAGGGTTAGGGTTCCACCTACAGTTAGGGTTCCGAAAACCAGAAAGCTCAGAGCTCCAAGCACACTGCAGCTGCAAAAGGCATGCCAATGGGATCACAGAACTGCCAAAATATGGCTTCTTCTTTTGCTTTCTCCTCTGATCTACTTGTCTACCAAGGCTGCTCTCTTTTCCCTGATTTTGGAATTTTTGTTAGGATAAGTTTTACAAGTTTTTGAGACGTTCCCTTCTTTATAAGGACAGACCACAGCCTAAGGAATGCTCTCCTAATTTATTTTCTTTTACCTCACCTGTGTGCTGGGGAACTCAGAAAACTTTCTGTTACTTCTCAGTATTTGGTAAGGTATTTGCTTTGGGCATCCTTGAAATAACCACCAAGCCTTGTGCTCTAAAGAAACTGAAAAGGGAGAATGGCACAACTACAGCATTGCTCCCATACACCTCTCTACCTGGCATCACGCTTGTGCTAGGTATCTCAGCCTTTGACATAAAACTGGCTTTAATAAATCTGCCAAGGATGAGAATTAGTCTTAGGGTTAAGCTTGAGAAAAACACAAAGAACAGAGACCCAGGGACACTAAAACTAAAAAATGCATGGCAAAGGGAATGTGATACTGTATGAAAATATTCTGAGAAAACTTTTCTCCATGACGGAAGTCAAAACCGTAATCATAAACATATCCCTAGCCCTTGGATGAGCAGGAAAAGCCTTAAAGGGTGCATCTGGTGTAAAGGAGAAACTCAATGGATGGAGTAATGTTGGTAGAGCACCCTGCTGGCCTTGGCAGGTCTTTTGTAGCTTCAGTGTCCCTGGAGCTATGGGCTTTGTGGTTTTCTGAACCATAACCCTAAACATAACCCTAACCCTAGGCAGAGCAGGAAAAGCCGCATGGGTGTGAGGCTGGTGCCAAGGAGAAAAATGTGGAAGGTGCAATATTGGGGCAGAGATGTGCTGGCCTTGGTAGGCCTCTTGCAGCTGCAGTGTCCCTGGAGCACTTTTTACAGCTATTGAGGAAATAATATAACTTGAGATTACATGAATGCTACCATTCAGTTTTTGGTGGGGTACACATCAAGATCCTCTCCCTCAATTTTCTGGTAAGTAGCCCTGGAATCTGTGTCCAAACTCCCAGGAGAAGTCCTGAATGCTTATCAGGATATGTGTGTGTAGGAGGCTTCTGCCTCTGCGATAATTCTTGTGTCTTTCACTGTCTTTGTAAAACAGTGTCTCTCAGTCAGGAATATTTATTTTATCTCTTCCCACAGCTGCACCTCTAAGATGTTGATTCTTAGCTGGGGCCTGAGCCCTTTTGGCACCAGAGATGACCCTGTTGCGTCAGGGACCAAAGATGGGTTTGAGGCCTGACATACTTCATCTGTGGTTGTGCATGTTGACATGATAATGTAGAAGAAGAACTTATCGTTAGCTGGTAGGAATAACCTTCAGAAACAAAACTACGTATTGGTCACCTGGTGGGATTCCTCCTGTGAAAGGGGAACAACATAAAAATCATTGTTGGCATAGAGGTGTGATCATGGGCCGTTGTGACCTCATCTCATGGCCCTGTGTGACATGATGTTGAAACTGGTCACTCCTGAGGAGAAGATAAAAGTTGTGGTCCTGGGGAGAGGATGACATGCTGCACACTGTTTTCATCCAGGGAAGGCCCTGAAGGTGTGCTGGCCTCCTTCCCCTCCTGCTCAGGAGCTATGAGGAGCTATGCTCAATCTCCTCCTCCTGCTTAGTGGCATCTCCAACACCTGGGGGTGTGTAGGTATTTAATTTCTAACACGACAAATAAAATTGACTTGCTTTGCTATTCAGACTGCTTCTTGAGTTTTTGGTGCACAGGCATCCTCCCAAACCCATAACACCCCTTGCTCTGTCTTTCATATGCACCAGCTATCTGTGCTCGAGAGTGGGGGGACATGTCCTGCCACACAGACAAGGAAATTTTTCACATATACTGTGAAAAATAGATGTTAAAATGTTTTATATTACAAGTAACAAAAAGAAAAGCGATGAAAAAACCCCTAGTTTAGTCATGAATGGTCATTTTGTCCTTAATAACTACTTAATGTTCCAGACCAATAAATTTGGTTTTCAAAAAATGTTATGCATTTCAGAAGCCTCAATCTTAACACTGCAATGCAGTTTATTGGCTCCTCTAATAAAGGAGATAGAAGACATCAGTCTATCTGGAAGTTGTATGAAACATCTTTCTTTATGATCTGAGCCCTAGATTTCGGTGTTCTGAAAGTATTTGAGCAGTCTGTACTGTACCAGCCAGTATTATAAGTCAATAATATATCAAGCTCCTGTAGTAATTTAAAGGAAAAATCATAAAGGAAATTCAAATATATCAATAAAACAAATTCTATATCTGAAGCATCATCAAGTTTCACCTAATTAAAAATGAATCATTTAAACCTTGTCCTTTAAAGGAGTGAAAAGGAACTTTCTTGGGAGCCTGAGGATGAAAGTAAGAAATCAAGAAAATCAAAATGAAAAAAACACTTGCTAGGACACCAAAGCGTGTTTGTTGTATTTAATAGAAACCTGAAGTATAGAAAGACATACGGTAAGTTTGAATGAATATGTGCTTTATAAGATTGGTAGAAAAACTGTGATGATAGGGAAATAGACCGTAAAACTCAAAGTATATGAGGGATTCTTATATCATCAGTTTGAAGCAAGCTATAGCTCTTTGCTACTTCTGCTAGATGAACAATTCTAAAAAGCTGTAAAATTATTTTACAATTATCATGCTTAATTTGATTCCTTTGGTGATGTTTGTGTAACTGATTAAGGAAGATTATTACCACATTGTTTTACTACAACTTTATTGTTATAGCTTACACAGTACTCATTGCAATCAAATTTAGTTTCTCTCATTACACACATGAGGCTGATTTCAAAAGGATAAAATATTGTAAAAGAAGACTTTAAGAGACTAGGTTTAGAAGAAAATTTAATATTATACATTAGCTCTGAAATACAACAGTATTTCTTCTATCTCTAAAAGCATTTTTATTTCATTGGTTCTAGTTTTAATGGTAAAATTAGGTGCCACTGAGACAGTTAAATAAGTATCTCTGAAGTTACCAGTGTGAGGAAAGAAATAGACAAGAAACATTTTTCCTTTGTATATGTTACCTCTAACACTATGTATATTCCTCAAAATAATGGATAAGTTTTTTCTTTCATTTGTCATCAGAAAGATGATAAGGTATAACAAAAAAGGATATTTATGAGGAAAAAAACCCACAACAGTAAGAGACCAATCATACTTTTTTCCTTCCCTTGTGTTTTTGTTAATCACAAACAATGTGAATTCCCCGTGTTCCTCTTTCACATTTATTGAAAGTTGTGTTAAAAATATCCTTTCCATTCCTTCTCTTTTCTACATTCACCTTTATACTAATTGCCAAGAACTACAGTTTAAAATAATTTTTGCATGATTACATTTTTTTTTCCCCAGGACATTTTCAAATGACCAAGCTATCTTGTAGTCTATAGACATTCATAGGAAAGTAAAAGTAATATTTTATTAGAAGTCATTAGTTTAACATACCAAACAGAATTTCTATCCAACTTGTCTGAGAATAAAAAACCCAACAAACAAAAAATTCAACATTTTCGCTCTCAGGAAACAGTAGAAGTTTTATATTTGTGAAACTTAAACTTTTCGGGAAATGTCTTGGAAAGTTAAATGTGTACATCTCTATTTTGAAGTTAACATAGCTCCAGGCTAATGTTATGTAACACTGTTTACTGGCATAAGATAGTTCTCTTAACATGGTTGGCTGCTTTTTTTTTCATTCCATTGAGTTTCTGTAAAGTTCTCATGACTCCTTGAAATCTGTTGCTTAAGTTAACTGCTTTAGAGATTACATTTTTCTATTTTTTATACGACAATTCGAATTCTAGAACTGAATGTTGTCTATGGAAAAATCATCATACATTTCAAAATGTGAAAATGTTTAGCATAATTTCTAAATAAATCATAAAAAGTCATGACAGCAAAACTGTTTCAAAACAGTGTGTTTTGAGACAAAATCCTTATTTTTCAGTTCTTTTTAAGGTTTATTTAGGAAAAACTAACTACAAGGCCAAATCCTTGTTTCAGAGAACTTTCTTTTGTCAGTTCTTTTTACATTCACACATGGAGCAATAGTACTCTAAATATTGCCTTAGGTTTTAATGAATGTAGAGAGACAATTCAACAACATGGACATAGGGTTTTATACAAATATGTTTAAAATCTCTAGATACGCAGGAAAAGTATAGATTACAGCAAATTAAAACAAGAACATATTTCAGTTTCTCCCGGCTCCACTCCAATAAATAAATATCTGAATAATTTGAAGTGCACAAAAGGAAAATTCCATTGGAAAATTAGAAAAAAAGATTTCAGAGTGAGAACTTCTGAAGAATTTTAATGGTATGTGTCTGGCTCCTGGATTGATGCAAACTATAACTACATTTAACTATGCTCAAGTATCCATATGCATGATCCAACAATTGTACTTATGCACGTGTATGTACACTGAACCTCTCCAAAAGATTGGAAGTCCTTACAAAGGCGTCAGAACAGGTGATGGTGAAGGGAACCCAGTCCTGTAATGAACGTGTGCTTGCACCACATGGCTGTGGCACAGTTGTTTATAAGGGTAACCAAAAGGAACCGTTGCCTAATTACTCTCTCCTGCTTCTTGGACTGTGTGCCGGGTGAGTTGTTTGAGAGGCTCACAGACCTACTCCTCCTGTGCACCTGTGGTATGGGATCACAAAGCAGGGAAGAGGCAGCAGTGCTGATCTGAAAAATGCAATTCGGTCCATTAATGGGGTTCTAAATGCTGAGCCTCATATTTAGTTTATGAGATTTTTCAGAGACTTTGTCCTTTTCTTCCATCTCAAACAATTGCTGCAAACACATTAGTGGAGATTGTTCAATTTACTTCTATTCAGTCTCATTTCAAACAGAGGATGTTACATCTACATGATGTAATACTGCTTTTGATAATAGTTTATTTAGAGCTTATGGTAGAAAGATAAATAAATAAATAAATAAATTTCATATTTTTTTATTCTTATGTACCTCATTTAGACAAAAAAAAAGTCTGTCAAGAAAACAAAGATGAAGAATTTTATTGGGCATGAAATCTCATTTTAAAATGCTGTTTCTAATGTCTCTTTATACCTTTGTGGCTTTGTTCCTCCATTCTGAAAGTTCTTTGTTCACTTTATTAAACGGCAAAAAAGAGATACTAGAGGTTTGTGACTTAGGAGTTTTGTCTTATCAACAGACAACAGAAGGAATATTTGGAACCTGCTAGTACTATTCTTTAGAAATTTGCTCTGTCCCTCTCAGTAATGGCATATATACATTTTTTTCCTCTATGTTCTTGAAATAAATACTTTATTGTTTTTATTTTCAGTTCTTTATGAAAATGTAACATAGTAAATCAATATGTAATTTGCAGAAGAAAGAAATCTAATTTTATTTACTCACCTGTACTTTCTATAGAAAATGGAGATCTTTTAAAGAAAGTTAAAGTCCTGATTTGCTTTTTCTATGTGTGTTTCTGACATTTAATTTTCTTAAGGGGCTACATAAAAAAGAAAGATCTTTGGATTGGCTTTAGGACCCAATTCCCTTTCCTCTGAACTACATCTTCCTGGTACATATCAAGTTTAACTTATATTGACAATTAAGAATGCAGATAAAAAAAAATCAATGCAATTAAATTCACATTGAAATTTACTAACATGAAAAGAAAAGTGTCAAGATGATGGTAATGTTAATATGGAATCCTGGCACTTTGAAAACCCTATTGAATTTACTGAAGACAGATTTTGATCAATAGGAACATACTGATAAGTACATTGGTGATTTTATCTACTAACTTTTGCAGTATAATGAACTCAACTTGATAGAAATTGAGTTTTGACAAGATGTTTCAGGTAATTGAATATCCAGATTTTTATTTTTTTTTGGCTCAAGTGAATTTATCAGAATGATAAAAGGAAGATAATCAGAATTTGGGTTTATCAGGTTGAGAGAGACAAGGGGTGAGAGATGAGTTAGATGCACAGGTATTATGCAGAAGTGTATTTTTAACACAGGTTGATTTCAATGTGTAGAGGAATTGAAAAAAGTTAAAAAAGCAAAACCAAGCAACAACAATAAAAAAAAAAAAAAAAAAAAAAAAAAAAAAAAAAGAGTTTAGAAGACAAATGTAGAACTAAACCAGCTAAAATAACTGGGATATATTCTTAAGATCTGAACAAGACCCATAAAGTGGTATAATCAGAAAAGATCAAGAGGGAAAAAAAGAAGTTATAAGAGGCCAGCAAAGTAAGAGGGAGGAGACAAAACTTTTGGGTTGTTTTTGGGAGGTGAGGGGAAGGGAGGGAAGTGTATTGGGATGAATTTTGCATAGCAACTAATACCTGCTGTCTTCAGCGTCCACGTAACATAGTGTTAAAGGCAATACAAACATGTCAACCCATCTTTTCCATCATTGCTCTCTTGCAACTAGGATGACAATGCTGAAGTAGACTGCCACTAACATGTTAGGTTAGCCATAGAATATCTGAGACTATGAGGTGGATACTGGAAGTAAATCAACCATACACACAAGCAGAAAAGCCCAAGCCAATGAATCCACCCCACTTTTCCAACTGATCCTGACTATGTTTTGGGTTCCTTATTGCTGCATTTCTTCTGGAAAATTTTTTGTCTGCATCTTAACTAGTGCCATTAAAGGGCTGGAGTGTGACTGTTTTAGATGATTTTCACCCCAAATTTCAGGAAGTAAAGTACTTTAAATTACATCTGAGCAGTGTCATCCTGGAAGTAGCCGTTTAAAACATCCTAATCAGTTAAATAAATGTCCCAAGTACATCACTTATGGATCTGTTTGCATTTAAACTCAGTATAATCACTGTGACACACAATTGTTAATTCTAGCAAAACACTCTAAATAGCCCTAAATTAAATGTTTATATACTTATATGTATAAACTATGCCTCCATTTCATCATGTTCCCAAATTCATATACTTAATTTGAGAGAACATTGACTTCAAGGTCACACATTCACTTCTATATATCAGGTATATTTGATTTTCTGTGAAGTGCAAGTATTAGGAAATCCAGTTCACACATTTAAATTAACAAAAAATTGAAGCTAATCAAAATTAATTATTCTATGCAGTGTATTTTTTTTGCTGTTACGATGGAAAAATTCCTTCCTTTTTTAAACTTCCCTGTGCTTCACTTTTAGCTTTTTATCTTATTAATTAACAACTAATAAATACCTTAGATATATTCCTGAACAAAGAATACATTTCTCCACTGTTCTCTTGGTAGTTTTACTTCCAAATACATTTTAATAAGTACTCACACTTTTAAATGATTTTTGGTGTGAGTCATCCCAGTGCCATTTGTTTACTTCCAAAATCAGAGTTTAGAGAAGTAGCTAAGCTTCTAAACATAGAAAATTCATAGCAGATGAGTCTTGCATCATATTTCCTTATTGTTGTTTAACTATACATTTTCCTCCGATCTTATGTCTACTACTAAGTCACAAGATAATGTCCAGAAATATATTGTATATTTGACTATAAAGTGTATGGAAGGGAAATAAATGTATATGCAAATGAAGAGCCCCATCAAGGTCTCTGCCAGATTCCAGAAGGTTTGCAGCCACCACAAGAGTCAACAAGCAAATGAGCAGTGGTTGAGACTTGACAAAAAAGCCCCACACACATTTCAGAATCTGTCAGGGAAATACCATCAGTACAGCTGCTAGGCTTCAGTCATCCATCGACCCAATGCCTCCTCCAGGCTCACTGGCTAACACTGAAGCTCATTTCTCTCTTCATCAGGTGAATAGAGTTAAGATGATGTGTTATGAGGCAGTAGGATATAACTGTCTCTGCAGTTATATTTTTAGTATGGTTTCTGGGAAGATTTTAGTCTTTCACAATTTACTGTCTTCAGTAATACTCAGGTACACTGGAGCAGTTAGCAGAGACCAGAAGCAAAAACCCTGACCACAGCTATTCTGTCCCAAAGAATATATTAACTGTGCAGTTACAGCTAAGCCTTATCATTTAGCATCTGAGTCAGAGGAATGTCCTGACCACCTTAGTATCAAAACAAACCGGAATTTAGAAAAGATAATGTCTAAGGAAAACTTGAATAAAATCTACTCCTACAAACCAGTACAGAGTTATGAAAGAAACAAAATTTCTTAAGATGTGCTGCATAATCCTTTTGAGGAGCTGAAATAGAGCCCATTTTTTTAAAAGTGCTTTCTGTTTCTCCTGTGTTACAATATATTTCAGCAATGTGAAGTTAAAACATTGTTCAGGCATCGGCTTGGTAGTTGTGATGTTTCTTATTTTTAACCTTGTTATGAAAGTCATTCATTTAAAGGAATCAGTGTTTACTACTTCTTTATCTCTTGCTGTGCTGACCTCTTTGAACCAGCAAATAAAACCAGAACTGCTTTTAGTTGGCTCTGTTTGATGATGTGATGTTACTGCTTTATAGTCATGATACACCGAGGGTTAGTTACCTATCTACCACTGGAGATGGGTCTCTTTTTTTTTTGTCAGGGGGTAAAGAGGGATTTGGTTTGATGTTTCCTTTGTTTTGTACAGTGAGGATATTTTTATTTGTTTGTTTTGTGTTTGGGTTTTTATGGTTTTGCTTGTTTGGGTTTTTTTGCACCAGGCATTTCTTTTCCCAGTAAATGTTCTTTTTATTCCTGCATGGAGCCAACTTGATAGGTAGATCAGCTCTTGGGAGAAAAAGAGAGAATACAATTTAAGGAGTGCTATGGACAGAAACATAAAAGGAGTGGAAAAGAGGCTTTCACAGTTGCCAAAATGAGGATATTTCCTTCTATTTGCAAAACTAGTGATGAGAGAGGTACAAATAGGACTCAAGAAGGATGTTGCTTTATGTTATTTCAAGATTTCTTATTCTTGTGCTTACATATGACAACAATTAGTGACTAAGAAAGATCTAGGTAAGGATTAGTGTTTTGACAATATTTCCACAATGTCTGATACTTACTAAACACCTTAAACTTAAAATCAGACTTAGTCCTACCATGCAAAATAATCTTGTCAGACTATGTATTTTATTTGTCATCCTACTTCTTGTGCCATTCTCCCTTTCTTCTCCTTATGTTATATTTTATGACATATTATATAGTCACACCAAATCAGAGTTCAAACAATATTTATGCTAAATATCTTACTTATAGACTATAAAGCCACATTGTGATTTTTTAAGTGGAAATTTTGATTATGAAAATAAATGTTGCAAATCTTAAAAATACTGTTTTGCATTATGCTTCACTTTTTCTGGCAGGTGAAATTTGTTTCTCTTCAGAACTTTTATGGAAGTCATTAAATAGGCCTATATAATAGATAGAATTAATCAACTTTGTTCAGTAACAAAAGTACATCTTCTGTTCCAAGGTACAAAGATAAACACGGATTCATTTCTTCACCTAGAGACATAAATGTGTTTCCTGGATTACAGGTAAAATAATTAACTGAAATAAAGTTTCCTTCTTTTTGAAGTGTCATATTTTCTTTCTAACTGCAGCATGATAATCTTCAAAATATCAAAAAATACCAAAATAATGTTGAAGAAACTATTTGAAAATCAATTCTATGCTATTTCTGAGTTTACAGAAGTATTATGTTTAATGTATTTCACAATTAGCAATACTTTTAAGTTCAGAAAAACTTTTGCTGTCTCGACATCATTCTAGAATACTTATAGATGCATGTGGGGATAGTCAGAGTGATCAAAACTGGGATTCAGCTATCATTAAAAAATTAAAACACTGAAGTTATAGGACCTCACTAATCTCCCAGGTCCAAATTTTGAACTCCCCATCATTCAGGAGTTTAAAGTTTAAAACATATATATTCACTTAGCTGCAAGTAAGCAATTTTCTTACAGCTGCACCAGCAATTCTCTTTTCTTCATAAATCTGTTATAAAGTGAATATCTGTGATATTGAAAAGCTTCTGTATTGTGTCATGACATGATAATTTTGGGCTATTTGTATGTATGACAAAACCATCAAAACTCCCGAAGAGGGGGTTAGTATACTTCTGCCTGCCTTTCCCATTCCTCCACAACTCAAAAAGTAACATGAAAAGAGAAGTGGAATACAAAATTGCTGAAGATGACAGAAATATAAAAGCCCCAGATAATCAGGCATTTGTTGCTTACATTAAGAAATTCATATGGCAATATGAAATGGTCTTTTTCAGAAAAGATCTATGTTTTTATTTAATGGATCTTTAGAAGTCCAACACAGTATCCTTTCTTTTCCACTTGCGACCCATCTGTTACATGTTCAGCTCAGGGTAGTTAAATGGTGAGGAGAGGACAGAGTTACAACGGCAAGGCATGGTTTTTAAAAGAAACCTATGATCAGTCATGATAAAAACAGCAGAGTTCAAGTATGGAGCAAAGGCCCTGAGACTTGACATGGAGAGGTCATTGTAGGCCTTGATGTCAGCATATCCTTGGTGCACAATAAAAGTCAAATTAGAGAGGATCTATGTTGGATTGAGAGGAAGGGAACTTGAGGCAACTGCTATAATCTATGAGTTCAAGGAGTTCACCGATGAAGGGAAGAAGTGATACTGAAAAGAAAGGGGGAATGGAAGGGTTGACTTTCAGAAGCTGCTGGATATTACAGTATGATTATATTCTTAGGAGAAGAAACAGGAGAAAGGACAGCGGGGCTTGAGAAGTCATGGTGTTGAAGTGGGAAGAAATGGAGTCACAGGCAGGAGCAAGGGCCAAAAGATGGAAGGAGGATGTAAGTGGAGAGGTCACGTTGGATCTCATAGATCTTTGCTAAAAACTACAGAGATTATATAGATAAAAGGAAGAATCAATTCTTTTATATGCCATGACAAAAACTGTCCCACCTCCTCGTTTCGGCTACATGCTACCAAAGATCAAACATCAAAAAGAGTAGCATTTGATTCATATCCTGTTAATAGCCAGACTCTATATAAATGTTGTAGTATGATAAAAATAAACTAAATCTTGTGAAAAAAAAATAGCCTATAATCCAACAGAGTAGAACTATCTTTTTTGTAGTATTTGAATGCATCCATATATGTTGGGAGGTGGAGGTGGAGAAAAAAGGACCAACAAAGAAAGCAAAAAACAAAATATTTCCATCCTAACTGAAGGGATATTACAAATGTTACAATGTTTCATCAATAAAAAAGTAAATTAATTTTCAAGTGCTCCTATAGTTATATAAAAGCTCATTTCTTCAGATTAATTTTTGTAAATAATATATTTCACTGTTTCCTGTCAGAAGGTAGTACCAAATGGGGAAACTAATGGTTAAAGCCAACAGTTATACTAATTCAAGTATAGTGTAAATACTGATTCTGAAGAGTGTTAGCTGGGGGAATAGTCCCAAAGAGTTCCAGATATTCAAGTGCTGGCTCTTTTTCATTCAAAATAGCACAGCTTTTCTCAAGCTAAATAGTGTGATCAAACCCCCAGAGTCTGAAGCACACAAAAGCTCACAGAATTTAAAGTAGTGTATACCCTATTTTGACACAAATGTGTATTATGGGAATATTGTAAGAAATTAATTTTCTGTTTAGCACAGTGTGTACACTTATAATGATAATGAATTTTATGATACCCATCAGAAAGTATTTCTGAAGACTTTACTGTTTTCTATTCCCCACCAGAGTGCAGTTTATTGCGAGCTCCAACATTTTTGTAAATTATTTGACAGAAATAAATTCCCCGGCAGATATTAAATAGTTTGATAGAAATCTGAAAGTTTTGCATTAAACAGAAATGTGGAAGAAACTGAATTCAAATAATACAGAATAATGTTAAGTCATAATTTTTTAGATGGTATTGTAGATATTTACATCTGCAGTGATTGAACAGAGCATTAGAATACTTGTCTTACTATTTGATTTCTTTAGCCTATGGAGATTTTGCTGCAGCAGTTCTGTTCCATAATGATCTCAATTTACACAATAAATAGATAACTGCTTTCAGTATTCTCTCACTGAAGCAGCAATACTGCTCCTCATAGTAAGTTCACATGTACCATGCCTGTAGCACAGAATGATTAAATGCTGCATTTTGCAGTATTGAAGATGACAAATCACTATTCTGTAGAAAGTAGTGTTTAAATAACACATTTTGTAAAGAATGGTGCTAGTGCATAACCTGATGCATGCATCAAAATAAGTGCAGCAAATAAATTTAGTTTGGTGCTAATTGTGAAATTACGTATAAATTTTCTCAATTTTTAAAATTAATATAATTCAACTGTTGCTGTGAGGTTCTTCCTTCATATCTCTATTTACAGTTAATCTTGAGGGCAGGAGTAGGATAGACTTGAAAGAAGTGCTAGAATCCTAACTTAGGGGTACCAGAACTCTTTTGATGAACTGCATACATTGTCACTTGAAAAAGACCAAATTCTTCAAAAAAAGACAATGCAAATCAATCCATGTCAGATCCTCAGAGAAATCAGGACAAAAGAAGAAACAAGACAATTCTCTTCTCCATACTTTTTCTGAGGGACAGTAACCTTTGTAAACATGACTGTAAAAATCCTCTGTAACTGAGCTTCCCCAGGTGTCCTGAGCTTCCCTACGTGCAGCAGAAATTGATGTAGTGTGTTGATTATCTATTACACACTTTGAATGAGAAATATCCCCATACAAACCTATGCCTTCAGGAATGTTGATGAATGAGGAATATGAGGTAAACTTTTGCTCTCACTAGTGCAGTTTTGTAGCAATCCATTTGTGAGTCCTACAATTGCAATAAATCAATATTTCTGATTCCTCTTGAAGTACATGACTAATGGAGGAACATTAGTGAATGAGACCACTTGCAGGTGCTTTCTGAAATAGAAGTTCAAATGTGACTTTTTTTTCAGAAACATCCTACATTTTTCTGAAATCCAGGAGGATTAGGATCAAAGGTCTTTAGGGGCATAGGCTTCAGGTTTCCTATTTCTGGTATCACCATGACAAGTGAAAGAGTAGACCTCTACCACAAAATCTTGTGGGCAAGAAAACTCAAGTTAAAATTTGGCTGTCCCACATAAAAAACTTTCAAGTATTTTCAATTGTCATATCATTATTTTCCAATGAAAATTAAGGTCTTAATACAGACAGTACAACCCCATCAACACTAGACTTGCTTCTTAATATCTTTCACATTTGTTTTTAAGTGTTGAGAAAAAACTTGCTCTCTTACATTAAGGATACATAGGTTTAAACCACTGCTCTAAAGTTAACAACAAAGACCTCAGCTTTGCCTCACAGGGCTCACACTGCCTAATGCTTCTCTGTCCTGCTGATCATGCTCTGTACTCTCCTCTGAGCCCCCTGAGATTATGCTCTGTCATGCCTCAAACACAGGGCCTACATGAGGCTGAATAGAACGAAATGATTCACTGTGGAAACTTCAGCTTGCCAAGAGGATTTTGGCCTTTTTTTGATTAATGTTCTTTCTGAGGTTCGTTATAAGCACACACTCAGGCTTGTACCAGAAGCAGTGCGGCTACCAGGCCTAGGGAAGGGAATCTTCCACCCCATTGTGTCCAGTTCTGGGCATCTCAATTCAGGAAGCACATTGAGGTTCTAGAGCATGTCTAGAGAAGTGCAAAGAGTCCAGAACACATGGTCTCTGAGTAGCAGCTGAAGGAGCTGGGATTTTTTAGCCTGCAGAAAAGGAGGCTCAGTGGGAACCTTGTTTCTTTCTATAACTAACTGACAGGAGGCTGTAGGCAGGTGGGGTTTGACCTCTTCCCTTGGGCAACCAACAAGAGGACAAGAGGACATAGTCTTAACCTGTGTCAGAAGAGGTTTAGATTGGATATTAGGAAGAATTTCATATCAGAAAGTGTGATGAGATATTGCAATGGGCTGCCCAGGGAAGTGGTGGGGTCACCATCCCTGGAGGTGTTTAAGGAAAGTCAGGATACGGCACTCAGTGCCATGGTCTAGTTGACAAGGTGGTGTTTGGTCATAGCTTGGACTTGATGACCTCAGAGGTCTTTTCCAGCCTAACTGATTCTGTGATTCCTTTTCAAGTTCAGCCATTGTGCTCTTGTTACTGTATTAATCCTCACAAGTGTCAGCAACAGGTCATATGTTCTTTCTCATGCAGGAAAGACGTTTGAAATTCCAATGAATAAGGAATTGTCTGATTAATCTTTAAGGAAATTTAAGAAAATTTGCAACGACTCTCTCTTTCCACCTGGCTACAGATTCTGGGGGTGGAAATACTACATTCAAATTGTGGTAATTGAAGTAGTAAAATCTCTGGTGATGTAATCTTGAAAAACCATCTAGTGACTCAGATATCACAGGAGTTGTGTTGTGCAAGTGCTAGGCTAAAATCCTCTTATGGCATATTAAAGGGTGTCTGCAGATTCCTTAATATCCAGTTTTCATTCATGACAAATTAATCATACCATGAATTCTTGTCTACTATGTGCTTTGTACCATAAAAAAAGTTGGTTCTCTCAATTGCATAATTTCTTTGAGTTGAGAAAACAATGAGCAGAGAACTAAAGAGCCTCAGAAATATCATTAAGAGTAGAAATATGAGACAGAAAATCAAGGAGAAAGAAAGGAAATGTTAGAAGCATGTGATAACCTGGTAGCAAATTAGTTTATTTTGTCTGCAGATACCAAAATTCAAAAATGTGGGGAAAGTGATATTAAAAGGGACAAAGGCAAACTAAACTATTTAATTTAAATTATTTAATAATGAAAAACCAGTTGAAGGTAATTGAAATAGTTCACTTTTGGGCTCCTCACTACAAGGAAGACATTGACATGCAGGACTGTGTCTAGAGAACATCAACAAAACTGGTAAAGGGTCTGGAGTGCAAGGCCAGGATCATCATTCTTTTTAGATTTGTAAATTTATAAGACTAATTATAAAACACTTACTCTATTTTACTTTCTCTGAGTTTATTTGGCTTATACTTAAACATTCCCTCTGATGTACACCCAGTTACCTAAAATCATGGATCTTTCAGCATCTTTTCCTTCTGATGTTCAACTGTGAGCTATATGTGTAATTGAAATTTGATAAATGGCTGATTGTTGCCTTTCACTTCTGTCTTTTCATCATGTTGCTGAAGATGTGCTTGTGTCCTAAGTCATGATTCAGAGCACTGCTGCCTCATTTTATTTTTATGGACTATATTAAATATATAATTTTTAAATAAACATGCCTCACTTCCTGAAGAAACCAGTGATAAAATGTAAGTCTGCAATCATGGAAGATTTTTATATTTCCTTCTACTAAGATGAGTTTTATTGTCTTTGCAGACCTTTTAGGATTCCAATAGAATACATAATATTTTTTTTTGGTAGATTTTTTTCTTTCCTTTATGTTTATATGCTCTTTCTAAGAAAAGTGTATCCCACCATCCCTGGTAGGATGTCTCTAATGTATAAAAAAAGACTCCATATTTTGCTTTAAATCTTTCTTTCAAGTAATAATCGAACACAGCAGTTTTTTGCCTAATGTCACTGAGTCCTTGTCTTGTATTGACTCCTTGTCCGGTGTAATAATTATGAAATTAAATGCTTGGCACAATTACATAGTCATAGATCTAACCACAGATTTGACAAGGAAACCAAAATTACTGGTGAAAATTCACACTAGTCTCTAGTGTAGAAGAAAAACTTGGTGTTTTCAATTTTTCTTTTTTTTCCCAACAATAATCTCTGGTTAATTGCTGGGTTTGCAGAGCAGGAATAAGCAATTTGGCAGCCATAAAATTGTTTCAATTCTAAGTGGAAAATGTCTAAAATAAAGTTTCCCAATGTTAAGTAAAGGAAAAAGAAGTATATCCTTGAAAAACACTCACTGCCTTAGCTTATTCAAGTTAGGCATTTTGAATGAAGATGAAATTTCATGTCCCTGCAGCAGACACCTTCAGGTGTATTATTTTCATAGTGAATTATACTGAGATAAATATAACTGAAATGAATCTCAGGCACTATCAGATCATCTTGGAAGCATTTTGGAAATCTTGCATTAAAAAAAACTTGCAAAGCAGAGAGAAAATGTGTTTGGCATGAAGATTTATCTTGATCTGTAAATAGAGTAGGCTGCCTTCTTTCACTAAACTATGGACAACGATTAAAAGTTAATCATGGTGTGCCAACGGAGCCAAACAACATCAGCTTTTTCTGAGACTTTTTACTCAAGGCATTCATAATATGAAAAATAAGCAGCTTAGGAATGTTCTAATTTTGTTTTAGTTATTTCTTCTTATTTAACTTCCATATACCAGTTTGTTCCCTTCTATGTACTAGCAATTTATTAGCAATTAATAAGTTTTGCTGTCTTTTATAATCTGTAAAAAGTAAGCCAATGTGCTAACTAAAAGCAAATTTATTTGAATATATTGTGAATTCTTGCTTAATACTTGGTATGTGAAATGCAAAATCACAGATTTTAATATTGATTTACAATTAATTTAATCTCTGAATTAAAAGTAGCATACAAATTTATTATAATAACATTATTCTTCTAGTTAGTGTTTGGTTCTATGCAGTTAACCTCATCATATTTTTATAATTTATGTATATACATAGAATTTTTCAATTTCTGTCTTTAAAATAAGTGAAATCTAACCTAAAAAAAACTAAATGGTCCTTCTCATGGGATGTCCTATAATCTCCACCCCAGAGGGTAAGGGGAGTAGAGAACTATCCCTATCTATTAAGGATAGTTTGGTGCACTGTGTAAAGTTAAACAAACAAAAAAGACAAATTAAAAAAAAAAGAGGAAAATATTTAAAGGTTTAATTTGTATATATATATTTGAATATATATTTTAAAATGTATCTCTAGCCACTTAAATTTTTTCATGGAGTGGAAATAAAAACTATCAAGTCAAATGTTTATTCTCTCCACTTAATTAAAATGTTTATCTGTCTAATTAATAAAGAGAGTGTAGTAATTACATGCAATATATGTCAAAATCATAGCTATTATTATTTATCAAGTGGAGAAGACCTAGGCACTATTTATTTGTTGTGCTTAATACTTCTTTGCTTTTTATTCCCAGAAGATCACCTCTGAGATCAGTTAGGCTTTTGGAACTGTGTGCCATGCATTCAAGCACACAAAGAATAATAGGCTTGGTGCAACATCATGTGTTTTCCAAGTGTTCAGTTATGTGACACAGACCAAGTTGCTATTACATAGTTTATTAAGGAAAAAAAAAAGGAAGAAAATAAGCAAAAGATGCCCATGAAGATGGGTTTGAAGTTTATTTAAAACATTTATAGTATGCTGAAAAATACAGTAATGATTACTGAAAAAAAAAAAAAGAAACACCTCCTTTAAAAATAATGGTGTGTTATTTAGAATGTATGAATAAATATTTTTTTCTTTGTGTCAGAAATAAATGTGTTAGCTTGAGTCCAAAAGTAAGGGATAGACTGAACCACAGAACTTTGGATGACATGGATACACTTTCCCTTTGCTGGTTATTTTGTAGTGAGCCAAATGCCACCACTCTATACATGAAGGTCCTGTGTGAAAAAAAGACACAAATTCTATTACTTAAGGGAAAATCTGGTCCCTATTATGCTATTTTAAAATTTCATTTGGCATAAGCAGAGGGTAGTGCTTGCTTGTAGGAGTAGAATTGGATGTCATCAGCATTCGGCTTTAGCAAAAGCCTTTTGAGAGATCAGAAAAGCA
Organism: Melospiza melodia melodia; assembly: GCF_035770615.1. Taxonomy (NCBI): domain Eukaryota; kingdom Metazoa; phylum Chordata; class Aves; order Passeriformes; family Passerellidae; genus Melospiza; species Melospiza melodia. The sequence continues at coordinate 108,163,667 of NC_086195.1, read as the reverse complement.
TAATATTCTCCAGTTTTGTGAAAAACAAGGAAACTAAGGAATAACTGTTGCAGTTGTAATCACTACTTTTCTGTTATAAGTATTATAAGTATTTAAAATATATAATAATTCAGTGGTTTGATACTAAAATATATTATTAATATATATATAAATAAAATTATGTACATGTATATAGTATAAAAATGCAAATATATTTATATAAACAGATATAAAATCAATTGTCTAGAGGAATAACTACAGTCAGTTTTGCCTCATATTTTCTTATAAATGTTGTTGCACATTTAATCCGTCTGCCTAGCAGTCTCCTGAATCTTAAATCCTTAAATTATAGATTGCTGCATGAATAATAATAAATAATACTAGTAAATTGTTAGTAGCTTTTTCTCTTTTCAGTTGTTAAAGGAAAATATTTCCGGTATGTAACTTCTATGACTGTTGTAAGTTTGCTAATATCATTGCTGTTTCCTTAAAGTTATGGGTTGGTTTTGTAGTGGAGAAAAACTGATTTAATTCATAATTTTTCCTTAGCAGAGGCTAAAAAGAGTCCAATTCTCTCACCCTACAAAAAGAATATAATAGCCAGTTGTTGGATTGCTGAGTTCTTAAGTGTTTTAAACTTCGTTGTATACATTACTCTTTTCAAAGAGGTCTAATCTGGATATGGATTTACTCCACTGAACACATTAACATTATCTGTTACTTTTTCCTTATTATTGTCTTGCAGAGTGCCCAAACCAGCATTTTCTTCCAAGCCACTCTTTCTATTATCATCTGTTTAATAATTTTCTCACAATCCATTCAGTTCTATTGGCAGATAGAAATACAGTTTTTCTCTCTCTTCAGTTTTGAGGAACTCATTTTCACACATCCTCTGTGTATAAAACTCTTGCTCCAAGGTCAGGGAAAAGAAATAATATAATCCAGCAAAAGGTTCTGTACTTACTAGGTACCATTTTTATGTTTCTCCAAAGTCCAGTGGCTGGAGATATGAATATAATAGTTTGCTACTAAAAGCCAAACCAAACAAAAACCAAAAAAGAAGCCGCGCAAAAAAGTCAAACATCCCTTTCCTCATCAACCTGAAGTGGGATTAATCTACACTAACTTCAGTAATAAGTAAGTTCAGTATGTATTCTTAGGTAAATACCAATCATCCTTTAACAGCCAATGATGTTACGCACCAGAGATACAAAATACACACAGAATTAATACCTTGCTGCAAACTTTTCCCTTCTGCACTGGTTTTACAGATGTCCTGCAGCATGGGGCTGAGCTGCCTGAGTATGTGTGCCTGACATCACTTGGCATACATGGTGCTGTTACAGATTTCTGCAGAAGATCATTAGGTATGTTAGACAGAGGAGGCCTTTTGCTTTGGTGGCCAAGGGGGAAGCAAGGAGCCTCTGGAAACCAGATGATGTACCTCATCATAACAAAAATTACACTGTATAAACTTTGTGCACTGAATCCTCTGGTTAGATTCAACTGGATGCACTTAAGACCTTGATGCCATTACTGAAATTTGGTGGGATGAATTCCATAACTGGAGCGAGACTATCCAATTCAACCTACTGTTTAGAAGGGACAGGGGAAGAAGTGGGGGAGGAGGGGTTGCCCTCTACATCAGGAGGTGGATAGAGCATGAAGAGACCTGAAGGTAACGTTTGATTTTATCGCAGAGTCCTAAATGCAGACGTTGCTCTGGAAAGCAGTGCCACCCCGACCTTCAAAACAGCTAACATAAAGAAGGATGTAGCTACCCTTGTCTTTATAGGCATCATTTACGCACGGCATATGTCAAGTGTTTTGTTATAAAATATTAAGTAGGGTTGGTAGTGGAAGTGAAATGCTATGTATTACAGCCATTACCATGGCATTACCTGTGAGATGGCTGGCATGATCAGAATTCCAGTTTGTTATGTACTACAATATCTCTTTCTAATTTATTATGTTTTATTTTAGAGTTCCTGCCAATAGTGGAAAATTTATCAGAAATTCTGTTTTTAAGAACATGAGTTTTGGACTAAGTGATTAAAGGTTAGAATTAAAAAATAACAATGAAACATGAAATATACTAGAAAGAATAAAAAAAGACCCAAAGCTCAAAGTCACATCTTATCTATTCACTTAGGGTAAACAAGTAAATGTAATTTTTCCTTGATTTAAACAAATAGTCAAGATATGAATTAAAAAAAAAGAAAAAGAAAGAAAATAGAACATAGGTATTGTCATTATTTATCTATTACATCAAAGTAAATTTTCTATTCCTCTATAAATACAAAACTCTTGTTTCTATTTATTCATGATTGATTTAGTCTGTTACAAATATACATCTAAATAACATTCTTTTGCATATTTTTGACAGAAGCTAATAATTTCAAAAAGAGTAAGTCTTACAATAAATAACAACATTATTTTCTTAGTACTCCACAATATTCTCCTCTAGTGTTCATCCCTCTAAATAAAAAAGGCAGGCTAGAAATGATGATTTAAAATTGCAGTTTGTTTCCAACTGTGCCTTCACATTGACTCTGATAAAGAGATTTTCCCTCTCATTTTCTGTGCCATGACAGGTCAAGGGTCTGCTGTCAGATAAAGCAATGAGACTAATGCTGACTGACAGAAAACACTGTCAGCCTAAGAAAATTGTAATTATGCTTTGCATTTAAATACCAAAAGAAAAAGTATACTAAACCACTACACTGGATTTTTGTCATAGGTCCAGTTCTCATTCACAGAACTGCAAAATTATAAAAAATGTCAATATCTGAAGGATTGTTCATAATTAAAGGTAATCCACAAAAAGAAAACAAATAACAATTAAAAAAAATCAAGCACATATTTTCAGTATGGTTCCCCTGAAATTCTCTCTTTCTTCTTCAGCCTTAAAATGTACAATGCACCATGTCACCACACAAGTGGACAGTCCCTAACTAGCATACATCTTCCCAGTCAGTTTGTAATAGCTTGAAATGTGTCCTTAAAATGATGTTTCATAAAAGGAACAGAGTTATTTCAAATATCTTGCAGCACCAATACTTCAAAATAATTTACAAAAATATTTTCCTGTGGAAAATAATGGTTTGAGGTTAGTCTGTAATAATGCAAGCTTAAAATTGCTTCTTACTATATAACAGCCTGAAGATTTGGTCCAAAACAGTGTTATTGATATCTTCATAAAAGTTTACCACGAGTACATTTATGTTATGATTGGATCTTTTGTGTAAGCAGAAAGGGGACAAACCCCAACTAATCAAAACTCCATAATATTTATGAGATATTAAGCATTAAAGGTAATATCCTTGGTTCAATGGTTATTTGTTAGCATTAATAGCTATGTTTTTAATTTGCTTAAATTCATGTTCTGTACTCTCATTCTTGGAAGTATGACTGAAGTAATTATTTTTCAGAAAAATCTTAGAATATGTAACACATCAAAATAATAGCTGGATAGTGATGAAAATTGGAAGGCTGGAATGAACTTTGTGGTTTCTTGCATCTGCAATAGACCTGTTTCATAGATGTGCTTCAAAGATCTTGCTGAAGAGACCAAATGTAAACATTTACTGGTGGATGCAAAGATAAGGGTGCAAAGGTGTTTAGCAACACTTAATCATTGAGTACTTTGACACTTACAAAGGAATTTGATAGGGTTTACTACATTTATAAAAATTACTGTAGGTTTGAAATAGTGACATTCATGCCACAATCAGTTCATACAGATAAAATGATGTGTACACCTCTTTGTGTGCAAAGGTACATATCAAAAATTCCTTTCAAGTTCAGTGAAATACATTAAATCCTTTTATGCTTCCCATGAGCACCTCAAGGATTATGGACATATGTATATGAAGGGGATACCAGCCTAGACTTTATCATCAGCCATGGCCCTTTGAGTGTTGCAAACTTAAAGGTTTACCAGCTCTGAGACATCAGATTTAGAGGGATGTGCTGGCATAGCCTGCTTGCAGTCATAAGAGCTCCAAGGGTTTCACTTAGGATCACTGTTTAGAGGGTTCTGAGTTGATTGACTTCACTTATCACTAGTTTCCATCCTGACCATAATCCAAATTGCTAACTATTGGGCTTTTGCCCTCAAGTGCAGTAACAATGGTACCATTTCACTGGGGCTACAATTCACCTGGGCTGTGATTTGGGTGCGTGGTTTGCTAAGGCTTCAAAAAATGTTTGCCTATCCTTTTCTTCCCACCTCGGTAAGGCAGCTGATGTTTCTGGTTTTTCCCATCTGTACCAGGCAAGAGCTTCTGGTATGAACAAGGGAACTCTTCACGGACTAGCTGGTGCACTCAAGGAATGCTTTACCACTCAGCTGGCTTCGTCAAGCCTTATCAGAAGTTTATGAGGTCACAAAACAGAGCCAATGATGGCAGTGAGAGAGGAGTATACTTGTTTAAATCATTGAATAAAGAATGCTCATTTCTATTTCCTTCATTAATATTAATATCAAGAGTAATTAAGTTCTTAAGTGGAACCCAAAGTTAAACACTTCTAAGGAACCAGATGGATCTAAAGCATTTTTCATTTTGTATGACTATTTTTCCAGATTACTTTACAGATTCCTGAAGGTGGTCTTTTGTATTTTCTTGATTTGTCTTTATTTTATTTATAACTTACTTCCACCCTGAATTGAAGCAATGATTTTCAGCTAAGTGAAAACAATGCTTAAAGGATTTCTAAAATTTTATTTGATTCTCAAATAGACCACACAAGTTGTAAGCTGAAATAACTAAATAACTACACTACATGACTTTCTATCTATATTTATACTTTAATGGTGTCAAGGAATTAACAGCATGGATCTGTTGATGTTAGGACTTGTTAGGCCCAAAATTCATGAACTTTGGAAACTTTAAATCTTATGTAGCTATAAGAAGGAGATTCTGACTATCTTTCCAGAAAAAGGAAAATCAATCTTCAGAAACCTTTCCAGATGACCAGATCACCCTAAAATAAAGATTATGGCTATCTTTGACTAGTCTGGAAGCTCCCCAGACACTGCTGGTTGTGAACGAGACAAACAGATAATTTTGCCAGCTGATGTACAGCAGGGTGTCCTGGCCTCTGGTGCCCACCATAGAGGAGGGAATTCTCCATCAGCCTTGTATCATCAGATCTGCCAGCACTGCATGGATAATACAGCTCCTCTGCAATATCTTATATCAGATGTACACATTCAGGCAAATGAACCAAGCTTTTTTATTTTGGTTAGGTGGCCATAAATTCTAAGGGGAACTTGAATATCTAGTTTAGGCATTATGAATTTAGACATCACTGTCTGCATGAAAGGCAGAGGCACCTTTTTGGGTGGACTGGTTGAGCTAGAGGAAAATAAAATACTTAAAGCAGGCAAACTGGATTGATTTTCCAATTACTTCTCTCTGTCACTAATAATTCACAAGGTGACTGCTTTTCTTCTTACTTTCGTTAAATGAAACTAATTCAGAATTCAAAACAATCTTAGATTCTTAGCCTTGGATCTGAACTTGTAGCACCTTTGACTAATGTCAGACCTTCATCAGGAAGATTAAGCTGAACTTTGAACATATTTTTCTCAAAGAAGAGAAAAAACCACCAACTGCCTCCCCCCCCAAAAAAAAGAAAGCAAAATGACAATTACCCCAACAACTTAATCCTATTTTTTAAAGAATAAGTTCCAAATTCATCAGTAATTCGTTAGGTCATATTTGTGATGGAAAGAAAGTAAATTTCTTGAAAGTGAAATAAAATAATTAAAAAGGTTACTGGAATATTGGCCACTCTGAGATAAGCACTTCAGTAAGCAAAGAATTAATAAAGTTTTTCTTCTTTTTATTTCCTTATTTTTTTTCCTACCAATCATTCAGCTATTGTGAAACAGCTCTTGCTTTTTTTTATACTCTATCAGTTAATGTAGCCTTCTTAATTTATTTTTGGTAAGTAAGAAAAGGTAGAGAGTATGTCCTAAGAAATAGTGAAGACAAAAAGATAAAACTATAAATGCAATGTAATAATGAAGTACTTAATTCTTTACACACTATGCATTTAAGTAAGCAAATTAATGCAATTCTAATAATTTGTTAACAAAAGAAAGAAAGAAACAAGCCAAAAAGCATCAACATAAACAAACCACCAAACCCCAAATATTTTTTATATAATTTATAGAGAGTTACATACATTCCTATCTGCCCTTAAATAAAAATCAAATCATATGCACATAGAACACCAGAAATCCTATAAATCCTTACCAAATAATGCACAGGTAACATTTGCCATGATTGGTATGAACTCTGGTCATCTATGGTGCTTCAGATAACCAATGGTAATTCTTTAAGATGCCATAAAATTATTTCTGTTGCTTATATCTCTCTTCTCAGTGGAAGGGTCTTCTAAATGAAAAACTTTCTATCATGCACTATTTTAATGAAGATCAATGCTTCTTAAATCCCCAAAAGTATAGCAAGTAGCATAACAAAATAATTAAAGATCTAAGGAGCAGGGTAAGCAACATACAAGAGAGAACAAAATAGGTAATGACTATATGAAATTAAAAGGCTTACTAATAATTATATTTTGTTAGTCTGAGTAATAATACACTAACATATTAATAAGAGTAGGAAACAATGGTGAAAAATCTTGTTAGATTAAATTGGATCATTCTTAAAATCAGGACTGTATTGGCAAGATCCACTTATTAGACAGAAAATTATTTTGCTGTTCTTCAGTGAGTAAATGTTAGGTTTTCCACAGATATATCTTCCCGTCTAAGGAAAGTGATAGTAGTCTTTCACTGTAATCTAGTTTTACAAGCCTGCCATTTTAGAGATTGTAAAAATCTATAATGAAAAAATTGAAAAGCACTGGAACATCTGTATTTTATTGACTATGTTAACTAGTGGAGGTATACTTGAAAATTTGAAGTATTTAGTAACTCAGATCAAGTAGTTATTTCCTGATTAGAAATTACTACTTTGGAAATGGGTAATCCTAATTCACCTGTTTAATAGGGACAATTCACCTGTTCCTCTGGGACAAGGAAGTCTACTTTTTCCTATTTGAAACAGAATATGAAGAAATTCCACGTTTGCTGTAATTGATTTGAACTGTTACAGATGATGAGTCAGCAATGACGTGTAATACCAAGAGGAATTTAGTCTTTATTCTTGTGAAGAAATATCCAAATAGGTGAGATTTACCTTCCTACTAGAACACTTTAACATACTTCTACAGAATTCTCTGTGATAAAGCAGGAGTGCGAGTATTTATCCTTTGTTTCCACTACTTAGCTTCCTCTTTCTAAACTGTGTGCAGAACAATAACTGCTCACTTAAAAATGGTTCTTCTAAATAAACCTCAACCAACCAGACAACCTCACTCCCCTATATTTAAAATGGAAAATTCCATTAGCAACTTGTGAGTTCTTTTTACCTATCAATTAATTTCAAGATACACTGTCACTGCAAACTGTACACTTTTAAACTTAGCTATCTATTTAAAACTGATATAAAATGTTTACATCTTCAGTTTACTTTTTTATCTTTCATATTGCATCTTTCACTCCCCTTTTTCATTTTGTCCTTACCTCTTATATGCATGCTTGTTCTACATAAATGACCATAATTATTTTTATTGGGTGATTCTGCAATCTAGCTCACTAATTCTGAGCTGAATTCAGGGAGAACAAAAGATCCACAAGGAACATGTACTGTTTCGCCTTTCGAATATGAATTTCTTATAGCTGGGAAACAGTAGTTAATTCTCTTTGAACTTTTGCGTTTTCTTGGGGTTTTTTTGGCCTCCGCCTCACTGAGCTTTGCCTCAGAGACTTTTGCACATCATAAATGATTTGCTTTGAGATGTTGATATGAGAACTTTTTCCACAAAGTTCTTGATCTAAGAACATACAAAGGACAGATTTAGTTTTAGGGTATCTTTAAAACTCCTTGTTAAACAGCAGGTATCCTTTTGTGAAAAAAAGGCATTTATAAAAGACATATCTGGAGACCCTGAGGTCTTCCATGTTGACTATGTGACTGAACCAACACAAGTAAAATATTAGAAGCACAGTTTCAGTAGTACTATAAAAAGTAACCACTGTGCTTCTCATATGGCTATGCCATAAAAAGTAAACTGAAGATGTAAACCTGTCATAGGGCTATGCCATAATCCAGAATGGATATCACTGAGGAATTTTTGGAGCAGCCAGACATGATAACTGAAATAGACAAACCCACACATCCAAGGAGAATAGCAATTATACCATACTGATACTCAGTATGGTATAATTGCTGGTTTTTATTTGACTTTTAAAACAAGTTTGTAGATATTTCGCCATCAGTTCTTGCTGAAGAGGGTGCACTTTTAAATGTAGCTAAACCTTCTTAAACCTTGAAACTTACTCTTAATGACTATGATTACTGTATGGTTTTAACTGTTTAGATCAAGCTGAAATAGAACTTCTGTGCTATGAATACTGACAGGTTGAAGGGGAAATTCAAACTGTAAATGCTCAGAAATGATAACTCACGGTCAAGGAGTGATAAGTAAGTCCATGTTCTGTAAATGCAGTATTTTATTATGGGTTATTTTCTAAATAAACCACAGAATCACAGAATTAACTAGGTTGAAAAATACCTTTGAGATCATCAGTGATTCCATTTGTATTAATTGCAGCATAGTCTAATCCTGGTAGTAAGAAATAGCACTTGTAATGAAATATGCCCTAGTGAAATTCATAGTATTCATTCTTAATGACTGAAGATGGAGAGAAGAAATTTTGTAGGAACTTTAAATATAGTGTTTAATCTCTTGTTCTGTGGATTAAAGTTTTGAAATATGCACACGTCCATATCCTCTGTCCCCCAAGCCCATATGTGCCATCTCACCTGGTTTAAGTTAGCAAATTCTGTACTTATTAGCCAGATGTCTACACACAGAAAAGCAACAAAAACTGGATATAACAGAAAAGTGAAAGCAATTATAAAAATATAGCAAAATATAAGAGGAAGATAATATCAGGTGAAAGAAGCTGTTTTGTGCATTTTACACATTATGATACTTGGTGTTTAATTTTTCCTTCTGACAAATTTAAGATAAAAATGACACTGGATACTGTATGGACTTGGATGCTGAGGGGCTTTAATCAGAGATATATAGGACAAAATTACAGTTACAGATATACAGATATAATCACTGTATTTTTAAAATAATTACCTGACCCTTCTGTCCCATACGAGAGTCAGTGGAGTCCAGCAGAAATGTTAGTGGCTGTTGCCACGCTCAATTTGGCTTCTGGAAAGTTCTGGAGATTTTATGGCTTTTACACTGACTAGCAGGTTGGGTAAACTCAAGTTATATTTCCAGAGGGTTAAGTTAGGTTTGTATGCAGTCAGCTAGGCCTGACTCCTGTCAGCAGTGACAACTGTGAATCCTCTTTTGCTAAATGTGAACACTACATCAACCTAATTATATTGCTAAATTACTGAAGTATAACTTACAACATGTCTTGGTAAAACAGACTTTATTCATATGTTCTTCAATTCTTTGACACTTCTCTAGTAACAATTCCTTGCATCAGCAGAAAACAAAGAAAGAAAATTGAGTAGAAAAGACGGTGTCATCTGCAAATGTTGTCTGGCTGCAGAGCAACGTTATTCACTCCTAATTTTAAAGTGAAATTGTGATATTATGCTTGGGAAATCATCAGAGTTAAAATTTCATATTAATCTTAATCCTGTAACAAGTCATCTAAATAAAGATATTAGAAGACACAGTGTTTTTGCCTTCTGATAAGTATATATTTCCTCAAATAATAGAATGGTTTGGCTTGGAAGGGACTTTAAAGATCACCTAGTTCCAAAACCCTCTATCGTGGCATAAGGATATCTTCCAGTAAAACAAGAAAAAGCCTCATAAAACTTGGCTTTGAACTCCTCCAGATTGTCCAAAACATTTCTGAGCAATGTGTTGCACTGCCTCTTCACCCTTACAATAATTTCTTCCTAATATCTAATGTAGACCTAATCTTTTCCAGTGTGAAGCTGTTTCTCTTCCTACAAGCCCTCGTAAAACGTCCCTCTCCAGCTCTCTTGTACACTGCTTTAGGTACTGAAAGGTTGCTAGAAATTGTCCCTGGAGCCTGCCCTTCTGCAGGCTGAACAACCACAGTCTGTCTCCATAGGAGATATGCTCCAGCCCTCTGATCACCTTTTTGGCCTCCTCAGAACTGTCTTAAACAGGTCCCAATCCTTCTTGTGTTAGGGCCCCCACAGCTGGATGCAGACACTCAAGTCTCACAAAAGCTGAGTAGAGGGGGAGAATCACTTCCCTCGACCTGCTGGACTCATTTTTTGGATGCAGTCCAAGATGGTGTTGGCTTCCTGGACTGCAAGCATGCATTAGCGGATCTTTTTGAGCTTTTCATCTACCAATGCCCTAAAATGTTTTTCCTCAGGGCTGCTCTCAGCGGCTGACTTCATTCCAGTATATATTTTATATCTGTATGTGTATGAAGATACATATGTACACATATATCTACTTTCTCTATACATAGTTATGTATGTAAAATCCAGTTCATATAGTTGCAATTTTACATATACATGTGCAAGTATATGTACACACATGCATTTATCCATTGGAACTGTAATCCATAATTGTGACTTCTCTGTTCCTTATGTATTTCTCCATAGTGGGTTAGATCTGAACAACACTGAATTTTCTCATGAACTTGAATGATTACTGAGAAATTTTAGTGGGATGGAAAACCAATAGAATATATTTTGGATAGCATGGAATATACAGGTAATTAAGCTTCCCTCCCTTCCCATTGTTGATGGGAGGGAGAGACAGTTAATGCAACAATAATCCCACTTAATTCTTTAGATATTTGCAGATAGAGATGCCATCTGTTTTGCTACTAGCCTTTCAATTCCTGTTGATCAGTATGCCTAAAAATGGTGAATCTGTGTAATATCTAAGGTTGCTTAGGGCTGATGGGGCAAATATTCTCTCACACAAAACTTAGAGAATCTTGATCTGCTAATTATTCTCAGAGCAAGATGAAAGATCTTGCTGTTTCTTGGTTCAGTAAAAAAAAAATTGTACTTTCAATAAACTTTTAATAATGCTTGCTCTTTTCTCATGCGAACTTATTTCATACCTAATTGGCAATGGCCACAATGGGAAGGGACAGTCTGTATTTCTTTCCACTAATGGAGTTTCAAACATTTAATTTGCAGTTTTATGAGAGTAACAGGCAAAATATAAAGTGGGGATACAGGGAATGTAATTGGAGGGGAAAAAAAATTACAGTTAAAGGTTTTCTTTTGTGGAAGAAAAATACATAATTCTTAACTTCAGGAAGCTAGAAATCAGGAGCTAACTCTAGGCTGGTACTATCATAATTCTTAACTTCAGGAAGCTAGAAATCAGGAGCTAACTCTAGGCTGGTACTATGGAAACAGCAGAAATGTTATTGTTGAAACCCTAAACACTGTTTGCACACTTGTTTCCATATCTCTTTACTGCACAGAGATTTCTTGGAATGAGGATTGTATTATAGGCTTTTCTTTCCTTTGGTAAGGTTCTTTATACCTGACTTTCTATTTTTTAAAATTTTTTCCTTCCTAATGAATGTATAAAGATCTAATTTATTCTAAATTCTTTGTAGGTTTGAAAATTAGGGGCAATAGTAATGTCCTTCTAAGAAAACAGGCTAATTTATTCTAAAGTATAATAAAACTCCTTCCAAAGCTGGACAACACATCAATTTAAATAGTAACACAAGAATTAAAGAGTTTAAAAAACCAGTGACCAGATAACAAACTATTGAAAACACTTGTAGTGAGGATACATAGAAGTTGTTAGAGTCAGTTCAGTCCTTCAGGTCATTCTTGTCTCAACTTTTACTTCAAAAATCCTAGATATGGTTGTTCATAAAATCAGATAAATAAAAACACAAAAGACACAATGCCCTCCCCTTCCCCCGGTTCATATTGTAGAGTACCCCATTTAGGTTTTCTGAAAGTAGGTAATAAGATTAAATTAGGGCTACCTTCATTGTCACTTGCAATGCTATAAATCACTACATAGGACAGTCATAGTACAGTTTTAATTTGCTGATTTACTCACTTATACTAATTTTCTGCAACCTGCAATGAGGCTTATCAGAGCAATATCAGTCATTTATTTATTTACTGTAATATGTTCGCCTTGTAAGCACAAATTTACACATTGTCCAAGTTTACTTTGATTACATGAAATTAAAAGTATTATTCCTATAGTTTAAAAGAACTACTTCACTCCTAGGGAAAGAAGACAAAATTAGTTATATAATTTACCTGGCTTTCTGTAAGTTTGTATTGTGGTTTTAAAAAGCAAGTGTATAAAAGAAGACACACCCAAATCCTGAGATATACAGGTGTTTCAAAAAAGGGATATAGGTTGAGTGTACACTACCTATAAATACAAATGAGAAAAGAACAAAATCCTTGTGCATCTGAAAGATACAAAGAAAAAAGCTATACTGCACCCTGGCAATAGCAGAAGAAAAATATCATTGCAGAGCAGTCACTATTTACAGTTGTATGTACATTTTTTTAAACACAAAGAACTTTTTCCAGCATATTTTCTATCAGGTAACATTGAAAGTGATCAGAAGTTGAAAAGAGCACTTGTCAGAGGTTGGTTCTTTAACCATAGTATATGTTATGTCTGTTTTTTTTTGTAGAGCAGTGAAGTAGTAGCAGATAATTATGTTGCCAGGGAAGGTGCTGAATCCACCTTCAGCTGATGTAAACACCCTTGCTTGTTGAAAACATGCTGGCTTATGCAGATGGAGGATCTGATCTTCAAAATTTTATGATCTTTTTAACACAAAAAAAGCAGTTATATACACAAACCAAAACATATCTCAGGAATGCCATTTTTTTCCTCTCTATGTTTCTTAAGGGAGTTAGGTATAAGGGAAAATTTTTAAAAAATTATCTAAAAATGTAACACATCATTTATCTGAGAAATTTGGAAATTCTATCTTGAAACTGGAACCTAAACACATTAACACATTTATCACATTCTACATGCTTTGAAAATATAATAACTCTTTTTAGAACATTATAATGAGTCTTTCAGAAACAGCCGACTCTGTCATTCAGGAAACTCTCACAAAAAAAGTTATATTTCTTGCTAAGTTAGATTTATAATTTTTAAGATTAATTTGTGAACATATGTCCAAACTGCACCAAAAAGATTCAGTTAGACACCTTTGAAATTGTTGTTGTTGAGATATTGATGTGATTTCACCACCAATAAAAAAGTGAATATCTAATCTATGAAAATATATTACTGTGTGAACATTTGTATTGAACCTTTTAAATGCCTATTTTACCCCAATTTTTCACATTGGAATTACTTTATATGATATATAAATTTTTGTCCAATTGTACTTTTTCACTGGAAAGTTGAATGCAAAAATTTGATTCAGTGTCAGATGAGCACACAAAAAAGAGGAAAATAAAGAGGAAAGAGAAGAGAAAGTGGAAGTGGCGGAAGGAAGGAAGGAAGGAAGGAAGGAAGGAAGGAAGGAAGGAAGGAAGGAAGGAAGGAAGGAAGGAAGGAAGGAAGGAAGGAAGGAAGGAAGGAAGGAAGGAAGGAAGGAAGGAAGGAAGGAAGGAAGGAAGGAAGGAAGGAAGGAAGGAAGGAAGGAAGGAAGGAAGGAAGGAAGGAAGGAAGGAAGGAAGGAAGGAAGGAAAACTAGTAACATATTCTCAAATAAGTAACTTAGTTTTGAGGAATCAAAGTACTGTATGAGCCCAGGAAATTTTTCAAAAAATATTTGTAACCTGTGAGAAAGCTAGTAAAGACTTCTGTTTTTTCAACAGATAAAGGCGAGAAAAATCTGCCAAAGTCCCGTGTGTTCTGTTGTAATGTTTCATTACTGAGTACACTTTCCCCCAGAGACTCACAGTTAAGCCTACTTATAGACAGAAAAATGAAAATCTGATCCTGTCTACTTTAAAAGCTTCCCTCTCTTTCTGCTTTTTCTGAGAAGAGTACATAGAAGTATATAACAAAACACAGGGAGTTTCATAATGTAACAAGAACATTGTGTTTCTTTTTGAGCAGTGGTTATATGACCTCTAAAGCTTATGTGAGAGAAAGTTAAAAACTCCTTTGGTGCGTTGACCCTGGCTGATGCCAGATGCCCACCAAAGCTTCTCTTCCTCAATAGGAGAAAAAGAGGAAATACAACAAAAGTCTTGTGTATAAGATAAGGGCAGGGAAATATCACACAGCAATTATCATCACAGATGAAACCAACCCAACTTGAGGAAAAATAATTAAGTTTATTACCAATAAAATCAGATAAATCATGGACAATGAGAACAAAAAAAAAAAATCTTAAAACACCTTCCCCTTCCATTATTCCAAGGCTCAACTTTACTTCCAATTTTCTCTACCTCCTACCCTTCAGCAGTGCAGGGGAAATAAGGATGGGGTTTTGGATTCAGTCCATCACACATTGTCTCTGCTGCTCCTTCCTCCTGAGAGGGAGAACTCCTTTCTCTCTTTCCCTGATTCACTACAGGATCCCTCCCATGAGACGCCTTTCTTCATGAACTGCTCCAGCACTGGTCCCTTGCACAGGGTGCAGTTCTTTGGGAACAGACTGCTTCAGTGCTGGTTTGCCCCTTGGGGTCAAAAATCCTGCCAACCAACCTGGTTCAGTGTGGAGTCCTATCTCTCTCTCTTTACTTCCTTCTGATGGTGCTCTGAGGTTCAGACTTCACTCATGGTACTCGGCAAATCTTTTAATCTTACCAAATGTCATGCTGTAAATGAACTTATCAAAGTTAACACAGGGATGAATAAAAATGGAAATATATTGAAATATGCCATAATTTGACTAAATTTATAAAAGTCATAAAAATTCTTTTTAAAGTAGACTTTATGCTTCACTTTGTCATGGCACAACAATTTTGCAGTTCACGTAGCTGTAGGAAAAGGGCTGTTTGTTATTCTGTTCAGCTAAAGGCAAGCTGAACTCCGGAAGGGTAGAGGAAATGCTACTTGCTCACCCTCCTCACTTCTTTAGCAATATCCAACATAGTGTCACATGCTTCAGGCACAAGAAATACAGCACTCCAATCTAGACCATGCCAATTCTGACTCAACTGACAGAATAATTTATCTAAAAGTATATTAATTATTGTGGTTTTGCCTTTCACACCCATCAGCCCCCACGCTTTACAGTGTTTCTATCTGAATTAATTTTGGCCAGCATAGTTTTCATTAACTAGCCATTGATGTCACAGAATATGGTATCAAAGGAATCATTACTTTTTTTTCAGCTGATATTTTCATATTTTTGCATATTTTCAGCAAAATATGTCATTTATACATGCTTCTAGCCATAGTTTGACAAATTGAGTCAGAATCGCCAAATCTGAAAAAGGAAGATAGAAAACACATTGCAGGGGGTGACTTGCTTATGTTCAGACATTAGCAACTGTTTAAAAGTGGCAGATGGATTTACTCTTTTTAAGCAAGAAAGTTTTCACAGAAGTAAATCTGGTTTCCTTTCTATCTGCTTTGCTTCATGCAAACAGTTCTGAGAAGGAGCAGATCATCAGTATAATCAAGAAGAAAAGAAGTACCAACACAGAGTTCTGTAAAAGCCAGGGGATGAGGAAGAACACTCTGTAAAACTCTAAAAAATGAAAATTAAGTTCGGACATAGAATAGATTGGATCCCAATTCTTACATATGGAATTTAATTTTAAAAAAATTGGGATGATGCTGATGTATTTAGACACCACAAAAAGTGTTGGGATAATAAAACGTTATATGATACCAGTCTAAAGTGTCAGTATTCATTAAAAAAGGAATTGGAAGCAAATAAAGTTTGGTATGTATTATTAGATTTTTAGCCAGCACTACAAAAATTAAAGCTATCCGTAAAGGTTTTCATAGTATGTTTTTATTAATCTAATAAATGCTAAAATGTTGGTGCTGCAGCAGTCTGATTATAAAATAAAATTCTCAGATTTTTTGCAACCCATCTTGTGCAACATGTTTATTTATGCAGAACTAGAGAATATAATTTGCTTTTTGTTTTTTAATATAAAAGCACAGTTGGAATATGCTTTATGCATATTCATAAAATATTATTTGCATTTATGTTCAGATTAATTATCCTGTATTTTTTTTAAGTCGTTTAGTTCTTTACTAGGACTAATGATTTTAGCACCTATGAGAGCCAAACTGCAATTCTAAAAGTGATACATGCCAGACTGGGAAACGCTTGAATCACCTTACTGAGTTCTCAGTTGAGCAAGCAGTCTTATTGATCAGTTTATTCAAGTTTCTAAGCACTCTACACAATTGCACAATGTATCTCTGTTATTTCTGGCTCATTGGTGTCTGCAACCCCTTGGTCTGTTGGCGTGACTTTGGACACCTTTACAGAAAGCTGACATTTAAGCGCACACACATGCACACATTGCTTTTTCCTTCTCTCTTTTTCCTTTTATTTATTTTTTTTTTCTTTTTATGAAGCATTGAACTCAGAGGGTGCAGCTTGAGGTCTGCAAAGGACTTAGGGAAATACATGAGATCAGAGACAGGTACTGATACAGCAAGTGCTACCAAGACTGCAGTAAAAGATACTCCTTTAAACCCCTCTCTGAGCAGTTACTTCAAAGCAGGAACACTGTACTGTTGATCTGATGGTAGTAAAAATAAAAAAAAAATTAAAAAGTGAAGTTAAACTAAACCAAATTCAAGTAGTTGCAACATGAGAATTAAAGGTCTCAGCCTGAGGTGGCAACTGCATAACATATCCTATTCAGAGATGTCTTATGCAGTTATGACAGCGATACGCTACAGCATCTCAGCCAGTTTAGAAGGAACTTTTTTGAGGCTTCAGCTTGAAGATCTACTGAGTATTACAAACTGTGTGTAAATTTAGAAATCTTCACTTCACAAACTTAAAATTCTCTGCAATATGCCCCATAGTCCAGTGCATGCATGCTTGATTTGAAATATATTTAGCCAATGAAATAAAATTGACTAGATTTTTAAGAATTGTCAGACATCGACAAATCCTTTTAAATTATTGAAAACAACACCCCAAAGGTCTTCCACTAGAAAAAAAACAAACTGGTATTTGAGGGCTAAAATATTTATTTAGAATGTCATTTGAAGTGCCTACGTTTGGGAAAAATCCCCCAAAACTCCAAATCCCCAAAACTCCTAAATCCCCCAGCCAAACAACAAAACAAACAACAAAAAACCCCATCCACATTGTAAAACAAAAAATCCAGACAAACCATTTGCTATTAATCAGAGAAACTATGCAGAAATAATACAGAGAGGTCATCTTCTTTTTCTTTTTTCTCTTCCCTTTGGAGAATTGTTGATTGGACTACTTTTAATAAAATTATCAACTACATTTTATGTAAGGTGTACCTCATAAACAAAGCTATATATTAGCATACTCAAATATCAAATAAAGCAATGGACAGGAATTTTTATTCTTGACTGTCAATTTGAAAATATTTCTGGTAGAGATAATACTTGGTAGTCAGCAACTAATTCTTAAAATGAGTTAAGTTACATTGAAGAAGTCAAATTTCCTTTTAGTTTTCCTCCATTTATTCTGGAATCTGACAGACCTTGCCTCCTACATGTGTACAGTATTAAATAAGGCCTCTCAGAAGAGCACTTGAAGCATACATCAGAATGCACTCTAAAAAACCGTTGTTTGTCCCACTAATACTACAAACTGAGTGTGACCTTACGGGAAGTATGACCTGTCTGCATTCCTCCCACTTCTGCTACATAAACCACAGAGATAAAGAAGGCAGATGACTGTCAATGCCACTGTGTCACTGGAATAGTAAACATAGATTTTTCATGGCTAACTCTGATTACAACTTAATTTCTTTATATAAGTACCTTAACTTTCAAATAGCTTTTTTGGGTTTTTTAAAAGCATTTTAGGAAATAAAATTAGCAGAACAGCTAATAAGATTTGACAATTTTGGTGTAAGTGCTAAGTTTAATACTGTACAATAAAATTATATATTACGCAGAAATAAATCTGAATGCTATTTTAAAAAATTGGATTTCAGAACAGGCATTAAATAATATCTTTTCTTAATCAAAATTCACTGATTTTGTCACTACAAAATCAACAGTTTCTTTCAAGGTTAATGTTAAATATTTTTTCCCCTTGTTCTGCTGTGAGCTGTTGCCCAATATAGGAGCAGCACAAAGACTATCAGGCCCAAAAAAAGCAAATCAGAAGAGCAAGAAGAGTGGCCACCTGCTTCATCTTCAACTTGTGTCATTGATGAGCTCTCAGACCTGATCAGCTCCATCTTGAGGAGCAGTTACCAAGGACTTTCAGCCATCAGCACAAATGGTTGAACATGGGCTTCATGGCATTGTGTACTCACAGGAAACCTAAGAACAGGTTGCTGAATAATTAGTGTATAGTGTCATTAAAATTATAATGTATAATGTGTATAAACTGATCCATAGAACAACACGTGTTGCTAATGACTGAATGCAGCAAAGTACGGTTTCAATTAATTTAAGATTAATTAATTTTTCAATCTTTTAAACATTTCCATCCCCACAAACTTTGATTCACCAGCGACATATATTCAGTCCCAACCTTTCTGATAGATCTTATCCTCATGAGGTCCTACACCCTGAACTGGAAAGAAACCTACTGCACTGACAAAGTACTCTTGTCTCATGATTCCAAAGGTTGCCCATAAAGCTTGAAGAAAACCAAGAGGCAAGTGATACACAGCGTAATATGGCCTTTGAAGAGGCTTACCATGAGCAATCTAAACACAAGCCATGGTAGGTAAATTACTTTGAGATTAGTAAGTGGAGCAGACCAATTTCTCCGTGTAATCATATAAATCAGTTTCAAAACCACTAAATATATAGAAGACCAAAACAAGTACTAACTCAGGAAAATTTTTCTAGAGTAAATGCTTTGAAAAAGTAGGTCATTAAATTCAGATATGTTGAAGTATTGTTTCTATTGCAGCTATAATTCCTGCAAATAATGAAAACTGTGCACTGAATAGGAATGCTTTCTATTGCAGCACACATTGGGTGGGGGCAGGAGGAAGATGATTTCAACATTTGCTCAAAAACCTAAGCCTAGGAACAATTTACAAGGAAATTGATTGTGCTTGCTTATATTAAAATTGGAAAAACATTATTGTTGTTAATATCACAATTAACTTTATTGAACAGTCAAATACTCATTTAATTGTTCTCATCTCCTAGCAAAAGCACCACAGCAAGGCCCCAAATATTTAATAGGTACTGCACATCACATATTAAGTTGACATTACAAAATACATACACTGAAGTTTGAAATATTTTGCAGGTTTTGGGCAGATGATTATAGTGAGATGATTAAAAAGAGGTATTATTGGTACTATTTGTCATACAGTAAATCCAATTGTAGTAGAACAGCCCCAGACTTGTACATAGCAGGCTTAATGTTGGGTTAGTCAGTAGTTAAAAACACAAGAACAATCACATTAGGGCAAAACAAATGCTCCATGCAGACTAGGACCCTATTCTCATCTTTGATCTGCAGTCTTACAACATAAATGTAAGAAAAAGGAGACAAGTAAGTTTCTGTTTAAAATATCCTCCAAGTTTATAGTCATTAAAATCTTGCTGACTATAGTGTTTACATGGACTGCAGCCTAAAGCAACGAATTTTAAATTTGCACACTTTATTTTTGAATGCTTCTATAGTTACTTGCCAGTGTAATTCATACAGTAATCATTTTTTATGTATACGTGTGTAAAAAAGTTGTTTAAAACTCTTTACTTTATGATTTAGTATGAATGCTTTTGTAGAGGTTTTATTTGTTTTTTAATTTTTTTGTTTGTTTAAGATAATGAGAAACAGCAATAGGTATTCCCTATTTTCCTTTGCTGTCCATCTGTGAGTTTAGACCACTAGCACATCCTCTGCTGGCTGCTGTTTTCCAAGCGGATGGATCCTAGCTTATTTGCTTTTTTTCTTATGAAAATCATTTGCTACCTCTGATTGCCCTTGGTGTTTCTTTGTAGCTATTTCATATTTGTTTTGCTGTGGTAAGAACTTCAAGGTTTTCAAGGACTGTATGCCTCACAGGTCTCTATGGGAACAGCACTGTGTTATCTATTTCATTCTCTTCATTTTCCAAGACATCCTCACATTATTTGCCAAATTGATTAATAATGACCATTTAACAGATGCTTTTGGATAATTATCTACAAAGACTCCAGGTTGTGTTCACATTCTTCTAAACGAAACTATTTATATATATAACTACCAGTGCTTTTCTCTTCTCTGTGCACCTTTCATGAGAGTAATGAAGCAAGGAAAGATGAATATGGCTTTAGTGGTCAAGAGCATTTTTGAGCTATTGGACTCTTCGAATATAAACAATGCCATTACATTCCTGAACTGAGAACACTTTGTGATTTTTCTCTGAAGATAATTAACTGAGCTATATTGCCAATATAGATTGCAGGGAAATCTTCCCCCTAAATAAGAAAGAAAATATTAGGTAATTTAAGAAGTCCTTTTGATAAATTTTCTTACCTTATTTGGTAACCAAGCAATATTTTCATTCAATGAAAAAAATGTTTCTGAGTTTCAGTTGTTCTCCTGTCAGAGCAAAAAACCAAACAGTTAAGTGAAAATTCAAAACTAATGAGAAAAAATACATTTA
The DNA here is from genome assembly GCF_035770615.1 of Melospiza melodia melodia. Classification (NCBI taxonomy): domain Eukaryota; kingdom Metazoa; phylum Chordata; class Aves; order Passeriformes; family Passerellidae; genus Melospiza; species Melospiza melodia. The sequence continues at coordinate 108,142,908 of NC_086195.1, read as the reverse complement.
GCCCAGTTTATTATTTCAAAGTATTACGTAGAAACTAACCTACAGCTCTTTAGAAGCTTTAAAAAGGAGTACTTGTAGTAGCTTTGAAGGACAATAATCCTCTGCTTTCCAATTTGTATGGGTAAAGAGAAGTCCAACAAAGAATAGGTTTGAAAAATAAAAAAAGTTAAGGACAGGTGATGAAATAACTCAGTCACCTTTGCTGCCTCACAGGAACAAAAACCCTACACATATTACAGAGGAAAGAGTACTTACCTTTGAATCTAATAAAAACAACAGACCTAAAAATCAAGGCTTCTATTTATACAAGAATGAACATCAGTAGGGGATAACTTTTTTCTTCAATCAAGGCTGAACAAAATGTTAAGCAAAAAAGCTTGATTAAAAATGGTGCCCAGGTGTAGAAGACTGAAAAGCGATGAGCTTTGATCTTGATTAAATAAAGGTTTTATGAAATATATTGTGTATTTTTGCAGAATACCTGCACTTCTAATCAGTATTTCTTTGATATAATCTTACAATACCAGTTCACAGCACTTCCATTTCTCCAAGAAGTAGAAGTTGAGATTAAAAGTTTAAAAATCAGTTCCTTTGAAAAGAAGCTTAGATATAGTATTGACAACCATATTCTCTAAATTCTGATTGTATAAAATGCCATCATCACTCTTCATGACATGCATGATTATACTAACAGCAAACAGCTTTGATACAACTGCACAGTGATTTGGATAATTTATTCATGCTTAAGAATTATTTAGATAATGGAAACCTATTATCCACTATATGTGCTACAAGGTTTTCAGTTTGTTTGCCTGGATTAATTATTTTTCCTCTTACTCATTTACTTTCCACAGTAAAGCTATTCTCAAAAGTCATACAAATTGTAATACCAGGTTTTTATTTTTGGAGGTGCTGTAATTTAAAAATCTACTTGCCATGAAATTCTAAAGAGCAGAACAAGATAAATTTTAAAATAATGAAATAATGTGTTGATATATAAAAGTAAAGCAATCTTTCAGATGTTTCAGACCAGGCAGTGGAATATAAGTGGATTGCCAATTGTCTAATTCATAAGCAGACAAATTTCATTAATTTAAGCATAAGAACTCTTAGAAATTTCCCCAACTGTAAGGAAAAAAAAAAATCTTCTGTATTATTTTACCACACTATTTCCATAATATACTCTGATATTTAAGTGGGACATTCTAAACTGAAGATATGCTCTACATGCTTATTGTGGTGTTGTTTCATATCTTTTTTTAAATCTTGTTCTTAGTAGACGACAGCACACTCTTTTAAAATTGTACCCTTCTCTTTGAGAGGAGATTAGTGCAAATTCTTTAAGAATTTGCATAAAAAACTGTAGTAAAAAGGGTGGTGGAAAGTCTGAGAAACACAACCAATATGCTCATGTCTCATTCATGCAGCTACATAAAGATTTAATTTTAATTGATTTCCCCTCTCCATTTTAATGAAAGCAAGTAGAAAAATGAAATTTAAATTGGAGATTAAAGGAAACTTTCAAATGATGGTGCTCATTTCATTAACACAAGAGAAAAGAGCGAAGATGCTAAAAGTTACTGTCTTCTGAAATTTAATGCAAGTAACAATTGAACGATGACAAAAACATCTTTGATGATAGTTTTAACTTTGTTTGAAGCCAAGAAAAAAATGAATCACTTGAACAAAAAATACCCTTCCAATGCATAAATTAGTTGACTAGAGAGGTAAATCGTATACTTAAGCATATAGTTAGTATGTTTATAGATTTGAGATCTGAAAAATTTTAACCACTTACTCAGTAGAGCCGTCAAGCTGAAAGTAGTATGATTAGCACAAAAATCAGTGTCAAATATCTGCTTAAATATTAGGTTTTATTTGGAAACAATCTTTCCAAAGCTTTTAAATATATCTTTCAAAAACAGACTAGCGCTTGATTGCTTTTCTTTCCATACATTAAGCATGAAAGCTTGCTTGACACTTCTTTTAAAAACTATGAATCAGAATGTTGCTCAAAAGAGAAAAGCATCCCTTCCCAGAGCAATTTTAATTCATAGACTTTGGGTAATTAGCTCTCCCTGTATCATTTGCATTTGTTGCAAGTAATATTTAGAAAATTACATTAGCTAATTAGGAATTATATCTGAAAAAAACCTTCTGTAAGGCAAGAAAAAACCCAATCTATTTCTAGTATCCAGAAATTAGGTGCAAGATAAATATAAAGAACTTTAGTAATGGACAGAGAAAGGAAGAAACGCACAACTTATCCACACTATTGTCCCCTGCATGCTAACAGTTTTACTCTCAAAACCTTGTAGACAAGAAGTGGGAAAGACCTCATATATGAAGTCAAGAATTTTTTGTTAATTTGAACAAAGTGTAACTGACATATAATAAATTTAGTAATAGTAGCCCAGTTACTGTGGTACTTTGAAGGGCATGTGGGAGGAGAGAGTGAATATTCCTCTAAGGATATGTGATCAAAGGCAGTTTAAATGCAAAAAGGGAATAATGAGAAAAGGAGGAAGCTGTAAATGAGAACATATATGGACACAAACCTCGCTGACCAGGATTAGAGAGACAGTTACAGGCACTAACAAGACCCAGGTCTGCTCACTATAATAGAATTGCACATAGAATTAGGGAACAATTATTTCAGCAAGATTAACTGATGGACACCTTGTCAAATGGCATACTGTGAAAAACAAGGAAATCATAAACAGAATATACAGACACAAAACTGACAATAAATGTGATGAATAAAAAACACAATAAATTAATATCCTCAGTCATGTGAAGACATGGGCTGTCAAGGAACTACAGTCCAACCAGGACTATATAAATAATAAGGAGGGTCCAGGGTATTGGAAAGTGTCAGAGTGGCTGTGCTAATTGATGAGAAAATGTGAAGGGCAAGGCAGTGTGTGGGATAAAGACAGGAAATTTTATGAAAAGGGCTGGTCTCAAGAAAACATGATTCTGTGATTCTGTGAATAACAGATAAACCTTAACTAACAGAAAACACTAGCATCATTGTCAATTAGCAAATATCATGGTAGAAAAAGAGAGACCTTGAAAATTTACCAAGTCCTACTTTTTACTTGATCCTGCTAGATCAACTGTGAGATCCAGCATATCCTAAGCACTACTGATACAAAGGATAGTTCTTAGGAAAAAAATCAGCAAAGGAGATTTTGTAGCCTACATAAGAAATTAATACTGCTCTTATTAGAAGATTGTATTTGACATCCAAGTGAAATCTTCTATGGTTCAATATGTTACTATATTCTATCATCCACACAGAAAATACTTTCTCTTTTGTTATTTAAGTTTTAAAATTATTATTTAGAAAATCAAAACAAACAAAAAACCCAAGAGCAAACCACAAAAAAAAACCACAAAAACCCTAACAGTAACAAACTCCATGAGCTATCTTCTTAGTTAAATCATAAGGATTGCTAAACATTTTGTATTTTTTTTCCTCTGGACTCAATCCCTTTGAGTCTCTTCATGCTAGAAGAATGTCAGAGAAGGCAACACATATTTTTCATATCATGGTCCTACCAGTGGTGAATAAAAGATTACTTGTAACTAGAAACCTTATTAACTGAAAATTAGGGACCTGTCATACTCTTGTGCTTCCTTCAGTCTAAAAGTATTGCCATCAAATAGTCTATTAATGATTTTGGAGAGCTAATATTGCAAACAGTTAATCAACTATGCATTACCATGCTTTCAAAAAAGATCTTTCTTTCTCTTTCTTTCTTTCTTTCTTTCTTTCTTTCTTTCTTTCTTTCTTTCTTTCTTTCTTTCTTTCTTTCTTTCTTTCTTTCTTTCTTTCTTTCTTTCTTTCTTTCTTTCTTTCTTTCTTTCTTTCTTTCTTTCTTTCTTTCTTTCTTTCTTTCTCTCTCTCTCTCTTTCTCTCTTTCTCTCTCTCTCTCTTTCTTTCTCTCTTTCTCTTTCTTTCTCTCTCTCTCTCCCTCTCTCTTTCTCTCTCTCTCTCTCTTTCTCTCTTTTCCTTCCTTCCTTCCTTCCTTCCTTCCTTCCTTCCTTCCTTCCTTCCTTCCTTCCTTCCTTCCTTCCTTCCTTCCTTCCTTCCTTCCTTCCTTCCTATGGACTTAATCTTTTTCACTTCTCTGCTCATCGCTCTTTGGCCTTTGCAATGAAAGTGCATTTTTAATAACAGCTTTAGAAGCATGGGCTAAGGTTTCTTCTACCGCTTGAAAATTTGTGGCAGAATACATGACTTCATTAATGAAGAGAATCTTATCTGAACAATTAAAAGTGATTTGTTTCTTGTAAAATCTGTTGATGTATGAAGACTGGGGGAAAAAGAATCATAAAACGCCCAAAAATTTCAACCAGGAAAAAGATTTCTATAATTAATAAGTAATAGAAATATTAGATACAAACCCCAACTTCCTACATTTTATCTGTATTTCAGAAACTTTGCTATTTATAAAAATGTTGTCATAATCGTTTCTTTTACAATAGCTTATGGATTTGTATTGGCTTGCGAATCAATACTCTGTCAGAATTTAAACATTTGAGTAATTTTCTAATGAGAATTGTCTCCATAAATGAAATAAATCTGCCATAGATGTAGGTTCTACTTAGAGTAGGACACAAGCAGATAAAAGTAAATTCAGACCCTCATTTGTCTCCTCTAATATATTATATGTTAAGTATATAGAATAAAAGGATTGAGGATCAGGCTTATTAAAATTAGCATTTCACAAAAAATAAAAGTTCTTATATAAGTAGAAGCTTAAAAAAACATATCTAATCACTATATCTATTGCACCTGCAGGCCTAAGTAATGTGCACTGACAAAGAGCTCTGAAGTACTCCATACATTTCTAAGCTTTTCAGTATTTCTTACTACCTGTGTGATTAGGTTTTATCTCAATTGGAATTAATTTACAATGGAGATTTTGATGAAATAACTAGCAAAAGTGAAGACAGAGAAAAATCAGAGACAAGTGATATATACACCTTTTAGTTTCTAGGGGGAAAAAACCCCACATACCACAAGTAACTTTATCCTGTTCTTTGTATTGGACTAATAAGGGTTTGATACAGTGAAAAAAATATCAATATTTCTGACTCTCTAACAATGGTAAATTGGTAATTGTTGTTGAAAAAAAAATAAAATCCATGTATAAAAAACGGTTTATAAGTAATCAATATCTGAGACACAAAACATGTGAGAAAGTTACAGTGTAAAAATTATTTTTAAAAATCTCTGAACGAAAGGAGCTTATGAATTCCTGACACTGTATAAAAGATATGGGCACCCTGTACATTCACTCTGTGAAAAGCCATCAGACACCTATAAAGCATTTAACTGCCATTTATAGTCTATTTGAAGTTGTTAAATGGGAGTTCAAGCCTGTCTGTGCATCAGTTTGATGATCTTTGCCAGAACACAGGGTTTATGAATCAACAGGCTGATTCATATGGATGTACTTCTGGATCCAGGAAAGTGATTCAATGGAGCTCAGCATAGATCCAGAGACATTCATTATGGATGCATCAGCCTAAGGGAATCAGGGCCATATTCTTCTGAAAAAGTTAAATTCTCACAGACTTCATCTTTCCTGAAGTTATGGATGGACTTTTAATGGAGACCATGTTGTCCTGAATTCATTAAAAAATATATCAGTAGAAGTCCATCCCTCATTCATTTCAATAGGTAACATAATATATGGTTATCCTATGTGGCAGGTATTTCTGATAGTCAACTGGTATTTTTTAATAAGCAAAATCCCCACTTTTTCCAAATGTGCTATGTATCTTAGCCTTTGGAACAAAAAGAAAAAAAATCATACCTTAATATCACAGATTAATCAAACAACTAATCTTCCAAAGAATATGTGGGAAGTCAAAGAAGCAGAAACATTTCCTTTGTTTGTACCTTTTGTTTTGTGTTTGTATATTACTTTGTTCTTAATATAGGTTATGTTCTTTCTCTGTTTTTATTCTGCTGTAGTTATTCTTCCTTTCTGTGTGGAATTTATGCAAAGAACTCTTCACCCAAACAAAATTCAGGGACAGTTGGTGCTAAATGGAAAAAGTAATGCTAATATATTTTCTGAGCACCACTACCACTTCTAAGGTCATTAAAATGAAAGAAAAGAGTTAGGGTTGTTTTCTATTCCTTGCAACAGTCAGGAGAAAATGCAACCTTCTCACTTCTATATGCAGTGGTTTGTTTAGGAAATGACTCAGCCTTCAGGAAAAGGAAAAGCAGTCCCATTAGGAAGGATAAGCTTACATACATGGTACGGTTTTAGTGACCTTGGTTTAAGGGCAGACTTGACCAAGTTTGTTTAAGTGTTAGACTTGATGATCTCCAAGGTCTTTTCCAATTTAAATTATTTTTTCATTTTATGATACTATATGTCGTCTGACTTCTGAAGAGGTCTTAAGACACTACCTCTATCTGTATGTTTGTCTATTACACATATGTAATTTAAAAGCCTTTCAGTTATGGCTTAGAGATAAGAGTTGTTCTTCTCTTCACTGCTGACTTGTTTCAGGGTCAAACTCTAAAGCCAAAATTTTTCCACATTGGATATCCAGAGCTAAATTAATAGATCAAAGTACAAATAACTCAAAGTTTTGATATACGGAAAGTGGAATCACACTAAGTAAGCGCCTCAACATGCTGGAAGGAAGGAATGCTATTCAAAACGTTCTATGACTTTATGATTCTATGATTTTATGATTCTATAATTTTAATTATCTTCAATTTAAATATTAAAAAAAGAGAAATTGCTTGCCTTTTCTTGTAAAATATATATGTAGTAAAACCAAACACTTACCTTTGTCCAGAAAAGGTCTATTTAATTGCAAAATATTATGTTTTCCCTCTTGATGACACTTATTAAATAACTTAGACTAATTCTTGCTTGGTTTTCAAGCAAATTCATTCCAACATAGCATAAATTTTCTGCATCTGTGTATAAGATGACACTCTTAAAGATCAATATGCACTAAATTGAAGAATCGTTATGCAATATTTTTGCCCCAAATAAAGCTACAGATGTCCCTTAAAAGAAAAAACAGAAATTCAGGAGCTTGTGAATGTTGTGCTTACCAGGAAAATTTCTGTTGGACAATTTGTTTTTTCTCTTTTCCCACGTTGTCTTTCCTCTGCACAAGTGTTTTGTACTAACCTGTTGCACCACTTTCCAAGGTAGCTGCTCAAAGTACTCAACATTTCCTGGGGTTTAATTTTTTTGTTGTTGTTGGGTTTGGTCAATTTTTCTGCTAGAAATAATTAATTAGGCAATTTTATTAAATTGATTACAAAGCACTAATACATTTTCCAGTCCTCATTTCTTCAGAAGAAAAAACAACAAAATCAAAAATGCCAGGACAGCTATTCCCTTCTCCATTCATTTTGTCGGTATCTGGCTCAGCAAAAGAGCTCTTTAGACACTGGTGAGTGCAGTGTGTAGGAGGTTTGTTTAGTTGTCTGAGCATAGGCATCAGATCCGGGTAATTACCATCTAATCACAGCTAGTTTTAGGTCTGCCTCACAAGGCCAGGGTCATGTATGCCTTGTAACACAACTGCTAGGCCCAGCTGAATACTTTGGATGTTCTCAAGTACCTCAAATGTCAGCTGCACTGGTTCCAAATTAATTAGGCAATGGATTTGAATCCTATGTTCACACATTAATGCAAATGTACATGTATATAATCTGGAGTTGAACTTCTGAACTGTAGATCTCTAAATTTAAAATTTAGTTGTATGCTTCTAGACATGAATTCCAGGTGAAAGTTTCTTGTAAAATAGAGTGCCTAAACCCTTAGTTTACCTATGAAATTGTCCTCAATCATATGCAAAACCCAAATACATGATGACAGGTCGGGATTAATCTAGATGTAGCCCAAAGCTGTTCGGAAGAAGTATGTTAATGACATCTGGGAAAAAGTGAATGTGTTTTGTAACACTAATGTGCTCTCTCTCTAAAAGAATCTTAAAATCCAATTTTATACTTCAGTGGGAATAAGTCAAGTCCTAATTTGATCCCAGTCCATTAGATTCTGCAGTTTGTTAGAAGTATGTTTGCTTGACATTGGAGGTAGTCATTCTAAGCTCCTTTCTTAGTCACTGGAGAGAAATAGATATTTGATCAAATATAAGTATCTAAAATAGGTCAGCTGAATGAGACCTTCTAAGTGTCTGTTCTGTCTATTGATTACATGAGTGTTTTACATGACTATTCCAGAAAAAGATTCTGTGTTGCCGACAACTATTAGGTGAGATTAATCCACCCTGCCAATTTATATTTGTTTGGTGAGATTAATCCTTCACTAAGGATCTGAGTTAATATTTTCCTTTTAGAAAAGCAAAGGAAATGGAAATCAAAGGGAGGTATTATTTACTTTCTTGAGAATTTTTCATTCAATACGACAATAAGTCAAGAGGCTTTTTTATAAAACTGAAGGGAAATATTTTTACATGTGAATGAAATTCTTACTTATCAATGTCAAAACTGTGTTAAAAGGTGTTAATTTTGGTGAAAATAGCAGAAGCTTTTTTCTAGCAGTCCAGCACTCTATTGAAATTAGTTTAATTTGTTACGATGTGATTCTGGAGATCTATTATGAAGATGATAGGAGTTGATATGTAACTCGATAAGCAGATCTGGTGCCAGGATCATGCACAGAGGGGCATCGTAGCATGTTCATGGCAAGATTTCCCAAACTGGGGAATCCTCAGTGGAGCAGAGGGAGCTGCCCGAAGCCTGTAGCTTGCATGACAGTGACTGATGGAACTTGTCAGGGAGAGGAGCAGCAGTGGCCAAACATGCCACTGCCCTCAACAAAAGAAGCCTCTGGATACCACTGGCGAGCAGGAGTGTTGAGAACAGAATGGGCAATTCAGGCATGGCACATCAGGGAGGGCATGGCACGGCAGTTCACACAGAATAAGCTGTCACAGAAGGGCATGCAGCAAGGGGATTGTAGCTCTGCCAGCTCAACCAGGGAGCAAAGACATAGAACTGCCAGAGGGCCATGTCAGCTCTAGGCACCGCACCCATGGTGACAGACACATCTGCCCAGACAGAGCTACAGTGGGAAAACACTGTCACCTGGGTGTCAGGATGCAGAGTGTGCTCTGCTCATACACCAGCAACAGACAGCACACCTTGGGAGGTGTGCCCAGGCAAAGGAGCTCCTCCACTTAGTGCCACTGTTTTGGGAGGAGGAGTGTGGGTTGAGAGGCATGAGGGAGTCTGAGGGAGAGATTGAAATTGCACTGAAATACTTCCAAAATTGCAACCTACTTTTCCCGGGGCAGAAGTCGCAGGCAGACAGGAAACATGATAAGGAGGTTTCCCTATAATTTCCCTCTCTAAAGGTGTAAAGGGCAATGGGAAGTTTCTGACTGGGATAGCAGATGCATATTCTCTGTCCTGCCCCACCTTCCCAGGTGCCCTGGCAAATGGAACAGATGATAATAGGATAATGATTCAAAAAGGTTGAAGGTATCTCCAAGTTATGTCAACCCAAGATCCGTGTCAAAACTGCTTCCATAAAGCAAAAGATCCCATAGGGGATTGTCTCCTGAGGGCAATAGAAGGCCTAATAATCAGCCCAGGCCCACATTTTAAGGAAGTTGATGATATGGCAAGAAAGTTTTCTACGCTGGTACAGCCATTATTAACTTTTCAGGTAGACAACAGTTAATTTGCAGCTAGAAGTCCAGGGGCAATGGGTTTATAAAAGGCAGGTCATGCTGCACTAACCTTATCTCATTCAACAGGAAATGACCCATATAGTGGATGAATGAAAGTGAGTGAGTGGATATGATTTACCTGGCCTGTAATAAAATCTTTCACACTGATTCCTACAACATTCTCTTGGAGAAACTGGCTGCTCATGGCTTGGATGGGTAGAGGGCACTGGGGAGACCACACCTTGAATCCAGTGCTCAATTTTGGGTCCCTCACCCCAGGAAAGACATTGAAGTGCTCAAGTGAGTCAAGAGAAAGGCACCAAAACTGTGTTTGGCTCCAGAGCACTGGTCTTACAAGGAGTGATTGATGGAAGGGCAGTATTTGGCTAGGAGACCAGCAGGCTCAGGGCAGAGAGACCTTACAGCTGTCTACTACTACCTGAAAGGAGGTGGTGGCAAGGTGAGTACCAGTTTTTTTCCCAAGTAACAAGTGAAAGGGAGAGAGGAAATTGTCTCAAGTTGTGTCAGGGAAGACTTAGATTGGATATTAGGAAAAATTTCTTCATAAGAACAGACTTCCTGGAGAAGTGGGCATGACTAATATTCCCACAGAATATTTAAAAGTCATGTAGGGGTGGGGAATTAAACACTGGAGAGCAGCACTGCAATAAAGGATCTGAGGGTCCTGGTCAATGGCAAATGGAATATTAGTCAGTCAGGAGGGCCAACTGTGTCCTGGGGTTCATCAGGCACAGCATTGCCAGCCAGGCTAGGGAGGTGATTGTCCTGTTCTGCTCTGTGCTACTGTGGCCTCACCTTGGGTGCTGTGTGCAGGTTTGGGTGCCACCATATAGAAAAAGATTAAAAGTTATTAAAGAGAGTCCAAAGGAGGGCTTTGAAGACGCTGAATGTTCTGGAGGGGAAGCCTAATGAGGAGTGACTGAGGTCATTTGGCTTTTTCAACCTGGAGGAGACTGAGAGGAGATGTCACTGCAGTCTACACTTCTTCACGAGTAAAAGTGAAGAGGCAGGCACTGATCGATCACTCTCTGATGACCAGTGACAGGACCCAGGGGAATGGCCTGAAGTTGTGTCACAGGAGGTTTAGGTTGGATATTAGAAAGAGGTTCCTCACTCAGGATAGCTGGGCACTGGAACAGGCTCCTCAAAGCAGTGGTCACAGCGCTAGCCTGACAGAAGGAAGCATTCGTACATTGCTCTCAAGTACATGGTGTGATTGTTTAGGCCGTCCTCTGCAGGGCCAGGAGCTGAACTTCAGTGATCCTTGTGGATCCCTTCAAAATCAAGGTATTCTATGACTCTATAAAAGTAAATTTCCTGTGTAACATTTTAATACAACATTTGTCCTTGTGCATGTATGTAATTCAAGCCAGAGTAGTTAGCAAGGAGATGACAAGAAAGTCCAGGAGACAAACACTGGGGAGACATTGGGTCTAGGAACTTGATAATGGAGTGAGGCTATGAGTCATGGGCCATTGTACATTCAATACCAACAGCTTGAGAGATCTGGGCTTCTGGAAGCAACCTCTGCGTTGGCTGGTATGCTACAATTTATAATGTAATATATAATGTAAATATCTGTATATGTGTAAGTATAGGTATTCTGTGAGGAGATTTCAACCTTATTCAGGAAAGAGGAGACAGCTATCAGCCATGAATGTTTTAGTGCTATGTTTTTTGTCTCTGCTGATCCATGTGATTAGCCATGCGTATGTATATTGTGTTTGTGTGTATTCATGCATGCTTGCCTATCAGGAATTTGTGCTCACCCTTGCCACTGGCTGGACCTGAGGACAGAGAACAACAGCACTCTAATACTCATCAGGCTATTGGATTCAGCAACCTCTCACACTTGTACTGTTGATGCTGTCAAAAACCCTTTTTTATACAACCTCCTCTCCCTCACTACCTCATTTTTGACTGCAGTGAAAAATGAGGAATATGATAAACCATATGTCTGATTCCAGGGTGTTTTTTTTATTGTGTGCATCATCAAGATTTCTAAATTAAATGTAAAAAAACAGGTAATGAGTTGAATGCTATCTAATTATTTAATGCCTTGAGCACAAAATCTGGCTAGACAAAATAATTTTCTTTACATAAGTTGCCCATTTCCTTTCTATCCCAAAATAAAACAATGTGAAAAACCTCACCTTTTTTTTTTTTTTCCCAGAATGTCTGCAGAATGCTGTTTCTCTCAAGAAATTCCATAAACAGTGAGGCTGCTGTGCAGAGAGTTACTGCCTCTGGTGTGCCCATGTTCTTCTTTGGGATCCAGTGAAGTGAACTGGAAGAGGATGAATGAACTGGGCACTGTGATGATGTACTCCTGGTGGGTCCATTCATAGACAGAGCACAGCAGTCAAAAACATTCTTTTTCAGGCGTAGCAAGAAAGATTAAATCTGTTAGGATTTGGAAGAACATTTTCTCTACATCTTCCCTTAGGATAAACACAGTGACATTTCCATAACAGATAGAAATGGGGAAAGGCATTGCTCATAACAATGCTTTGCTACAAGATCTTATCAGATTATCATGGCCACAAAAAGAAAACGCTGATTATTCACATCTCCTCAAAAAAGGAGGTAAATGTCTCCAGTGAAGGGCTATCTATCACTCTTTCTTTTCTCCTACAAGAATGTTTTAAATATTGTCAGAAAGTCTGAATAAGTTATCACAATTCATCTGCTGGGCTTCACTTAAATGGTAACGTCCTTGACATTCCAGTATTGTTCCTCTGGGGAGAAGAGAAAGGCTATGCACATCTATTTGCTAAAGCAACATTTATTTATACTTGATGGCATGAAAAAGGTCTTTGATAAAATGAAGAGTGTTGCTTAGAAGTAAATTACTCTTTAATAATACTAATTAAATCTTCAGTGACACTGAGAATGACACCTGAAAGCAAAATGTAGCTTGTAAAGTGCTCAGGAAATAATTATAATATAAAATCTGTGGCTTTTTCAGACTGGAAGATTCAAAAATGTTCACAGGAAGATATTACCTGCAGTCTTTGTTTTCTAACTTTGGCAGTTTCAAGGAATTTGGCATGTAATTTAATAGAAAGCTATGTAGATTAATTGCAACAGTAATAGGATTAGTTTGGATATTCCAGGTAAAGTGTTTCATAGCATAAAAAGTATAAACTCTTCTGGACTAATCCTTTACTCCTAATTCTAGCCAACCTTCTGAAAGAGTCAGACAAACTTTTCTTCAGAATATTGGGAGAGACTTGCAAAAAAGGTGGAGCTGCTTTGATGTTTGAATCATGCACAGAAAGTTGAATTAGCCAGCTCAGTGGTGCAGAATAGCTGTACTTTCTCTCCTCTGGTAGACATGTCTCCTCAGGGTTGAAGCATGGGGTGTCTAATTGAATCATTTCCTCATTCGGCTCAAATACAGCACATCTGTAGTTCAAATCCAGAATATTTGTTGTGATTGTTCATCATTAATAACAGATATTATCATTAAATCCAGGAATTAATTTTCATTGAAAATAAAGGATGAATATTATAAAATTTATCTTTCAAGTCCCTTTGGATGTGTTACCTAAAGAAATATATAGAAGTGAAATCTATTCTTACAGGCTTCTTGGAAATGTTTCTATAGTTTCAAAACATTTTCCCCTTTTTTCTTCCCTCTTTATATCACCTTTCCTCTGTTTCTTCTGAACTCTTTATTGATGAAACTGAAAAGTCCTGAAAGGTTTATCCATCTTGCAGTTTCGACAGTTTTGTTCCTTCAAAGCACATTAGAGAGGTAATAGGAAAAAGAAGGCTCAGTATTGAGTCTTCATTTCAAAAAACTATGTATCCTTCCCCCAAAACCCATCCTCCCAAATTAATTTGACAGCAGACAGAACAGCTAATCCTATTACTGTTATATCTTTTGTCACCTCTGCATTGTGACAAAGCATGTGGAATACAACATTTGAAGACAGAAAAGTAAAATTTCAGAGAAAGGTAAGATTTTTGAGATTTGTAGATTTGTATAACTGGCAGGCCAAGGACTCAAGGAAAAAAAAAAAACAACAAAACAGTGGCATTTAAAGGCAAAGAACTAAAAGTTTCAGAGGGTGGTTACTCAGCAACATCCAGTGTCAAACTATTTCAGGGATCTTTTTTTTCTTACAAGGCAGCTGCCTAGCTAACAAAGATCTCACTGGATTGGTGAGAATAATAGTGCTGAACATTCTAGCTCATTAGACCCAACTTCATATGTAGGAAATAAGTAACTTACTTTTTATTTTTAATTTGTGCATATCTTTATACAGTCTCTCAGTAAAATTGTCTCAAAAAGGCCCAGATTGGCACGGTTACAAGGTAAGGAGAGGTCAAAGAACTTTTCATTTTTATTAAGAGGAAAATGCTAAAGAGTTAAGAGAAGTATAAGAAATGAGGAGGGATATAAAATCAATGTGCTTCTGAAATGGGTGATCTGATGAAGAGCTTTTATTAAATCAGTATTTAACAAGATAAATTGGAAAGATACGCATGATTCCAAAGCAATAAAGATGTTGTGAATATACAGCTTTGATAAGAAGCTGAGTGCTGAACTCTTAAAGGAAGCACAATACCTCCACTTGGCCTGGATTACTTGTGTTCCTTCATCTCAAAAGCTATTGAACCACTACCAGTATTTCTGAAAATCGCAGACAAGTGAAGATAAACCTCTTATTTTCTGGAGGAGAATCACAGGTTGAAGTTTATTTTCAGTAATTTTACGTTAATGTCTATCATTGATATGTCTCAATGGGTCATTCCCATGGGAAGCAATCCAATATGTGTCAGTAGTGCATGTGTTTTAGCTAATGTGCAGCAGCCATGAGTGCACCTATGGGCAGACAACTTGGATATACTTGCTCAAAGGGTAGAGAGTAGTGATGACCAGAATATACAAAAGAAAATGGGCTTTCAAGCACTATCTTGAATATATCAAAATTTTAAATGATTTTTGATTATTTGGACCTTTGATTCTTGAAACTGTATGTAAGGATTGTAAAGTATCCTTGCATTGGTTCTTGCTGTGTAGAAAACATGTAAACCCCACACTTTCTCTAACAAAAGAAAATTACACCTTAGAGTTCAGTTTTCTGTTATGATGAAACTTAAAATTCAGTTATCAGGAGAATAAAGAAATAGGCTTCAATTGAGGAAAATCCCATCTTTCTGATAATTATATATATATATCAATTGATAAATATTGAGACAGACAGAAGCATCAGTATTCTTAGCTTAACAACCATGACACACATTTGACTATTCTGGTTATTCTAGCATGTCTAACTTTTTACTGCTCCAGTCTTCATCAGTCCTTGTGCATGTACCATAGAATTTGAAACTATGAATCCTGCAATAAATTATAACTTAATTGCATGGGAAACGCTAGAAATGAATTATTAATTATGCAGTATATGTGATATAATATGCATAATAGAAAATATAATTATATTAATTATACAGTGAGTGGGGCTGTTTTCAACACCGCCTCCACTTCAATTATCATTGATTCTAGGGAGAGAACTGCATATAGCTTAAGACAGGCAAGTGTAGAAAGAGAGGAGGAAAGGAGATGGCAGTAAAGAAAAGGAGTAGAAGAAGGAGTAAGCAAATGAAATAAAGACATTGGAAAATAGGTGTCTGTAGCAAAATCAGATTTGGAAGTGGCTGGGTTTAAGAGTTTCTCATAAACGCCCTTTCACCCTTTTTTCGGGACTCAGAGATTAAAAAAAAATTAAAGAAATAAAATTCTACAGAACTTTTCCTTGCTGAGTAGTCATATATCCTTACCAAATGTGGAAGAACAGTACTTGTAGTAAAATAAAATTTTAAGCATTCTTAAAATGAAAAGAAAATTGGAAAGACAAAAATTATATTTTTAAGGGGTAATAATCAGTTTCTTCCATGGAAGACTATCTAGGCTTAATTATATCTTAAAATAATGTTTGAAATTGTTGAAGTAGAAGTAGATTGACAAAATGAAAAAAGATCAAAACCCAATGACCTTTCAGGGCTATCACATGTGCTAAATGCTGACTATCTGAACAGTTGCTGTCAAGCCAGTGTTTGATATCTGCCTCCAGGTTTAGTCCAATAGGTACAAAATATTAATTTATGACAGAGTAATGGTCACCTAACAGAACTGAAGTTATTTATTCAATTATTTAATAGAGGAAATCTCATTGACATATGAACTGTTCCATCTTCTGTTTAAACCCTGTCATTAGTTTTGTATCAATATTTTCCAGAAATAAATTATTTGAATTCACACTCCTAATATAGGACTAACTATTATGAACCTCCCTGCAGACAAAACTTTTAAAATTCTGGAAGAGTCTTTCATACGCAAAATTGTAATAAATTCCAGGTATAAACATTATTTTGAAAGAAAGCTGCATTAAAGATGTTATGTTTCAAAAACAAGTTACAAGTAGTCTGAAAAAGCAAACAGTAATTTTTCTAAAATGTAACACGAGACTTTACACAGTGTTAAATGAGATCTAATCAAACTTTCCTGTAATTACTTTTCCCCAATTTGTTAATACAGACTTTAACCTGGCTTAGAGTTCAATGTGATGACAAGCCATGGATTTACTTTCTTCCCTAAGGTAACTTTTTAATGACTGGATACCTCAAAACATTAAACAAAATGTTAAATATCAATTTTGTACACATTGCTAGTATTACACCTGACATCAAAGGTTACATTACTGACATTGATTTAAGTGAATTTTATGCTTGAAAGAAGGATGTAGTGTTGAATTTCATATTATAGACTCTGTGAAGGACATGTTATCCCAGTATTTAATTTATAAGTTGTTGTTACAGTATTTATTTTATATTAAAGTAGAATAAATAAGGTTCAGAAGCTCTCTTAACTCAAAGGAAATTTGATTTAATTCATGATTTAAAAATAACTAGGTTGAGTGAAGCCAGATTATTTAATGAACTCAGATTTGAAAGTACAGTAAAGGCAGGTGTGGTTTATATTTTTAAGTAGATAAGTAAATCAAATGTGTTGAAAAAGTTTCAAGCCAGAAGAATATTCCCCATCCTTCCTTAAAACTTTTTAGCTTCAAAGGTTTTAAAAATATAAATGACTACAGCCTGACATTGTGGATGAGTGCATACATTCTTCCACTCTGCAGTTTAAGAAACTGTTAAAACACTGAAAAGGTAATTTGATTCTCTCAGTGAGGTCTGTTTAGCAAATATTTAAATCAATTAGGCTATTCTTAATATGCACTATGGGTGCAATTGTAGTGAGCTGATAGATCTCTTAGAAGAAGGATTATGTTAAAACCTGGTGAAAGCACAATCCCTGCTTTGAATTCTGGAAGTCCACCTTCAATTACAAGAAAAAAAGAAGCAGTAATTTTGGTATGCCCTAAGACATTATTACACTTTGGTATGATGGCTCAGCCATTAAAATCTTTTATAAAAGATCAGCAGAAAGAAGTGCCTGTAACTTTCTCTAGTCTTTTAGAGCTAATGTAGTGTAGCATTGTGAATTAATGGATTTTGATAACATGCACTTCATAAAATCTGGACTTACTATTTCAACCAGGAGTACCAGAAGCGCTATTTCACTATATCATGATAATATTAATAGGTGCTTGCAAATGGAATTGATAAACACAAGAGTTCTATAACAATGGTTTTGAAATCCAAAATGGATTTCTCATGTATACCAGTCAGTGGTCTGTCTAAATCATTAATACAAGAACATCAATTTAACTTTTTTTCATGCTTTTAAATGACTAAATAGTTGAAAATTTGCTACTTTTCCACATAAAAATTTCACAGTTAAGTGTTAAAATCATTATTGTTGTGACTTTGGTTTTAGGACTCATCAATAATTTAAATTTATCACTCTTTGATTAACATTTAAACACCACTCTACTGTTCATAGTAATTTTTAAAATTAATTCCTAGCATTGAAGACATACTTTCCCCACTGACAGTTATATGTTTAATTTCTCTCAAAACTGTAGCATTCATAAATCATGTCTTTGCTGGTGTGCTGTAGATGACTTTATATTTTGTGATAGTAAAGCTGTGAATTCCACATGCTATTTTCTTCTCATACTTTCAATAATTTGATACATTAAGGACTCTGTTGTTGCCTCTTTTTTTGGAAAGTGTTGTGATTTAACCCTGGTAGGCAGTTAATTGTCTATTATATATCTACAAGTTGTCTATTTTTTTCTTCCAGTCAACATAGTTTTTTGTTCATTCCCCAGTATGGGACGTGGAAGAGAATAACAAGGGTGAATGCAAAACATGTTATATATTGAGGAAAAGTCATTTGAAGAGGGAAAGCTAATAGTGCATATGAGAGGAAAGCAAAGTAAGGAATTAATTCACTACTCCCATCAGCTGTCATGTGTTTAGCCATCTCCAGGAAAAGCAGAGCTACACCATCTGTAACAGGTACTTCCAACGCCAGATATGCCTTCTACTTTCTCCTTCTTCCCTGCTAGTTTTTACACTGAATATCACATCATTAATTTAAGAGATGGACTTAAAGATCTTTTTGAGTACTTTCAAACTCATAATATTCTCTGTGTGTTTGTGTCTGTGTCTGTGTCTGTGTGTCTGTGTGTGTGATTAAATGCAGATGGTAACTGAGATATGGTATAAATTTTGTTTTACGTAAACTGGGTCCACTGCAGTCAGCTGTCCCAGATAATGTAGCCTCCCAACTTCCTGGTCAGTACCAACTTTTTGCTCCTTCAATATGGACACAGCATGAGAAATGGAGAAGACCTCAATATTTATCACAGATGAGTGCTTTAGGTCTCAAAACATCTTTAAGAAAGGTGTTAGCAAAACCAGTTTAATATAAATTTGAAAGCATGAGCTATACCTTGTGTTCAGCTACAAGGTCCCCTCAATTCCTTACTACATTAATGAAGTATATAAAGTAAAATCAGATTAGAAGACATTTTAAATTAGTGTTTTGGAGACTGGGAATGAAAAATGAAGTTCCAGAAGTTCCTGGTGAGAGCAGTGTTTCTGATCGTGAGATTATACAGTGTCCTACTAAGGAGGAAACAGGGGGGATGAACCACCACAATGCTTTGCAAGGACCATTAAGTAATAACTAAAATATTAGTGAACCAATTACAGTTTCTGTTATTTTTTATATCCAAAATGCCGTAACATACATGCTATTATGAAGAAGAGTAACTACCAGAGCCAGTAGAGTAACTACCCTGATGCAGCTCCATGGCAAAGCATATTTGATATCCGAGCTAACTGCCTTGCATTAAGTAGATGTTTTAAAGTAACAAGAACAGGAAAAAGAACAAGTAACCAAGGATCACCTTTTAACTTTATGTTTTCACCACTATGTATAATGGACATCATGTTTATGATGCTAGCTAAACAGGATTATTACAAGTACACAACAGAGTTGGAATATATTTTCCAAAATAGGTCAGTTATCGTCTGCATTTTTAATGCATCTGCAATAATTGATAGCCCTTGCTGTATGGAGCAAGTGAGGCACAGCTGAGGAATGTTGCTTTTGTCTGCTTTCTAGATTCCCATATATGGCATCTTCACAAGATGTCTGAGAATGCCATCCTATAAACCCAAATCTAAATACAAAGGCGAGTAAAGAATATTTTAATAGGCAGATTCAGTGCTGAGAAATTTCACTTCTTCTGTTTTGGTGTTTTTCCTGTTTTTAACGTGAATCCCAGTTTTATCTAGATCTATGGATATTTCTCCCATATTTGTACTACTACAATATCTGAATTACCCATCCTGCTACAAGAAGGACAGATTAATAGCTTCTCATGTTCTACTAAAATGACAGGTTAGCAACTACTTGCATAGTCAACATCAATTCTGCACCAGGCATACAGAACAACACAGAAGTAGAACATTTTCTGGATATTAAGTTCAATTCTTCACTGCATCAACCTCAATTTTCTATGCTTCACTGACAAAATAGGGTCTTCCAGCTGGTAGCATAATGAGCTGGACTAGACTAATTTCACATCAAAATTGAATGTAAACCAAGATTTGAATTTGAATTCTAAAGGTGCAAAGAATGGATTTCTTTCTTTCTTTCTTTCTTTCTTTCTTTCTTTCTTTCTTTCTTTCTTTCTTTCTTTCTTTCTTTCTTTCTTTCTTTCTTTCTTTCTTTCTTTCTTTCTTTCTTTCTTTCTTTCTTTCTTTCTTTCTTTCTTTCTTTCTTTCTTTCTTTCTTTCTTTCTTTCTTTCTTTCTTTCTTTCTTTCTTTCTTTCTTTCTTTCTTTCTTTCTTTCTCCCTTTCTCCCTTTCTCCCTTTCTCCCTTTCTCTCTTTCTCTCTTTCTCTCTTTCTCTCTTTCTCTCTTTCTTTCTTTCTCTTTCCCTTCCTTCCTTCCGCCCCTTCCTTCCTTCTGCCACTTCCTTCCTGACTTCCTTTTTCTTCCTTTCCATGCCATGGAAGGGTTCATACATCAGATAACACAGATGAAAGAAAAAGTGTTAAATTCATTACAACAGAGGCAAAGCCTGACCTATCTTTATCAAAATCCTAATTTTTGGGTTTTTTAATTGTATTGTCCCCTTGAGACACTACATTAAATGAAAACTGTACTGGCTAAATTTGGACACACAATCAATATACATATATTATGCTAGAATCATAGATGGAGACAGTCTGATGAAAGAGGTACTGATAAATGTAAAAAAATCCAAGGGACAAACATCTTTTTTTTTTCCTCCCACACCTGATGCTATTGCAACCTCTCTCAAATTTATTCTGTAAAATAAAACAAAATAGGTGAGGTGAAAATGCTTTGCTTTTAAAACTATTGTAAAATGCCCCATTATAAGATGTACAGTATCAAGAAGAACAATTGCTAAATGCAATCCTCATTGCACATTTTTCCAGAATAAATTATAATGATAACTGATTCACCCGAGTTATGAAGTTAACCTTTCTTTTTAAATGTTTGATTCTATCGATATTATATTTCATTAATAATTTTTGCTGAATAACACAGATATAAAGGGGTTACTAAAGGCATAAGACAGTTAAGTTTTGATCAGTAAAAGAAGCTTCTGTTCCTTCCCTTGAATTGCACAGAATCCATTACACTGGCAAATGAAGAGCTCTTTCTTCTGATGGTAGTAGAAGCAAAGCAACAAATATGTGGACACTGTTAATTGAGAAATTATGTATGTCAGAAAATAATGAAAATTCTTAGATATCAGTTTCAATGTGTAGAGTTACACTTTAATCAGAGTTAAGAAATATGAGAAGATAAGAGCACAATATTGAAAAGGATTATAAAGAATATCATTCATTGTTAGACTGAAATACTCTAGAACCCCACAGCTACAAAATCCTGGTGCACACCCCCTGTTATTCAATAGATAAAGCCCCAAGAGATCAATACTATGAGATTATTATATCAATTGTAGAGATTATAAATGTATCTATATTATTTAGGAAGGATTTTCCATTTTTCTTATTGTTTTTCCTTTTTTCTTTTCTTTTGTTTTTTTTCTATTACTGACATATTTTTAGTAAAAATCCTCAAAGTGGTTGATGGACAACAGTTGAAGAAGTAACACTGCTGCAATTTGTGTTCATTCTTACAAAGAACAGTCAGCTTTCCTTTTAGTCTGTAGGCTTGCACCAAATAGCTTTAAGGATAGCTTAAGAACAACATCATGAGTCATTTAGAAGCTGGTTCTTTTTTCTCTTTTCCTTTAATTGTGGAACCAGCACAATGTGTCTTGTTCATATGATGTATTTATCCAACCTATCTTAGTTGAGCAGACGTATTATTAAGTAGATCTACACCTTTTTAATCCTGACTTCTCACTCCTGATAACCCAGCTACAAAATCTATCAAAATGAGCAGAAAGTGTGCCAAAAGGTTGCCACTTGACTACTTTGGCTCACGCAGGACTGCTTTGGCTTCAGCATGAGGTGACATACAGACTTCCTCATCACTTAGAAAAATTCAGCATAAACTGTTACAGTCTTATTTTGCTGATAATTTCAGATATAGTTAATCTTTTCCTGTACAGAATTTTTAAGGAATACTTTAGATGTTAGTTTACTGAAGGGAAACTGCTGCAGATCTGAAAAGCTTGCTTTGAAAACAGGGTGAGGTGAAGGATGACTTCACTGTCTTCCAAATATGCATATTCTGATAATGTCTGTAATATGCTTGCAATATATATGTAGAAGGTAGTAGAGTTTGACTCCTAGGCCTGTTTTATTCACACTCTAAAAGACAGCAGCTTCCCTAAAAAAGAGAGAAAGAGCTGCCACCAAGATTCCATCATCCACAAAAGAAAAGAACATCTAACTGGTTAATTCTTCATTACTCATGATGCAGTGGGTGTGTTAAATACCAAAAGTAATCTTAAGGTATCAAACAACTCATAGGCTATTGTGTTTTGACATATTTCTACACAATATGTGTTTGGTGGAAAAGTGTCCTTGCCTCTGTCTTCTATGCTTCTGTTGCCATAAAGCAGTAACTCTTAGTGACACCACCTTCTGGCATGTGTGGAGTCACTTCTTCAGGAGAAAGAGAATATCTCTTGTTCGACACTCTTCTTCCACACAGACTGTTAACAAAATCCATAACAATTTGTTCATCTCTTTTGGCTTTTACCTACACATATTCTAATGTTAGTTTACTACCACATCTGTTAAAGGTTCAGGTTGGACACCAGTAAGAATTTTGTCACTGAAGGAGTAGTTAAGCATTGTAAGGGACTGCCCAGGGAGGTAGTGGAGTCACCATCCCTGAAAGTGTTCAAGAAAATACTGGATGTGGCCATTAGTGCTATAGTTTAGTTGGCATGGTGGTGTTCAAAGGTTGTACTTGATGATTTCAGAGGTCTTTACCAACCTTGAATCTATGATGCTACGCTGTTGCAGGACGTACTGCACACTTTACTTATTCTAGTAAAGCATCACAAGGATACCTAGCAAAGACTTTGAACCTTTGGAGTTGCATAAATTAAGTACAATAAAAATGTAGAAAAAACCAAACCAAAAGTACTATGCAATCACAGAAGAGCCTGAATATAGACATGTAGGTATTGGGGTTTCTCCCCCGAAACTATGCCAGTATCAATAGTCCAAGATAAGTGCTTCTGCACCAATTTTTAAGGTCTTATGATTAAATTTATTATACCTGTAAGTGTGTATACTCTTTTCACTTCATCTACTATAAGGACAGAGAATTCTATCAACTCAGGCTTAAATTTCAATCTTTAAAACTTTAAATCTGTGCAGTTGAATAGTAATAGAAGTTTCTCTTTGTAACCCACTTTTCTTTCTTTTTCCTATGTCTTAATACACCAGAAATATCAAATTCTTATAATCCAGATTTCCTACTGATAGATAAAGAGCTGTTTCTAGATGCCTTACTTATTTAAACTTCTCCAGCACCAATATAAGATCTAACACTTTTATCTAAATCTATGACAATTTTTATTTCCCAGTTGAGTAACTATGAGAATTAATAGATACTCCAGAAGAGCACCTGGAATGCATTTTTTCAAGCTGTCTATAGCACTTGTGACTTAGAGAAGGATCAAGAGAGTTTTTCACTGTTACATGAAAGATTCCAGGGACTCTATCACACAATTGCAAGAAATCTCTCTAGATGTTTTATTTCTTTTATCTGCAAGTATATCCTCACACTACGGCTGCATTTGTGGCAAC
Source organism: Melospiza melodia melodia (assembly GCF_035770615.1). Classification (NCBI taxonomy): domain Eukaryota; kingdom Metazoa; phylum Chordata; class Aves; order Passeriformes; family Passerellidae; genus Melospiza; species Melospiza melodia. Next base: position 108,119,494 of record NC_086195.1, on the reverse strand, counting down.
AACTTCTAATTTATCAAGACATCTCTCAGCTTCCTCACTATCATACAGGAACCTTCTTCCATTGTACCAAGTGGAGAATTAATTTTACTGCCTAGATGTACTTCATTTTCTCTAGCAATAAAAAAAAAATCAAGCGATTACCAGAAAATGGCCTTGTTGGTGCAGTCTGAAAAGCTTTTTTTTGCTTGTAAGGACAGGTGATACCAATAAGGGAAAATTTTTTTGCTTTGGTCTAGTATCCCAGAGAATACATGGTACAATCTTTTGTCTGATTTTAGTGACCTGTTTCTTAAGCATCTTATGTGGAAGTCAGAAAAGAGATTAGCTGTGCTGCTAAGGACATTTAAAATGAGTTGTTAGGGTAATTATAAAGAGGGAGTGTTATGCACAAGTGAGAGAAAGAAGTTTGTGTTGGTGTAGTGGTTCAGTGGGAGGGGGAATATGACATCTGATTATCCAAAGGCTTCTTATCATAATATGCAAATACGAACTTCAAATGTGTGAATTGTCCTCCAGAAATAACAAGAAAAGTGAATCTTTTTCCTTACTAGCTTTGCTGAATTGAGGTCTTAATTACCATGCAATTGCTAAAGCAGTATACATAAAGTATGCATAGCGAAGCATTTTCTCTGTGACTTTTAACTTAGAAATGGTACAATGGCTTAAATATTTTAAATGCAATTGAAATGCAGAGGTTTAAATATGATAATGCAGTAACTTCTTGCAGTTACCAAAACCTCTGGAGAATCTTGGCAAATATAGCCTTTAATATTGAATTGCAAATGTATGTGTATCAAGAAGCCAGAGCTTATAATTTTATATCCATTTAGTACGTGGTTAATCAACATTACCTAATTTGGCACTATGTAATTTTATTCCTGTTAGGTTGTAGTTGTGCCACTGCTGTCCAATTTAAAGACTGCTAGTCACTATCATTATAAGGAATCACAGTTACCTAGGAGATAAGCCAATGAAACAATCATCCTGATGAAGCTTCTCCAGTCAAGCAACGTACACTGTAATAATGCCCTACATTTATAATGCACTTTTTATCCCAAAGCCCTTCACAAATTACATACAGTGAATGCCAGTGAATCTGCAGAAGCTTCTAAGTAGTGAAGCAACCAGCACACAGGGTGCTCTCTGGAGCTAAAATGAAGGAGGAAGTTTAAGTGACACTTTTCCTGTTAAATTGTCTCTGCATTTCTTGTATCTGCACATACAACAAAAGAAACCCTCTATTTGACGTATTTTCTATGGTGTACGTGGAGGCAAAAATAGAATGGGAGACAATCTGAAGGGAAGTAACACAATAAATTGGTCAATCTTGCTTATTTTGAACCTGAGCCTTACAGCAGATATAATGTCATGTTCAGAGTAACAAGGTATGTCCTTCCACTGAGATGCAAGCATGTCCTGGCAAAGTAGCCTGAAGTTGTTACAGCACATTTCTCAGAAATATAGATCCAAATAGGTGTCATTTAACATCCTGAATTCCTTATAAATGGCATGATCTTGTACATTTCACAGATAAGGTTTGCACATCTGAGACAGAGAGGGGAGAAAAGGAGAGAACACTGTTAGCCTTGCTATCTAGCCTGCCACCCCCTTCCTCCCACCCATCATACTAAAAAGATGTTAATTCACCTGCACAAAAGACAAAAAAATTAACTTCCTACCATCTGAAGTCACTCAAAATATGTTTGATGCCAGTCATCACAAATATTGAAAAGTAAAATTTGAATATCTTTAATTTCATCCTGTGTAAGAAGTACAAATGAATCCCTGGGTGTAAAGGTTTCCTTTCTTTTATTTATTTTGGGGTTTGAGAAAGTGATAAATTTTCTCCATATGCCATATAATATACATTACCTGATCTTTATTAGTGATATGGATGTTATTATCACCAGCAGCTTTTAGAAGTCTAGATTTTCTAAAAAGAAATCTATAACCCTTAAGAAGAATACCAAGAACAAGATTAAATTAAAAAAAATAGTTATTCTTTAATTTTCAAAGCTCTTATTTATATTTACTGGGAGTGGTCATATAGAACCCTTCCCTTCTCCAAACAATACATATGTACATTTTTGAGCAAATTACCAAATGCTTTCAAAAGTACAGTCTTTTTCACACTGCAACAGCCTTGGAAAAATTGACATTTATTTCAGAGGTATTTAAAAACATAGTCAGATTGACTGCAAATAAGATGCAAGATACAAAGGAGTTGAAACTAGATCTCATGAAACCTAACATCCAAACAGGAGATTTTTTTTTGCCACATACAGCATATCAATGTTCATATTAATCTGACATAGGAAAGCCCTACCCCCCTCTCAGATATCAATAACACAGTTTGACCATTCCACCTAATTTGTCAGAACCTTACAAATCAGATACAAAATTACTAATTCAGCTCACAGATTTAAATCATTGAGTCATTGATTCAAAGAAAATTAATAATAATTTGTCCTGGCTCTGAATAAACATGAAATGATAATAGTTTATGTATGGGGCACAAATTTTCCTTAGATGATGTATCTTCTGTTTAAATATTTACTTCTCTTATTTTCCTTCTTAATTCTTTCCAAACAGTACAAAAAGCTATAAATTTAGTCAAATGCTGTGACTGGAATTCTGTAAATAAATAGATGTGAGACTTTGTGCAATAAATCATGAGTGATGTAGTAATGCACAAGGGACAAGGTGTTGGTGATGATCTCAAAAAGGCAAAAAGAAGACAGAAATAAATTTCACATGGATTTATTGTTAAAGGAGGGGTCTAAATAATGTTATCTGGAAGTCACCAATTTTTAAATTTAGGAGAAAAACTACAATTAAAAGCTTGCATCTGGAATAATATAATAAAATGGAAATTCCTAAGTTGACTTAGCTGAAACTAAGATTAGTGAGACTTCGCTGAGACTAGTGAAGTCTCAGTGTTCAGCATAGTTTTACTCTGAGGTGATTCTGAACGAACACTTCCCTCCAAACTGCTGTGAGAACCCAGAAAATAAACAGAATAAAGATAATTTTATTAGAATTTTGTTGCAAATTTCTGTCACATATAATGCTAAAATAGACACTTTAAATTATGAGTTTAAATGAGGGTAGTGATAAACTTCTCATGGCAGATAGCTTCTAAGTTTTATTAAAAGTTTTCTTATAAAGATACAGGCTAAACATTTATCGTAATTAGAGGTTAAGAGATCTGGAAGAAGAAATGGTTGCTTCCTGACTCTCTGATGGTTTTCTGTGATGTGTAGTTAATAAGCTCTATAAAATTTTGATTTAAAATTTTGATTAATCTCTTTATTAAATATAGATACTCTTGTGCATTTTTTATATCCTAAAAGAGCTAGCTGAAGACATATACTCCAGTATAAAATTTAACATTGAAGATATCTTGATAGTTTGTCCTTGAACACAAAAGTCATTAAGGCTGAATTCATCATCTTGCTAAGCCTAAAACAGCCTGTACCATTTGATCTCTTTTGCTAATGATTTTGTATTTTGTGAACAGTGAGAGTTCCCAGGAGCAGGGGATCCACAAGGATATTTTGGGTCAATGTGCTGTCCTTCCTCGTCTCTGAAAGCATGAGCCTTCTGTCCTGGAACTTAGCAGGACCTGAAGCAAGTCCATCTCTTACATACCTTGGCAAATCTGTATTTTCTCATATCCGGCAGATGCTCAGAAGGGGAGCACAGTTGGTGTTTCTCTTAAATCACCTTGATAATATTCCTTAAAATGACACAAAAATACCTCCTCCCTCTATTTAATTTTATCTGTTTTGAGAAGTCACTGTGCAAGACCAGCCTTTATCTATTAACTTGAGAGCAACATGGCTAATTCTTCAGTTTCAAGAACTTGGTGTGCACACCTGCCTCCTGCAAACTGCTGGTTTGAGTGTGATTTGAGCATCCTATAATGTATTAAATAACTCAATATTTAAGTTGCACCCATATTTTATAAATATATAAACAAATATATATTTAGATGTTTCAAAAGTAATTAAAGAAAAGATTAATCTCCTTTCTAAAAATGTGTTTTCTACTTTGACATCTGATACCACAGTACTTGCATAACACTAATTCACCTCAAGGTTTAGCATGTAAAGTATGAAAACATGGACTGTTAATGATATCTCAAAAATGAAGAGACCTCTCCCCTTTCTTTTAAAAACACACACTCAATGAAACTTTAGCTAGTATAAATTTGGGGTTTGTAAACCACACAATATTAATCACCTTTCAATCTGTCAAATGGGATGTTTGTTTCTCATTTGACAAGAGTGGGAAAAAATACATTTAATTTAAATTATTTTCAGGTTATTGTAGGAAGGTGAATTATATCCTGCTCTTGATTTTCATTTCTGGGACCCATCTGTCAGCTTCTGTATTTCTAAGGAAAAACAATGCACCCATATTCAATTTATCTGCTCTTATTCATTTTCCCTCCAGTTTAACTTTCTTAGTTGAAATCACATCCATAGTTAATCACTGGCATAAATTATTTGTAGCCACAAATGTCTTCTGAAAATTGAAAATCTGAAATTTGTGGGGGCCTTTCAATGCAATATAATGTATTTACTTTGTCTAATGAAATCTCCTTTCACATTTTCAGATTTTGCTGGAGCAGATCTAGTCCCTGTCCCAAACTGTCTGTTCAGTTTCAGGCCAGAGCATGATGAGATGAAGATCAATAAGAACAATTTTTGAGAGAATACAAGGATAAGGGTCAGAAAGATGGAGAACACAACCAGTTAGTAAGTACAGTTTTAGCAATAACAGTAACTATTAGCTACCTTCTGAAAGAAAAAAAAAGTGATGCAGAAAATTTCTATTTTAAATTATAAATCTTGAAATTATCAAGAAGGACAACACAGAAACCAAGAGGAAAAAAAAAAACAAAACAAAACAAAGGGCTTGAAAACAGTCCATATCCTGCCTGCTGTGTTTTTGCATCTCTAATTTCAATTACTTTCAGTTAGCTCAGTGACTAACTGAGAGCTAACTGGGCAATTCTTGTTCATAGAAGAATTTCCTCCATTTCTTCTGATCTTTACTTTATGTTTCCTGATCTTATCAGCATTGTTTTCAACTGCAGTCTTGCATTATCTTGCAGGGGCTCCTCATTGTTGCTGTCACATTGTTTGTGCAATCTGTGGTGCTTTCTCTTACTCACAAGCATAGTTACTCCTCAGGAGAGAAGCAGTCTCCTTTCTTCCAGAAAATCCACATTACCCACTTACAGTCAAAGAAGAATACAATAATACAGAGAACACACGTGTAAATCAATTACCATCTGTCAAATCATTAAGGGAAGCTTTCATGAAATAGAAAAAAAAATTTTCTTCAGATTTAAAAAGTAGGAACAATGAAAGAGTTCTCCGTTTCAAGTTATGGGGGTTTTTATTACTTATAGATAAAAAATTAAATTATTCTCTGAAACACCTATTCCATTTGATGGAGACACTTTAAGGGTTAATTTGCCTTCAGGTATATACAAGATGCTTTTTTTAACAACTGTGTAGTTTTCTCCAGCTTCATATATGGAAAACATTTACATAAATCCTTTAAAATACTGGCAAGATATCAACCTTACAAGGTCGTTTCCAAGTTGCATAATTAGAATACAAATTGCTTTGCAAGTACTGTTCAGCATTTTGACACAGAGCTAGGAAATAATGCCAAAGGGTGCTCTTTATTTCAGCAACGTTTCAAGACCCAGTAAAATTAGTAACAATTATAAATAAAGCAGTCTTATTGTTACCTAAGGCAGGAGGAGATGGGTGAAAGCCAGTTTCATCATAATTACCCTAAAAGCAAATGGACTCTTGATCAAATAACGCTATTGACAAGGAAGACCAAACAAACTTCCTAAATGTAGAAATTAATCATTTTCATGACAACCTATGTAAAAAATTTGTACAATCTTACAGCAAGTTCCAGTACAGTTATGAATTCACATTCCTTAAAGACAGGAATAAACATGTTGAAAAAACTAGAGTGGTTTACATGGATATAATTTTTTATTTGCATGCATGTTCATTGTCTGTATGATTACATTGGCAGAACTGCAGTTCTGAAGTTCTGACAAAAAAGAACGTGACTTGGTTGTCATTTTAGATTCTCTGCAAATTATCACATAGAATCATTTACCACAGAACCTGCCAAGGCAGAGAATTTAATTATTATAGCAATGAATTTGTGCATCTCAAACAAGTGAGGTGAGGAATTTTCTATGAGAGTGAAGATATCTTGAGATGATGAAATTAATCAATAATACAATTATATTAGTTTCATTTTAAATAAATTCACACCAAAACATCTGTTTACTTATAAGAAAAATAGACATGGAAGTTTCTGCAAATCTTTTATCATTTGGAAAATATTCCAACAATTAGAAGCAATTTAGGATTTTATTTAGTTATTTATTTTTACATTCTAATGCAATAATAAATTAGATAATGGATATAAAATAATTTTCTTTCCATATATTGATTGAGAGTTCCCATTTTTATTATATAATAGAAATATTTGCTATACTTGATCAATTTTCTAGAATTAATGACAGCAATATGTTATCCCTTATTCTCAGCTATAGGGAGCTCAGCTCTGATACAAAAGTCCTGCAGTCCTGCTTGGAAATATTCAGGGGAAATCTTAAAGTAGTTCTGAGTGGGCTTTTTCCTGTTAGCAGAACTGATTTCCTGTTGCTTTGTCATGTTAGCAGAACTGCTTGCAGCCATTCATTCCCCCTGAAGCATTCCTTCCACCTCCCTTCCTTTTCAAAATTCAGTCTCTACATCCCATCCAGTCTCTACATCCCATTCAGTCTCTATTGACATCCCAGAACTGAAGCAGGAGCGTCTCTTTGATAGATAGTGCTGCTGTGTAGATGTGGCTAAGGGAGGAACTTGCATCAGGGCCCAAGTATCCTCCCTTTGGATTTGGGTAAAAATACACAACCATCTGACCTGGTACTGGCAAGAAGGTTTGTTCCATAAAGGTATGGAAAGTCTTTCCAGAAGCTCTCTCCCTTCAGTAGACACATCTTACCCTGCCATTGCCTGTCTGTGGTATTGCCAATACTGATTTAAGGATTCACCCCTGGGCTGACATGGCCCCAGCCCATCAGCAGGACTTGAATTGGCCTGCCCCTGTGCCCATTTCCATAGCCCTGCCAGGCCATCCTTTGTGTGGGACCATGGGTCCTCTCTCCAGGTCTGATCCTGACCCCAATCCACAGGCCCACATCCCAGCCTGGGCCTCAGCTGTTCCACATAGCAGGGAGGTGACCTATGCCTGGAGCTGGGTTGGAAACTGTGCCAGGCTCTTCCACTGCTCAGCACCTGGCTGCCAAGTCCTGCCCTGAGAGACCCTGACCGCTTTGTTGTTCCTTGCCCAACACGAAAAACACACAGTCTGTCTTGCACTACACCATAAATCCCTGCAATCCAAAGGTATTCTTCTGAAAAGCATGGTGCAGCTGAAATAATGAAAAGTAAACGGATTTTTGAGGCAGTTTTACAAAGGATCATATCAATACAATTAAGAGTTAGGGTAACCAGTGCTGCCAGATGACTGTATTTTGCTCAATGAGGGAGGACTGAGAAAACAACTTAAATTTGTTAGCTGAGACCCTTTGATTTGTCTGACAGAGTTTAAAAATATGAATGTAACTACCAGTCAGTTTAGGTTTCAAGCTAAAGAAATCCACAAAAATGTCTAATTTTCCTCATTGATGAGATTACAGATTTTGTTAACAAAGAAATTATGCAGATAACTTGTAGATAGATAGCATTTTTCATAAGCAGGTGCCTGTCATATACTGATTTGATTGATTAATAACGCAGTCCAGTCCAGTGAAAAAATGATTAAAATTATTTAGAACAGTTAATGGAGATATAACTGTTTATTTAAATAAAAATTTATCTAAAAAGGATCATCATCTGGTGGGGATTTTTCAGTTGTGTTCTGGCTACCTGCACTGCTGTTAATTGAAAAATTGGGCAGAATTAGAAATCACTACTGATACCACTTTTACATATAAAAGGGGCTGATACAGAGAAGAGTAATAGCAAGAGCAAATCAAAGAGAGATAATCAGATCATTTGGTAAGCTAAGTCCATTCAAAGAAAATGTGATTTAATACACCTAAAATAAAAGATGTAACAAGAACAGGTTCATGCCTACATAATAGAGGATGTTCTGAAAATCAGTGGTGGATGGATGGTCTCTTCTGATGAGCACATATTTGTGCCAGAAGACAAATTGGTGGGTTGTTCTGGAGTTAGCTGCAAACCAAAAAACTCATCACTATCTCACACTTCCAGTAAACCTCTGCAGTACTCAATGTGAGTCAAATTTAGGCAAGATAGATGGTCCCTCTTCCTAACTAAAACTATAAAAATGAGCTTCATAGCATTTTGACAGGTTTCCTGGCTTCTTGCATTCCTATTTCTCTTCTTGCATTCCTATTTCTCTTCTTGCATTATCTTTCTTTCCCTTTTCTCTTTCCAGTTGCTTGAGAACCAGAAGACTGAGACAATCTACTACATCATAAAAGAAGATGAGAGAAACATTCACAAATAGTAGAAATGGTTTTAGTTGGTCCCTTGAGAAGGAATGATCTGTGTCCTCTATGTCTGTCATGATCTGGTCACTAAAGTTCTTAGAAATGCCTCCGCCCCAATGAAGGTGCAAACGAGACCATATTCCAATGACTGTAGTATGGGCTTTATTTGATAGAGAAAGGAAGGAAAGGAAGGAAAGGAAGGAAAAGGAAGAAAAATGAAGAAAGGGTGGGGGAAATAGAAGAGTGTTGACAGAGACAGAATAAGGAAATTATCATCACTCTGTGGATCCCAACAATGTTCCATTGATCCTCTCCAGCTGGTCTTGGTGATCAATGTCTCCCAAAAAAGCATAGAATCTGACACCCAGGCACCTCCCTGGGAGCATGGATGTTTGCCATTGTCTCATACAACAGGCTCCAGGTCTGTTGCACCACGTGCAGTCCTGTGGTGCAAAGCTTCAGGAATGACTCAGGGGAACATTTTGGGGATCCTTTGATGGATTAAAGCACCCCCTCAGCTGCCTCTCACATTAATGTCCTGTGGATGTGGCCTGTGGTGTTGGGGATTCTGCACCCATTTTTGTTCACAACCCCTGAGCAGAGATTACAACACATGGAGACTTCATCCCCTCACATGTGTTGCGGGGGAAATCTGTGCAAACCTGCTCCCAGCAAATGATCTGTGGGCTATGGCCTCTCCCACCCCAAAGCAAGCCAAAGCTGATACAGCTACAGTTGCTGTATTTGGCTCACATTCTTTTCCTTCTTTACTTGTTTGTTTCTGGTGGCTGAAGAATGGAATTTTTCTTTATTTAATCCCAGCAATTTGACTTTCAGTCCAAGTCTCAGTCAGGAATCTTCAGGGTGGCTTCTCTGGCTGTAGCTTCTTTACACAGGGTTTTTTTTATAATGAGCAAAACTTTATATCAATGCTTGAGACACAAACTGTTTCAGTCTCTGACAATGTTTAACAGTAAAAACATAAAGGTAAATGAACTAGAAGAAGGGAGTCAGTCTCTTACTCCCATCCATGACTTCTGAACCTTTCCTCAGACTTTCAAAAGAGTTGGGATTAAAAAAAATCCCGAAACATCAGTTTGGTCCATGCAGCTGAGAAGTCTTAAGACAGTGTTGGCTAACAGGGCTCTTGAATCTAAAATAGGAAATAACTAAGCAGAATAAGTGTAGAGATTTTACCTTTGTATTATGGTATAAGTATTCTTAGATTTCAAATTCTGAATATAGTTTTGTTATTTTTGTCTTTAAAAATATGTGTTGAAAAATTGAGAGGACCTATGAACAAAATGATTTGTCTAATAGATGAAATTTAAAGTGAGGATTTTCCTCTCTTAGAATCTTAGAAGGGCAGAAGTTATGTTTTCTTCTCTAAAAGGGGAGGAAATATTGAGAATTCAGTATTTATTTCCCTAGTTAAAAAAGAGATACATGAAGAAATTAGTAGGTATGAATTGATGCTACAAAGTTCAAGCCTCTATATTTTCCTGAATTAATTTTGAACAATTTTTAACAAATGGCTATGTGCTAAAGAGGCCATTGAGATCACCTTTTGCCATCCATGGAAATATATACTGACTAGACATGTCCTGAGTATAATAATAAAAAATACAAATACAAAGATGTCTGCTCTGACACAAGCAGAAACATCAACTTAAATCTTGCTTATTAAAGCTTCCCAAATACAAATAATATAATATTTATAAAAGACAACATAATTACTGTGGTATGATTAAGAAATAATCTCAGGAATAATTCAGAAATAATCTCTTTTATTAAATATATATACTTATAAACCATCAAGTTTAAGAATTTTTTCCTAAAATGGTAATCACTATGACTACTGCAAGGCACAGTGAGCAACAATACTGCTTGATGTTTGCTCACATGTCTGTGATCTTCCAAGACTTCCTGTAAATGTTTTGTGGTTTTCATATACTAAATCATCATGCACATGTTATTAAAAAGTGTGACAAGGACACATGGCCAGACTTTCGGAGGCAAAAAGAAACTTGCCAGTAGCTTTCTCTGTGCTCTTTCTGCTAATCCTTCACAATTAAGGAAAAGTGGGGGAATATAATATTTCTGCGTCCTTAACTTGCAGGTAAAGGTTGCTCCTCACAAATGCTTCATTTGAATTTTTCTTCATGTTGACCTAATTTTATAGAGGTATTCTCCTTTTTAAGCCTTCTTGTCTTAATTTCAAGACTTAATTTCAAGACTACTTTGTCTTTTGATTATTGAAACAGCAACATAATATGAAAAAAGGCTAACCAAACCCAGTCATGCCACAACAGAAACAATAGCATATTAGTCTCTGCCAAGGACATTTTTATTTAATTTCCCTCTGACAACCCTTAGCAAATGCATCCATAATTTAAAATATTTACAGCAATAAAAATGCTTAGTCTGGAGATGCTGATGGTAGACTTGGAATTAGATCTAATGTGGCTTCATGCCCAGAATGGAGAAAATCTGTTGCATGCTATTTTGGTTATGTACTTAAATTGTAAGGAGAAATGTATACATGTGTCAGTTCAATCTCTTTTGTCTAGTGACCATTTCTGCTGTCACCATTCACATCCTGATGCACAGAATTACTAACTCTTCCAACTTTTGAGCTAACATTTTTCCAAGTGGTATATCCTTATTTCATCCCTTGTCTTATGCAATTGATGTACACCTACTACTCAGTTGATTCAGTTGTTACAGTAAAATCGCTGGTCAAAGAGAAAGTCATGTAATTTTTCTTTTTCTTCCTCCAATAACTAACAGCTTTTAAAAATATTCATTCTATCTACTGGCTGCTCATATGTGTCCCGTGGAGAAATTTAAATTCTCATATACCTTAAGGTCAATTCTTTCCACCTATTGGAGTCTTTGGGTAACAGGCACCTTTGGAGTCTTTCTGGGTAACAGATACTATAAAGGAAGGCAATATGGCAATATCTGTTATTCTTGTGTAGACAGTGATAACTATAGGGTCAAAAAATATACTATGTCCAGTCATGAACTATTAATCCAATTCTAGTGAACTACTACTTCAAAGCATAATTTCAATTATGCAAGTAGGATACAGTTAGAATAGTTGAGGTTTGAACAGAAATTTTGAAGGTCATCTAGACCGACTCCTTGCTCAGGAAGAGCTATGTCACAATTGCAGAAAGTTGCTTATGGTTCTGTCCATTTGCGTCATAAATATCTCCAAAGATGGAGATTCTTTGGACATTCTGGTTGCTTGTTCCCCTGTTTGACAACTCACATGGTGAAAAAAAAAGAGTCTGATATAGATTTTCCTTACTGGGAAAAAAACTTGGTTTTGTTATTTTGCATTCTTTCTCAGTATGATCTGAATTTGACTTCTCTATACTCTCTCTTTAATAAGCTGTAGACAGCAATAACAGTCTGCCTCTGAGCCTTCTCTTCTTCAGGATAAACATATCCCTTTTCCTCAACTTCCCCTCATAATATTGTTGTTCCAAAATCTGATTATCTTGGTAGTCCTGCACTGGTCATTCTCCAGTTTTTCAATGCTTTCTCAGTGCTGGGGAACAAAGATATGGACACAGCAGTCCAAGTCTGGTGTCACCCATGCTGACTAGAGAGGAAGAATCCTCCTTCAACTGTTGGTAAAGCTTTTCATGATGCATCCTAGGATGCTTTTGCTTTTATGTGCCAGCAATGCTCATTGCTGGCTCCCATTCTGTTTTGTTTCCACTAGGATTCCATGTTTCTTTTTCTCTTTTCAACAAATGGCAGCATCTTGTGAGTCTCCATCTACTACTCATTCAAAGGTATTGTGGTAAGCACATATTATAGTTCTGACCTTCGCAAATATTAAACTGGATGCTATGTGCTGTGCATTATAATATGTTAACTTTTGCAGAAGTAGCTAGAGTTGTGAAATAATAACTAATGCTTTCATTTTTATACCTAATTGGCAATACTTAAAATAAGTCAGACACGTTTATGAATTAGCTGATGTTGATTTTGAATACCTGTGGTTAACTGGCAATGAGTGCAATAGCTAAACTGTCTGCACGGTCAGATAACATTTGAGGAACAGGCGTGAGGAGGATCCCTGCTATTGACACTTGGACTATGAACAACTGCCACCTGCTGAAACCAAAGAACAGGGGGTTGTTGTGATGAGCTGACACACAACCCTCAAAACCACATCCAAGATTACTGCACATGCTCTAAAAGCGTGGATCAAAGGAGAGACCATGCCAAAATGTTCCTGGAATGTGTAAATGAGCTCAAAGAAATGTTTGAATATATATAATCTTTTATGAATATTTATTTGACCAATGCAATAGAAAGGGTATATAAGAAGAGTTGCTATGGCTGGCCGGTGTGCCTCTGGCTATGGCTACATACCCAGTGCTCATACTTTTGGTTTTTTTTTTTATTTTTTCCCCTATTGTCCTTCATTAATTTTTTTAAATTCAGTTGAAGAGTGGGGGTCATTTCTCACAGATATATTCTCAGTGTTCCTTTTATTGTGCAGCATGAGACATGGACTTTTGCCTTTGCATAGCCTCCATGAAGATCCCATTAGTTCTGTTGATTTTTCTAATTTTGCAACAGCAATTATTTATCGTTGAGCATTTCAAATTATCATTTTCAACATTGAATCTGACACTATGTAATCTGGGAAGGTGGTTGGGGTTTTTCCAATTTTAAATTCTAGTCCCCCTGACTTTCAATATGTAGCTGTGCTACATTCTCACATTTCTTGGTACTTCTACTGAATATCTGAAGTCCAGATTTTATTTTTTGTAACACTTGATTCTCTGTATATTTAAACGCTTACTTAACTCTAAGTTTGTGAGTAGTTTCTCTGAAGTCAGTTCCATTGATTAATGCTAATAATGGTCTTAATTACATTGTTGGACTGTGGCCAGGATGACTGATGTCTCATTTGTTGCAAGCTATTAATGACTCCTTGTAATCAATTGTAGTGAGAAAACTTGCAACTGTAGTGAGAACACTTATTCCCCAGTGAAGGGAGGTCTGTCTCCTGAATTCAGATACTTAAATCTGAGGTTAAAATTTAGGACAAGAAAATCCAAACTATTAATCTATGCAGTCCATGATACAATAGGGAGTAAGAACTTCATAAAATCCATCTTCCCATTTCAAGGAAGGTGATGTATTCTTGGGAACTATCCCTTTTTCTCACTGTTGCTGTTAGGAAGAATGAAGACAGCTGGCTCAGAATGCATGATAAACTTCTTACAACAGAGGTAATGAAAGGTGAATAACACTTTGATAATCAAATTTGTATTGCAACACTCAAGTGCTTGAATTATGGCTATTGGTATGTGGGATAGAATTTTTTCTTACTCTTGTGTCATAAAACCCACAGACGTACAGAAGACAGTCCTTACCTGTTGACCTCTACAGAGACAAAAACACTATTGCTAAAGAACCTCGTCATTTAAGGACCAGGCTTCTTTGAGCAACTCGCCAGAGCATTGTCAAGAGAAAAAGCACATCTTGATCTAACTCTTAAAAACATAAGGATGAACCCAATGTTGAGTGGAACATAGCCATAAAGTATTCAAATTCAGTTCCGTTGTGGAAAGGATGGGTTTTCCCCATCAAATTACATTGTAGTGATAACTAATTTTAAATTCAGCATCTTAGAGACTTTAAACAAGAATGTTTCAAACACACTTTTAAACAGCAAAATAGGCAGAGTCAAATGGAAAAAAAAAACCAACTGAACGGCAACACAGTCTTGCAGAAGGAAAAAAAGAGATCGTTCAAAACATGAAGCAGCGCTTATAAAATGAAATGGACAGAGAACGAACTTTTTAACTTAAATAATAGGGCATGTGAGACAAACCATACAGTAAAAATGGTTTAAAATAAAATTTTCTTTGACCACACCAGAAGTAGGATCTTTAAAAAAGATGAATCATATCCCTTAAATCATATCAAATCATATCAAATATCCCTTAAAGCTGAAGATTCATCTTTATGAAGAATGTCTCCAAAACTTTCTCAATTAAATCAATAGTGGCATCCTTAAACAAAATTAATAAAATGAACACATTGCCTGGACCAGAGATTGTTTGCACAATACTTCTAAAAGAAGGTAGATTTAAAATTACTCAATATTTAAACGTGGTATCATCACCCCAAGTACTCTTCCACAACAGAATGGAAGGCCCTAATCTCAATGCTTTGTTAAAAAGGCCTTGACTTATCTGAGGAATCATAGGGCAGACAAAATGCAGCAGGTAACAGAATCAGAGATAAAATACAAGACACAGGATTCAGAGAACAAACCCAAACCAGAAATCAACTTTCAGATACAATTTTTGAAATCATAGCAAGAATATAAATACAGGTTTTTGTTTATAAGTATATTCTATTTGGAGAAGAATGAAGTTTTTGCAAGTAATTGGAGCCTTGGAGACCTTTTAAGAAGTTGTCAAGTGAAGGAACAAAAATGATCCATTCAGTTTTCCTGTATTACTTATCTAAAAACACTTCCAGTTTTCTAGGACCTTATGCACAGTGTATCAGAGTCACATAAAAGCTGAGGTTAGAAGGCGCCTTTGGAGATTAACTTGCACAACTGCCCTGATCAAACAAGGTCAACTGCTGTAGGACTCCAAGGTGCATGACCAGATGGCATGGTCACAATTGCACTTACTACTGGGGAAAGATCACAGTACCAAGAATTTTTGTGTCCTCCTCCCTTACTGCTGCCTACAGAGGATGAATTTCAGGTGTTCAGGCTGTCTGAAAGCTGTGGTGTAGTTCAAAATGGCCTGGAACACCACAAGACATGCTGAAGACAATATGTAATGGCAGATATAGCTATACCATATGTAGATCTATTTAAAAAATTAAAAAAACTCAAACAAATTGACAAAACCAATACAAACTAATTGCCTTGTTACCAAGTTAATTAAATTAACAGTCACAGAAAAGGGAAAATGTCTTTCAATATATAAAATATATATTGAAAGTAAAATGAAAGACTAATGAGTTGATGCTTTTATAGTGGAGATAAGGTACAGTGAAGTTGTCCAAAAAGTAGTATGAAATTGTTAACAAGTTTATGGAAAAGGTAATTAAAAAAACAAGGCAACAAGATTTACTGACACAATTAGAGTAATGAAAACTAAAATGCTAGTAAAGACTTTTGGAAGAAGCTCAGAAGTTTGAAAGACTGAATGGTGAATGCAATTCAGTATTTTATATGCAAAGCAGATATGAAGAGGAGAAGCAACTACAGGCACATATATATAGTGATATATTGTTAATTATTTTCTCAGTTTAAGAAAAGGGTCTTAGAGTCACCCTACATAGTCTTCTGAACAGAGTAGAGCAGAGGCCATAAACCTCAGAATGTCTCTACTGGCACTGTTAGGAACAGATTTCATCTTCTTCATAGCAGCCCATATGGTGCTGCATTTCAGACTTGTGATTAAAAAAACATTGTTTTGACTGTGGCTGAACAGTTCTTCATAGAATTGAGAGGGGTTTCGTAGTTTTATTTCTTTTTGAGCTTCTTCCACTCTATCATCCCAGTGAATAGGGGAGTGATCAAGAATTTGGAAAAGGACAAACCCAGAACACCTGACCCCAACTGATCAAAAGCATATTCCATTACATATGACATGATCAGCCATAAAAATTCGGGAAAAAGAGGGTAGGGGTAGCTTGTGGTCATATGATTTGTCTTCCCAAGTAGTCACTCCTTGTGATGAGATCTTGCTTCCCATTAATAGGCTGGACATCTCCATGCCAACAGAACATAAGGAATGAATTCCTCATTTTGCTTTGCTTGAAACTTTGCTTTACATGTTAAGCTGTCTTTGGATTGATTGGCAAGTTTTTCTCACTTTTCTCTTTTTTACTGTCTCCTGTAGCCCACTGAGAGAGAGTAAGCATGCGACTGAACTGAGTGGGGGCTTACTTGTCAGGTGGGATCAATACATCACAGGATTATCAATTATTATATAGAGGAAAAAAAGACATAGGTTTTCCACTTTATAGGTTCATGTTGGACCTGAATATTGAAAATCAAATAAATTCTGGTCTTCCTACTAAATTTGCAGAAGATACTCTAAACTGAAAAAAAGTTACAGAAGAGGGAAAGAAGAACGAATTAATGTTTAAGATGTCTGCTTCTGAAAATATAAACAAGCAGCTAGAAGAAGTGATGGATATGGGGAAATGTATTAGAAAGATGATAGAATTATGAATGATGTATTTCTAAACAAAGAAAGAATAGTCATTCATGACGTCATCATTTAGAAAGATTGCATTAAGCTTAATTTGACAGACTAAAAGCAATTCAAAATAGTGGTTTTTTTCACTGAAATTGTAATTAAACCAATTAACACACTGCAAAAAGATGCAATGACAAAAAAATAATTCATTTCAAATGCATGAGATGGTGTGTGGAGTTTTAATTATCATAAATAGAGAAATGACTATCAAATTTTATGATCTTGATGTTCATATAGGAATCACCATCTTCAGAAGCTGAGATGGTGCATCAGATATAGATTGCTCATTATATTATTTATCTGAATATTTGTTATTAGATACTATTAGGGAAAGGGAATGGGATTAGATGTAATAGACAGAACTTTCACCTGTGCCACATTATCAAATATCATAAATTTAAGTGCCCCATAAATCTGAGGTATTTGCATACAGTAAATGTAGTCAATAAGAAGAGTCAACCATCTCTGGACAGTTACTTTTCTAAGTTTCTGTTAGAGGAATTTTAGGAAAATGTCTACTCTTGTATTGATTCTTCTCAATTATTTGCGTCAGAAACACTTTATGTTTGTGATAAAGTGCCCATGAATTCCAAAATATTCCATATATTGAGAAGACTGGAATATGCAATGCTGAAGGTAGACATGATTCCTTAGAGTTTTTTTTTAATCCCTTTTCCTCTCACAATTGTGCCATGCACATGATAAACACTCCACAGATAAACATCCTCCATACATTTACGAAATAAAATAATGTTTATAGAATTCTGACTGAAGATCCGTAGCATATAACACAAATTCTGTCTTCAAAATTGTGACAGAAGTTTGTCTAACTAATTTCCAAACAATCTTAACAGTCCATTTTTAAGAATCACACAGTTTCAGATAGAAAAAAATTCCCAACGTACAACCACAGAAAAACAAAGCCCCCAAAAACCTCACATATAATTTTCTTCTAAAAATCACTCATTTCACTAATAGGTCATATCAAGGTGCTGTACTTGTCCTGATAATATCTCACTACATTCTGTATTGGGCTGCTAGTGTTTCAGATACCGAAAATCCTTGGTTTAACACTCTGCCAAGAGATGCCATGGATGTCAGAGTGCTTTAAATCAAAACTGAAAACTGACTTGTTTTTCTCTTTGCTTCCCATCATTAGCTTGGCACTGCAAGCTGTGTTATTAATTATCGTACATCTCTTTTAAAGCACCTTGGGACGTCTTGCTGAGATAAGTTACCATGTCCTATAAATGGAAGTTATTCACATCCAGTCAAAAATTAGTCTAAAATACAGTGGAACAAAGTCCTTCAAAATATCATCACCTATAAAAAATTCAATATAAATTAATACTTTAAGGCTGATTTTAGAATCTGCATTTATAGCTTGCAGCTCAGAGAAGTATTGATACCTGTGCATTATGTCTTTGAAATAATTGTATATTCATAGTGACTCACATGAATCTTGCACATCTTTATTCATATTTATTTTGGTACAACCAAACATATAAAAAGAGGGCAGAGGGCATGCAGATGTAAGATTTCTGTTTGCATTCTTATGATGGATTTCCAAGATGCAAGTCTTGCACCATGTGTTAATGCCAGTGAAGAGAAACTAAGGAGGAAGGTAGATAGCTCATCCTAAGAGGACAGACTAAAAAAGCTGGATAGTTACTTGAAGTAAGAAACTTTGCTACTGTTGAGCTATTTTAACTTTGGTTGAACACTATAGGGCTTCAAAGAACATAAGAGATATTAACATCTGATTTGAGAATGGGATTAGTTGTAGTTTTGCAACCGCAGTGTTACTTTTTGTAGGGGGATACAATATAAGAAAATAAAGGTAGTATAGACAGTAATCTTACCCCTTAAAGAGTTGCAGCTGGGTTAATTATTAAGGATTAGGATCAGGCCTGATGTTAACAGGCCACAGCTGTAGCCAGTCAGAAGGGTGTGATAAAAGAGTGGATTGGTGGGAACTGAAGTCAGCTGGCTATTGCAAGGACAAGGAAGAGTCAGTGCCTGGAGGATATGCCTACAAGAAACATCAAGGAGGTACAAAACTCTAGCAATATGGAACCCTTGCCATGTAATAACACCAACCTTTAGCTTTAGAATTGACCTTATATCTAATGGCACTGTTTCAAAAATGTGCTTGGTCTAATTTCACTTCAGACTCTGTTAATAAGAATAATTTTCTACGGCTGGAGAGGTTTAAATATTATAAAATAGGCATCAAATTTTGAATTCACAGGGAAAATGTAAAGAATGGAGGATCCTTTGAGCTAAGTATGTAACTAACTCACTGTTGAGTGCAAGCTAGCCTGTTCAGCTATATAGAGGACTGACCTTTCCTCTCAGTGATATCTTGTTCTGACTAGGTATGTAGTAATTATCTAACTGGTGCATCATTATTTTTTCTTTTAGATCTCAGATATTTAATATGTGAAAACAATTCTCAAAAAGGAAAAATGATCTTTTAAAAGCCCAGAAGAAACAAATGACACAGCTGGATGTTAAAATTATGTCTCCAGCAAGTGAATTCAATTGTGCTTCTACTCATGTCAGTTGTATAAAAATACTTTCAGAGACCCTCTAATAAAGGCAGCACCAATAATTATCCTTAGGAGTGCTCTAAGATTAAAATGTAAGCAACTCTGAGATTTCTTAGCAATTGCCAGAAGCTTAGTAAATCAGTCATTAGTAAAAATACTTCTAATTTCAAATAGAGAAATTAAGAAAACTAAGTTAGAAAATTAAAATAATTTTCTTCTTTTATTTTTCAGAATTCTTGTCCTATGCTTGCCTGAAATGAAAAGCTATTCCAAGTACCCTGTGTCTCCCTCCCTGTTCATTTCTGCTTGTAGCATGGCATGCTAAATGCTGTTTCACTAAGGAAATGGAAGAAACTGACTTCTTGGTATCCACAGGAAATTGTCAGGGACCACTGAGACATCCACAGGGCAAGCATTGCAACAAAATGGACAAATTTCACAATATAAGTCTAGATATTGCTAGGCAGTAATGGAAAAGCATAGGAACAAGTGGTTACAAATTCTCAGCTGCTACTGAGTAAGAATTTGGTCTCAGATCAAGCTTGGTGGTTAATGAATGCTTTGCCATTAAGTAAGGGATGGCCATACATGAAAAAAAGAACTCATAACAGTGAAAGTATCAGCCATGACAACATTAATTGTTCTTAGCCCATTCACAGTCAAAATAGCAACAATTATGAAGTTCCTGGTAAATGGAAAGGAACATTTTACTTATTTCTTACCACCTGTTTTTCATTCCTCAACAGTATGCATTCTGAAGTGAAGAATATCACTTCTAACATCAAGAACACAGATTTGGACTTAATGCCTAATGATACAATAGGGCTGACTGAGTATTGTTGGAGTCAGCAGTGTTTCCTTGTCTCTTTGACATTTCCAGGCTCAAGAATTACCTGTACTTAATTTTGTCTTTGCATCTTGCATAATACTTGCAAAAATTATATATTAAACACAGGCTGAAGACTTCAACAATGAAAGAGCTAGAAAGTGAGACTATGTAATTCAGTAGTTTCAGTATGCGTTGCATTTTCTCTTTCATAATACAGAGAACACCCTGAAGATTTGACTAACTTTCCCTCCACCCTTTTCTCATCATTGTACATTATGCCATTAAAGTTAAGGAATCTTATTTATCCATGAGCTGATGTCATATCTTGTAAAAACTTATACACTTCAAAAGACCATATTTGCAAAAATTATACTCATGTTGAAGATACTTTGAAGATACTTAAAACTGTGATGACATTTCCCCAAACGAGGTCTTTATGAAAGAACTGATTCATATTTGTTAAAATTATGTTTCTTAAAACTACTTGCTTTTTTCTGTGAAGAAATTCTAAGTGGTAGTTCAAAAGAATCTTGATATCAAATCTGATGTTTGAACTGATTGGTGAGCTGTGTGTACTCAACAAGTCCTTGTGATATATTTTGCTTTGCAGTTATCCCATAGGATGTTTGATTTCTAAAGCAAATAATGAGCCTCAATGTCTTTCACAGAGCTTCTGGTAAGCAGTCCTTTTTTGATTTCTATTTTAAATTGAACCAGAAGTATTTACATAGTTATCTGACTACTAACATAACTGAATGTGTTTCTAACAAGACAGTTCAAAATAAACTATGCTATTTACTAGAGTGAAAATACATATCTTAACATTTAAAGGTTTCACACTCTTTCTGCTCTCATTCACATAGAATATGTATTGTATCACAAGGGTTTCATTTGAGTGCAGATAGAACTAGTACTGAATAAAGAAATTTTCTCACAATTAAATCTCCATTCCCTAATGTTTTAAAGTGAACATGGTCCTTGTACTGATAGTGAATAAGAATACCTTTTAAAGAGGATCTTATTTTCCTTATGTATCTGCCAATCCTAAGTGGCTTAAAATTGCTGTCAAAATTCTACATCTTTTTTTCAAAATAAACTTTTGGTCTTTCCCTGTAATTTCTTGTATATTAATGCATCAGTACAGGCCTGAGCAGCTTTGTATGCACCAATTTGAACTAGTTAAAAAGTAATTTTTTTCTAAAAAAGGAAACTTAATATTTGCCTCCTTAGAGATGCCATGAAGGCGCAGTTACATGTTCCACAGTGTCCAGCCAAAGCACTCCTGCACTAGTACATTCAATGGTCAACCTGTCACGTGATGTATTACTAATAATTTTTAAATTACCATTCACTGCTCTTCCAAAATTTAGATGTCACTATATGTCCATGTGTGAAGAAGAATGAACAAGTCAGGCTACAATTCATAGTGAAATGTAACTAGGACAGGTTAGTAATGACCTATAGCTGCACAACTGATGGACTTGTTTTTTACTCTTGTGTCAATTACTTCTTATAAACAGTAAACCTATGAGGAAGGAAAATAAAAATATTTCTAATACAAATTCAAAATCTTTGAAAATGTGCTGGTTTCACAAGAATTTTTCCAAGGCATCAGAATGTACCATTTTAACACTTTCTCTTAAGTTACTTGTTGGAATTCTTGCTCTTGTCAATCTAGTCTAAAATTTGTACAATAAAACAAATTGTTAAGATATGAAATATATTTCTTGAATTCTTTTCCTTGGAAAACGGGCTTAGAAATTCTCTATTAAATTTAAAAACATCCTTTAAAAATTCTTCAAACCCAAAGTCCTTTATAAAAAGTCCTTCATTAAATTTTTTCTCCATCCATGTCATGTTTTTAAATTTCTCCCTTTTCAAATATGAATTTATCTTATTTAGTCGCATTTCTAAAGAAGTTTAAAAATACTAAGATGCATAGTCTGTCAGATTCACAGCAATTAAAATAATGTATGGAAACCATTAATTAAGATAATATATGATTAGTGCAATATTTTTTCCTCCCAAAAATGTCAAACAATTGCACTTATCTATGACTTATGTATGTCAAACAATTGCACGGACACTGTTGCCCTTTACTAAACCCCAATAACTAATTATGACAAAACCACCTCTACCAATGTCTTTGACTATAATTAGCTATCCTAGTTTTTGCTTTGTTCATCTTCAGAAGCAGAAATCAATTCTTGTCATGCTTTAGAATAATAGAGGCTGTGTGAATGCAGCATTTTCTTCCAAGAGATTCATAAATAAAGACAACATAGTTTTGTTTCTCACTGATAAACTGAACACATTCAGTACCCGTTCAGAAGACTACTTTCTTCACAGGAGTATCATATTATGGGACCTTCTTTGTATTTTCTTGAATCTCATAGATGAAACGTCTTGTATGATGCATTGTATAGTATTGTACCACATCATTGTAGTAGTATCTAATTCAATGATTTGTACACCATGACCCCAGCATTTTTTTTTCTATGCCAGAATACTCTTCCTTGTATGGGTAAGCATGATGTGTGTTCCTGTCTTCTAGACAGATGAAAATCATGGGTTGTTTTAGTGAAATCAGCTTTAGCAGAGACCCAGGTCATTCTGTGTGACTGCCCTGTACGGTTCATTGTTTTACACTCCGTCAATCTTTGTGCTATCTGCATATTTTGTCAGCAATGATTTTGTATTTGCTTCTATGCCACTGATAGAAATATTGCCAGATCTATTGTTGTTCACTTCAGAAATTCAACAAAAATGTCTCATTCAATGCTTAATTGTCACAGATGACTTTAGGGGACATATCAGGCTGGCATTACTATGCTTTAAATGGGTCTTTTATTATCATGGTCATTTCCTGTACTAAGTTAACAACTAAAAATGAGCCCATATTTTTAACAAAAGATAAAATGAAGCAAGAAAAACCTACCAATGGTGCTCTTTAAAAAGAGCAAGCTATCAAATCAAGTGCCTAATTAAATTGTTGAAGATTGTGTAAGACATACACAGGGAAGGAAACTGTTATTCC
Source organism: Melospiza melodia melodia (assembly GCF_035770615.1). Taxonomy (NCBI): domain Eukaryota; kingdom Metazoa; phylum Chordata; class Aves; order Passeriformes; family Passerellidae; genus Melospiza; species Melospiza melodia. The sequence goes on along the minus strand of NC_086195.1, from coordinate 108,096,225 downwards.
ATACACAATGAAGGAAACAATTGGTATTGTTTTAGTGCAAGGTTTCTTCAGTGTACACAGAAATTGCATAAAAAAAGGTTTTTGGTATTTTCTCACATCTATGCTTACACAACTAGGAATGGAATATTATTTACCACACCATCTTAAGTTCTACAGACCATGAACTATTAAAGGTGACTTAAAATTTTCTAAAAACAATTAAAGGAAGACTAGTGTCTTTAGACTTCGTTTTACAACTTTCTTCTAAGAAATAAAAGTAAGTGATGCTTTGTTTTTTCTAATTTCTTTTATGTCGCTGCTATTTTCTCTGTAAAATTATAGACAGATGTTTTTCAAAATACCCAAGAGGGGAATTTAGTGTTTGGCTGGGGATTTTTGTTTGAGGGCTTTTTTTCTTGTTGTTTTTTTTTAAATATTTTTCTATTAATTGAGGAAAATAAATTTCAAGAAATTTATATATTCTATAATAATAGATAGGTTTTCAAAATCTTAATCTCTTCCAAAGCTGCATATGGTTCCATTAATTGTGATAAAATCTTAATTTTTTTAGAGACTGCTTCAGATTGAGATTAAATATACACTAGCAAAGAACTGTCATTCCTATTTTCATTTCTTTGCCTGAGAGCCCCTAATTTCAAAATTAAAATAATTTGGAGGAAAGAGGTTTACATTTTCCATTCCAAGGGACGCTCCTGCCTTCCTTAGCAGACACAGAATCACACAGAATCACAGAATTTTCAAGACTGGAAGAGACCTATAAGATCATCTAGTCCAGCCGATGTTCTAACCGTTCAGCTAGATCATGGCAATAAGTGCCACATGCAGTCTTTTTTTAAATTCTTCAAGGGATGATGCCTCCACCACCTCACTGGGTAAATGATTCCAGTTTCTGACCACTCTTTCTGTGAAGTATTTCCTTCTTACTTCTAACTTACATCTACCTTGACGCAACTTGAGACTGTGTCCTCTTGTTCTATCCGTTGTCGCCCGGAGAAAGAGGCCGACCCCCAGCTCACCACAGCCACCCTTCAGGAAGTTGTAGAGAGTGATGAGGTCACCCCTGAGTCTCCTTTTCTCCAGGCTGAACAACCCCAGCTCCCTCAGTTGCTCTTCATATGGCTTGTGTTCCAAGCCCTTTATTAGTTTCGTTGCTCTCCTCTGGACACGCTCAAGTAATTCGACGTCCCTCCTAAAGTGAGGGGCCCAGAACTGGATGCAATACTCCAAGTGAGGCCTCACCAGTGCTGAGTACAGGGGAAGAATGACCTCCCTGCTCCTGCTGGCCACTCCATTTCTGATACTGGCCAGGATGGCACTGGCCCTCTTGGCTACCTGGGCACACTGCTGGCTCATATTCAATCGACTGTCAACCAGCACCCCCAGGTCCCTTTCCACCTGGGCACTATCCAGCCACTCCACCCCCAGCTTGTATCGGTACAGGGGATTATTATGGCCGAAGTGCAATACTCGGCACTTGGACTTATTGAAGCTCATGCCATTTGATTCTGTCCATATGTCCAGCCTTTCCAAGTCTCTCCTGTCTTTCAAACTAAGACATTGTGGCAAACACTGTGGCAAAATTTAGGATGGAGTCTCCCTTCCCCTCTTAAAATATACAATAATATTTTTATGCTAATGCAGTCATAGGTCATGCCAACTTTGTGTTGCATTAAGAGTACAGAAATGTGGCTGAAAATGCATCCCATTGTGTTCCAGCTGATCCTCAGAGATCAGTGGTGGATGCGACTGAGCAGAATTTCTTACTATAAGTCTGGTCATCTTCAATAAAGACTTTAACAACCTCACATTAATGAATAATGCAGTTCATCAAAGCAATAGAAACACAATTTCAAAATTGTTGTTTATAAATATACTTGGCACATTAGCACTAAATATTTAAGAAGGAAAAACAGAACAATCAATTGGTAATTCATTAATCTTAACTTTACCAGCTTAATTTTTCCATCACTTAAACTTGATTTCACCAAAGAATCCTTCTACACAGTAGAGGGCACAAATCTTATGAAAGAGCCATCCCTGCTTAGGAGAGGACAGAGTCAAGCCCAACAATCTGTCTTCAAGTTGAGGTTGCATACTTATCCTCTGCCATGGAGGTTTTCAAATTACAAATTTATAATTTTGGGGGAAGGAGAATTGAGTCTATAGTCAAATATTGCTTCCATCATAAGCCCTTAGGGACATCCATTTCATATGTAAAGGAGAGATATTTAGAGTTTTTGCTTACAAAGGCTGTTGGGTATTGCAGTGGTGGAACAGAACTCTGACACGTCAGTAAAACTCCCTCTGTCATGTGGCCTCTGCCTGGTCACCTCTCATCTCATCAGCAGACTATCATGTGTGGAGAATACATTTGTGACTCATTTCAAATTACTTGACATATTAGTGATATTCCGATAGGACTGGTAGAGCTGTGCTTTTCTGAAGAGGCTGACAGCAACCAGGGAGCATATCCTGATGTTTCTAAAAGGCCATCAAACATCTGGATGTAGACATCTGAAGTCTACTCTTAATGTCAATAAATGGTCAACACATGACATTGTTCTTGCTTAAATATATTTCGTTTTTGGAGGTAAGACCAGTAATAATAAACACAAGTCTTCAATATTTAAAAAGTGTCAGACTTGCACTCCAGCTTTGCCTCCAGAAGGAAGCAACTGGCTGCCAGGTATGTCATGCATTGCAGCTCTGGTGGATGTGTGAAAGGGCTGCCTGCAGCTTGGAGAGCATTAGACCCTACACTGAGGCTAGGGACTGTATCCTGCTCTCAGAGAGATCATCAATTCTCCAAATTCCACTGTCGGTGTTGACCAAAAGCTCATTAGGTTTTCCTAAATATATCCACCAAGCGTTATCTGTGGCATCTGAAACGTGCACAAAGGACTGGTGGAATTACTATGGAACTTTTAGGAGATCTGTACTTTTGCAGAAGCCAGACAAGCAACTGAGCAGATCTCCACTGACTGTAGAGGAGATCACACATGCTCCATATACAGTCACCTACATTCAGATAAGTCTGACATTTATATTCTTTTCCATCAAAAATGAAACTCCAACCTGTCAGCTTGTATAAATTTCTCATGCATAGACATGTGAGATTACAGGACTCCCTCTAATGGATTGCCTTTTTTCCAGTTTCAGAGTTGAGAGGGTCTTCAATAGGTAATGTAGAGTGCCTGCCAAATCCATGTCCGGACCTTGCTAAATCATGCTAAATGTGAGAAAATGAATTAGACTTCTTTTTACATATACTAATCAAGAATAAGGCACATCTTCCCAATTAAATTTAATACTTGAAAAACACTACCTTATCTTTAAATTCTCTTGTCCTATTTTTGCAAGTATGTGTATGCTCACATTCTTTTGTTTTCATTCATTTTAATATTCAAATATAAATAATATAATCACAGTTCTAACTTTTCTTCTACATTTGCAGAAGGAAAGTATTCAAGGTTTCTTCCTGAAGATGTGTATTTTAGTTACTTTCCCTCATTTATTTGGACTGCAGTTGTCTAGGAAAACACCTAAGATATTTCTTTGTTGCTAGGAATACTTGTCTTTCTTGTTAGTAGTATTATCATCTTCATTGTCATTAGATACTTTTCATGCTTCATTTATCAGTTTTAATTGAAAAAATGCTCACTGAAAATCCAAAATGTTTATTTCTTCTTGTTAATACTCATGTTTTCATTAAATTTAGTGCATACTAAAAATTCTCATGAAATGATCTAAGCAATGTTAATAATGTCTTCATATTTTGAAAAAAACTTGTTGTATTATAGCTGTGCCTTTTACAAATGCAAATGCTTATTTTATTGTCATTTTAATAAATCTCTAAATTATGACAGCTAGAACTGTTGTCTAGGTCAATAGCCTAGCAAAAAACATCATCTTCTGAAATAAGTTGAAGCAAATAATTCACATTTTCCAGCCATTACAACAAATTTTCATAACCATTTCCTGTTCTAAATGCTATTTTTAAAAATAGCAGAACAACACTATATGGTTACAACAGTTCTTGCAGGCGATGTTTGCATCTTCAAGTAGTTTGTTCTCATATCTAGTGAAATATTCATAAATCTTCACGTAAACATGCTTGGAATATGAAAGGCAGTTTTATACTATTTTAAAAAATTGTAAAGTCTTGGGAAACCTCACTGTTTCTCATAATTTAGTGTTTTTCCTTAGAAAGGACCAAAGTTTCTTATTACCTGTCTTCTCTCCTACCCTCATATCCATTTGTGTCTTAGCTTCTACCTGAAATATAGTGTATGTTCAAAATTATAGTACAGACTTAAAATTATTATTGAAGACAAAGTGATTTCTGTATTTAATTGAAAATGAAATTTATTAGAAATGTGGACAGTATCTGAATGAGAAATGTCTTACCGTTAGTTTTGATTCTGAAGAGTAGTCAAGAAAAATGAGATTGATTTTTGTGAGTGTGCTGTCAGTAGTAGATTCTCTCCTGTTACTCCCTGTTATTAACACATTGCTGTTGGCCTGTCTGCACTGTGCTCCTTCAGAAGAAAATTCCTGAAACAGACATTTCCCCTTTGATAAGGATTAGGTAAGAATGAGGTTTAACTTTGAAAAACTACTCGAGAGTGGACTGGGTTAAAAACTGAGCAGCTCAGGAAACTATTCTATCTGGTGGATATGATTGGATATATTTCAAAGAATACTTCTGAAGGGTCTGAAACTCTATTCTCTGTAAAAAGCAAATTACTCTTCCAAGGCGACTCCATAACTTCTAATAATCCCTTTTTAAACTAAAGTAAGTTAAGACCACAGTAAAAGATATATCATATTAAGACTACAAGTTCAAAAACAGGGTTGCAGGCAGCGACCTTAAAGTCTGTGTAAGAGAGTAAAACAATTTCAAGAGATTAAAACTGCTATGGCCTGAAAATTTGACGGGTGTAATTGTATGATGTTTGTGTAGTCTCAAAGTATCAGATCACCACCACCTCTATTTCAACAACAATCTTTGCTTTTACTTTCAAAAATTTCACTGATTCTATTTTTCATTCTGCTCACCTTTTATGCAACAGTCTTTGCTTTTAATGCATTTCATTTTACTTGTCTCTTGTTAGTTATACGCTTGAGAGCTTTATGTGAGTTCCTGATGCACTCTGAATCCACATTTAACACTTCATTTTGAATTAATATGCTTTCACGTAATAATTCAAATTTAGTTTTTCTAATATATGACCAGAGTCCTTACTTTGCACCCACTGGTCATGATAAGAAATTGTTGGTTTTTTATTACAACTCTATTTAAATATGTATATATTTATATATATATATTTATATATATATGTATATACATATAAACAGAAACATATATGTCATATAACCTATATGTACTTTATTTATGTATTGTATTTTATGTACTTCCTATATGAATTTTTCAGTCACTAGGCCAGTGTGTAAAAAACTGGTCAGTATCACTCATCCAGTTGAAGTTTAAGCAAAAAAAAAATCCCCAAACTTTCTTCATTTTAGTATGGAAATTAAAATGAGCCTCAAAAAAGGATATGTTAAGCAGGACAAAGTATTGATGACAAATTATTTCCCTAGCTTTTAAAATCTCAGAATTTCTTGAAAGGATTTGTCTTTGCCATAAACTGTGTGAAGCAACTACATTTCCTGGTAAAGATAAATGGGGAAAAGTAAAACGAGGATCTTGAACCATGGGCTGATTTTGATGTATGCTAGAGTAGTGAGAAGAAAATGGAACTTGTGTTTTTCAATATGGAACTCAATAAAAAGGACTCTGACCACACTAAGTTACCCTAGGTGTTCATCTAAAAATGTTTCTTTCTACAACACTGTATTATGCCAAAATTTTCTTGGTTTATTTTCTTGAATCTATTAACCATACTCAGTTCTTTATTAAATGTTATGGTGCCGCAAATCAAATTGTATTACTTCTTATTATGATAAAATAAATGTACAAGAATTTGAAATGTCTTCTTATTTCTGAATGTATTGCAGCACTGTGGCCCATCAGATATGGTGATGTTGCTACTTGCAAAGATCACTGGTCACTGGACCTCATGTAAGCCTGGAAAATTGTCTTAGTTTCTGCTTGCTTTACCACAAGAAAATTGTTAATATCAGTCAGGTGGTATTGGGGCTACTGATTTGGACTCAGCCCTATCCTCTATGTTTAATCCCGGGATTTACTGGAACTTGTTCATATTTATTCTATTGAAGTTTGTGATCTAATGCTTATTCATGCCACACAAGCCATACAATTTAGGGCCAAAGTCCAGCAAACAGTCTGGAACAAGAAAATAATTATCACAGTACAGAATTGCTGACCAACAGAAAAGGAGTGAAAACAGCAGAAAAGAAAAATGACACAATGAATGACACTGACCTTTTCTCAGCAGGAGCTCAGCAGGCAGCACATTCATAGACCAACCACCTACCAGTCACCTCAAAACTTTGAAATAAATGGGAACTTTCTCTGAATAATGATTGCTGATTAATTTACTTTTACTCCCCTTACTGTTAAGGTGCTCACCTAGTGATGCACTTTCGTCATAGAAACAAAGTCGAAGGAAAAAAAGGGAAAAAAGCACACAATGCCTTTATAAGGTTTTAAATACCTTGTATTTATACAATGGAAACTGAATGAGAAAGTATTCATTAGAATTGTAGTCAGTGCTTTTCAGCATCTCAGATAATTTTGAAAAATTCATATAATCCTGTAAAAAATGAAAATAATTCTAACAAAAATGTCAGTGTGATCTCCTACAGCAGGTATTACTTTTGCAATATCTGTTTGTTCCTCCTTATGAGCCAAGTGCTCTAGACCAGTCACTTTCTACTACACATCAATATCAAGATATATGGACGTTTTACAAGGGCATGTAGAGATAGCACAGGGGAGAATGTCTTTAAACTGAAAGAGGGCAGGTTTAGGTCAGATGTTAGAAATAAATTTGTTGCTATGATGGTGATGAGACACTGGAACACGTTTTCCAGACCTTTAAGCATTCAAGGTTGGACAGGGCTTTGAGCAGCCTGGTCTAATGGGTGGCATAGCTGCCTAGGGAAGGGGGCTTGGAACTACATGATCTTTCAGGTCCCTTCCCAAATCATTCTATGATTCTATGATTAAATGAAATGGGAATCTCACACAATGTGTGAACACCACACAAGTAGGCCTAAACATAGGCAAACACATTCACAAACCCTAGCCTCTCATTTTTGTCTAAAATAACTCACCTTGATAATCAAAGCAAATCTTTTCTTAATTAATCTATCTCTCAGGCATGCAAGGTCAGATCTTCATCTTTTATAGTACTATTTATAGATTGGCTTCATGTTTTTTGAAGTTCTGCTTTCTGAAGCTCTGTGCACTGCCTACTGAGCAATCTTTGTAGTCTCTGCTACACACATACATTATTAGGCATTTGATACACTGATGGCTTGGTCAGGACATATATGTGGAAAGCACCAAAACACAAAGAAAAACCCAAAACCAAAAGTAACTTTTTATATGTTATTTCTGCTTTCTTTTTTAAAAAAGGATATCCTCCTCTGTAAAACAAACTTTGAAAAAGTGCTAGCACCCATATATTTCAAAATGTCAGGCACTGTATTGCTTAAATGTTATCCTTGACATCTCTCTCATTAGGGCATCAAAGATGAGAATCCATCTGCAAGGCTCTCCTAGATTAACTGCTGGAATAAATATTTTGAATATTTGACTCGACTTTCAAAATGTGTAAGTCAGAGAGAGTAACATTAGTATGATTTAGGGGTAGTCAGAGGGAAATAAATTTAAAAGTAATTGAGCACGTATTCTTTAGGCTTCAATAGTCCTTGTTGTAGTCTCTTAAAACGTCAGATTGAAGTTTAAAATTGATCTTACATGTAATATCTGTTATTTTACTATGGTAACCATCTATGAAGATGCATGCTTCATGACAAGTAGGTCAGAGCTGATCAGAATGAAAAGATATAACATCCCACTGAAAAAATCAATCTATTATGGAACACATACTAAGTGTTTGTCTGTCTTAATAAGGAAATTATTCCATGTCACTGTGAGATGACATTTCAACAGATTTAGGCACATAATTAATTGCTATTATGTTGAGTGAATCTGTGGAGGAAAGGAGCAAACTTTCTAACAGTCTCATTCACAGAGCAGAGTGAAAATCATTCTTTTAAGACAGATGATGTCAGAGGTTCTAATTTAGATCTTCTGTTTGGATTGTGAATGATGCAATATTAATTTTTCTGTAAGCATAGACATTATCTGTGGAATTTCCACAGAAACCAAAAGCAGACTTGAAATACCTAGAGAAAAAAAATTAAAATCACCAATCCAAGTATTTTACAGGGAACATCTAGAACCAGATAGCAAATAGGATAATATCCCACAGATACTAAATAAAAATGTTGTTCTATTTCAACAACTATTGCTTTTGTGACTATGATCTGTCCAGTTCTGATTTAAATGCTTCAAAAGAATCCTTTTGAGTTTTTAAGGGAACCATTTAAAGGATATCAAGGTATAAAAACAAACAAATAAAAATAAAAAGAAAATAAAATCATTACAGGATCAGAAAGCATGCCTTATTGTGAGCTATTAAAGCTCTGCATAGATCTTTTTTGTTCTGAAGAAGGTTAAATACCTGAATAAATCATAGACTGAGTATGTACACAAGGAAAAAGAATATGTAATTTGACAACTATGTGGTATAGCAGAAAAGCAAGAATTGTTAATGGAAGTATTAAAGACTGGAAAACTAAACAGATACTGAGTGAGAGTAACTAGCCATCAAGGAAATTTGCAGTGCTTTTAGATTATCTCCTATAATGGAAGTTTTAACATAAATTTGATTACTTTTCTCTTCTCTGTTCTTATAACAAGTAAATACACATGCAGTACGAAGCTCTTATTATTTCAGAAAGCCAAATTTAATAATTAGAATTTATTATTACAAGTACAGTGACAAGATCTCTTTTTACCTTCAACTACAGATGAAGGCACCAGAGAGAATATATCCTTTAAGCAACACTATGGCTATAGAAAGCTGCATTATTTCACTTGACCAGATACCTGAGGTCTCTGGAATCTCTTGACTGCTGAAAAAAGAAATTGCCTGCACAATGATGCCTGGTGTCATTTCATGAGCCTAAGTGTTCTTCTGTCCCCCATCTGCCACCCTAGAATTGCAACTCTCCCACAGGTCCTTTGTAATGTCTGCCAGACTTGTGTCAATGCTGCAGAAACCCCAGACTAGCAAAAATAGCCATCAATATTATGACAGATTACTTCAGCCCATTGACTAAAAAAAGATCCTGCAAAGCGACCTCATAAGTAAACCAGAATGTAGAAATCTACATTAGGACTGTTGCTTAATATATTACTTTATTATTATTATTAGTGTTTAATTAAAACAACCTTAAAGATAACCAGAAAAGATGCATTGTTACAATATTTTCCAATTTAAATCCCATGTAAGACTTAGTATTTTAAGTATTCAAGGAATAAGTGAAGTTTATGTGAATCACAATATAACGCTTTGTCTAAACTAGGAAATATTAATCTTCCCCTCTTTGGAATACTAAAATATTTAAATATTTTTTTAAAAAATGAATTACAGACATTTTTGATGCAGAACTGAGGGTGAAATAAACCCATTTATTTTCAGCTTAAAGCGTGGACCCTTCTGGCTCAGACTCCATCTGAAAACCAACAGCTAGTGTATGCTGATCTACATATTCAAACAAGGTCTACAAATAATTTTTATTCTGCAGGTGCAATTGACTAATCATCAGTTTTATTGTGAGTCCAGTCATCCATGTGGCATTGAATTCATTGACCTCATCTACACATTGTGCTCTGAATCTCCTAGCTGGCAAAGCTGTCAGTGGATCATTTAGATTATTGGATCCTACACCCCTCTTTCTTGATTGGAGGAAAGTGGAGGAAGGGTCCTGATCTTGAAAGAGATTTTTCTTCGCTTCAGTGGCAATAAATATCCTAGTCTTATTTTTTCCTATTATCTTCGGAACTATCAATTTAAATCTCCCATCAAATACCTCTGACAAAATACAAGCCTATATAAAGTAAAAACCTATGTTTTCATGAAAAAATAACCTTATATTAAAACATTGAACTTTATGTTTATATATTGTATTTTTTTGTGTTGTACCTAAATGTGGGTCTTTCATGGTCAGACGTTTTTGAGGCACTTTACCCATAGATTAAGTACCTCAAATCATAAATGAAATCAACAGAGTATAAGCCTTTGTCATTATTTTTTTCAGAAAACATGGGTATAAAATAAATCATAATTATAAATGTTAAATATATGTGCAGACAAGGGAAAAAAAAGTGTACAAGGAGTGAATGTACTCAGACCAAAAAAACATTAATTATTTTCCTATGTCCAAAAGAGAAGACTTAGTCTGCATATTTGGGATTATCTGTTAAAGTGTCTCACCGCTTTCCTCAAGGCAAACAGCATTTTGCCTTCAAGCTTCCAATTTCAAAACAAAGACATTTGTGTCAATAGACTGTTCAGAAAGACTTAATAATCCTTTTTTTTTTAAAGGGGCAAAAGTGATATCCAGCATATTTGTTCATGCTTAAAAAGAATGAACGAAATTAAAGGAAAATATATTTTCATACAAAATAAATTTTATTACTCTGAAAATGCCTTTCTTGGGAAGTAAATTGGTTGTGTGCAGTCAGAGGTGGAAAAGGTAGAGTATGGAAAAAAAAAACCAAAATCTTGTGCTATACCTAAAACACTCAAGTTAAGTTCTGAAGTCAAGGAAAAATTACAAGACCCAAGGAAAGGCTATTCTGATTTCGTTCCTTGAATCAAGATGCTCTGACAGAGGATGTATACACAGATGTATATAGAAATGTTCTCTAATGTGTAACTATCTTAATGACACTTGGTCACATTTAAGGAGCAAAAAAAAAACAAAAAAAGGTGAGTGCTCTCTCTTATGCATATACTTGAAGTTATACTAAAATCCACATCTGATTTAAAATCTGTCACGGCCAAATTTTAATCATCATTCTTTTATACAGCTACAGAATTTGAATAGTCTTCTGCCACTCCATCAATCATCTCAGTTGATGTTTTCTTCATGCCCTTGGTGGTATTAAATAGTAGGATAAGCTTCAAAACACTAATATTTTAGAATATTTCCAAATACCATGTATCAAAAAAATGATCCTGCAGGCTTGTCTATTCTTGTCCAGGCATCTAGTACATATATCAGGAGAGAGACTGCCTGACATCCTTTTCTGTCACTTGTAAAATACAGTGAATTGCTAAGAGGTCAGCCAATGAAATGTTGCAGGGACAACCTCAAAGAAAATCTTCACTTATGTAGTGTTCTTTCCACAGAACAAAAGTTTAGAATTAAATATCATTTCCTAAATCAGAACATGTATACAAGGTTATCAAAGCCTATGAACATAAAGAGCTTAACATTGTATAGAATCCTCTGAATATCTTGCAGGTGGAGGAATGCTGGAAGACATAGGGGTCTCCACTTTAAACAAGAAAGTCTCTTATTTGTTTGGATTTTTTTTTTTTTTTTTTTTTTTTTGTTCTTTGATGCCTTCAAATTCTTGCCCAACAATATTCATTCCCTGATTTGTTTTCCTTCTGAAGCCAGCATATCAAATTTCATTAAAACTTCCCAGATCTTCCTTGTAAACTCTTGCTTTGTGTTCATACTTGAGATTTAAATTATTAATTCTATGTTAATTAAATGTAAAGAAAATAGTTTTTACATAAATACAAAATATTTTTATTATTGCATTATCATCTTGCTTCATTTGTTCCTTCTTTTCAAATAGAATTTTGGTTTTCACAAAGCATTCACAGCTTCCAACTGTAGTACTCTTGAAGTCATAAATGTCAATGAGCATATGCATTTTGATACCAAAACTTGCACTGACTGTTCTTGAGACCACATTCTGGAATGATTGTTTCATTCACAAATAGGCCAGTTTACTTTGGTTGCTTCTCAAAATTTCTCTAGAAGTGGTTGGTTTGCCTTTGTTTTGGGTTTTTTTTGGTTTTTGTTTTTTGGAGGTTTTTTCAGTTGGTTGGACTTTTTTAGTTTTGTTGGGTATTTTTTCACTCTTTTTTTTTTTTGAAATTTTGTTAAAGCAAAATCTATTTTACTTACTGAGACAGGTTGATGTGATCTGACTCAACTCTCTCTTCTAAGCAGAAATTAAAATCTGGGATAATCTCTCACACCTGATGAAATGCTTACCTTCCCTGCTATACTGATATACTTTTCTTCTGTCTCTTCTCCTGTGGCTTTGTTAGCTTGACAGAATTAATGAAAGATTCTGTATCTTGATGAACTTTTGACATTTAAAATTAAACATTTATTATATCTGTGCTCATAACAGGAGATGGGACTAGATGATATTTGAAGGTCCCTTCCAACACAAAAGTTTCCAGGATGCTGTGATTCTACAATTCTGTGTGGGGCTTCTGCTGATTTCCATGTAAAGAGATCTGTACATTCAAGCATACATTAATGGTGTGAGAAAAGACATCTTAAAGCTTTTTAAAGTTTCAAGAACCATCAAGGAGGCACTCAAGGAACATGTTGGCTTTTTGCATTCACTAATTTCTGTTTCATTAGTGGCCTTTTTCAGTCATTTCACATTTAGTCTTATCCTGATGTAAGGCTGACTCTTGTCTTGGTGGATAAGTAAATGCTGCTGCTTTTTTTGTCTCAACATTTCTTGAGCTTTGCCACTGCTGATTCTGATTTCTCTTCTCATCATTAATTTCATTTCAGCCAGAAGGATGAAAACATAATCTCCATATAGGCTGCCAAAAGTGCCTTTTCATCAACTGAGATGGTGCCAGCTAACAAAGCAATGAGGAATTATTTCCCCTGTAGGGAAGAAAACTTGTTTTTCCTCTTTTAAGATACATTCACCACTGAAAGTCCTAAGGTCACTTTTGTATCTCTGTCCAGCCTGATGAAACACTGTTGCAGCCTGTGGCTCAGAGAGAAGGGGGTTTTGTCAGGTTTCTGTCCCACCTCCCTTCATTATTTTCCAGATCTTATGCAAGTCATTTTAACTTCTTTTACACTAAGACTAAATTCAGGAGACTCCTTATCCTAACATCTGCATCTGCTTGTAATAAAATCATGGAATATCTTGGGTTGGAAGGGACATTAAAGATCCTGTAGTTCCAACTATCCTTGCCTCTATCATGACTATCAAGAATGAAAATATTAGCTAGAACATGCATGTGAGCAGCAAATGTAGTACAATTGCTATCACCCTCTGTAAAGAACCTGTCAGATTCTGTTCCCCAAAAGATCTCCAGTGCTGTCCTCAAAGCTCAGCCACCTCTTACATGCTGTCCCCATGCCTTGCATACTGCTATCTGTTCACCTCCCACAGCATTATCTTCCAATTTCTTGCTCTGGTACTTGCAATATCCAGGTGTTTGTAATGTTATGTCTAGAAGTTTTTCATGGTCCGTTCTCTTAGCTAAAATTTGCAACCAGTCTCTAGTCATCTGTTTGCATAACATAACAAAGGGCATGGCTTCATATTATGTGATTGACTTTCATTTAAAAAAACAAATTAATAATAAAATATAACAACAAAAAGCCTAGGAAAAGTAATTACTTTGAAGTTTCATGTTCATTGTCATTAGCCTTAAAAATACAGCATATGTTACAGAATATTAGAGAATGGCTGAAAATCACTGTTTAGAGCAGTGAGTAATTCACCTTTATTTCTATCTCCCATATTCAGTCTTGTAGCAACTCATGTATTTAATAAGAGTGCTTTAAGAACTTATCTATAGTATTTGCTTTCTTTCTAAATTGCCTTTCTTCTTATTAATACATTGAGCACAAAAAAATCTTCCACTTACACTCCAGACACAGTAGCTAGTGGAAAGAGGATTTTTTATCACAAAGAAGGAGAGGGGAGAGTTTTGGCTTCATTCACCAAATCTGCTTGTTTGGAAGCTAAGCCCAAAATAGCAAATTCTTTACTGCGTCTTTGAAAAAACGAGCTCATTAGAAGAATGCAAATAAAATATGTAAGATAAAACACTAATATTATAAGATACAAGAAATGTAAGATAACAGAGAAAATAAACACAATTGGAGAAAAGCAAGTGAGATAGCAGAGAAAAGTATGGAGTAAAAAGAAGAGAAATATGCCTCAAAGAATCAGCTGGGAAGAACATTCAGATACAGAGAATAACAAACATTGAAGAGCAAATAATTTCCATTTCTTAATGTCAGTACATTAATTGCTCCAGTAATAAACTGAATTTTCATAAAAGTGCCCTGGTTAAAAAGCTTGATTTAAGCATGTGGAATATTTTCACAGACTAGGAAGATATATAAGAAAAGAAATTTGGAAAATTTAGAAGGGAATATAATGAGAAATTGAATATCTGACACAAACAGGATGAAAAGGCTAGATAAATGACATACATAAATATAAATATATTTCTATCAATATAAAAAACTAAGAACAGACAAGGTGATGGATTTAGTGAAACTGAGGAACTGAATGGAAAAATAAAAATAGAGGAGAAAAAAAAAATAAAAATAGAGGAGAAAAAAAAAAATACTACTTGAAGTAGTATTGAGTTTTTCATTAGTAAATTTGTGTACAACACAAAGCTGGGAGCATGTGTCAGTCTGTTGGAAGGTAGGGGGGCTCTGCAGAGAGACCTGGAATGGTTGGATGGATGGGCAGAGTCCAATGGGATGAAGTTTAGCAAGTCCAAGTGCCGAGTCCTGCGCTTTGGCCACAATAACCCCCTGCAATGATACAAGCTAGGAACAGTGTGGCTGGACAGTGTTCAGGTGGAAAGGGACCTGGGGATGCTGGTTGACGGTGGCTGAACATGAGCCAGCAGTGTGCCCTGACAGCCAAGGATGCCAAGGACATCCTGACCTTTATCAGGAATGGTGTGGCCAGCAGGAGCAGGGAGGTCATCCTTCCCCTGTACTGGGCACTGGTGAGGCCACACCTGGAGTGCTGTGTCCAGTTCTGGGCCCCTCACTTTGGGAAGGACATTGAGAAGCTGGAGAGCATCCAGAGGATGCAACAAGGCTGGTGAGGGGCTTGGAACACAAGCCCTCTGAGGAATGGCTGAGGGAGCTGGGGGTGTTTAGCCTGGAGGAGACTCGGGGGTGGCCTTATCACCCTCTCCAACTCCCTGAAAGGTGAAAGGTGGCTGTAGCCAGGTGGGCGTTTGGTCTCTTTCTCCAGGCAGCAACTAACAGAACCAGGGGACACAGTCTCAAGCTGCATCAAGGAAAATATAGGTTGGATATTAGGAATAAGATTTTTACAGAAAGGTTGATAAAGTATTTGAATGGTTTGCCCAGGAAGGTGGTGGAGTCACCATCCCTGGATGTGTTAAGAAAAGACTGGATGTGGCACTCAGTACCATAGTTTAGTTGAGGTGTTGTTATCATATTTCTAGAGTCCCATACCTTCTGGGTGGTTTTCTCACAAGCAGCTCTTCACAGCAATGTTGTTCCTGCTTCTTCATCAGGACTCCTCCAAGGCTCTTCCTAACCAGCCAGCCCACCCCCTTTAATCCCAGTTATCTTCACTAGCCACAGCTGCCACCCAATTAAGGACATCACAGCTGCAGCCCATTTAGAACAACTAGGATTGGGGAAAGGCCACTTATACAATACATAGATTTTACTATGGCTCAAAGGCCACCTATACAATACATACTAAGATTCAATGGCCACCTATATTAGGGCTGGGTTGGACTCAATGATGTTGAAGGTGTCTTCCAACCTAGTGACTCTGTGATCTGTGATTCTGTAAAACTTTTAAATTATTTTAAGTGTTTATAAGTATGTTAAAATTGGATACTGCACACCTAGTTTTTCTTCAAAACGCCCACATTATTTCAAACATCCACTCCACTGTATAGTTTTTCTAGTAATTAAAAATAAATACCAAACTGTTTAAACTAAACAGGAGTAATTTTTAGAGCTGCTTCGGAAAAATGTCAATCATAAAGCAATTTTATATTGGGAAAGCAACACCATCAAAATAATGGATTTAGAACAAGGTTTTTTGGGTTTTATTTTTGTAATTGTTTTTGCTGTTAGTTTGTGGGGATTTTTTTCTTATTTTATTGGGTATTTCTGAAAACTGACAGAAATATTTTAACTAATAGCCAACATGTTGTTCAAATCCTGTCCTTAAAACCTTGTATTTTCCTTTTTTTTTTTTCATTTCTTTAAATCATTATTAATTCAGATAGATATGCTCAAAATGACAAACTGATTGTATTGCTTTCTGTGCCCAAAGTAAAGCAATCAAATCATTGGCTTAATTTAAGACTGTATAAAAGGTGTTTACCAAACATCTCTACTGGGTATCACCGTTTTTTCTCAAAGTAAATTTTTCCCTAGGATTTCATAAAAGAAGTGAACCTAGAGAGTGACACAATGTGTTGATTAAAACAAACTTGCTGGGTTTTTATGGATGCCTCCTTTGAAAATGCTGACATGCAAAAAAATTATAGAGGGCAGTCTGTTGGGCATAATTCCCTCATCTTGGATAGCTCTGAAATAATGTGTATGGCATCAATAGTACTTAGGAAAAACCCCCAGGGTGTAATTAATAATATGCAAATTTAGGAATTTAAAAGTAATATCTCTTCTTTAAGATAAGAATGTTGATTTTCTTACTTTCTAAGGGAAATTCTTCCTAAAGAAAATTAACCCATCCTGAGACAATCTGTTGCAGAAAAAAATCAGATACTTCTGAAGGTAGTCAATAAGCTTATGTGAATTTCTGATAAAAATTTTCACTGTGTTTTTTTCCTAATCCTTGTTCAGTGAGGAATTCAGATATGTTGGGGTTTTTTTCAAAATACTATGAAACACTTCTGTTTCAAAAAGGTTTTGGCTTCTTTTCCCCAAAGAAGAGAGTGATGAAACAAGAAATGTTACATACAAGTAGAAAAATATTATAAAAGAAAGGAGTTATAAAATCAGGCCATGCTCTGCTAAATTACCAGCTGACCTGTGACTTCCTCTAAGTGCAGCTAGCTAACCTCCCATGTGAAAAATCTGAAGAATGGAAGCAGTTAACACAACAAGCTACTCTGGTGAGAAAATTGTTTGCACCTGTTCTAAACAAGAAAATCATCCCATGAGTATCACTGAAGAAAATACATAGATTAACCAAATATAGGGAGATTTAACAGACACACACCCTAGCCATTTATGGACCAATAAACTGAGTGTCCATATATTCCTGACCAATTAGGTTTAACACAGTGCTTTCTGATATTTCCTATAAATATGAACAATGTGAATAAATGATTGGCTTTTTCTTCATGAGGAAATGGAGTCCAGGCGGCTCTATTATGACAAGGAAATATTAGACTAATACTGAAGAGTTTATAAAAGGAAGTTAGCTTGAGGACAAAACTTGCATCCTCACCTGAATCGTAAGAGCCCCTCTCCCTGAAGACTTCCAGTATTCTGAAAATATAGGTGGCTTTAGATCTACAGAAACATTTACTTTTCCCCTTCCAAGTTCTGGCTTACTTTACTAATCACGTTTTTTGCTCTTACTTGATTTAACACATGTAAGTGTAAATAAAATCTGTTGGAAATGCTCTACATTTCTTATTCTAAAAACACAGAGGACATCAAATCCACTTGACGCAAAGCTGATGAAATTCTCAAAAGACATCATGGAGCTAAGGATGATTATCTAAATTCCTCGGTATTTCTTCCAGATACATGCCAGGAGTTCACAGGTGTTCACCAAAAGAGCAGGTGCTAATGAAATTGTGTGTGGTTTCACCGTGGCTTTCACTAAAAGGCTCTTGCCAAGTGCACCTGTACATCTGTTGGATTAGTGACACATGCTGAATAATTTTTTGTCATATCTCAAGCTTCCTGTGGCTATGTCTAGACAGAGAAAAACTACATTTGTTATTTTAAAGCCTACCCTTTCATAAATAGAAACCTAAATGTATTTGGCTGGTCAGTCACTTAGGTGGAGACAGTTTTACAGTTTGACAGCTAGAGGCGAGTTGTCAGCATCAAATATTTTCAGGGAAATCTATCGAAAATGCTACCCTTTCTTGCCAGGCCATTGAGGAGGACTCCACAGGAGCTCTGAAAAAGCAGGTTTTCTCCTATCAGCTAAAATTCTTGAACCACAGGGGCTGGAGCAGTATCCAAACAACAGGATTCTGCTATAGCTTGAACTGTCCATACAAATTCTGCATGGAATACTCTGCAGGGGACAGTATAGGTTTTATGGTATTGTGCCCTGACTAACTGATGCTGCTGGAATGCTTAAACTATGAATAGCGTGACCTGACACATCTCAAGTGACAACAGGCAAATTAATGACAAGCTGATAGGGCATTTAAACTATCTATAGTGGTTAAAAAATACCTTTTTTGGGAAAAATGTTATTAATTGCTAGAGAAACTGATCTCTCTAGAGGAAGGAAACAAATGGTCATGATTTTAACCTGAAAATAGATGTTGTATGTAGTCTTAATTCATTTGTCTGAGTATCATGGGTGATAAATTAAGCTATCTAGAAAGAGTGGAAACAGAATCTACACTCTTAGGAAAATTTATTTCTGTTTGTTTGTTTGTTTGTTTTCACAAGGGTAGATATGTTTGCACATCTAAATACATTAATCTCTAAAATAATAACTGCGAAATACTTTGTTCTTAGATTTTATGGTCCACTGTCATATTTGGAGAAGGAAGCAGATCTGCTTCAGTTTAGTAGCCAGAATAGAGGTCTGGTTCATTCAGGAAACAGAACACATCACAAACTAAGCAGAGCATAAACAGTGTTTACTTGCCCTGGACCCTGATATAAGCACATCGAATTAGAATGTCCAGAAGGAATGTGCTGCCATTTTGCAACATAGTTAAACTTAAGTATTTAAGTAACATAAAAAGGCGAAGAAGAAAAACAAAACTAATGATAGAATTGCTCAAAAGGAGAACTGAAAAATGTGCAAACAGTAAAACCTGCAAGATGGAACTTTGGAAATATAGAAGAACTGGGAAAGATGCCTAACAAATTCTGAACAATTATTAGTCCCAAAAATAAGCTGAATTATGTTAGGAAGAAATAAGATCCCTCCCTTTCTTTTAGTGAAGAAGCATAAAAAGCATGATGAGAATGATGAGAAGAGTTTGATCATTTCATCTTTTTTTAATGATTTTTCCCTCATCAAAGAACTCTCACATCTGGACAATTTGCACTCGGTGACTCATGGTTTAACCCCAGACATCAACTCAGCCCTGCACAGCCACTCACTCTCTCCTTCTGGGACAGGGGAGAGAATGGGAGGGTAGAAGTGAGAACACTTGTGGATTAAGATAAAGGAAGTTGAATAGGTAAAGCAAAAACCACACACATGTAGGCAAAGCAAAACAAGGAATTCATTCACTCCTTACAGTTGTTCAGTCATCTCCAGGAAATCAGTGTATAATGGTCATGTGGAAGAACAAGTGCCACCACTCCAAATGTCCCTAACTTCCTTCTTCTTTCCCCATCTTTTTATGCTGACCATGCCATCATTTGATATCAAAGGGATATCCTTTTGGATGATTGGGATCAACTGTCCCATCTGTGTCCCTTCTTAACTTCATGTGCAGCCCCAGCATATTTGCAGGTAGCGTGCTGTGAGAAGCAGAAAAGCCAGTGACTCCACAAAGCTATTTGCTCAGCAATCACTAAAACTTGGTTGTGTGATCAACAGTGTGTTCAGCACAAGTCCAAAGCATAGCCCCACACAGACTACTGTGAAGAAAATGGACTCTACCTTGACAAAACCAGCACAGTGACTAAAATCATGGCAAGGTCATCAGAAGGAACTACACAACGTCCACTCCTAGGTGTTGCGTGCTCTTAGGTGATGATGATCAAAGAATGTCTGCTTCAAACAGATAGAGATAAAAATTGGTGATTGGTGATGCCTGCTGTCAACAATAGTCCAACAGTGCTGTTTTGAAGTTGCAAACTGGACTGAATTATCAGTCATCTAAATGTTTCTATCACAGTAAATTAATTCCTCAACTGATATATATCTTTGTATTTAGTTTCAACGTGTGTCATCTAAGAGATGAACATCAATATTTGATGCTCCTGCCTTTGTCTTCTTTTATATTCAGTTGAGGAAAATAGTCATCCTTAGGAGAAATTCAGTCTATCTATCCTAATTACCTACCTAGCTCTACAGATAAATTGTTGTGTGAATATATTCTATTCACTCCCCTGAATATAAAAGGAGAGCTGGGTAATTATTTCTTCAATTGCTTTAAATTTACAACTCTACCTTCCAATGCATGGAAAAAAAATCAGTCAGTAAAAGAACAGAATCTTCTGATTTTCAGCTCACTTCTGACTGTTTGGGGGACTGAGAGGTAATAGGTGACATTTAGCTTTTTTTTTTTAAGTCCCTATTTTATAGTCAGATAGACAAACTGGTGTCAAGCAACTGGGAGAAAAAGTAGGACAGAATTTTTGCCTGGAGTGAATCCAACTTTCTTTGCCTCTTGGCTGCTGGAAGCTCACTATACCTGGCATGTGCTCTGCAAATGAACAGCCTCCCTGCTGCCAGTCCTTTCGACCTGACAATTTGGCTTGAAACCAAATAATCTAGAATGCATCACTAGGAGTCATATGACAAGAGTGGTGAACTGATGACTAAGATATACTTTTATGGCAGCAGGACAGCATCAAAGTGAAAAAAAAAGTTGGGTACATAAGAGAAATTTCAGGAAGTTGAAGAACTTCAGAAAGTAACTTCTGAGAGAATAAACTGAGCGGGAAAAAAAGTTATGGAATTATGCAGGACATAATTTCCAATCACAAAGTGGGAACATGAATAAAAAGTGCTAAAAAGACAGATTTTTATATAGAAAACTAAAATGGAAAAATCTTCCTGAAATATATTTTATTGTGGAATGTGCATGCTACACTTTTGCTACTCTTGGTCTTCATTTTGAAATGCAAATTTTCCAAATCTTCAGAGTCATGCTTTTATTAGCTCAGCTTTAAATGTTTAAAGAAAATATTTCAACTTCAGTTTACACTTTCATTATAACATTTCAAAATATTTTCTGCTGTATATAGCTGTCAAAATGTTTTTAATATTAGTAGTAGGAGTAACTGCTTAATAAAATGATATGGCATCTGTCCAAGCACACAGTTATATAGGAAAAGGAAAAGGAAAAGGAAAAGGAAAAGGAAAAGGAAAAGGAAAAGGAAAAGGAAAAGGAAAAGGAAAAGGAAAAGGAAAAGGAAAAGGAAAAGGAAAAGGAAAAGGAAAAGGAAAAGGGGAGTGACCACACCACTAAAAACATAATTTTCTTTTTTTTTGTGATTCATTTGAGACTGTCTATGGCCTGAGTCAAGAGTTCTGTAAGTGCACAAGCATCATGTTTCATATTCCTTCCAGTATATGTTAACGTCAAGGTTGTCAAATAGTTTAAAAATGAAATATGACATCTTACTAAAAAGCAAAAGCTGTCACATGGAATACAAAATGTGTTGATGGAAAATAGCCTATAACCATATAGTGCCTATTTAGCACTGAAGAATGTATGAAATTTACTGAGTGAAGTACTTTACTTTGGTAGCTATTAATTTGACAGAGAATACACTACAAAGCCTTTTGCTGAAAAATTTTATAAAATTTTAAGTGTTTTTTTAGCAAACCACTTCAGCTGAAATGCTTTTGCCTTCACACAGATAATAGTGCATTTTTCCTTTATGTGTGCTGAACTACCTAATTCAGCTAAACTGTAGCTAAATTAATAAGCATTTAAATCTTGTTTTCCAATCATAAATATTTGAAATCTCGATGGCTGAAAACATCAATTTATCAAATATGAATGATTTGACCTAACACAGCTTATAGATTGCTTTTCTTTAGCTCTGATTATTAAACGTCTTCTTGGTGGGATTGGTTGAATGTAGTCTGGATTAAAGAGGCACAGACAGGAAGGATGACTGTCTGAAATGCTGGGGCACAAATAGCTTCAGGATATGTATTGCATTTATTTCCCCTCTTCAGTGACGACGGATATAAGCACTGACCCCTCAGAGCTATCATTAAAAGAGTCCCACCAGGTCTATCTGCACTGCCAAGTAATTACTGCACTGCCAAATAATAAAAGACCAGGAACAACTCAGAGGATGAGATTCCTCTTCATCCACCCTCTTTAACTGTTTGCTTTTCCCTTGGCTATGATTTGGACACACAGAAGTAAAAACACCTCAAGGAAAGAGGTGCACAGCTGAGAGCAAGAGGTGATCAGGGTCTGAGAAAAAATACAACACGGTTTGTCTTTGCTAGAGTCTCAGCAGGGTCAGAGAAACCAGACTGTGAAATCTAGTCTGCAAGTCAGCTTATAAAATCTAATCTTCTTTTATTTGGCAATATAGACACAGACTGTCAAAATAAACAGATTTTCTAAGAAATATTTGTAAGAGCATTGATGTCAAGACTGCAACTTTATAATGCACTGTTCAATGCAGGAAAGGAATGCTATCGCAATTAAAAAAATAATAAAAAATAAAAAAAAAAGAAAAAAAATATTGGGTAATTGTTGACAACATAACAAATCAATTAAAGTTGTGCAGAATGCAACTGTCCTTACCAAATTAAATAAAAAAGTAATTTTCCTAAAATAGGGGTATAGAAATAAGTACTTGAAGAAGGAGGAAAAGGAAAATAAAAGGAAAAGGAAATGATTATCAAAATTATGAAAATCCAAACTTGTAAGCATTACTTCCCATAATTTTAGCAAAGAGAAATTAAGAGAGAAAAGGCTTATAAACTTAGAAACAATATCAAAGTTATTTATTTCCTGGTAAATTTTAAATGTTCTGTAACTATATAGATTGGCTTTAAATAAAGTTGATGACCAAATGAAACTGTTGATTTTATGCATGAGTAGGATGACAAAAATAACATCTTCATTTTCTCTCTGTGATAACTATATTTTAAAAGAGGAAAAAGCTGCTGTGTAGCAAGAGCTGAAAGAAAGGAGTAAGAAAGTCTGTATACACCAAGGTCAGTGAAGAAAGATGGAAAAGAATATTAAAGGCATCAGAGAAGAGATTCTGTTGGAGTCAGTTTTGCAGGTCATGGAGAGGCAGCTGTGCCCCTGCACTCCATGGCATTTTGTGGTGGAGCAGGAGGATGCACAAACATGATGGTGCCCCATGGGAAGCCTGTGCTGCAGAGGGCTCCTGGCAGGGCCTGTGGCTCCTGGCAGGGCCTGTGGCTCCTTGGAGGGCCTGTGGCTCCTGGCAGGGCCTGTGGCTCCTTGGAGGGCCTGTGGCTCCTGGCAGGGCCTGTGGCTCCTTGGAGGGCCCATGGCTCCTTGGAGGGCCTGTGGCTCCTGGCAGGGCCTGTGGCTCCTTGGAGGGTCTGTGGCTCCTGGCAGGGCCTGTGGCTCCTGGCAGGGCCCGTGGCTCCTTGGAGGGCCCGTGGCTCCTTGGAGGGCCTGTGGCTCCTGGCAGGGCCTGTGGCTCCTTGGAGGGCCTGTGGCTCCTTGGAGGGCCTGTGGCTCCTTGGAGGGCCTGTGGCTCCTTGGAGGGCCCGTGGCTCCTGGCAGGGCCTGTGGCTCCTGGCAGGGCCTGTGGCTCCTGGTAGGGCCTGTGGCTCCTTACAGGGCCTGTGGCTCCTTGGAGGGCCTGTGGCTCCTGGCAGGGCCTGTGGCTCCTTGGAGGAGCCATGCTGTAACTGATGTACTGGCAGGACCTGTGACCCCAGTGGGGACCTATGCCAGAGAAATCTATTCCTGCAGGACTGCACCCACTGAAGGAACCCACACTGGAGCAGTTCATGAAGAATTACAGCTTGTGTGAAAGACTTACCGTGAAGGAGTTCGTGGAGGACACTGTCCAGTGGGAGGAAACTTACATTGGAGCAGAGGAAGACTGTGAGGAGTCCTCCCCCAGAGGAAGAAGGAGCAGTAGACACAATTTATCAAACACAAATCCCTTTGCCCTGTCCACTGTGCAGGGAGGATGCAGAGAACACAGGAGTAAAATTAAGCCAGGAAGAAGGGAGGCATGGAGACAAATTATTTTAAGATTTAATTTTATTTCACACTATCCTGTGCACAAGGCTTCTAGTATGACTTTTTTCTCCCTGTCCAGTTGAAGAGGACTGTTGGGCACCTGACGTCCAGCAGAGGTCAACACACCATACATGTTTTAAATCTTTATCAAATTTACTGCACACTATAATGTAACAACTACTTGTGCCATTGAGAACTACTACTTGTGAATGGGTAATAATTTATTCTTCAAACACCAGTTGCTTTCACAGGCATCTTTTGTGAAAAATACTTTCTTGGGATTTTTCTCCCTTCTGAGAAGCTGTGGCCTCAGTAACAAAATGTAAACAATGGTTATCTGCTGCTGTGGAATGCAACAGGTGAATCCGTGATTGGTCTCTGTGGATGTTTGGATTTATTGACCACTCATGGCAGAGCTGCTCTCGCTCTCTGCTGAGACACAGATCTTTGTTATTCATTCTTTTCTATTCTTAGCTTAGCTAGCCTTCTGAGAACTTTTCCTTCTATTTTTTTTAGTATATTCATAATGTAATATATATCATAAAATAATAAATCAAGCCTTCTGAACATGGAATCAACATTCTTGTCTCTCTCTTCATCCTGCAACCCTTGTGACCACTGTCACAATTGCTGCATGTAACTTTCTTCTGCACTTAATATTTTACTAAAATATCATTGAGATTATGCTCATTAGTTGAAACCATAATTTGGAATCTTGTTATTTTAAGAGAAATTATGAGAATCAGGTGTTAAATTAAAACTGAATGTAATAACGTATTTTTTGGCTTTAACATTATTTGTAGTTAAGAAATTTTCTTCTTTTTATTTTGCATGTTTAAGCAAAATTTAACATAAATTCATGATCTAAGACACTGGGCAGTACCCAAATACAACAATAATTGTTCATTTAAAATAATATTTAGAAAGCACATATCTAATAATTGCTCTCTCTAATTTTTCTATTTTTTATTTATTAATAAAAATTCAAACAAATAAATACACACATATCCTAATTCTGAATCTAAACTTGGAAGTAAGTTTTCTATTTCCAAATTAGCATATTATTTTAAAAATTAATTAAGATCAAAGTCTGATGCTGCTAGTCTCAGTTGTACTACTTAGATCCAGTGAGGCTTTTTTTTTACTTGGAACCACTTTGTAACAGTATTGGTAGCACTGCCAGTGTTGAATCTAGAAATAGAAATGAACAAATATGTGATGACTTTCAAACACTGTGACAATTAGTCATAGAACAGTAAAAAAATTCTTGTTTGTGATATTGGAATTACTTTTCATAGTGGTAAGTTGTGGAATTAGAGTAGTTATTTGTGAACTGACTGAATGAATCAGAAATTAACATTAGGCTAAGTACGCCAAACACATCCTCTTCTTCCATGCAGTGACAAAGAAATGCAGAAAAACTTGTAGTTAATGTAATGACAAATAAATTTTGAAAATGTTTTGCCTTTCCTTGTAGGCCTTTTCTAGATAAAAATGTAATTAAAAATTAAGAAATCTTTATCCATATGAGGGCTCTAGCATGAGTCATAATGTTATAATGGCCCATTTAAATAATGAAACTTTGGAAGGAGGACTTCTAGTTCAGTAATAATCACTTTTTTCCTTTTTCCCAGTATGCTACAACACAAAATCATGATCCAATACTGTCCTGATGTGACTTCTAGTAGAAGTTTTGCATCTGGACCAAGAGGAAAAGGAAATTTGTTGCCTTTTAAGTCAGTCTCACAGCTTCCAATTAATTTTTTATATTAAACAATATACTGTGAAAAGTTATTAGATATTTTTTTTAATAGTGGTTTGTTTCTATACAGTTCCATATCCCCGTTCTTTAGTGGATCTGGTAAAACTGCTGCAAATAGTAGGTGGCACTTACACTTCATCAGTTTCTGTTACTTTCTTTTTCCTTGCAGAAGCTTGTCTAAAATTTCAAATCTTTAATAACAGTCTTAATGTATGATCCTACCTGCACAATGAAAGATTAGTACAGCTATGTAAATATCTGGTACTCTTCTACCCATAGTTTATCATTATTAGGTCCAAAACTAGTCTTATTGCATCTTTGTCGTTCTCTGCTGCTGTAAGCCCTGAATCTGCTCACAAATTGCATCAACCTAGAATGTTTCAGAATTTATATTTACACAGAGATCAAGACACCATTCCATTTAATATATTATTCTTATATCCAGCAGACTATGTATTGAGGGTAAAAGTACTTATCAAAACAAGAATTTGTTCTGAAAATTTCTATTTGAGTTTAAACAAAAAGAACAATAGTCTTCAATGACAGTATTTAACATAAGGGTTATTGAGCTATGGTGACTTGTGCTGGCCAAAGATTTAGTTATAATAACTTTCTTTCAGGTGAGAAGATAGGATTCAAGTTTCCAATTAGATGGGCAGCCAAACAATTTTTCAGAGGCAGGAACTAATAATTACTTCTGCCCTTGACATGTTCTGTGTCATGTTTCCCAAGAGGCATCTTTATTCCAGCTGTTTAAGACCAAGGAAAAGAATTATTGGTAGAAATACCTGCAGATTCTTTAAAATTCTTTCTGCTAACACAGTGCTATAAAATCTCAGTTTAATCAACAAACTGGTTCAAAAATATATCAAGAGCTACAATCATGAAATACACACATCATCAACAACATAAAAAAGAGCAAAACAGTTCATTGACCTACCACTTGTAAGGTCTGGAAATTAATGTTCTACAAGGGAAGTATCTTATTGAATAAGGAACTTTCCCTTACACACTGGAAAATGGAAAGGTAGTTTACTTCAACTTTCAATTATACTTTATTTCAAACAGACATTGACAATTATTAACACCAACACAAAGGTGTAAAAAATACTTTAGCTTTACATTGCTCATTCTTACATTGCCTAGACCTCTTCCTCAAAAAAAAAATCCTTTAAATCAATACGTTTCATTTAAGAAGCTTGATAAACTTATAAGGATCCCAGAATTTAGACTTTCTGATATAATACAGTTAAGGTGACAAAAACAATCTTATATAACATATTTGTCATTGTTTTTTGACTCTGTGTCTTGAGTACTTCAATATTAGATTGCTTTCCACAAAAACAAGCAGAAATATCTTACTAGCTGAACTTCACTTTATATAAAGCATAGGCGTTATTTATTTGTGACTTGTGCGTATTTCAGCACATTTCTACATTTTGAGTTTCCATCTAAATTTCATACTTCAAGGGTTACATCTGCAGCTTATATGAAGAATGAACCTTTTTTTCATTTAAGTAGATTTCCACTGGATTAACCTTGCACTTTCAAAATGTACCATTTAATCAGTGCTGCTATTTTCTTGTAATGGAAAAGAATGAAACTTATGATTGTTGGCTTTGTATAAGCACGCAGTACAAACAATAAAGTTTTCTGCTTGCACTGCAAAGTCATGTAACCATGGAGAAAAATACTGTAATATGGAAGATTATATAATTATGAAATAGTGGTATTAATTCTTCTGTCTTTACTTAAAATGGAGAAAAAAAAATTCTTTTGTATTCCACATATATATTTTACATAATGTAAAGATTATTTTGGAAAATTATTTCATGGAAAGAATTTCAGCCCTGGAAGTGAGATAGAACCTAAGAAGAAGCTGAAATAAATGAGCAAACTGATTTATACATGTCAAGTACGTGTCTCAAGACCAAATGGCCTAACATAAAATCTTATAGGAGAGGGAAAGAAATTGTACTTTTTGCATTTTCTCATTGATAAATATCCTGCAGCAAAATTTCTAGTGAATCAAAAATCTTAAAAGAATTATTTTTATTTTTATTAATTGGTAATAAAACATAATTTGTAATATTAATAGCTGATATGTTGAAAAATAGCGAGTGCAGTTTTTGTGTTGTTTTAATGATGCTTTATTTTGAAATCAGAAATATGCAGAAAGTGTAATGGGTCCGAGGCTTAGAAATTAATAGAAACATGTAGAACTTTCTAGATTTTTTTCTAGTTGAGATGATGGTGTGAAGAAATTCATATATTATATGAACTGGAAGACCCCAACATTAATTCTCTGCTCAAACTTTGGTTGTTTTGTGCTTTGGAGTGTTGTCTGTATTGTGTAAGAGACATTCTGCCTAAAACTTTCAACCTGTTTTCAATCAGAAATTGAAGAAATACCAGTTCACACAACTAGATTTATTCTTATAGTAAATCTGGACAAAATAAAGAAAACCAAACCTTTCCCTATTTTCTTTAAGCGTTGATGTCTTAATTTAGATTAAATAGCAACAGTCTGTTGTATAATAAATTTTAAAACCAATTGTGCTGAACTGTGAGACACACACAATTTATGATCAAGCCCTCCTATTATTTATATGCTTTTTTTAGTTTTAAGTTTACATTTCCTGTCACAAAAAACTCCTCCTATCAAACCTGCAGATTCATCAGGTAAATACTAAGTTAATTACTTACTAGAGATAAATTGTTAGTTTAAGATTTCCCAGCTGATTTCAGTGCACTATTTCTCCTTGATATGTTAATAGTAATAAAAATATTTGTAATATATTACAATAATTTTTATTTTTGTCCAGTGCACCTTGTTTTCTCAACCAAACTGAAATAAAGTTTTATGTCAACCTAATTCCCCTTCTCAATCTATTTCAAGTCAACTTTTTATAACTACACATACACATTCATATTAATTAATTATCCTTTTTTCTTCATTTGTTTTGAACCTAGCATCTATATAATCCTTTTAGTTCAGAACTTTGATGACATTGGTTCTATTCTGGAAAATTCCAGAAAGTTGCTGTCTCACACTTTTTAGTCTGTATTTTATTTTGATTATATTTTGATTTTAATTTGACATCCTCAACCACTTGCTCATTCTATGTACAGGGCAGATTTAAACATATTTATCTTGGCCTCAGGATACTTCTAGTTGCAAGGTAACCCATGACAGCTACAGATTCACAGAGTCTGTGACTATGACAATGGTAATTGGTATCATTGTGCCCCTTCTGACAGGCATCCTGTCCCATACTGAATTAAGAGCATTAATCTACTTAATTACAAAAAAGTGATCCAAGTCTCTGTTTAAGAGATTTTCTTTATATATCTATTGTGAAAATGAAGAAAAATTGATGGTATTTTTTAGTAAAAAAACTTCTTAAAAAGTTCTATTTCTTCAAAATGTTTCATATAATAACTAGTAGAACTCCACAAAAGAGAACATTATGGAGAGAAGTGATAAAAAGCAGTAAAACAACCAAGTATGCAAGGACAATTAGAAGAAAGTAATATTATTATAAGGGATTGCATAGTTATTTTTCTTGTTAAAAGAGTATGATTGCATAAGAGAGAGGAAATCAGCCTTTTTGGCTTGTCCAGTCTGTTGCATACTCAATAGTAAAAATTAAGCTGGAGGAAAGGAAACAATGAACTAGCAGGAGACGAATTTTCAATCCCTTATACTTTAACTTGTCTTACATGTTGAAAGTTACAGACCACAGACAAAACTATTATAAAAATTCTTAACTGGAGTTGTTGTATTTATTTGCTTTTGTCATACTTTGGACCCAGGTTCAAAATAAAGGAGGCATATGGGTTTGAACTATAATCTTAATTTAAAATTTTAATTAATTTCTCTTACATGTATTTTAAGGGAAAAGAACTGAAAAACATGATGAATAAATTGCAATAAACTGTGAGTTAATAAACTGTAATACAAAAAGTTCAATTCAAAATACGTGTGTTTTTATCTCAACACTTTCTCTGCATTGACAAGATGTCAGGAGAACAGTTGTCACAGTCTTCCTTAAGCTTTTGTAACTCTGAGATCATACCTAATTTTATATGCTGTGTCACACACTAAAAACAAAATCTCTGCCTGGATTCATATATCTGGTTCACAGCAAATGTATCAAGTATCAATAAGAAATTTATTTCAAATGCTAAAAAAGTTAACTAAAACCTTAGTGATGGAAGAAAACCAAGCCTGTACTAGTAACACTTGGCACTAACTGTTTTAAAAGTCAAATCTAATTTGGAATTATCTACTGGAAAGCAGAGTAAGAGCATAACAAGTAGTTGGCTGTGGGAAGAAGAGTAACAAGATTTAGCGAGAAAAAATTTGCATTGTTTATCTCAGAAACATTCTAATAACTTAGGCAATTTTTGAAAACATATATGTTAAATTAATTATTTATTTTTAAACTTAATAGGGTAATAAGATTCATAACTAGGCTCAAATTCTTCTCACATCTAATGTTTTGAGACATTAAGTTATTACAAGTGGCCTTAGATGTCTATTTTTATGTAATTGAACCATTACTATGAGCAGAAGATAAGAGTTCATTTTAATCAATGCTAAATTTCATTAATTCAGGAGTAATTTTTTTGTACCATGTTTACTTTGAAATTTGGGGACAGTTTCTAATGCTCGAGATTCTAAAGGAGTACAAAACTCTCTTTTTGTCACTCGCTTTTTGTAACCAAACAGGTAGAGAAAATCACTGTGGTGCAAAAATTACTTAGTGTAGGGTCCCTTATAGTCTAGAAAAAGAGGAACATATTCTACATGTTCTTGTGAATTTTGATTAATTTATTTCCTGATGTTCACCTCTGCAGTGGCTCAAATCATTAAAACATTAGTTGCCTATGCGACTCTACAGGGAAGCGCAATTAGTAACTAATTTGACATGAGACCAAGAAAAAGGGATTTTCTATCATGTTTCTTTCAAGGTGATATCAGTATTGTTGTGTGTTTTGTGTGTTTTGTTTTGTTGGGGTTTTTTTGTTTTGTTTTTTTTTTTTTGTGGGGGGGAGTTTGTTTTGCTTTTTTTTTGTTTTCTGTTTTTTTTTTTTTTCTTTCTTGATTTATTTTGATATTTATTTTTGATATCTTAGTTTTGGTATTAACCATATTATTTGTTCTCTGTGAGCAACATTATTTAGACTGATTTTGAATTGACATAATTTCATTTTCTACACTAGTCTTCCACTGTTATCAGATAATGCACTAAACATCACAGCACTTTCGCAGCTGGCAACTAAATCTCTGGTCAATTTCAGACACTGAATATATTAGAAATACATTTAGGACATTTAGTTTGCACATTTAGGAATAATTTCTGTGGAAATACATATGGTAAATCTATATGTAAATAAAGCGTTCTTTTCACAAAGGTAATGTAGATTATGCTCCTCTCCTATGTATTTAAATTGCACTTGTTACACACCAAGGGAAGAAAATGTAATTAATTACTTTAACCTCATTATTTTAGTGGGATGATTTCAAAGGTCTTCTCTGGTTAATTGAGAATAGAAACTCAATTTGTATTAAAAGAGATTAACAAAGACCATACCTTACTGATCATCCAGAGGTTGATTTCTACTACTTGTCCTAGGAGAAGATCAATTTCTTCCATTTTGTGTAAATAACTTATTCTATATTGAACTAGAAAGAGATAGACTTTATAGGAAGAATTCAGTCCACTTCCTTTTGATCTTGCCAGCTTAGGCAAAATGAGGTTTTTTAGGTTTTCTATTATCTGTGGCTTCCTATTCTTTGATGCATTTAATATTTTTCAGTCTTGTTAGGCTAAGTTCTCTAGGCACCTAATCATAATTTTGTAGATGTGCTCATAAACACTCCTTTTCAAGTCAGTAGCTGACTAGGAGCAACTTTGATTCAAAGATAAACCAGAAGAGGCAGAATCCTACTTTAATTCCTGGGACAACTAATCCATTAGCTAAGCATTAGCCATGTCATAAATAAATTATATTATTCATTTTGGTGTATGAAACTGTCTGAAACTCACTCATATGTAATTGCTGAAGTGTTTAAATACTACCATATGAAACAGAAGTATTACAGCTCCTCTTCCATACAGGGACATTTAAATTCATGATTTCTCATGTTAAAGGATATCCTATCCAAATTATAGAACATATTTAGAGGTATTTATTTTTTCATGCTTAACATTGAGGAAAGGAATGCAAGTCAGTACTGTGAGAAAGATTCATACCCTTGTGGGCCACACAAAAACAAAATTATGGTTCATAGACGTACTTGGGGTTTCTATATTTTACGTCAGACTGTGCTTACGGACTGAACGCTGAGTGGGCAGGTCACTGGCACACATAGAAAAGGCTCACATACTCACTGGCTTTTCACCTTATTCTTCACTATATGAAAATCTATCGACCGTAGAAATCCCAGGTTAAGCCATGGAGCACATTGCCTAGAATATCCCGATACAGAGATCTTCAAGATCTGACTGGACACAGTCCTTAACAACCAGCTCTAGGTGCCCTGGGTTTGGGACTAGATCTTCAGAGGACACCTACCAGTTTCCAAAGGAAATAGTCTCATCAGTAGGCTGAGAGACAGCTTCCCCATAAGTCATTCCATTGAACTAATATGATGGAAAATCTTAAATTTTAACTTTATTCTGCTGATAAAGGAAGTCAGTCATGAGAAAAATAATGTTGTCTTCTGAATTCCAGGTCAAGAGATGTTAAGATGAATCAGCTCTGAGATAAGTGATCTTTAGCATACATGGCTTATATTTCCATGGCTGATTCAATGCAGCACCCAATTTATTGTTAACAAGCATCAAATTGCCTACAGACACATGTATGGTTTTTAAAGTCAATAATTCAATGCATAAACAAGTAGGGGTTTCCTTTTGGAGCTCTAAATTGCTCTCCAAAGACATTTTGCAATTGACTGTCAAGGGAGTTCCCAGTACTGTGAACCACTCTGTTCCACCCTGTAGAAGATAGGTTTAAAGGCCAGGTAAACTACGAGGCAGCCTAGGAACCCATCATGAGAATTTAGACTCAAGATTTGAAATATAGTTAAAGCTCAGAAACCCGAATATTAAGCAACTTCCACACACCACTTTTGCCTGAGTTGTCTTAGCCATGTTCTGGTAAATAAGGATTCTACTTGAACTTATGCTCTGCTAATTCATTGAAGGAGATTACTTACCTGTGTGTGCTTACAAAGTGTTAGAACTGAAAGTACTTTAGATAATGAAATAACTAACAATCTGTTTTAAAGATCAACAATGAGATATAAGCTCGCAGTAGATGTCTCTAACTCTTGATTTGTCTTACAAAATCAGGCCTTTTACCAATCTCCTCGGATTCTTTGAATTCACACTTGTAAGTGAAGATTAGAGGAGTTCCATGAAGATAAACTACAAGTATAAGCCAAAACAACTTTTCTTTTTCACACCTTTGGACAGCATGTTCATAGAGAAAGCCAGATAGGGAAAAAAAATCAACTAACCAAAAACCAAATTAATTTTTTAGAATGTTTCTGAATTGATTTGTGAACTCATTTTCAGTTCAGATACATCAACATGAATTGTTTTCTAGCTTTAACCTTCAATAATCTGAAAAGTCTGAAAAGACCTTTCAAATTCCTGCATTTCTATATTCATCACCCCAATAATTGAATAAAAATTTTGAAGAATAGCAACTATTGGGAATTATCTAAGCTACCTCATCTTTCATAATTTCATGAATGTATAGGAAGTTTCAGAAAACAGTAAAAGGCTGAAAATGAGAGTGGGTTTTCAAAAAGTAAATTTCTGTACAAAAAAATCAGAACTATTTTAAAACAGCCCATTTTTCTAAAAAGAATAAAATTAATTTTAATATGCTTTCAGAACATAAGTATTGCTGAATCATTTAATTACTAAAACTTGCTAGTTGAAGAATTGTTTTTTTTTCATCTTAAAAGCATGTGTAATATATCTTGGACATATTTCCACTAGTTTCATGTGCTGAACATAAGATCTTTATTAAAACTTTGGAATGTCACTTTTCCTACCAACCTTTCTGTCCTTTCAGTCCTGAGATCATCTCCAGTTTCTCTCTTATCTCTATAACTGTAATCCATCACTTTGTTTCAAAGCCCTTCTTTTAAGAACCAAAAACTTTTGTCACATTAAAAAAAGAAAACATTAGGTCATCCTTTAAAGAAGATGGCATACTTTAAAAATAATTTATCTTTTTGCTATTTTTCAGTAATTCTTCACTCCAGTCAAATTTCTTGACATTAAATTCCTTCTCATCAATCTATGATAAAGTGCAAATGAAAATTCACTGTATACTATCAGATAATTTGAGAACCCAAAGTTTTGCATGCCAGCTTCCTGAGTAAACCTTCTCTCATGAAGTCGAAATTCCTTGCTACTTGCTTTCTTGTCTTTCCTTAGTATCTTGAAGTTCTACTCACTGTAGTCACAGCTGCCATTTAATAACATTATAGTGAGATAGATATTCTTTATTTATCAGCTGTAGGACAAATGCAAGCATCTGAAGTCCAGGACTTGTATTCAACCACCCCTTACAAACCTTCTCACTTTCTCTGCCTATCTTTTTTCAAATCCTACTATCCATACATCACAATACTGCAGTTATTCATAATACTCTGCTATATATTTACTCCTTCTGTAATTTCTTATTGGCATCCAGTGGCTTGTTTCTATACTTGTGCTGTACATATCAGAACAAGGTCACTTCAGATGGCTGTAGAGTCACTTCACTGCTCCAAGGGAAATGTGAACATCTCCCCCATTGCCCTTTCCCGTGCATATCCTCCTGCACATTTCAGGCTTTGGTATCCTGTCTATGATGACTCATGCTTAAAGTTCTCTTCATTGTGTTATTCACAGGCAACTGGGATGCCTGAATCCTCTTTAGAAGCTCTTCTTCCTTGAAGTGGGCTCATAGGAGCCAAAGTCATGACAGCTCTGCAGCAAGGAGTTGATGTGCAATATGCATGTGTTTCTGTTTCCTTTCCCTTTAAGAGTATGATTGAGGCCATCACCATCTGGATTTTTTGCTCCTCTCTTTGGGTCCTAAATGTTCCCAGCTTCCAAGTCTCATGGTCCTGGAAATATTTGTCCTACCCCTGCTCAAGCACAGGTTTTGTAAAATTCCTCCTGTTTGCCATGGGATATAGGCTCTGGACTCTGTCAGATCTCATCAAAGATTCTTCCACTTTCCCACACATCTCCCCTGATGCAGCATGCTCTTCTCACCTCCTCCCTCATCTCTTTCTTTTGGCTTAGCAACTTGACCAGCGCACACCTCCTGCAGCTGAAGGTATTCCCAACTCCTACCTAAGAGAAGAGCATCTGGTTCATCCTGAAGCCCAAGACCCACTGATTACATCTCCCCTTGGAAGTCCCTCTTGGGTCAATGCCTGCGTTAATCTACAAGTCACATGAATTAAACTGTGTCCTTTTGTGTCAGTTGAGCTATCTAGGAGTCTCAA
This sequence comes from Melospiza melodia melodia, assembly GCF_035770615.1. NCBI lineage: Eukaryota > Metazoa > Chordata > Aves > Passeriformes > Passerellidae > Melospiza > Melospiza melodia. Next base: position 108,060,779 of record NC_086195.1, on the reverse strand, counting down.
GAAGCATATCAGGGACTTTAGAATCACTCTCTTAATACAAAAATTTTTATAGACTATCTAGCTCTCTTTTGCATGATCTATTTTTAGCACTTTTGGTGTGCTGGCATTTTCCTCCATCAGTTTCCAACAAGAAACTGGGCACAGATCTCTGCTTATTCTGAGAGTATTTCTACTTGGCACTAACTGTGTCTCTTGGCAGTCACTGTGACTCAGTTCCCAGCTCCATAATGAGTAGATGCTTGTGCTTTTCATTTCTATTTTTATCCCTGCCTATTGCAGGCATCCATATGAGCACAGGTACAGGGCTCTGCTAATGAAAAGGGATGCACCTATATAGAAAGATATCTCAAAGGTAAAATGATGCTAAGGCAATGACAGTGCTTTTGAAAAAGATTTTTCTATGCTTTTTTTTTTTTTTTTGTAGTTGTCTCTGGTTGGTTAAAAGCATGGTTTACAAGGCATTTTCCATTTAAGGACCCAGCTTACAATTACAAGAAATATATGACACTAGTCTGAAAAGGCTAATCCTACTTTTACCATTCTATTCTCTTGATATTCTGCTCTAGGCTTATTTCAGCACTTTAGAATCTATGAGATTATGGAACATGATGAGGTACTGTGTAACCCTATATGGTCAGAAGTTAATTGGTATTTAAAAGCTTAATTCCAAGAACCTGTCAATGTTTTGAAGATTATTTCAACTGCAGAACAAAAAGAGAACAGCAGAATGAGGGCATTAAAAGTGTGTCACTGTGGTGTAGGAATTTAGACCTAAGATATTTAAATAGCTGAGCAGGTTTCTATGTAGAGCTCTCTCTTCAGGAAATAGATTATTTGCCACCTTTAAGAATAGTGAATCTGAATTCTTCTGTAATTACTGTGGGAAAATATCACCTAGGGTGATAAAAAAATTTACTGTGAACTAAGTTTTAATCTCAGTAAATATGCGACAAGTAAAGGTGTAAGAAATAGTTACCCAGGCATCAAGAGAAGCAATACCTAAAATCCCCTGTCAGACTTAGAATGAGTTACAGTTTTCATGTCTCAAGTGGCAGATTATTCATAGCTTTGTACCTCCTGTAGCAATGTTCATTTTAATCACCTGATGTCAGCTTAAAATTCAACGTTATTATTGATTAAGCATTTGACTAAACTCATTCTAATGTTTATGTCCCTGACTTCTATGAATCAATTTCTTCAGACTAAATGAGCCATTTTCAATCCATGGAAACTAATTTTCAGTATGTGGATTTGTTTTAACAGAAAGAAACTTTGAGTACCAATGTGCAGCTATGTGAAAATTATGACCTTTGATGGTCATAGAATGCTATTGAATTCTTAAAATTATATATACTGTAAATCATATTTCAGTAGGTTTATTTACAGCTAGTGGCTAATAAAAATCCCACTGGGCAGTAATATTATACTCTAAGTACTGTATTTATTCTGATTTTCCAGTTCATTGGCTTGATGTTTACTCTCTTCTCTGTAAGTATATAGAATATACTCAAAGTCCACAAAAAACCACCATGCATTCAAAAGAAATGAGCTCTGAGGCAAATGACGTATTTCTATTGTGGAGTAATTATTATTGTATATTTCAAATCTATTTTGGATTCTTTAAACAGGCTTGCTGCTCTCAGTCAAGTCTTATGTAATTTAAAATATCTCTAAATAGATATAATGTATTCTTCTCTGAGTAGTGTGTGCAATAAATTATATTTTATAAAATCTAATAGAAAATGTCAAATAATGCAAATAAATTCAGCAAAAGAATTCCATAATATGTAAAAATAAATGTGAAGTCTACATATTCCAAGGCTCTAAGGAATTATGGACAGAAGAATCAAAGAAATGTGTATGTATGCAAACTTTGGTGTCATTTTCGAAGGCTGATTAGGGACTCTTCCCAACTTAATTAAAAATAAAGTAACAGCTCAAATTTGTCTAGCATGGTTGCCAACCAGTAATTAAAATCCACACAGATGACTAGACATCAGACTGTAGGTAGAGGCAGATGTGATTATTTTTTTGGTTTTTCTATTGAAGTATCTTTAAAGACTTTCAGAGTTCCAAACTTTTTGTATTCACTGAGAAATAAAATGTATTCTGAAAAAAATTGCATCTCAAGTTACAAAATGTTCTTCGATAAACCCCAGTTTTGAAATCCTTGAAGCAACTAGTTTGGTTAAATTCTTTATAGGCTTTCACATTTGAGTGGGAAAGCATTGTCTCCTCCATTTGCTCATGCCAGGACTCTTCTGCCCAGCACAGTGCCCAGGAACCCGGGTCTTTGCCCAGGCTGAGAGACATAGCTGCCACTTTCCTCTTTGCAGGTGCAACCAGCAGTGAATTTTCAAGGATCACAAGCACACACACATTTGTGAATTCCTGGGTGCCAGTACAGACCCTCTGACTACTTTTTACCGCTGCTCAGATCCCAGTCCCTCTTATCCACCCTGGAGGTTTTTACTCTCCAGCTGGTCCAGCTTGCAACAAATGTGCAGCAGCCACACACTCGTCCCATGGGCACAGAGATCACAGCCCAGAACAGACCCTGCCAGCACCTGAGACCCCTATTGAGACCCAAGCCACCTACTCTTCAGCAGGTACAACTTAAAATCACTTTGTGAATACACACATCATACACACAGTTTTGGGAAGATGCACACAGCCCTTGCCCAGCGGCTGGGACTAGGAATTCAGGCTTTGCCAGGTCCCTCACTCACCTCACTCACCCTGTTCCCTTCAGTAGCTGTTTTTTTGGGACACACATAATTCCCATCCCTGTGTCTGGGGTCTAAAGATGCCCCACTCACTCCAGCTGCTGGCATGGAGACCTCACTGGTTCTGGGAGCTGACACAAAAGCCCAGCTGAAATTTGACTCCAGTGTCTGGCACCACATTTCCCTCACACCCTGGCCTCATGAGCAGATGGTGTTGACTTCTTGCATGACACACACATGGCATATAAAGTGAGATTACACAGAGAGAGTTAAGATAAGGCATAGTAAGATATAAGAAGAGAGGAAGACTTCATCAATCAGGTGCAGGGCTCTGCCAGAAGAACATACTCATTGGCACAGTTTTACACATAGCTGGCCTCTTTTATGCCCTTTTCTGATCATTCCCCTTTCTGTACCTCCCTGCTCCCCCTTTCCCCACACGTTGCATCACCATTTGGCACAATCCCACTGATTGCCTCCAACACATAGGACCCCCAGGCTTGCTTGCACCCTTTTCAGTTGCTGCTTTGCCTGCAGATCCATGATTGCCCATTGATTAGTGTGACTGACCAGGTGTGTTTCTGATTGTCTCCTTCCCTTTCCACATCCCCCCTTTTGAAAAAACTTTTTCACATCCCACATACTCTTACCAATTTATGCCACTGACCACATTTGTTCTTATCATGACCTCCTTTACCATTTGTCACGTTCTGGTTTGCGGCTTCTTTGATCAGATGCCCTCAGAGGAGCAGACACCCTTTCCACATAAGCTTACACTTCCAAATTCTCTCTGCATAGGTGTGCAAAGTCAATATAAGCTTTTTTGATTGCACTGCCTTTGATAAGTGAATATGGGTCCTATCACACAGTGTGAATTAGAGGCATCAAAAACTGAAGCTAATGTTACTGTCATCAAGAATTCACATTAAAAATTACGTCTGCATTTTAGAAAAGGTTTCTCAGATTAGGTATATTTTTAGATAGAGAATCTTCAGTAAAATTAAAGGTAAGAGAGATAAATTGTTCAGATTCTCTATAGAGAATTACAGATATGCAAGTAGGATTCTCTAAGATCAGCTGGGAGACAACTGATAAAGAACAGGACAAGTAGAAATTAATTATTTGTAGGTAATAAATAAACTTTAGTACTGTCCCTTTATCCCATAGTACCAATCATCTATGTTTATGTTTTACTGTAGCCTTGGAGTTGAGGAGATAATTCAGTTCAAGAAAGAGCTATGTTCAGGAAAACAGTTATCCTTATTTTATCTTATACTTCAGGGAATACATAGTACAGAACTATCATGTTACTGCATAAAATACACTCTATACAGTGAATTAGCAATCATTTATCCCACATAATTAAATCCAAATCCCCAGTAAGTTCTCCAGCATGCAGTAATATGTTAAAGATTTTTTTCACTAAGAATTCACTCAGTATCTGACCTTGGTTACTATCTGTTCAAGAAGCCCAGAGACAGAGAAGTAATTATATTTATAAGGCAAATTGGTAAATGCAATCTCAGTGGCAGTGTGTTTGTATTTTACAGTATGCACACCATTGGTGCCAACGTCTAGAATTGTTTAGATAATCTTTAATAAGAGATAATTATATCCTCATTGTTTCAATTGGAACACTTTTTTTTTGCTTGCATGGCTATGAGTGAACTCTTCCATCAAATTATCTCAGTGATTACCACACTTTTAAGTTATATTCAGAAAAAAATTATTCTCAGCTTGCACATCGTTTCAAGAGTCCTGCTCCTCTATTTCAACCCTAAAAATTGATTTACATGCCTGAAACCATCTCAGTTGTTCTGAATACACATCTGTTCTAATGAAGGAGTATGTATTTTCCTAGAGACATTGCCTCATTGTCTCATAATATATTGCACTACTGATGTCCCTGTCACAAGTAGGATGATCCAATTTTCCACTGTCCTGTAGCTTTAAATGTAAACGCATTTCATCAATAAGTTTTGAAATTAGGCTTTAGTATTTTTATCCAAGGTATTAAATATCTTTAGTTAGTATAATAGTGATCTGGATGACTGAAGATACATTTCAGAGTGCCATCAATTCAAAAATTATATCAAAGCTTTGCAGCTACAGTGCATACGGCATGACTGCATCAGGTATAAAGTAATTGAAAATCAGCTTTGTAGTATCCTGGTAATTACAGACAGAGTATGAGTTAAGAAACCCAGCTTCTTTTGTTTCATATCTGCTTTAGACTCACTACATGAGTATAAGCAATTTACATGTCCTCAGGTTTATTATATATAATACTCATCTGGAAAATAAAAAGTAATAAAGTAAAGTAATATTCATTTACATTGGAATATTCAAGGGACACTTCTAATATGTTTGCAAAACAGTTTGAGAGACTTCATCATAAATTTTTTTTTTATGGACATATATGTATTTTTATATAGATGTATACCTGTATAGAGGTATAAATTGCATTCAGTAATGATAAGTGTTGTCACAGATCACCTATAAGACCTTACCTTCATTTTAGAACATGCAATTCTCTGCTCAGAGGCACTAATTTTCCACCCATTTAAATAAATCATCTACTATATTGAATTCTCTTTAAATTAGAGTTTCATTGAAGGGTGCTGATTACATCTGAGTAAAAAAGCAGGAGAAGGTCCGAAGGTTTTCACAGAGTGGGAACTGAAGACAGGAGACAGAGAAGCTCCGTGGGACTTTAACCGTATCTAATTAAAACTGCTTAATTTTGACCTTCAATCTTTTTTCCAGGTAAAATAAATCAATTTCTGTTTCCTAAAACAGACATAAAAAGAAATAAAAGACAAAAGGCAAGTTTGGCATTTTACTCAATGCTTAGCAGCATTTAGTACCAAATTCCTTGTCCAAGGTTTCTATTAATTTTTAAAAAGGCATAATTAAATCACTTGCTGTGAAAACAACACCATATTGTTTGTGAGCGAAGCTCACAGTTCATTGAGTTTTATTATTGTCATTGATTACAAAAAGGCAGAAACACCACCATATATAAAAAACAATTGATGTCTTGCTTTCATTGTTTCTGTTCTGTGTTTTAATTAGGAATACAAGTATGTTAACTAAGTTGATCAAGCATACCTATGGAGATATCTCTCTATGCTGAAGCTTAAGCAAAATTTTTAACAAGTAACTAGCCATTATTGTCTTAGAAAGTTTCAACATATTCCATAGCAAGTTAGAAACTTGGAAACTTTTCACACAGATGCAAAAATTTTAATCAGGTCACTTGCAATTTGCATGAGAGTGCTAATCACAGAGATGAAAGAATACCTTTCCCTAAAGAAGTTTTACTGTGGAAACCAGCCCATAATATTTTTTTTATGTAACATACTGTAGGACAATTGTTAAAAATTGAGATAATAAGTAATGTGGGAATAAGGAAAGTTTTTGTGCATGGTTGAGCTGTGTATTGCTCAACAGTTCTAGACTAAGGATATTCTTGATGTAATTGGAAACATAGCTTAAAATGCCAGAACAGCTTGCTAAAATTGTAGGAAATGGGCCTGGAATAATCTCTCAAGCACTGGTTTAAGCCTGCGATTAAAATGAATAGTAATGATACAGTTTTTTACCTCTCCTGAAAAGATACATGCTCTTAATGAGTTCTCTGTTAAATTTACTGGAAGGCTATTCCAGCACAAACGTGTCCTCATGGATTTAGAACCAGTGCTTTGATTTCCCCTTAAAACCAGCTCAAGTTACAAGCAAGCGAAATTTTGAGTCTTTGACATTCCTATAAAGCCACACATATACAACTGTGTATTTTTTGTATTTCTAGGAGACTACTTCTTTGGTCTGTCTCCTTAGGTTCAGAAACTGTAAAATTATGTATCTGATTCTAAGTTTTCCACATAGTCTTCCTGTGCAGCCAGAAGAGAAATAGGTACCTCCAAGCTGTTTGTGTGAATCGGATTACAGCAAGAAGAATCTTCTGCTGGAGGTATCTGTTTCTCTTCCCCCCAAAACAAAAAATCTTATAAGTATCTAAGCTTTAGGCAGGTCCCTTCTAGAAATCAAAGGTAAGGTCATCCAAAGTAACAGGGAATTTCATTTAAAACAGTACAGAAATGAGTTCACTGGAAAAAAAAATGAAATCCAATAAATGTTTTCTTAGATTTGCATATTTGATTCAAGCTATAGTTTTAATTGTTACTTGCTCCTATGTTTAGCAAATACTTAATGAACAATTAAAGCATTTGATACGCAGTTGGTTTTGGTTTTTTTTAAATTATGCATAGATAATCTAAGATCCAATGCTACAAATTGTACACAGGAGACAATGAATTAGAGGGGTTTTTAGAGGATTAAAAAGATACTTTTATATGCCAATATTTCTTGATATTTAGATGCTAAATTCTTTCTAACATCTCCTCTGATTGTTACCCAATGAGTCATAGTTCCTTACAATTAAAGCATTTTCCTAAATAACACTGTTTGTAGCAATAAAATATTTTCAAGTACTAAAACTCTGCTACAGTCAATATGTATTAATATTTAGAGAAAAAGGTTCCTATCAGGAGACAGAAATAAGAAAGATGCAGAATAAGGACAAATTATTTATTGCAATTGATTTGAATTGCTATTTTAGTGGTATATTAAGAAAACAAAACTTTCAGTATCTTTGAAGATCACTAGTTTGCCTCTTCATTCACGTAGTAGCACTTTAGCAGTGTATATGCTTATAGAACTCTACATATGAATTGTAACATCAATTTTTCATTCAATATAGTATTAAAAACCTAAATTTAAATTAATTGAGATTTGTGTTTAGTGTTGGGGTTGGGTTTTGTCATTTTGTTTGTGGTTTTTGGGGGATTGGGGAAATTTAAGGTTTTTTTGAAAGCTGATAAATTTTCTGCTGATTTACAGATTTTTTTTCTCTGTCAGCTTTGTTAAAAAGTCTGTAATATTCTACTGCATGTGCTTTTCAAACTATTTTATTAGCAGATTGGTATGGTGTAACTTAAAACAGTTTCATGATCTGCAGTGGTGCACAGTTTAGAGATACCATGACAGAGATAGGGAACTGTGCTAGTAACATAAATAAGGATATTTAGCACCTCTGGGTTTAGAATATAAGAATGTCAAAACCTGAGATTTACAGTGCGGAGAAGATAAGAGCCCAAGGTGGTATTGTAAAGATCTCTTTTTTTCTGTCTCTGAACCTGCTCCTGCTTTGCTCCCCTTGGCTGGGTACTTTAGGACAATACTCTGGATGTCAAGACTCCTGCCCTGCTGGCATGTTATTTCACTTGACTTCCCATCCATTAGGGAGCAGCTGGTCTTATCTGCTTTCTGACACTTTGTACCATTGCTCACAATGACTTTGAGTTCCTGCTTATTTGCATATTCTCTCTGCTATTCACATATATCTGAGTGTTCGTCTGCTAAAAAAAAAAAAAATAATTTAAAAACCCATCTGAAAGCAGCAGTGTAGGATCATTGACTGAAGAGTTCTGAGATTCCTAAAGTTGCCGACACATATTTAGCACAGTCTGGCCAACATCTGCTAAAGCTTATGGTACTCTTGGAAGTGGGCCACCTACAACTAGCATCATGCTGCACAAGTCTTTTTTTTATTAGTTTCCCAGACAGTGATATCTGATTAAGATATAATCCTGACACATGGTAAATCAAAAAGTAAGGATGCACTTTTCCTCTTGTAAATGGAAAAAATATTTATAGAGGCGAAATTGTTTCAGAAAGGAAAAATAAATAGATGCACAGAAGGATGCATTTCTGAAAACCAAATCAAAGAATTTAGAGTCATTCTTGCTGTTATGACCATGCAATCTCTAAATTTAAAGGCATCAATTGGATGGCCATTTGTTGAGACACTCTCAATACCTGAAGATATTATTGAGCTGAAGATACAATATGATGCTTGTTAAAGGAAAATTTCTGTTTTTACTAAAATTTGCCTTCTCAGACTTTTTTTGGTGTGATGTTTCCCCTTCAATTCTGCTTCTGCCTCTGCTCTGTTCAGCTATACCTCTTCCTGTGTTCCTTCTTTTTTCTTACACCACCTATTTCCTCGGGTTCCCTGTTTGGTTCCCTTGTTACTTGTTAGTTGTCTTTTCTCTTGTCTTTTATACTAAAAGAGCAAGTAAGAACAGGTTCAGGTCATTTGTGTAGTTTGTGTTTAAGTTAGTGCAGATTTTGTGTGATACTCATAAAGGCATTCTTCTAGTATTTTTGTTGATGTGTGTGTGCCTATGAGTATTTGCAACCCCAAGAATCCATATTCAGTCTTGCCTGGACCTTGTGTCAGAGGGTGACAGCAATGCTCCAGCAGACCAGGAAGGACAATGTCCCACCGTCTTGAAACTCACCATCCTCAATTTCCCTTTAGCAAGGATGACCCTCACACAGAGGCCATCAACTCACAAGTACTTCCAGAAGTCTCAAGCAGCTTGCAAGAAAGTAAACACTCATAAAACTGCACCCTGTGAAAGACTCGTGCTAGAGAAGATCAAGAAGAATTGCAGCTCAGGGGAAGGAGTCACATTGGTAAAGTTCATTGGGAGCTGTATCTAGTAACTGTATCTATTGGTAAAAAGCCCATGCAAGAGCAGAGAAAGAATGTGAGGATTCCTCCTCCTGAGGAGGGAGTGACAGAAAGAGATGTGAGGAACCAACCCCATCCCCCTCCATTCCCTGTTCTCTACTGCTGCTTGAGGGGAGGAGGTAGAGAAAATTGAAGTGGAAGCTCAGGCCAGGAAGAAAGGAGGGACTGGGGAGAAGGTGTTTTAGGACTTGGTTTCACTTATCATTATCCTATTCGTGTCTGATGTGTGATAAATTAATTTTCCGTGATCTGTGTCCATTTAGTACAAGACAGCAACTGGTGACTGATTTCCCTGTCCTTATCTCAACCCATGAACCCTTAGTTTTATTTTCTCTCCCCTATCCAATTGAGGAGGAAGAGTGATAGAGTAGCTTTGGTGCACACCTGGAAGGCAGTCAGGCTCAATGCATTACAACAACAATGAAATACATTTATTTGCCTAATAGTATCACAGTGATGGGTTTTCACATAATATTTTCTTTGAAAATAATGAAAGCACAACAATTTAAGAAAATAAAAAATAAAACTAGTTAGGAAGTGGTGGACTGGTCACTATCAATTCAGTCTCACTGGTTTCATACAAGTGTGTTCGTTTTGCTGGCAACATCTGTTTTCTGTCATAGGTAATGTAGCAAGGACAAAAACTTCAGGGGCCTGAACATTGAATACAGTATTTTTCAATTTCTTCACAACATTGGCTCAAGATGTAGCAGTAGAATGTGACCTTTTACAATTCATTTCACATATGACATGTTAAATTTCAAAGGTGAAATTTATAATTACTGTAGGAAAATAATTTATAAAAAATGCATTATGTATAAATAAAACTTGAGTTACAAGTGAAACATATCTTGAGTAAATGAATACAAGCTTTCATTTTCATTTCCAAATCTCAATAATTTTATTGGCTTAACTAAGCAACTAAGCAGCACCAGACAATAAATTATGCAACCTGTGTTAAATTCATTTCACATTGCTAATTGTTTAAATGCACATTCAACATCTATCATTTCCAGGATATTTTAAAGGGTTCACTGTTAATTTTTTTTCCCTTCCTTTCTATTAATACCTACCTTTTCTAAAAATCAATTCATACCTCTTGTTTTTTCAAAAAATCCAAGATGATTTGAGACAATAAACATCCAAATGTTTTTATTTCAAAAATTAAAAACTCTGTTAAAAAAAAGTACGATTTATACAGTTTTTAATTTATTTGGATGTACTAAGGTACAGATCTATTGTATTAGATAGTAAATTAAATCTTCAAGCTACCTGGGATCTCACATGAACACTCAGCATTTCTTCCTGTCCTTTTTTATTAGGGACATGTTTGGCCCATAGTTCTCAGTAGAAAAAATTAACTCCTTTTGTTATATAGAGGCATCAGAAAAGTTGATATTTAAGGTGGTTTTTATCCCTTTTATTTTCAGCTTTCTAATACATACTGCATCAAAATATTTTTAGCTATCTATTACTCTTTTTTAACTATCTTCTTTTTATATCCCAAGAGCATCATAATGGTAACACACAGTGAGAAAGAGTACACTTACTGCAGTGTGAGTTGAAGAAAGTGTCGCTAGCTCAGGTATCAGGAAACTGATTCCAAAAGATGATTCTCAGCAAAGCTGATAGAATCATTGAATTGCAGGATAGCAGCTTGGGTTGGAAGGAACTGAAAGATCATCTAGTTCTCTCCCCACTGCCTGAGCAAGCACATCTTCCATTAGACCAGGTTTCTCACAGCCCCATCCAGTCTGGCCTTAAATACTCACAGGGATGGAGCATCCACATCATCTCTGAGGAACCCGTTGCAGTGCCTCATCGCCCTCACACAGTAAAGAATTTCTTGCTAATACCTCGCCTGAATTCCTCCTTATTCACTTTAAAAACATTACCCCTTGTCCTATCACAATCTGCCCATGTGAAAATCACTTTACCTCTGTTTTTTAAACCCTGCTTGGGTACTGAAAGGCTGCTAGAAGGTCTCCCCAAAGCCTTCTCTTCTCCCCATTTAATCGCAAATCTTTCTCAGCCAGTCTTCCTAAGTCCAGCCTTCTGATTATTTATTTGGCCCTCCTCTGGACTTGTTCCTACAGGTCCGTGTCTCTTTATTCCTGGGGACCCCAGAGCAGGATGCAGCACTCTACATGGGGTCTCATCAGGGCAGAGTAGTGGGGGACAATCTCCTTCCTGAACCTGTGGTCATGTCTCTTTTAATGAACCCCGTGGTTCTTATTAATTCCTTTCCCTTTCCCTTTCCCTTTCCCTTTATCTAAAAGGAAAAGCTTCTCAGAACACAGTAATAGGAAGTGAAAAAAAATATTTCTGAGCACATAGAGTGAAATCTGCAAAGATATTCTGTAGCTTTAGAGAGCATTTTTATCACTTACAAATAAGTACACATCCTTTCTATCCAGACTGACTAGGTTCAAGGGGCTTTGCTAGGATGAGCTGCACAAGGAATACTGCAAATGTCTAAGTGAAGAAAAAAACTTTTACGAAACTTAAAACTGAGGAACATAAGGAAAAAAAAATCAAAAATTGCAATCTTGATTTTAGAGACTGTCTTTCAGCCTGTCAGTAAATGGAAACTTAAATATGGGATATTTCAATCTGTCACTGAATTATTTCAGTGAATTTCTACAGGATGCATACACAGCTCCTTCCTAACTTGGTTTTGGCAGGAACTGTTTACAGCTCTCAGTGAAACCCTATGAATTCTCCCCAGAGAGGATCCGGTGAAGTTACATACTGAAGATGTGTACATTGTATAGTCTAACTGCATTGTAACATAGTCTAGTACATGACCGTCTCAGAAAGAAAGGAAGAAATATGAAAGAACTCCAAATAAATAAATGTGTGTAACCCTCTGTGCTGGAGATCAGAGTTAAAAGGGCTATTTGCTGCCATCTATTGATAAACTGGACAAAGAGGTGGAAAGATTAACAAGCCTTGTGTTAAACATTCTCTCTACCAGGACATGAAGTCTTGGCTAGTTTTGAAATTTTCCCCAAGATTTCCTTGTGGGACCAATGAAACACCAATTTTTCTGATTCTGAAAACCAACCAGTATGACTGTTCTCAGGGAGATAACTTAAAACTTCATGGTGCCTACTGTGAAAAACATTTATACTTTGTGGGAAGAATGCATCCTTGGTAGTTTGCAAGTAATACAGTCACATAGTCCAGTAAAATCATGTCCATGATATGACCATACACATTATTAAGTACCCCCTCTGGAAAAATTACACAATGAAATGTGGAAATACTGGGGTGATATGACAGACAATCCACAATAACAAACATCTGCAAAATATGGCTCATGACTAAAAAAAAAAAAATTGTTTTCAACTTTTATGATGGAATTTCCCTAGTTGGTTTTATTAAAATGCCTATGAAAGGTTTTATCTAAGTTTTGCATTGAATTCACCCATATCCCTGCAAATCCAGAACCCAAAGTTTCTTGTGACAATGTTCAGTGACATAAGTTATGCAAATAGAAAGTTTTTATTCATTTATAGTTATTTTATATAATAGATGAGGAAAATCAAGGTAAATTTATCAGATTAATATTTCCTTTTTCTCCTCTCCTCTCCTCTCCTCTCCTCTCCTCTCCTCTCCTCTCCTCTCCTCTCCTCTCCTCTCCTCTCCTCTCCTCTCCTCTCCTCTCCTCTCCTCTCCTCTCCTCTCCTCTCCTCTCCTCTCCTCTCCTCTCCTCTCCTCTCCTCTCCTCTCCTCTCCTCTCCTCTCCTCTCCTCTCTTTATAGATAAAATGGAATATTTAATGATGACTATTGGAGGCACACCACCATGGATGTTTGTCAAAGAATTGTAGAAAGGTTTGAGTCGGAAGGAGCCTTAGACATCATCTAGTCCAAAGTCTTCTGCCATGGACAGGGACATTTTTCACTAGACCAGGTTTCTCAAAATCCCATCTAGGTTGGCCTCAACTACCAGGGATGGGGCAACCACATTTTCTCTGGGCAACCTCTTCTGGTGCCTCATCACCCTCACAGTAAAGAATTTCTTTCAATAGCTAATCTAAATGTACCCTCTTTCAGTTTAAAGAAATTAACCCTAGTCCTATTACTACAACCCCGTGTAAAAAGTCCTCACACTTTACTGTAGGTCTCCTTTAGGTACTGGAGGCTGCTATAGGGCCTTGCCAGAGCTTTTTTTCTCCAGGTTCAAGAACCCCAATTCTCTCAACTTGTCTCCATAAGAGAGGTGCTGGAGCATGAGATAAAACATCTTCTTGCCCCTCCTCTGGACTCACTCCAAGAGGTCCACGTCCTTCTTATGTTGGAGGCCCCAGAACTGGATGCAGTACTCCACTGTGGGATCTCTTGAGAGCTGAGTAGAGGAGGTGACTCATCTCTTGTCTTGCCAGTCACGCTTCTTTAACGCATCCCAGGATGTGGTTGGATTTCTGGCTGCATATTGCTGGGTCGTGTTGAGCTTCTCATCCACCAACTGCTTCAAGTACTTCTTCTATATTCACTCAATTCCTCAATCCATTTGTTCAGTCAAGAAATTTGGATGTAGAAATTGGGCTGGGCACAGCAGGACACGTATGTGTGGAATTCTAGAGCTGCCCAAAGTTATCCCCTGGATGACTGTTGCAAAATGAGTGAAATATTCAATAGGAAGCTTCAGTCTCTTTCCAAGTATTCTATTTTCTCAAGGCAGTCTATTAATTCATATCTTCAGATGACTTGCTGGTGAGGTCCTACATCACCCCAGGAATTATTGACTAAAGAACTAGCTTTGCACACATGACCAGCCCTGTTATCTCTATCAGTAATGCATCTGGACTCTAAAAGCTCAAAATCTCTTCTGCTATCTACCTGTATTATGACTATTACACTGGCAAAAAATAACATTAAGAATCTTGCACTGCATGTCATACAAAACTGTAAGAAGAACTAAAAGGACAGTTAAGAAGCAGAATCTCTGGAATTTATATTGCCAGATAAGAATTTTGTCAGCATCACATCTTTTTGATGAGTGAGCTCACGGAAATTCAGAGTAACTACATTTTTTCTCTTAGCTTAACAATGATGATTTCTACTAGCTTCTAAAATGTTCCAAATCAGGTGTATATCTACTCTCAAAAATTCAAACTTGAGTGAGGAAAAGTAAGCTATTATTATGAGTTCTACATATGAGAGGAATTAATATAACAAATATAACACTTACACCTGGGATAAGAAAAATGCACAAGAAAGGAAAGTATGATGTATCGATCTGGGAGAAAAAGAGACACCAAGATGGAAAAAAAGATGAAGTAAAGAAACTGATGAAAAGGGGAAAGAATGTCTAATACTGTGAATAAATAAATTATAACTATATTAACTTATTTTTACTTAAAAACTAGTTACATTTGTTTTTACTTTGATCCACATTTTTACCTAAATACAAAAAGACAGTTAAACAACATGAAACTTGAATAATGAGGGCAAAAAATGCCTGCAGACTTTTACAGCAGTATGACCGGAATCAAAGGGAAATCAAACCAGCAGCTTTGAAGTTCTTACAGTTTTGTAAGACATTCTAGGCAGGTCTAGGCACAAACAGAACAGTTGTATTCACAGTTACAAGACAGGTGAGAGATATTTGAATGTCCAGCTTTTCACTTTCTTCAGTTCTTCTGCAATAAAGTAAGTGACAAACTATCCTGCTCATAAATTGTTTTCTTGGGTAATATAGATAACAGATTTTTATGAAGAATCTATAATTCTGGAAGTTAGACAGATGAGGTATTTCATTCTTAGGTTTCCCTCATCCTTCCCCAAAGGGTATCTGTTGAAAGACATTTTGGTTTATGTATTTGTTAACAAATACATAATTAACAATAGAGTTATTCAGATTAAATGAACTTGGAAGAAGTTTTAACTAGGCAGATATGCTTATCTGACCTCTGAGCTGTATTTTCAAGTATTGAACTAATTGAAAGATAAAACAAAACAAACAAAATTTTTCCTTACTGTGTTTGACATATTCCAGCTTCTGTCAGAAGGCCTTGGGCAGTCTGAGCTAACACAAGCTCTGCTGTGCTCAACAAGGAGTCAGTACTTTCTTTCAGTATTCTACCACTACAGAAATGTGCCTGTGAAGTGCACTCATCTGCCAAGATCAAGCTCAATTAAGAGACATTTCAGAACAACCTTCAGCTGTATAAGGCATTTGGCAACACAGGGAACCCTGGGACTTTGCAGAACTCTAATTCCAGGGAGACAGGAAGAGTCTTTTTCCAGAGCTCCCATGTGTAATCAGCTGAAAGTTTTTGTGGAAAACCAAACAGAAACCCCCACTAAGACAACTACCAAAACTAACAAACTAATAAAAAGCTAACTAAACAAAACCACCAAAACTAAACCAAAAAATAACAACAAAAAATCCCAAAAGCAGTGAAATTTGAAAATACCCGTCTCTTAGACAATCTTCAACCTAAATATTGATTGTATTGGATGCTATGGACATGCTGAAAGAAGCTCATCCCTTAACTATCTTGAAAATGTCAATAATATTAATAAAGTTGAGGTGATCTGTAGGAACTTAGGAAAAGATAAGGATCTGTGAGTACTTAAAAGCTGGATACTTAATTGTCTATGTAACAGATGAGCTGGCAGATGTGACAACTTCTAGGAGGAAAAAGACATTAACTGGGGGGAATAGTAATAATTTAGAGCTTAAAGGTAATATTTCGTTAGATGCAACTGATGGAAGAAAACAAATGCGATTAGTCTGTGGCACAGAAATGGAATTAACTTTGAGATATTTTATTTTAGACATGCAGAAGTGATAAAATATTGATGTTACCTCTTTCAAAATTTTCAAAGCTGAGTTCCTCCACTGCCATTTCTTTTAAGAAAATAATACCGTTACAGAAAGGCTGCCATGTAAAAAAGTATTGAAAAAATCTCAAGTTTAAGACACATTTATTGAAGTAAATACCAATGAAAGAGAAATTGTGAAAGCTGAACTAAGTATAATTTACATTGTCATTATAAAAGTTGTTTTCTAGCATATGAAACATGCTAAAAAGGTTAAAATTTAATAGAACAGCTAGAATATGCCTAATATTCTTTCATTGTCAGAAACCATCCAATTTGATGAGGATTCATCAACAGAATATATGTTTCTCTTTTCCTTTTTTTTTATTTTAAACTGTGACAGTTAAAAAAGCTAACATCATCACAATAGTAGAAATAAACCTTCTCTCTTTCAGAATTATGCAGAGTTTATCTGGAAACAAGACTGAAATTCTGAAAGTGACAGAATCTTTTATAACCTCCAACAACAATATTGACAAAACACTTCTGCGTTTTCAGAGATGCTTTAGTGGCATGTTTGAACACTCTTGAGCTCTTTTGTACATCACATTTCCCATCAGAAAGCAGTCCTCCTCAATTATGCTGTCTGACCAGTGGTGCACCCGGGAGCTCTTTTTCGTGGTGGTGTATTTTTCTTTCTCATATCATCATAGATGCAGCTTGGCCATCACAGTGAGTGGGAATATGCAACAGTGAGAAAAAATGAATATAAAGAAATGTATTTCAAATTATAATGGCAGCTGAAATTGGGAAAAAAAATTATCTGAATGTCCTGTTTCTGAAGAGTTAGGGGACTTTTATTGTCAACACAGAAATTATTCTTAGAAAGTTGTCGCTTTTTGAAGGCAAAGGAGGTTTTACTGTAAACACAGCTTTCTGTCTATGTAATATACATGGAGTATTTTTATGGCAAAGTTTTTTGACATAAACATTAGTTGTGTGTTTCAATGTACCAGTGTTTCAAAGGGGATCTTGCCCTTGAGTTACAAAGCCCTCATGATAAACTGCACAATAGTTTTGGTACTGATTATTTTTTGTAAGAAGGGCAGGACAATATTAGGTTTTCACTGTCTTGGTATTTAAGTTAAATGAGTGCTGATACAATTAGAAGAGCATAGTGGTTTAAAATTTTGCTCTAAAGCACATGAAAGGTTAAATCAAGCCTAGCAATCTCTATCCAGTTGAAAAGTAAAATGTCAATATATCCACTGTTGGGCTAAACCAGTCACGCCATAAAGAGTTCTCCTATTAAATTCTATGGGTGAAGTATTTTATAAAAATGCTAATTAAGGTTTAGCAAAATCTGTTTTGCTCTGCATTTACTTTTAAAAAACGTCTGTTCAGCATGGAAAAATAGGAACATGGCAGATGTTGTGGAAAATCAGCATCTATTGAGTGTTTCAAGTGTCCTAAAAAAGAATTACTGCTTTTCTGAATAAGATCAAAAGAAGAGAATTTTTGTTAAGAAGGGAAAAAGAAAGTAATTCTAGTGAAAAAAAAAATCAAATAGCATATGCATCTATTTTTTAAACAATCAGCTGCTGTAAGTGATGTGCATTTTGTTCTGATAGTAACTTAAGTAGCTTAAGGATTTATTGTACTTCTACCCTACTGTTTTTGACTTAAATAATAAAAGCAAAGTGTAAGGGAAGAAAAAATACCATGGATTTCGACAAAGTTAAGAGGCTGACCGTGACAGACAACATTATGCAGGAGTAATAGTGAGTATAAGGGGCAAAGAGCAGGCTAAATTTCTAGCCATTAAAGGAGGGAAATCTATATCTCCGTATTTACAGTTTAAATGGATTTATAGGTAATAGTTTAAAAAATACTTTACTGGAAGATTCCCATGCTATTCCCCAGTCACAGATTAGTTTTCAAGGATGCAAAAAATCTGCTCATTTGAAAAGAATCCCCAAAATAGAAGATGACTCAGGAAAAAAAACCTCAAACATGCAATCCAATATTATTTCAAGTTAAAACTTAAAAGTTGTAAACTGTTTAGCATCATGTTAGATGCTCACAAATGGACAAACAAACACCACAAGAGTTTTAACCTTTTTTTATAAAATATAAAAATATTCATAGTAAATTCATTAATATTTGAATGAATTATGATAAAACTCAGGTCTTATGGGATTTGACAATTTACTTCTCAAAAGCCTATAATGTCTGCAAGAACTTGTGAAAAACAGGTGACTTATTTCTGGACTTTTTTTGTGAAGTATTTAATTTTTATTCTGAACAAGGCCTTCACTATTACACAAATGAATTATTACTTCTCTGCTAGGTTAGACATACATATTTTAATTACTTGAATAACAGAGGCACATTCTCTTGAAAAGTTTCCTGCCTTGACCCTGCTTAGATTTACCCAGTTAGTGCTTTTTTCAAGGTATTGCCACTCTGTGATGGAGAAGGCAAGGAACTGAAGATGAGACATAATCTCTCTTGCTGTTAATGCTCCATTTTCAGGCCAGCAGCTTTACTTCACAGACATCCAAATACAACTGAGAAGAGCTCCAAAGCATATGTGAGTGAGGAACTTGTCTGGCTGCAAGGATGAAAGAAGAAATCCCAGCTCAGTGCATAAGGCTTTCCTCTCTGACAGAGACACCTACCAGATTCTGGCATTATAAGGGACATGGGAACTGAAGTGTAAGGGAGAAAAGAAAGAGGGAGATCTGTTTCCATTTACAATATCCCTCAAATCCTATCTTCTTTTCCATAAAGTTATAATTATTTGCAATTTGTAGTGATGTCATGATGCTCTCCTTTTTATTGTCTTTTCTATAATCAGTAGTCGTAAATCAAATATATTATAGGTACTACCAGAAAAGTGAATGATCCCTTCACTACTTCATTATGAGGATTTTGTAATGTCTTCTTATTTCTGTAGTAGATAGAGATCCATAAATTTCAATCCTGCACCACACACAATGAGACATGAATCAACTTATGTCTGAATGGAAAGGAAAGACAGGATAGAAGATAATAAAAACTGTAATGACTTGATTTTATATATATCAGATCTCATGGTAATGAGACTTCTAATGAAGTGCATTTTGTTCCCTGCTACATTTTCTACATATGTATCTGATAGTCTCAGATTTTTTTTTTCTTTTATATGTTTTACTTAAGGGGGAAAACCCCCCAAAAAAACCAAATAAATCAAATTGTCAGCTGGATACGATTTATGTAATCTTATTATAGATAATCAACTTATTGGCATCAACATTTGATTTTATCAATCAGACTCCTTTTATAGTCTGGTTAGGGTAATAAGCACTTTGGTTGTGCAACAAACATGTAAAGCAGAAAAACTCTGGTCTGGGAATTCCTGCTTTTCCCTTCTGCCAGCTTAGGGGCTGAGATACAGAAGACAAGTTATAGAGTTCAAAAATGTTGGAGAGCCAGTGGAGGAACAGCATTGTGTTCTAAACCAATAGGAAAAAAAGGTTTTTTTACTAATTTTTTCGCAAAAGCCAAAAGAATTATGTTGAAAATATTTTACATGAAAATTCAGCTATGTTTATGCAGGAGAAAACCTGCAGCTGCAGAGTACAAAAATATGAAAGTTATTTTAAAATACTATTTTAAAGGATTTAGCAAACACTATATGTACTTATGAGGGTTATGCTTACTTCTTTCAAGGTAAATAATGAAACTAAAACTTAAATGCAACTCCTTAGGATGAATTGCAAACATATTAACACTGTTTACAAGTAGCAGACTTCATGGCCCTTTGCTACCCAGTAAGACAGCTGTCAGAGCTCTGTGATTTGGCAGCTGCAATTGCTTTACTGAAAAATGCAAAAATGTAGGAACTGTCCTAGCTAGTTGCATCTCAAGAATTTATTCCTCTGATCGTTATTTTATATCAATTATTTATGAGGTTATCACATATTATTCTATTAATTTTCTTTCTCACTGTCAATATCTTTTTTCACTTCAACAAACTACAGTTTTTAGTTCTTTGTAAATTCAGAGTTTTAAAATACTGAATATCAAGATAGTTTATTTGCCCAGATTTCCCAGTGATGTCCAGAGCCAATATTCATTAGTAACCTTAGAAATGCAACCTGCCTTTTGTAAAAACCAGCCATGTCTCGGATAAAGAATTTCACATATAGAAAACTAGTTCTAGTGGTAGATTTTTGCATTGTACAAATCTAAAATGAGGTGAAATGAAATATAAGGAAACAACTGAGATACTGATAAGGGCATGCTCCAAGCAGCTGCTTGGCAGTATCATCATAGATCAGAGCCCTGTGGAGCATTGTGATGTATATTAATAAATAAGTGTAGACATGGTCTAAATGCCCAGAAGATGTTGATAAAATCAGCTTCAGATAGCAATCAAAGAGTGCCTTTGGCACTGTATGACAAAACATTGCATTGATAGTATAGGAAATGAGGACAGCATTCCCCATTCTGTTCCTGGTACTCGTGAGGGAAGACAACAGAAAAATATGCAAAATGTAAAATGGAAGGAGAATATAAAATATTGGTCAGAACACTAAAAAGATTTAACATTTAGTTATTTTCATACAAAAAATATCACAGATTTTCACATAAAGGATTAGTCACAAAAGCTTCTATTTCTGAAAAATTATCTAATCCTATTTAATACACTGAAAAATGACAGCAGCAGCTATTTTGACAGATATGTTTTCAAATGATGTGGACACTCAGAATCAGATATTCCACTAAAATGTAACTTCAAGACCCTGAACTGTATATCTCACTCCTCAGGAAGCTATCATAGACTAGGTGTTTACTTATTAGAACACACAGTAAGCCAGAAGTCAAGGCTGCAATAATGCAGCTAGGACTCGAAACTGAATATTTATTAAAAAAAACCCTTTGTTTTGACAGTTTTGCAACATAAATTTTTTAGCCTTGAAGAAATTATATTTTTAAATTTTTTTTAACATTCACAGACTTTCCTTTTTTTTTCTTTGTTGTTATTTTTGTTGTTGTTGTTTTGTTTTGACTTTTATGATTAGTTTTGGGTGGGTGGGGTTTTTTGTTTTGTTTTGTTTTTGAGAAGAAGAGGAATTATGACAGACACCAATTTATTGTGGATTTTATCTTCAATACTTGGAATATCTTTGTAGATGAGGGATATTGATATAAGAACACAGATTTTTAGGGGAGAGGATTTTCTGGATACTTCCTTTAACAGCCCATCCTTTGCATTTTTAGACAAATCTATTTATTTATGTTCACACATAAAAATAATGCACACACCACACAGATGGATAGCTAGACAGACATATGCATGTGGAAACAGGCCAAGGGACCACACCAATCATTACTCTTTGTCAAGGTGCCAAAAGTAGCAACAGGACAAGGCCACATATGCAATGGTTTTGTTAAGATAAACAAAATTTTTCCTTCTATATGAGAGCACATCTTCATTCTCTGTATCATTCCAAGTTTCGTCTCAGCTTCGTGTCAGGAATATATCAATCGTGTGCCAATTGTCTCCCATTATATCTTGTTACTTGTTTTCTATAGAAGAAGAATAAAACATGTGAGTTCTTCAGAAATGAGGAAATTACTGAACAGATCCCTAACATGAGCAATGGACCAGTCCTAGAGATGTACCCAAAGGTGGGCACATCTTTTGCAGACACAACCGAAGTATGCCACAATGTGTGGGGTTTGGTTTGAAGGGTTGTTGCAGTAAGTGAGCTGACATAGGTTTTCAGTACTTTATAGCAAGTCTTTCTTTGTATTTTTTTTCATAAAATTTCCAGTAATTTGTCTACTATGAGCATTTTTCTTTTATATTCATCACTTTAAGTTCAGACTTCTGAATACATGTTATCATGCTTTTTGAAAACTGAGATATGTTTTGCTTTGCAAAGAGTTTTGTCATGTATAACCTTACTGGAAAACAATTGTGATCTAAAAATGAAACAGGGATAAAGAAAACACATGCTCTGCCTTCAGGGCTGAGCAGTATCTAGTACCTGTAACCTCTAGGGATATTTTCTGACATGGTCTCAAACACTGGTGACTAAAAATGTTGGTAAGACTGACTAATATGACACCGTTAAAATGTATTAAAGACACAATAGACTGATGAAAGTGGAATCCTATCACACTGTACCATCTCGCCAATATTAAAGCCCATCCTTGGAATCTTGCCTAGTACTGTATCTCTTAACAGATTTCATAAATGCCACTGTATTAAAAAATGTTTACAGAATTTTTAGGATGATATAATTTTAGCCTATGTTGTTTGGGTTTTATTGGGGTTTCTTTCTTCCTATTTGCTAAGCACTAATCAATCAATTTCTATAAAATTGCAGAATGCAATTTTATAGACTAAACAGTCTAAAAATTTTCAGTTTTCACTGTCAAGTATATTTACATTAAACCTTAAATTACATTTAGCCTTCATTCATAAAATAAGATTTGTTTTTATTTACTTTTACATGTCTCCAACTTTTTTGCCGTGGTTAATTCTGCTTTGTAGCAAAGGCGTATTCATTTGCCAAAAGTACTGCTCATGTCTTGTTTAAGCCTGAAGCAGAATGACTGGGAATGATTGCTGAAATCGTGTTTAATAATTTGTGCTTTTTTTATCTCCCTGATTTACATTTTGTTAAAACATTCTGCATTTACTCATGAGTGCTTATGGATCTCATTTTGATTTTCATCTCTATTATCATTTCTGTTGCTCTTGAAATACCTTCAAATCAGTGTCCCATGCAAGAGTAGACTGTAGCCACATCCAGTATTGGACTATCGTCTTCCTTTCAATTTTTAATAATTTTCAATCTACTTTGCACTGTGCTCCTGAATTTCGGTACATTCCCTTCTATCTTCCTTCAAGCCTCCAGCAGTGTAGGATGCTACAGTATCCCCAGCATTCCAATTCCCTTTCTCTTTCTCATCAGCAAAAGACAAGAAGGCTGATAGGACAACTTGCTTCTATGCAATCACCACTCTTTTTCACAGTTATGTCCTTGATCTCTTCTCCATGCTTCCCCAAATTCATCTTAGACTTTTCTCCAAACAGTTTATTCGTCACTCTGCAGGTCCTCAGGTCCCTGTCTCTGATGAGTCCTGCAGGCTCTGCATTTATGAACTCTCTTTTCCGTCACAATTTATTCAATAAATACATATACATGTTTAAAGCAGATAGCCTTAATCTCATTTTATACAATTTAGAAACCTCCTTCTGTCTTTATGTACACACCAAATTCATTCCCTTTTGACTTTCAAATAAATTCCTTATATAAGAATTACCATCTGAAACTTAAAACAATATTTTCCTGAACTAAAGGAAAAATTTAATCTCATATTTTTCTAATGTTCTTGATTTGATTATTATTTTTGCACCTTACTGTACTAATTTGTCTAATTTTAAACACATTTTAAGATTTCTATTTTCAGATCATGTCATGCTATGCTACAATAAAAGAAAATGTGTCAGTAATTAAAATCCATAAAACTTCCTCTGATATCTAACAATATGTAGTCCAAAAACTCAAAGGAAAACCCAAATCTTCAGCAAAAAAAGCCCAAAATCTGCAATGAAGAGTGTTATGGACAATGTCAAGGTCTTGTTTCCTCATTATGAAGTTCAAAGAACAAACACTTCTAACAGGAATCTTCTGCATTGCTGGCTGGAGATTGATTTCTGCTGCTGGAAAAGGACAGGATAATTGCATAAGAGAATAGTGGAGATATTCAGGAAGCATCTGAAAGTGAGGTATAGTTATTACATGTAATGCTCACACACCACCTAGAACTATTCCACCGTAATAATTTAATTATAGAAATAAAATCAAGTCCAAACATACTTTAAAAAACATGTCCAAACAGTTTGTGTCATCTACCTGCAGCTAAAATCTCCTCTGTGATAAATGTATGTTTGATCATGCACTTACCAAACAGAATAACCTTAAACATATTTTGTGATGTAGTAAAAGTGCTGTGCTCGATACAATCTGGTGTACAGTTTGAGCACTTCCCTGCAGTCAGAGGCAATATCAGACTTCTCTGGTACTTCCCATTCACAAAAAGACTAAAAAGATTGAAAAAAAATCCTCATTAAATTTTGTAATTTAATGAGAAAAATCTATTGTTTAAAAAATCATGTTACTTTTTTATCACTTATATAGATGTAATATATATATAACATTATACAGAAGAAAATGTAGAAATTAAATTAAGAAAAAAATAAAAATATTGTTTATGTTTTGAAAAAATAAGTTAGATCTGAGATATCAATTATTTGAGTTTTCATCCTAAGTGGGATAATCCACAGGTGGTTAAATATCTCATTATTCAAAAACCCCAACTTTTTCCAGTCAGAATCAACGAATTTTTCAAAAAAAAAAAAAAATTTTAGTAATAAAATCAATAATAAAAAATCTAACACCAATAATAATAATTGTGCTAATAATAATACCAGTGAAAAATATGAAGGCACTGATGCATTTCAACTATCAATGGTGGGACCATTCAGAGGGAAGTTTTACATTATCCTTGCTGAGCCAGAGATAATTGTTGGGGCTTTGAAGGAAAACTGAAATTGCATGCTAAGGAGAGTTCCAGTTGGGCAAGCTGTACCTGTAACAACTACTGACAGAAATTTCAGCTCTTAATCTTTTCTGTTTCTGCCTTTGAAAATAAAGTATCTGTATCAGGTAGAAAGTAGACTTTACTCCATTTTTGTTTTCTTGTCATTCTGTGGTTGCTGAAAGGAAGACAATATTTCTACGAAGGTATTTGAGAATCCATATACACTGAAAAATATTCTTTGTTGCTCCATGCAGATTTGTATACTTTATCCAGTTACAATACAGTCAAACTGTATCTGGCAAAAAGGTTTTGGGGTGGAGGGAGGGGATAATTTGACCTTATTGCCATAACTGAACATCAACAGCATTTACACATCCACACTTATCCTACCATCTACTTCCCACAGGTCCGTGCCTACTGTGCCTACAGCACTCCTGCAGGTTGGGAGAAATGTTTTGAGGATCATATCTGCTAGGAATAAAAAAAAAAAGATGAAGGATTATGCACAGTGGTAATGTTAGTTCACTTGGAACATGAACTGTACAGACAAAAAAAATTAAATCAGCATGGTCACCTGCTGACACTAGGATCCCAGTGCGATGATCCCATCTGTCCTGAAAGAACAGCACTATTAGTAGCCATGGTGACTAATCCAGTGTTAGTCCCACTGAGTATAGACACAGCCCACTCTAAGAATCAACTCTATCATGATAACTGACCACATATTTTAAAAGATGGTATGTTATAGACTACTCTTTAGTGAGCTATAAAGTTTGGGTTTTTTACGTCTCTAATTTTTTAAAAAAAAGCTGTTTTTAAGAAAGCAATTTAAAAAAAAAGAGGCAGTGAACTTTAAATTCTGGGCTCAATAATTGCCAAATTGCCAGTAATTGCCAATTTGGCTACCACATAACAAAAACAGCTCTGTGAGAGGTCCCATTTCCTGCAATGCTTTTCTTTTGTTACATTCCTCAAGAATTTTCAGTGTGATATTTATTTACTGTGTCTAGGTCTGATATCTGTCTCACATAAAAAATCTACTCATTTTATTTAGCTAATTTCAAATCAGTAAGGGTTGCAAAATTTCATCATTAAATTTTTCAAATTCAGTTTTGACTACAAATTTCAAATGAGTAATTTAGCAACTCAGTAATAGAGCTCTCATTATTAAAAAAAAAAGACTAACTTTTTCTTAGAATAAAGGAAAAATTTCACTGAAAATATTGAAAGACTATGACTGTAATTTTGCTAAGGGTGAATGCAGATATATTTGTTTCTTTGAATGGTTACAGGATGAAAATAGTTCCAAGTGTATACAGAAGCTTGCATTCATTCCAAAAGCTGTTGGTTGGCCATGGATATTGTTTCTTTGCCTGTGGCAATGTTTTTATTTGCTTGAAGAAAAGAAAAAAGCATATATTAGGTTTTTGTGGAGCATTTTGTATTTGGTTGGTTTTGATTTGTTAGGTTTTTTTTTTTTTTTTTTTTGCGGGGGGGTTTTTTTTTTTTTTTTTTTGTTTTGTTTTGTTTTTTTTTTTTGTTTGTTTTTTTTTTTTTTTGTTTTGTTTTGGTTTGGTTTGGTTTGGTTTGGTTTTTTTTTTTGGTTTTTTGGGGTTTTTTTGGGTTTTTTTGGGTTTTTTTGGGGTTTTTTTGGTTTTTTTTTGTGGTTTGTGTGAATAAACTGGGGGAGATACCCAGAAGGGGCCTGACTGGGGTGCAGGGACAGGCTCTGGTATTGGTCACAAGGTGGTGAGCAATTCAATTATACATCACTTGTTTTTCCTTGTGTGGGAAATGTGTGGGGCTTTTTTTTTTTCCTTTTACTATCCTCATTATTATTTGCTAGTATTGCTTTATTAAACTTTTGTTTCAATTTTTAAACTATTGTCTGAACCTAACATTTTCTTTTTACTTTCCACTCCACTAGAAGGGAGGAGGTGAGTGAGTGATTGTGTGGTGTTCAGTTGCGAGCTGGGCTTAAACCATGACAAGAACTTTGGCATCTAGCTCAATCCCTTCAAGAAAATTTTTTCTATTGTCATAGAGAGGAGATAGGCATTTCCAATGTGGGAAGCAACTTGACAAACTACTTTACACTTTTTAGACAGTGAGATTTAATGAGACAAATCCAAAATGAGCAAAGAATACTTCACATATGTATACTGGTCAACTTACATGTACTGAAGTTCTGATTTGTATTTGCTGTTATCTTGGGAAATGCATTTCATCTATAAAGTTTGTTTACCTCTGTAGAATAGGAATATGGTGCTTTTCTGTTTTGGAACCCAAGAATAAAGAGCAGTTGCTAAGTTTATGATGCCATTAGCAGAGCATGAAAGGTATTTGGCTGATAAAAGATAATTTGGCTGAACTTGTAAAAAATAATGAAGGTTTTTCTACTCAACAGCAACTATTTAGCTGATAGTCACCGAGGAGGAATATGTTTATCTCAGCTTCCTCCCTAATAAGTAGAAAGAGATAATCCTCCCTAGATGTCAATGTATTTAACACTGAATTGCTTTTTAAAGTATTTTTTTCATTTTCAACTAACTACAGAATGAGTTCATGATGAATGGAATCCCAAATTATGTTTTTTGAATAGGTGGCTAAAATTAAGGAGAATGAACAAGGTTAGAGAACAAAGTCCGAGGAATGGAAATTTTGCTTGCCAATATATTTCTCTAGTAAATGTATTTATCTAAGGAGTTTATGACAGGAAGCAATCAAAATGCTTTCTACCATTTGAATTTTCATA
Source organism: Melospiza melodia melodia (assembly GCF_035770615.1). NCBI lineage: Eukaryota > Metazoa > Chordata > Aves > Passeriformes > Passerellidae > Melospiza > Melospiza melodia. The sequence goes on along the minus strand of NC_086195.1, from coordinate 108,033,314 downwards.
TTAAAATAATATTCAGATGTTTTTATTTATGAGAGACATTGTTGAAGACAGGTAAATACATTTTCATCTTTCTAGCATCAGGAATTTTGAGAAAAATGGTGTATAATTGGTAAATACATACACAACTGTATATGCATGCATATATTAGGAATACGTATGTAAATTCTTCTGTATTGTTTTTTATATACAAATAGAAAGATTATAAGCGTGTCCTGCAGGAAAAGCTAGGTGGTGTAAGACACCCTGTCAGTAAGAATATAATATAAAATATAAAATAATATATAAATATATAATCTATATGATATATTATATATAATATATATAAATATATATAAAATACATATAATATAAAATATATATAACATAAAATATATAATAAATAGTATATAATATATAATATATAATATATAATATATAATATATAATATATAATATATAATATATAATATATAATATATAATATATAATATATAATATATTATATATTATATATTATATATTATATATTATATATCATATATCATATATCATATATCATATATCATATATCATATATCATATATCATATATCATATATTATATATTATATATTATATATTATATATTATATATTATATATTATATATTATATATTATATATTATATATTATATATCATATATCATATATTATATATTATATATTATTATCCTTCAACCTTATTTAATTATAGCAATATAAATTTTTGCCATTTTTTCCAGCCATCTAATGCGGTTTTAATATCATAACAGAAGCAGGAGGCAGAGCCTGTCTTCTGAATCTGCATAATAGTTGTACTAGGTCAGCAAATCATAAACATCTTACTCATCAAGTAAGATCTAAATATTCTTCAGCTATGACAAGCATATGGAATCAGCAAATATACTTCAAAGAAAATGCCAAAGAGGAAAAAGTGAACATAGATGCTTTTACAAATTCCATTGAAGACTAGAAAACCTCTCACACAGTGTGAATTAAAGAAGTTTAAATATATTGGCATGATAATTTCGGAGTTTAATTATTTTAAAACTTTTTTTTTGTTTGCTTATTTGCTTGTTTTGCTGATATTGAGATGAAATGTCTGTGGCAGAATGTATTGACTGTTGAATAGATGAAAATATACATGGGTTTAGGTTTCACAGTTATGTTATATATTCAATACCACAGGCACCAGCACAAAATCTGATATAAACTGTATTTCTGGACCTCTTCTGCTTTATACAAATAATAAAAATCATTGGCTTTACATGGGGCTAGAATGCAGTCATTCTCCTTTTGCTTTCTGTATTAATATTCTGTCCACCAGACCAAAGAGAAACATTCTCTGAAAAGAGTTTTGGAGTATTTCTGAAATAAAAGTAGATTAGATGCAAGAGGAGAAAAGAAGTTACTGCTCCTTGTACTGTTGCAGTCTATCTAGAATCCTCAAAGTATAAATACTTTTCTAAATCCTTTGACAGGGAAGGCAACTGAAATTTTCCATAATATTCTAAGTCTCAAACCATTGACCTAAAGGACTGCAGAAAAACACCGCTACCATAGAATCACCATTACCTGAATTTTTTAAAAATTATTTTTATATATATTCTTTTTCTCCAGACAGACTAGTTAGTAAATTTTTCCTACTTTTAAACACACATTCAGAACATTTTAACACAGAAAAAAGGCATGCCAATTAATACCTATAAGAGCTACGCAATTAAAAAAAAATCCCATATTTTGGGAAGGAATGGAAAATTCCTCAAGTCCTCAAACTGTAACTTTGGCTTAAGCCTAATGTTACTATTCATGGCTAAATTTATACACAGATGGAGTACAGAGACTTTGACCGCACTCTGTAAATTCTCTGCAGAATTGTCTTTGGTTTTCTTTTTAATAATAATATGCTGCTCTTATTCTCATTCTAATAATTATTGGTCCATCTGATAGTTCTGCTTGTGTGGCTTGTGTGTCCATGTTGATTTGTAAGCAGCTACTTTATAGGTTAGCGTCTGGTCTTGTGAAGCTGGCCATATTTATCCATGGGCATGCTTCTTATTGCTGCCATCGACTTTTTGTCAGAATAAGGTTTATTGGAATTTTACAGGGTAGAACTAAAATTAATTTAATTCTCTTTAACTCTGTCAACAAAATCAGGAAGCAATACCGACTAAACTTAGAATTTTAAAATATCATTAATTTACCTAGAATGTATATCAACAAAGGATTATTCCTCAAAATAGATGTATTCATTTGATTACTTGGGAAAAAGTAATACAACTTTTTTATCTTTTAGTGGGAAGTTACAGCATGATAACATAATTTAGATTAATTATCTTCTTCATATTATTTGCAGTCAATATAAAAACAAGGTGTGAGACATTCAGTTTCTATTAAGAAATTTGAAATTTTGAAGGTGGTTCAAAGTTTATTAACAGTGAAATCGTTCTTCAGAAACAAGTGATCTCCTACACAGAAGTTCTGTATTGTTCTCAAAAACATGCTTAAAACTGCCAAAAAAATCATTCTATATTTAGACAGCAATCATGAAGCTTTGTAAATGAGGGCGATACAAATTATTCTTTAGCTCTGTAAACTAAGAAGACAAATTATTTTTATTTCCTCAATGTATTGCAAATGTATCACACAAAGAAATGTTTTTACACAGATTCAAAATTACAGGATTATCACCATAGACAGTTTATTTTATTTTTCACTGATGTTCAAATTTTATAGTACATTTATGAAGTAAACAAGTTAAAACATTAAAAAAAATGAAGAAAAATTGAGATGACACATGCAGAATGGTTTGTAACATACTAAAAAAAAAGTGCCCAATAGGGATAGTGTGATGAGTTTGATAAAATAATCCAAGGTAGCTGAGTGCTACCTTGACCAGCTACTGCTGACCCTATGAACCATAGCAACTCCTGGAACTTAAAGGATTGGTGCTTAATTTTGCAGTAAGGAAAACTCCCAAGAAATCTTTAAGTCTAAAAGAGTCTTTCATATTGTCTCCTTGTAGACATTGATGAAATAATTGCGATAAACAATTTGTGTATTCATGATTTTTTAGTTTTATTGTTCATGAGGAATGGAAAAAAATTATTTTGTTACTCCACTCAGTTGAATATATTGGCTCTATATAGCTAAGTCCTAGGAAACATTCACTTGTTTTGTTTCCAGATGGCCACATGATCACAGGCACATGAAAGTTCAGCTTTACTAAAATAGGTGTAAACTGTGGTCTCCACTGTTACATAAAATAGGACTGATCTTTGTTAGTTCATTATAAACAAAATAGGATAATAAAAAAGGTATGATTTTGCTTCATTTTCAAGGTAACATTTCCTGTATACTATAATGTGTCCATTTTTATAGAATCATTTGCCTGACAAGCATCATCCATATGAACTGACAATTAAATTTCTTCTTTGCTGCTATTTAGCCTTTTTAGTCTGTCACTCAGAGAGCAGTCTCCAGGGAGTCGGTAAATTTGTCCTAAGGCAAAACTCTGTGCTTCTAGGAACAGCTAAATGACAGCTGATGCTGTTCCACAGAAAAGGCAGCTGAGAACTGGTTTCACTCTTTTGTCACCCATTATTTCCCCTCAGCTGGCTTCTTGTGTCTATTAAACCTTCGTGTTCATGACAACAATGGAAGAGAAAAACTTGTCCCTCAAAAAAGCTTTTTACCTTCTTCCTGTAGATAACTGCTCTCCCATCTCTTAGGTTGAAATAGCAACTAAGATAGAAGTAGATTTTTTTCTAAATAGTAAACTTGATTGGCCACTGTAAATGTGCAATTTCACCACTTGAGCTCAATGAAACTGCTCTGCTGCTCCTTTCCCTGCTTTCAGAATTAGTTGAAGTGGGAATGGCCCTGTGGACTGTAGAAAATATTGTATTGAGTTGTCATGAAAATTTTATTTATGCTACCTTTTCACCTTTCCTCAGGACATTGGTTTCTGTATAAAAGAATGGATTTTGATTGTGTTTCCGGGAAAGAATGTTCAGTGATTCCAGTTTTTTCATTATGATCAGAATGTCACCACACTCATGGGGAAAGAGACACTGGTGAGGTTTTACTGGGAACAATTCTTTCTTTTGTGTTGAACACATGCAGCTTACTTCAATATCTGCTTTGTAGATCTGTCATATCTTTTCCTGTATAATTTAAATACACATCAATATTTTCCATGTCTACCTCAAAACAAGATGATTAAAGGAAAATAAACACACATACATAGATTTATATGAATACAAATATAAGTATTAACATGTGTAGGCTCTGACCTGCTATTTACTAACTGAACAGATAATGAAAAACATGACAATGTGAGCATAGCGTGAAAAAATGCTGGACATAACAAATTAGAAAACAATAACCTGATAAAATTTTCAGATAATACTGTGAGAAATTGCTGGACTACCTAGTGCCCCTAACCCTAGAAAGATTCAGAATCTGAGTTTCAGAGCAAATTGAGGACCTGGGATCCAGGGTGTATCACATGGGTGTTAGGTGAACATAAAACCTGTGATAATTATCAACAGATCAGTGAATGTGGGTATGACTGTGGATTAAGCAGTAATGGTGTCTATCTATCAACAAGTTTTTCTTCAGCCCTCATCAACAGGAGGAGAGGAGCCTGATTTGCTGTTGTCTGTGCTCATGTGAGTGCTGCATAAAGGCACTGAGCTGTGTTGGTTTCTGTGTATGTATGCTTGTGTGTAATTGTGTGTGTGTTCACACACAAACATCTTTTCAGAACACCTATTTACTGTCTGGATCTACTGATGGAAACAGTTACAGACTGTGATTCCTTGGAGAATGAGAGTGCACCAAATAGAGCTCAAGCACACAAGGAATGAGGAACTCCCAATGTCCTGAGGGTCATCAAGCTCAGTTTCTTTAACAGGGAGAAACATGGGAAAATTTAGTTTAAGCACTTTGGCAGTTGCATTCTACACTCATGTTTGTCTTGCTGAGCTTTATTATGATGTACTACCACCTATAAAATGCTGAAAATCAAACAAGAACCTTTACTGAGCCGCTCTGATAAGCTGTTTGCTTTTCCTGCATTCCCCTGCTGTGTGCTCCAGGCTTCTTCGCTTATGAAATTCAGTGCTGGTGTTAGAAACATATTGGATATACATGTGAAATTAAAGAATAATTCCAGGAGAAAAAATTACAGTCTCAGCTGACTGTAGTGCTTAGGTACCCAGCTGCTGAAACACAGACAGGTATTGAGTAGAAATATTTTTTTTTTCTCTTCAGTGCATGAGAACAATTGGTGCTTCAGATTTAAGACCAGAACTGACTGAATGCTGAACAGAGACCTGCCCTTATCATGCACCTACATACTGCTAGGTAATTACAAATGCTGAGGTCAGAGATACATTTCAAATTGCTTGTTTAACTGGGTTGTAAGACAGTCTGACAATGGAGAACCTACGGACCGGAAACCTCTCTTAAAGTTAAATGCTTACAGTCTCTTCTCTAAATATGAATAGGTGTACTTTTGCAATCTTTCTTTGGAAATTTACCCAGGTAGGAAGGAGGCAATGAAATTTTTGTCCCTCTTTTAATATGATTGGACTATGAATGAAATACACATGTGAAAATATTTGTTTCAATACCTCTCTGACCAAAATGATATTCAAGCCAGTTCTAGAAATTCAACAGCTGTTTTGGAATAAAGTGTGCTATAAATATTTGCAATTTTGAGACATTTGCTATGTCTCTTATTGACACTCTAATACTATGATTACAGAGACCTAAGGGCCAGGGTGAAGGGCGTGGAAGGTGAGAGGGTGTAGCTTTCCATCCTCAAGGTAAATGACAAAGCCTAATTCCAGTCTCCTGTGTGAGTGTGTATGTAAATAAATGAAGCACAAGAAAAAGCAGGAATTAAAAAACTACATGCAGTCACAGAACCACAATACGATTATGATGCAAGACACATGGCGGGGAACTTTAATGACTAAAGTGCTGGATGGATTCAAACTCTTCAAACAGAGTAACAGATAGAGGAGACAAAGTTTTGTGTCCTATGTGGAGTAGGTTGAATGTGCATTAATGTTTCTAAGGGATGACTGAGGATTTATGGGTCAGTCTATTGAGTTTGCATATGTTGGTTATACATATTGGTAAATTCCCCAGGAATTCCTTAGGGTATTCTCTATAATTTTTGTCCTTGTCACCAAAGTAACAATAGATCTCCAAATTCTTAACATTGGAAAGATACCACTCAGAATGAGAACTCTGAGCCTGGAATGTTCTGAAAAATGTGGTGCCAGGTACATAAATCCACATCTTTAATATTGCACTTCCAAAAACAAAGGACAATGGGAAACCTTTTCTCCTTTCCCCTTCCCATTTCCCCTTCCCATTTCTATTTCCATTTCATTTTTTCTTTGACTCCCAGTTTCAGGTGGTCTATGACATCTGAAAGTGTTTTCTGATTTGTAGACTGAGAAACTCTTTTTAAGGAAGATAAAATTTTTCCAAGATGTCAGAGCTACTGTGGAGAAATGCAGGGGTTAGCAGGCTTGATGTGCTATTAATAGAAACTTAGATATTGTGCTTGAATCTTAACGGTGATTACAATCATTTTAGCTTCTCATGGTGGTCCAAATGTATGTATAAATAAATAGGAAACTTGGATTACAGACTATCTGTGCTCTGGACTCTTTTTATCAGTAAGAAAGTGGCTAAATTGTTTCTTGTGAGGTGAATTTATCAGTAAACATATCTTTTCCCACAACAAAAAATGGTCATTTAAAAATAGCAACCCTTTGTTTAAAGGTTTTTAAAAAGTCTATATGTTTGGCTTAATTGCATCTTTTAAATGACTGAAATAATCCTCCCAACCATCCCTTCCCATTATCCAGGATTATGAATAAACCTTTAAACAAATTTACAATCTCTTAAAGGCCTGATTCTCAGCTGGTATAAATTAGCATATATTCACTGAAATGTGTAAATTGGCAAACCTCTGGTGCTAGTAAAACCATATTGATCTAAGTCAACTAGAAACTGCCCAATATTCCACTGAAAACTCTTCAATAGTTTGTTTAAATTACTGTATTACTTCCAAGATGGATTATAGGAATATAAATGTGTTTCCCTGTGGAGGTAAAAATGGTTGACTTTTCCTGCCTCAGTAGAACTTTAATAAATGAGCTGATTTCCACAGGGCTTTCTTATACATAATTTCAAAGTGCTAAGTGTGTTATCTTTAAGTCTATTTACACAATAGACAATAACAGCCATAATTGTAAAACAAAATTATATTATTTGATTAACAGTAATTAAAAGATAATCTAGTTATATTTACTTAGCTGGGTGAAGATTCCTTTTCTGTGAGCATAAATGATGCTTACACGCTTTAAAAATAAACTATGACTAGAGATTTTGGTTTTTAATGCTTCTAACACTCAAGATGGATGTCAGTGTCAGAGAGTTTATTTTCTTGCAATTTCAGTTACACTGTTCTGTACTGGTACTACTTACCTTTTTTTTTTTTTAATTTTAAGAGAATTTCACATTGTGCGTAAAATTTTATCAAGCTAAACCTACTTCACGTGCATAAGACAAATCAATATACTTTTCAGCAGCACCATAAAACATATGAAGAGCTATGTAAGTATTTTGGCATACCTGTACTCACAGAAGAAGGGTAAAATGACTGTGTACACTGAAGGGTGGAAAGCGTGTCTCCTCTGCAAGCAGCATTGCAGAGGGGGAAATGAAGAAACACAATGTAAAGGAAATTTGATTATTCTCTCAAGATCATGTTCTCACTGTTTACCCACAGAAGAAGACAAAAAGTGGCTGCTTGCTGCTTTGGTTTGATTATTTGTAGACTGAATGAATGAAACATTTGAATGAAGTTGCATAATTTATAATGTGCTGACGGGAGTATTTGCCTATAGCAGAAAATCATGCAACTCATATTAAAATACCCCCCAAATGTACCCATAACACATAAGAAACAGACATCCAGGCACCAGCTCACCATTTCAATTCCATATTTACTCACATTTTCCTGCAGATGACCATTAGGAAGACCAGAACTGTATTTTCCATAACCATAAGCAGTATCAGAGAACTTGCATCTTGTTAAGAATATGTACAGATGAATGACAAAAGTAGTACTCTCGAATTACATCAGTAGAAGTGAGATTTTATTATTATTATTTATAGATTTTTTGACTAGAAATCCAGGTACTATTTATTATATCTAATAAAAATCAAGCCTGATGTGGGCCATATTTTTTGATAACACCATAGATAAAGCAACTTTATTCAGTATTTATGTAATTTCACTTTTCTGAACTATAATTTCAATATATTTTGAACAAAGAGACTTTTTCAAGAGACTTTTAAAAGCACTTTGACGAACAAGAATGAAAAATGCTACATAAAACTTATTTTGCTTTTTATAGAATACATCCTACAAAGGTCTTCATTTATTGTGAAAAACTGATTTGGAAAAACAAATATGTTGCTACTTATAATAAGGCATTTGGTAGCTGTCAGTAAAAATTCAGGAAATAAGGCCCTGCCAAAAAATAACTAAAATATGACCATTTATTTAAAGACATTTTTGGAAGAGATTGCAAAACTACAGTAGTTCCTAAAGTTAGAAGCAGTGTGGGGGAAAATTACATTCTGTGGATTAGTAAGCAAAGTAAATGCAGGGAAATAATTCCCAGAATGTGTCATATTTACATAATCTTTCAAATATATTTTATAAATAATCCAAATAATGTCTCGTTTTAATAAATTAATGATGAGTTAGGACAAACACCTAATAATTTTTCCCTGTCCTGATTGTGTGTATTGGTTCTTGATGAGATGGAGATAATTGCCCCCATAGCAGCTTTCACAGAGCTGTGCTTCGTGCTTGTAGCCAGAGGAGTTGATAACACACCCGTGCCTTGGCTGCAGCTGGGCATTGCTGGCACAGCGTCAGAACTGTCTCCCCAGCCCTCCTTCTCTCCCAAAGGGCTGGTTTGGGAAGAGGCTGGGAAGGGACAGGGCCAGGACAGCTGGCCAAGCTGACCAAAGGCATGTTCCGTACCATATGGCGTCATGCTCAGCAATGAAAGACAATATAAAATAAATCAGGAGGGGTATTAATTATTAGGGTGTTTTCTTACAAAGCAATACATTTCATGGTGAAGATATACTTCCCAGGAAGTAGCTGAACATCACCTGCTGATGGAAATGTAGATGATTATGTGTTTGGTTTTCCTACAGAACTGAAGTGCAAGAGTGGCATTGGAGCCAGCCAAGATCTACTCCATCCCATTAAGTCTTCCAGCTTCCAAGTGTTTGTGGAGATTAATACTTTCATATAAGTTATTTCATGTTTCAATTTTCCTCTGGGGTGAAAAGCAGGGAAAAGAAAAAAAATGCCTACAAGCCAATTGTTCTGTTGCATGTAGAGGCAAGGCAGAAAGATAATTAGTGAGATATTTCAATATAAAGATCACATAAGTGATGCCAAAGCTTTGGTTTTCAGTTCTAGAAGGACAATTGAGTTTTTGTAAACAATTTATATTTCCCTTGTTATATTTTAGTTTCTCTTATTTTCCTATTATAATCTGAGAAAAACCCCCAATGTAAAAGAAATACCTTCAACAATAGTTTAATCTTCCTAGTTCTGTGTCTAAAATTTATTTTTGAACTTGTGTAATTAAATGTTGAATAGTAACGTTGTCCAAGCTGATGGTTTTCAGTTAGAGATCTGAATATCTATCAAAGTTTCTGAGTAGGGCTCTTCCACTACATGGAAAAGTGAACCCATTCAAATGGATCAAGGTTAGATTTAGTAATACTAGGTTACTTGATTGTTTGTGAGAATTAATTTGATTGTTTGTGAGAATTAATTTGTATAAAAAGAAAAGATTTGCAAATAATAATTGGCACACATATTGTGTTAATGACTGAAGGTATTTTTTAGATACAATAGGTGTAGAGATTTCCATAATTATCAGTCTAGTAGTATGTAGAGAACGGGAAAAACTATAAATAAAAATTATAATTAATATATTCCAGTTAACAAATTACATTTCTCAAATGTTTTGTGTTCTCTACATATCCCAATGAATCAAATCCCAAATAAGCCTATTACTTTCCCTACACGTTACAATGATAAAGGAGTATAAAGTCAAACAGCAGTACTTGAAGATCACAAAGATGAAGATCCATAATATTTCAAGTTAATTCTATATTGACCCACTAATTGTTTCATAGATTGGAGCCCAGACCCAAAAAAGGACTTAGCTACTCCCATAAATAGCCTTTTAAATATGTAGGATTACACAATAATAAATGTCGATAATAATAATATTTTAAAAAGTTTGTGAAGAGTTAAAGTAGTAAATTTTGTGTGTAGTTTTTGGTTATGTATAGTTTTGATTCTTTTAGGCATTAACAATCTATTTTAAAATAAAGTTTAAAAATCCATAGTTTGCCCCTATGGAGATTCTAAGTGCCAAAGAGCAGTTGTGACCTGAATTCTCCTGCTCACTGAATGTGTTACATGAAGGTAACCAACACTTCTCAACAGATTAATTTTTGTTTTCTAGTACCTCAACATCTACTATTACAGCTTGCTATATAGCCAAAATTTCCCAAGAAGAGACAGGATGAGCAGCATTCAAAGGATTTAATTCCTCTGTAAGTCCAAAAAATCTGTAAAATGCATTCTTCTGCCATTTAATAAATACAGTTTTGTGAAACACCATGAGGGAAGGCAAAGAGAATTGAAACAGTGCAGCTTAGAGAGGATGAGGCTTCAGGGTGACCTAAATGTGGCCTTCCAGAACCTAACAGGAGCCTACAAGAAAGACAGAGAGAGATTTTTATAAGGACATGTAGTAAAACATGGGGAAAAGGCTTCAGACTGAAAGGGGATAGGTTTAGGAGAGATATAAGGAAAAATACTGTGAACGTAGTGAGGCACTGGAGCAAGTTGCTCAGAGAAGTTGTGAATGCCCTATCCCTGGAAGTGTTCAAGGATCAGCAACCTGATCTAGTGGAAGGTGCCTCTGCCTATGGAAGGGCATTGGAACTAGATGATCATAGACAGTTCTATGATTCTATAATGTTAATCTTGATTCAAACTGTGTTATAGCATAATAAATACTGGAATTAAAAGTGAGCATGCTTGCCTCTCTACTGCCAGTGTGCCTGAGTCACTGAAAGAGAAAAACATCTGCTTGTTTGTGAACACAGCTGCTGAACAATGCAGGTATTGAATTCTGATTCTGTATTGCTATAGCTTACGATCAGGGATTGGTGTTCTCTGATTATATCCCTTGTTTGTTTTGGATTCAGCTCAACAAATTTCCCTTAACTTTTCATGGTTTTCCTCGTAGCTTGGTAATTCTGGGGTTTTTTAAAATCTGTGTTATCCAGCTATGAGCTTTCTCAGTCTCTATACTGCTAGCTTGCAGAGGGGTTGTACAAATGCATAACAAAGTCTCCTTCGTGCTCCTCATCTTCACAGACTTTGCTGCAGTGGACAGTTCATGGGCACTGCTTGTCTTTACTTACAGGTATGTGTTTCTGTGTTTTGGGGTAGGCTTTTGGGGTTGGCTTTGGGGTTTGCTTCAAAAGCAAAGTCTTTTTGAAGTGTGCTGCAGCTCTTCCCCAAGGAATATGCAAAGGCCCCTTTTCTATTCCAAAGGGAATGGAAAGAGGATCAAAGGGGAGCATGGGGTGTGTGACAGAGCTGCTTGGTGGGTTCTTGGCAGCCAGTTAAGTTCAACTCCACCACCCTGCGATACAGTTACACCCCAAGAGACCACGGTTACTTTACACATCCAAACAGTAGCAAAAATAACACACATTAGAAGGCAAAAAAGGCTAAATTTTAGTGTCATAAAGTAACTTTTACAGGGGTGTTAGTATATGCTTAGTGTATATTCACTGTCTGCTCAGCAAAGGGAGGGAAAGTGCATTCAGCCTCTGAATCCTTAAAGGAGATGGATGGAAGGGGGAGGGAATTACAAAAAAAAAAAGTAAGATGGAAGAGTCTGAGACATCAAACTGACTAAATGGCTGACAAACAGCCTGATCATTTTTTTTCCAGCTTTGTCCTTTGTTTTCCCTCCAGATACACCACATCTGTTCATAAGCCTGACTTGTTATGTCATGTTTGATTTAGGCTGCTCAGGGCAGGAATCCTCTTTGTGCTGCATCTGAGTGGTTTGTGACATGTTTACATGTGAAAATGGAATAGGCCAGTCGAAGAAGAGGCGTTCATCTCAGTACGCAGAAGCATAAGTGAAACACTTTAAAATGTTTTTCTAGAAGCTGGATTCAGATGTTTCCCCAAGCTGATGGACACTTGCATTTTGAAGGCAGATATTTGTATGCAGCCCATGAAGAGTATAAGGACTATTGCTTTGTATGGCTTTGACAACAGTAATAAAATGAACTTTTCTACCTTACCAAAATAAATATCAGAAAATTTCATGTTTAAGGGCTATCTTAAGCCAGTGCCTAAGTGCCTAAGTGCCTTCAGTGCCTAAAAATTTAAGAATTTAAAGCATTAAGATTTAAGTGGATTACCAATAATATAAAATAAAATAGTATATAACAGAACTAGGGCTACTTCTAGAGAAATTTAGTTTTGAATTACTATGAGCTGCCAAATGAACTCTATCTGGAGGGGGAAAAAAGAGAGTCAAAAAGACATAGACAAATAAAATGCTACTATGTAGAGATTCATTTTTAATGAAAAGGAGAAATCGTGTATTTCCAAGAATATACATGCTGTCCACTACATCAGTGTAAATTTTATATATTTTACACACAATTTTCACCTATTTTTGGCAAGATAAAACTTATTCAGTTTTAAAAACTCTTTTTTTTTCTTAAAAAAAAAAATCAAAACCAAAATAAAACCCAAAATAAACAGTTATAAAGGTCTTTCTTTCTTTTGTTCTTTCTTTTTTTTTTTTTTTTTTTTCAAGGCCAGTTACCTGGAAAATACATTGGGATTTTTTCATGTTCTAAAGAGATAGGAAAAAATGGAAAACATTTATATGTTTTCATTATGTTTATTATAATTTCGAACTGGTTCCTGTTGAGGCAGGAAGTAAAGTTCTGAGCACATGAGGGAGTTCCATTCCAGGGGGCCTATTTCCAAGCCATCAGTGTGCCAGCTCACAACAAAACCTTCATTCCAGACCACAGACAAAGGGTTTTAAGGCCAAGGTCTCCAGATCAGGAGTTTCCCATTGTACCCCACTATGACTGTTTAGCAAGCTACAAATTCATATAGAGAGAGACTTGTCTCACTGCAGATGTCCTTTATCTGTCCTTCAAGTGTGGTCCATAGTTACTATGGACCTCTTGTGTGCATCAGCAAGCAGTTGCATCCCTATATTATGTTTGACAGAACTCTACATGTAGGGTTTCCTCCTAACAATATAACTTCAGAAATTTTATGTTTTATTTCACCTTTTTATTTGGGTGGGAACCAAAATGATGAGACCAAAAGATGTCTGTGGGAGTGGTGCTGGATGGGCAGCTGTCAGGAGAGACTGGGAGAGTTGCAAGGGAGTGGGACGTTTTTAGCAGCAAAACCTTGGCAAGTGAGTAATAGGTTATTTCACCATTCTACTAATACTGTTGATGTTAACAAGGACAGATCTGTCAACAGTGTGGCTGAACCACTGACATTTGTCATCTCTTGTCAGCTCTCACATCTCTTTTCAAATGGGGCTGTACTTTCCTAGAATGTCAGGTTTTTGAGAAGAGCCCATTTATGATACTCATAAGGCAAACACATGGGTACAACGAAGTGGATTTCCATGAGTAATTACATCTGTCAGCAGTGGCAGTATCTATGGTCCAGAATCATTAATAAGACACAGAAGCTACCAGGATTCTACCTGTACCATCTGAATGAGTGACTGCTATTTTCAACTACTGAATGCCCTGAGGAAAGGTGAGGACGATGGTTTTGTGAGGCCCCAGAAAGAGTGACAATGTGCCTGTGGAAAGCAAGCAAAGAAGTTGGTGTTTTCTTGATTCATACCTGCAGAACTGTTAGCCTCGAGCAACACAGCATGATCGGCTTATGCATGATTGCTTTTTGAGTGTTAGTTTGATTTCTGTACACAGGCTTTCAAGGACAGAATGAAAACAGCTATTCATAAACACAGCCCCAGTTCTTCTCTTTTCTGCTGTCTGGTCTAACTGGGAGTAGAGGATCTGATGTCAAAAGGCTTGGAATTTTAGGTATGAAACTTCTGTATAATTTCAATTATGACAAAATGAGCCTGGCTACATGACTTTCTCAAAGGTGTATTGAGTCAAAATTTTTAGAGATTATGAATAACTGTTGTAATAGTATTCCATTCAGCACTGTTTATGCAAAGCAGAAATATTGTCCCTTCTATAATTACTTTTTGCCTATCCAAGGTTGATAGGAGTGTAATCTCACAGATATCTATTGATAGATGATACAGATGAATGTAGATATAGATGTAGTCAGAGACATAGATATGAAAAAAATATAAGAAATTAATACCAAGGAGGGATGAACACTTGTGAGGATAAAACATCTTTTTTCTGCTCATCAATTAGATAAGGATTCCAGGAATGGAGGTTAGCATGAATTGTGTCCATTTGTTTGGGTTTGGCTTTTTTCAATTAAGAATATCTCAAACATTTGAGGTAAAAGTATGTGCACATAATTATAATATTTCTTTTAATAAATGAGACCTACAGAAAAACACATTATCCTTTATACATTTTTCTGAAGACATTGCCTTTTTTCTAGTGTATAATAAAGTTTATAAAAAGAAAAATTGTTTCTATAGATATTAATGAGGAAACTATATTACAAAACAGCATTAAATTTGTTAGTAAGTGAGAATTTCAGAACAGATACTGTTCCTAATGCCATACTGCAAGGAACTGTGTTTCTATATTTCACACAGCAAAAATAACACTGACTGGATCAGCAGAATAGTAATATTGTCATTTGCCCTCAGTGTCAAGCTCACAGATTTACAGTAGTCTCTATCAAAAGCTGTAGCAACACCAATGTGAATTACTTAGACTCGGCTTTCTGTAATTTAGTAATCCATGGTCTTGAGTTCCAGCAAAATTTAAATTGGGTATAATGGTCTCAGTTGATTCAGAATGGATTACAAAGCAAATCAGATTTTTAGGGCTAAGATGGAAAGGTAAATGTACCAAAGTAAAATCCAATAGGAATACATAATTTTTGAGATCAAAGTAATCTTCTAGTTGTTGTAATCCAACATCGCAGCAAGAATACATCATCATATTTAAATATATCATCATATTTGAACACATCATAAGCATTTAAGTTACAATTACGATTTTTAAAATACTTTGGTTCATACTTTACTATCAATAAATTAATGAAGGGAAATCGGCTCAGAGAGGAATAATTTAGTGTGTACAATGAGAAACAGTGACTATAACCTGATTCATTCTAAACAAAACTTATTAAATTAGGCTGACATCATCATAGTACTGATTTTGATTTAAATTAATCATTGTCTGTATACATTATTTTTTGTATTCACAGAAGTTAATTTCTGCTTAATATCATTATATTGTAAGTACCAATTGAATTGAGATACATCTAGAACAGTGGAAACAGGGTTTCATTTGAATTAATGAAGATATATTTATTTCTAGGTATATTTTCTGGTCCTCAGTGGGATGGCTTTAAAGTAGGCTGAAACACAGCATGCTCTGTGACCTTTGTTCCATCTGTTCACAAAGGGCTTTGTGATACCCATAACTCAGTTTCTACCTACTGCACCCAAGAAGCCTTAAAAAAACTTTTCCATCCTCCATCAATAATATGATACTTCTTCAAGGCATGCAAAACATGTGTTGACGGCTTAAAGCTAAACAGGCAATCTGTGACCATTCCCAGTTCATTCACAACACTTGTAAATCTATTCTTGATTTCATAAAATAAAGAATCAGTATTTTCTATTTCAGATGCTCTTTCCTAACACCTATGCTTGAATATAGAGTCCCGAGTCTAATCCTGGGATCCATATTATAGGAAAGACACCTCCTTGTTAGAGCAGGTCTGAAGGAGGACCATGGGAACGATCAGAAAACTGAAGCATCTCTCCTATGACAGCAGGCTGAGGGAGCTGGCTGGGGTTGTTCAGCCCAGAGAAGAGAGGACCCTGGGAAGACCTTCTTGCAGCCTTTCAGTTCTTAAAGAGTGTTTGTAAGAAAGAGAGAGGTTTTTTAGCAGAATCTGTAGTGAAAGGGCACAGGGCAATGGTTTCAAACTGAAAGAGGATAGGTATAGATTGGCAGTTTAGAAGGAAGTTGGTGTAATACTGGCAGAGCTTGCCCTGGGAAGACGTTGATGTCCCATCACTGGAAGTGTTCAAAGTTGGGTTGGATGGAGCTTTGAGCAAAATAATCCAGTGGAAAGTGTCCCTGCCCATGGCCAGACTGTTGGACTGAATGATCATTGATGGTTCCTTGCAACCCAATCCACTCTATGATTCTATGAAAAACAGATAAACAATAATTTGTAAAATGAGTACATCACATTAGACACAGGCAGGATGAAGCACATGTGCATACATAAAATTCAGAATAGAAGCAATCTAAATTAGTTCTACCATTGACTTTATTTTCATGCGAATCTGTGATCTCCTTTAGAAAGAAAATAAATGTGTTCTAGCTTATACTTATTACAATTTATTTGGTTTTTTTTTCCATAGAAGAAAGGGTTCCATTACCTAAATGTATTAGCTGTTCACCATGCAAGTATGTTATATACTGTTTGAAGAAAAGTACGCTGCTTTTGTTTAAGTTTGCATGATATGAATTTGTTCATGGAAAGCGGATGTAGATTAGGGAGGAAAAAGATGACATTGGTAAAGACATATTTCGATCACTATTGTATATGAAAAGAGGTCATCCGTAGGAGAAATATATAAATATAAACATGCAATTTGGTTTAAAAGATAATTCTTAAAAGAAGGTGTTTTTAAACAGCATTATAGAACTATTTGCACTAATATTTTGGCCCTACTGCAAGAGGACACTATCTTAGACCTTTACTACTATTAAGGAAAATGAAAATTGTAATTAACACTGAGAGCTCTAATAAGCTTGTCAATTTTGAATCCTTAATATGTGCATTTAGTTCAACATGTCTGTCTCTGTTGAAATCAATTAAGTAAATAAATATTCACTTTTTAATTATTTCTTTTTTACTGTATTTTAACACATTTACTAATTAGTTAAAAGTTCTCTTTGTAAAATGACTGAAATCAGATTTCTGGCCTAGCACTCCTCTCTTTTATCACGTATTTTTCTGATTTATTTGTTGGGAAGTGAAATATTGAGACAATTGTTCTAGCAATACTTGTCTTTGTAGATAAGTAGATTTATGTATTTCTAGCTTAGAGATAAAAATATCTTTAATCTTCTGATTTTGGATATTTTAGGGGAAGGAACACAAAACTAAATTCATGTTTGCACTACATACTTTAGATTCTTGCCAAGTAATTTTTACCTTAGAAAGAAGTCAAGAGAAGACTAAAATGCCCTAAGTGCTGCAAGCTCATGTCCGGCCTATCTCACATTAAACCCACAGACATCACATCAAACAATACTGACAAACAATCAGTAAATTTAGAGCCCCACTTCAAATATCTCAATGGAAAAATGAGACAATCTCATTTTTAAGTCTATCTGATTTTAAAATAGATACGCAATATATGACAAAATGGAAAGACATAAAATCATGGGTTTCAGTTCATATGTCAAAACAGTAACAGCAAAAAATAAGTCAAGTAGTAACTACTACTTTCCTCTTATGGGTATAATTATTCATCCATTACCTGTCTTTCCTTTAATTTTAATCATATAGTATTTGAGTTTGTTTTTTTTTTTTTTAATTTCAGTCAAATTTTAACAAAATAATATGATGTTTACATACCTTCATCCCTTTTCCCCCTCTCAAGTTTCTAGTTCTCCATACATTTCTAGGAGACAGCACCATGGAGTAGAGTGAAAGATTGGGTCAAATAATAAGCAATAAAGAATCAAAGCAATCCAAAAGCAATTGGCTTTCTGCCATCCAACATACAGTGGAATTTTCTGTAAGGAGTGAGCTGCTTTAAATTTTTCTAGCAGGTGTATGGGCAAGCAACATTTGAACTTTCAGTGTTTCCATAACAGGAATTTTTTCCCTAATAAACATCAGAAATAAGAAATCCCTTTAATGTGTAATTAATATAAATATTTCTTCTGATGGTATTTAGTTTCTGTGTAACTGAACACATTTAGTTTCTGTGTAGGATTGTGCAAAATTTCTTTCAATTTCATGCACCTATCTTCAAGTACCAGCTTCCTAATGGATGATAACTGAAGGCTTCAACGCATATATCCAAAAAGCATTCCTCTACACAGTTTTATACAGTTTACAACCCTATATTCAAATGTATTAACATACATGTACTAGATTAAATTAAAATTTAAAAGCCAGAAAAACATCTGCTGTGATTTTGGAAGGTATTTCTTGGGTTAGACTAGAAAACCCAACAATACTGAGCAGTGGTGTACAGATCAGTGAGGCTGCACATTATAACCATTCAAATATTTTTTTCTTCTGTTGGATCATCTCCATAATTCTTTCTCCATACAGCAATATGAATTTCTAATTGTGTTATGGGAAAATACAAGTTAACACAAACTGAGAGCAATTTTGATCTCAATGTTATCTGTAGATACTGAAAATTAATCACAATACTATTATGTAAATATTAGCATAGAGAAAACGTGTTAAAAAATCAGGAGAAAATAACATCTCACTATATTACTAAAGGTAATCGAGTTTAATTGCAGACATAATATTTTTTAGCATTCATTACAGTTCTCTTTTTTCTGAATTTTAGTTCAATACCATAAAGTTAATAATAATGCAATAGTATTTAGTTACATATGTTGTACAAAAAGTATATGTCTACTGTGCATTATCAAAATGGAATAAACTCTGGCAGCATTCAGAAATAGCACAAATTCAATTTTTTTAAAGTGTTATTTTGTGAAATTGAAGGAACACGTTGAAATATTCTGATTCATTTGATCAATTCCATTTTTCCTAGCCCAACACAATTTTTTGCAAGCAGTGTTTCAATACATTAGAATTTTTGATTCAAGCACTTATTTAAAAACATGAAACAATTTGTGACAAGTAAGTCACTGTAAAATGGTGCATTACTGAATTTGTATTCTAGAACTATAATAGCTTAGTTTATTTTCCTATTTAAGAGGTAAGATATAGTAATCTAATAATCATCATAATTTCTCTGAGTACATATATGTGATGTACTAAAAAACACCATAATATAGTTCTGTTATTGCATTACACTGATTTGGCCACATAGGAAAAAAAAAACCAATGTATATTCAGAGTAAATGAAAGATGAAATACTTAACATGGATTCTTGATAAAATATGTGTGTGTTCTTACTTTTACCAATATGCAGAAAATCCTTTACCAATGCAATGTTATACAAGAAAAGGCTATTATTTCATATAGGTCTCAGCCTCAACTTCAGCATCCAGTTTCTCCTCCTAGTGAGCTAACCTTTTGTCTTGCAATGCTTGACAGTAAACAGCCTACAGTGATTTTTCCCTTAAAAATATTCCCATCACATGTTGTACTGTCAGAGTGATTTAGGCCACTGTTTCTGAAAATGGTTGAAGTTGTTTCCTTTTGCTACACAAGTATTTGTATGATGAAAGCAATCATATCTTTTGTGTCTCATTAAAGATATTTTCTAGCCTTATCACAACTTCTTAAAATGACAAACTCCTTATATACATAAATAAATTTATCTGGAAATCTATTCTAAAAGAAGCTGAAAGAAAAAAAAAGTATAATCAGAGTATCTTGATCTGTGAAGGATGACTGATAGGGATTGTTGAGTTCATATAGATTTATTTCCCTGAAAGAGCAACATTAATGAGTTATATGTTATTAACACGATTATTCATGTCAGCAAGACAATATTATTGCAGAGGAATAAAAAAAGGGGGTTGCAGAACTTTAAATTTTTAAGAAACTTGACTGCAGATGAAGAATAAAGACTAGTTTTTTTGAAGATTTTATTGATATCACTGAAATCCTCTCCTTTTTCTTTTCCACATGAAATAATTTGTTTCTGGGGAAAAATACAGTATCTCAGGCCATTTAAGGCTCTCTAATTTCTTTTTTGAGTATGACACCGGGATGAGTGGTCTATGATGTACTCTGGCATATCAACACTAAGGAAGAAATCATCAAAACATGCATTATATTACTAAGGAATCAGGAAAGCAAAAAGACTAAGTTCTTAATTTTCACTTATTTGAGACAATGCAGTTCTATTTTTAAAATTAGCTTTTTTAAACAGCTTGTTTTTTTCTGACCTAATTTTACTTGTATGTGAAGAACTCCCAGGCATAGGATTTAATTTATAATATATATTGAGAGGTGTTCTAGATGATGGTTAAATGTCCCTTCCAACCCAAACTATTTTATGATTGTATGTAGATTTACACATTATATACTAAGTAGGTGTGCTGTGATATATGAGTAGATTACAGTAGTGGTAGTGCATATGGCATATGAAATTCAGCTACTTGCAAGTACAGATTAACTATGTAAGCACAATTAGAGAATAGCTGTAAAAGGGCCTAATTATTAAAGTTTGTCTTCCTTTTTTCAGACCTTATTTCCATAAAGTAATGTTTTTAAGAGAACTGAGCTGAAGTTCTGCATAATAGTCTGTATCAGCCTGAATTTTGGGCAACTTTGGTTTACATGATTATCTGATTCTGAGAAAATGGCTAGAGGTCTTGATTTTTCACATTACTTACATGAACCCTTGTCTATATCAGCAAGGATACTTCTTCCTCATCACCAAAATTGGTCTATATTTTACCTATTTATAAAATCTGGGAAAAAACTTTATTTTGCTTGTGCATAACCAAAAATATCTAGTAAAGCCTCCCCCTATTCTAATACCAAACCTACTGCCGTAGCTGCAGAACCAATGAGTTCTCTGACAGCCCAATGGGTTCTCTGACTTACAGCCAAGCTGTAAGTACACTGCTATAAGGGAAAAAATTATCATTTAGTTTAGCCCATCTATAAATAGGCAGAGCTGTACTGTTTGCTCTGGGCATGATTTCTTTTAACTCCGTAATTTGTGAGGAACCCTTTTCATCAGACTGCTGGAAGTCACAGGGCATAGTGGATTATGCCCACGTGTCAGATAGATAGCCTCCCCATTCACTAAGTTATTCCAGTCCTTTGGTCAAACACATCTCACAAACTTTATATTTTTTCAGGGAATTAGTTAAGGAGACAGTTCTAAGACAGCTCATTCTAGTGATCATCTTTATCCATACATGATATGGGAAACACAAACATTTTCTTTACAGTGTCCTTCACCTTCCTCAAATCTTGTTTCAGAAAACTTCATCTCAAACTCCCTTCCAATGTGTACTGTAAACACTACTCTCCTCAACTCCAAAAAAATCCTTAAATGTTATATAATTTTAGGTACTCTGTACTGAAAACACAAGTCTATACATTATTTTGCCTTCTAGTTATAGAGGCCTGGGGCCATTTGTCATTTTTTAGAATCACAGGATGGTTGAATTCAACAGGGGCCTCTGGAGATCATCTAGCCCACAGCCCCTGCTCTCAGGGGGCTCAGATAGAGTAAGGTGCACAGGCCTGATTGGGTTTTTGGTGTCTCCAAGGCTGGACATTCCACAGGCTCTCAGCTACTTGTTCCAGTGCTTGGCTCCTGCTGAGGGAGCTACCCTACGTGATAACTGAGCACCCACGTATCTGCTCCTGCATCTTAGCCTTTTTTAAATGTGTTTTCTCCAAGGGCTCATCATCTTGCCTGTGGGGCTTCACTGACCCTTATGGTTCTTTGAAGCTGTTTGGAACAGTCTGTATCTAGCAGAGGGCAGCCCTTGGCCATTCTTCTGCAGCTCCTGCAGCCCACCCCGTGCACAAAATCTTGAAACATGCATCCAATAGAACCACCATTATAGTCAAAAAGTATTTGCTTGTGTATAAGAATTTCCTGTATATCTACTTCGCTCATTGCTTCCCATGCTCTCACTGGGCCACACTAAGAAAAGCCTGTTTTTATTTTCTTTGTTCCTCACCATGGGATATTTGGACAAAATATATAGGGGATATTGACGAAATCCCCTAAATACCCAGGACCTCACTCTACCAAACTAGTATGTCCAAGTCTCTCTTTTACTGGAGAATTCAGAACTGGACCCAGCACTCCAGATGGCCTCAGCAGTGCAAAACAGAGAGGAAGCATTATCTTTCTCGACCTTTTTTTCCTAATGTAACACAGGAAACTCTTGGTGCATTGCTGCTTTGTGTTCAGCTCATTTGCTGGGGCCTAGAGGTTCTTTTCTGCAAAACTGCTCTCATATTTGAGCTCCCTTAGAACTCACTGGATATACCATCAAATGCTAACACTTTTTTTTTCTATTCTTTTCAGTTATTTTTTTAAAAATCTCTTTACTCAGGTGCAATAATCTGACAAATCCCCACTAAAAATAGTTTCAATGTTCAAATCTCTCTACTGGCCTCTCTCATAAACTTTGAAGCAAATAATTAATTTAGCTTCATTTGCACTGGTTTTATACTCTTGAAATCCTATTTTACACTCTGATTACCTCTCATGCCTTTTTGATTCTCTGGCAGAATCCTTGATTCTGACTTTTTGATGAAAAAAAAAATTGCATTCCATGAAGGAAAAAGCATTTCACAGGAGTTTTTCATACACAAAAATATGGTTTGTGACTGTTCCATGATAACAGATATATACAGAGATCTTAATAATAACAATATCTTGAAAAAGTTTCTGGCTTCTTCGAGGCTCCAAAAACCATCACCTCTATGAACATTCATTACAAAGGGATGTTATAAATGGCCACTGACTCCAAAACCACTGGCCCAGGACCCCTCCTGCTGGTTTCTGGAACCCAGCCTCAGTGCACACAGACAGACATACACACACAACATCAACAGTGCCATTCACACAGATGGCCACACACAAGATTCTGCCTTCAAGAGCACCCATATGCCAGACTCCCACCAAACACAAGCCCAGAAAACTACAGCCCCTCCTCTTGGGCTGCCAGAGGCAGGAGGGCGCCAGTGAAGCAGGGTAGAGGCAGAAACATCACACTTTCCAGGCTGACAAGCAAAAATACATTTGTGGATCCCTCAAGAACTGGTCTGATATCCCTATCTGCATCCCAGATTTTCTATCTTCTTGCATCTTTCTTACATCACAGACCCTCAGGTCTACAATCTTACCAGTGCCAAATCTCAGGTTTGCCCATAGTATTCTCATAGCCCTTTAATTATTGCAACTTGTAAAGACTGATTCTTAGCTTTATCTTCATCGTGCTTGTCAGATTTATTTCTCCGTGTATTTTCTTTATGGCTTTCTCATTTTCCTTAGTATCTCATTTAACATCATCTTTGATCAGATAATTTTATTGAAATAAACATTCCCACATTTCAGGTACTCTGAAATGTACTCAGAGACTCACCAGTTTTGGTTCTTGTTACTGACTACTTAACTAATTTTGTATCTGATTTATGCCTCTGTGTGTTTTGTTTATGTCTTCCTCATTTTCTTATTATCCATTTTTGCACTGAAATGCCACAGACATGTACCCTTGAGGGAGAAGAACATCTCTCTTCCACTTTCTACTACAATCTATTTCAATGCCACAATTTAGTGGCTGCTAGGGTCCCTCAGTATTCAAAGACAGTTGGAGTATTTGTCTCAGTGACCCCATAGCTGAGATACTTAATTCAGATTGACATCTATTATTTTCTATTTGCCTAGGACTATTTGTAAATATTGAAAATGGTTTTTAGATATATTTGGTAGTGTAATGCTAATATTTAAATTCTCCAGATTTAAGTATGGAATTTACAAATAAGACAACAAATTTTTCCTGGTAAATCAAGGGTCAGAAACTTAATTACAATAAATTTATATGTTGCATTTATTTTTTGAAGACATAATGAGATATCTTAGCTTGTTCCATTTACTGTATCTACCAAATACAATTGTAATGTTTTTCTGCTGAAGCGTATTGCAGCATCCCAATGATTATCTTCTCAAACAAGTCTTGAAATGCTTATAATAATTCCTGCTATTTCATTTACCACCACCCTGAAAGATACCTACATTTTAAGTCATGTATTACTTATACATAAGCACAGGTTGGACGTGCTTCAAGAACCTATTTCAATGCTTTCCACTTGAAAAGATCTTAATTTTTTTATAGTTTCTTCTGAAATATGGCATTTTATGACTTAATTTCAAAGTTGTACATCCATCCAAAATTCTCAGTTTTCCTACAGTGCTTAATTTTAACACTCTATATCTCTTTTTTATTACTTAAATTAGGTTCCATTAAGGATCTTCCATTTTTATTTAGGCGAATCCTTTCTGTAAAGAAATGGCTCTCTGTCATTTATTCTTTCCTAACATATATAAACTTTCTCCATGCATTATTTTTTTAAGGATAAATTTAGACTGACTTTTATGAAGCTGGATTTTTCCAGGATACTAAAAGCATTTCAGTGTTTCATACCTTTAGCCTCCTACACAACCATGATACTCCACTCTAGTTCTTAAAATCGGAATATGAACAATTAAAGCTTTTGACCTTCCTCACTATAAAGTCAGGAACTTAGCTGAAGGTGAATCTGGACAGTTGATTATGTCAGTGTTTTATTCATAAGGGCAAATATAGATAAAAGAGAGAATTTCAAAACAAGCCACAAAATATTAATGTGGGCAAATTGAATATGGCTAATACATTCAGGTAAGAGGTTACTGCAAGCCTAAATAATGTTTTAATAATCTTAATAAATATACAACAGTACCATTATTATTGTATTTACCATGTTATTATCTGCATGGTACTGTTTATTTCCTAGGGCCGAAGCCTTTACTCCCAAAACAGAGACTCATCTCTGCTGTTGTCTTCCAGGAGAACTCTAGCTGGCATTAGGCCTAAAGCCTGTCAGGAAGACTGCCTGCAGAAAGCCACCATGGATGATCCTGACTCGAGCTAGTGCCTTCTGTTCAGTTCACAAGTTTAACCATAGTGGCTCTCTTCTGCAGCCTCTACATTCCATAATATTATGCTTTGTTTTCCTTAATCCTATATTTTTCTAGCTAACCTATTTCTGAACCAGTTCTCTGCCATGTGATCACTTTAATTCAAGCTTGCAGGTGGCTCATCCTTGCCATGGTTTAGCACTGGCAGGCAGCTAATTCTCACTCATCCACTTTCTTACTCCTCACAGCAGGGTTGGCAGAGAGAATCAGAAGAGTAAAAGTGAGAAAACTCAGTTTCACAGGTAAAGAAAAAGCTGGGCATGCAAGCAGAGCAAAACAGGGATTTCTTTCACCACTTCCCATGGAAAGGCAGGTGTTCTGCCATCTCCAGGAAAGCAGGGCTCCATCACACGTAATGGTGACTTGGGAAGACAAATGCTATAATTACAAATGTACCCCACTCTTCCCTTCCTCCTTCTAACTACAGTTTTATTGCTGAGCATGACAGCATAGGGCATTGAAGATCCTTTTGGTCAGTTGGGGTCAGCTGTCCTGGCTCGCTCCCCCCCTAAACTTTTGGGCACTGATCACTAGTGTGATAGTTATGAGGAGCTTCATACCCTTCATGCTCAGATATTAACTAAGCCTTGGGCATGTTATCAGCACTGTTTTGGTCACAGATCTAAAACTCAGCCCCACACAAGCTATTCTGAAGAAAATTAAGCCTTTTGCAAATGAAAGCAAGAAATCCCAGGGGAGTGGTGTAAGACTACTCCTATTGCCTTAATGTAGCTTACAGCGTCTCGGTTAGTCCCTGGTGTAAAAAGAGAAGCTAACAGAGTATTCCAGAAAGCAACCCAAAGCATCCAAGTGTCTTCATTCTTATCTCTGCAGAAGTTAGGGAAATGGAAGCCTTCAATAATAATAAAATATTAGAACATGTTCTCTCCTCTACCAATATTTATGGCCTTAAGTACTTTGGTAGTATCTAAATACGATTTTCATAATTACATTGGAATAGGAGTTGGGGGAGGTTGCATGAGCTGAAAACCAAATGCCTGTGATGTTTTGAAATTACTTTAACCATAGTTTTCTCTTATAGTTTGAATAAGTGTTCTCTGTACTTGTAATAGATATAACAGATCAGAAAAGCAGTGAGAAAAGAAGAACCTTGAAAGGTTCTGAAAGTGAAGACAAAAGTAAGATATAACACAATTTATTCCCTTGCACTGATGACCTCTCATCTTCCAGTCCTGGAAAAATTAGGATATGACTGATAATGTTATGAAAAAAAAACCAAACCTAGCTGAGGTGTTTTTTTTTTCTTTTTCTTTCTCAATACTATCAGGATAGAGAAGAATTTATTATGATACATGCCAGAGAACAGATCACAATAAATTAAAAGAAGTAGAAGACTGATCATAAGGAAGTTATTTTAAGAACAATGCAGGCAAACTGTTATTGTTCTCTGTATGGAAAATACATATTCTCTCTCAACTTTACAGGCTTTGATCCTAAAAGCTTAGTATGGCAAGATGTCCTGACAAATATATCAATATAAGTTCTAGTATGTTTAATCGAAACTAGAAATGGAAGATTTCTTTCTGAAAAGAGACCTTCCTCTAAGGAACATATCAGGGGACTAGAGTTATGTAATGATTCAGGCAAAATACAGGAAAATACATTTGGGGCAATGTGATTCAAAACTTGAGATATTTCATTTTGTTGGAAAGAGACACTAATGTATTCTTGAACCTGGATGAAGAAGGGGACAAAGAGACATGTCAAATAATTCAAACCCCAAATAAGTTTCTTTTAAATTTCTGTTCTCTGCCTAACATCTAGTGTTGTAGGCTGAAGACAGAATATACTAGACTGTCTGAAAAATTGTTTTTAAAGTATTTATGTTTCAAATTGTTTAACAACTGAAAGATTTATGCACACAAAATCACTTCTAGTTAGAGTATATCTTCAATACTGATACAGAAAAAAGGGATTCCTTTTGTGTATTATACTATTTGGAAGTTTATCTTATAAACATAAGGTTGTTGTGTTGTTTTTTCTATGATCTACTACTGTCAGAGGTTTAAATAACTGACAAACCCTGTGAGCTCCTTTATCAAACAGAAAAAATATGTTCAGATGTATAAATCTCTAAATATTGCTCATGGAAAGCCTTTAATTTAGGTTGTTATATTCAGGGAGTTAGTCCAGGAAGGCCTTGCTTTCCATTCACAGAGTTAGTCTCTCCATCCTTGCCTTCCATTCTTAAAAACATTATAGAAACCAAAGCAAAGTTTTGGGGGTTTTGGTTTTGGTTGGATATTTTTTAAATTATTTTTTGCAAGGCTTTTGTAACAAATCTTTAGCTGCCTTTGCTGTCATTAGTGGTTATAAACCTCTAAAGAAAATAGAGTTTTAGTTCATACTTGGCAGGAATTCTTATTAAACATTTTAACAGTGTGACCTAAATTAGTTTGGGGCATATTGGAGCTAATGGATTTGGAAATCCATGTTTCATAGCCGGAAACTCCAGCTGTCAAGAGTTTTCCACATTTCCATTTTGTCTTACTTGCACATTTATAATTTTTGAGTGAGATACTGGTACACGAGGGCATATGTTCTAATTATTTTGTGAAATTATTTAATGATGTTTTCCTTCTTCTTTTTTCATGGACTTTGTGGGTTTTGTTTCTGTCCAGGCATGATTAATGGGTTTGTAGAACCAATCATCTTTAACAGATGTTTCTTCTTTGCTTCTGAGCAACCTCTGTAGGGGAAGTTCCCTTGCCCAGTCTGAATAACTACTTTTTAAATGATCAGAAATCTTTTGCAGTAACTTGTATTTGAAGGTTAAATATGACATAGCTAATTGGTTACAATTTCCATGTCATATACAATACTATGAAGTACAATTTCTCTGTAGCTCTTGGTATCCAATGAATCATCAGCTCTCAAAAGAGGCAATACATGATATTATCTTAATAGAAAAGATGTATGCACTCAGACCATTTTGACTGCATGCACTTGCAAGAAGCTTTTTTTCTCTTATTTTCTCTCCTCTCCCTGAAAGTTTATTGAAGTTTGTGTAACGTGTGTCCACTATTTCCTATTGGAAAAGAATTATCTCACTGTAGTACCTTTTTACTGGGTTTATTTACTGAAATAAATACAATATTTGAGTCTTGAATTGAAAAAAAATGGTGACTGATTACACTGCTTCTGTATGACAGTTATTTTAGAATTTTCAGATTTGTTTTTTTTTCATTAGTCCAGGAGCCAGAACTCAAAGAGATGTTTAATTTTTTTTTTCCCTAGTAAGTCTGTTGCAGAGACATTGAGCCTCTAAACCTCCAAGGACTCATCCAGCACGTTTTTGTGTGACTTCTCTTTATTCTCACTATCTATGTAAACAATGTGATAAATGCGTTTCTAACAAAATTGTAACAGTTGAATGATGTATTGATCACTCGTGTGATTTGGGGTTATCTATACATAATGCAATAACATAAATTTTGGAGAACACAAAGAGAGAGAGCAAAGAAGAGTAAGTAACATTTTGCACAAGAGAGCAAAAAAGTAAGCAACTGCAGAAATATCAGAGACTTTTCAACAGGGAAAGCAGAACTCCATATAATGGCTGTAGTACTATATTAAAATAAATGAATATATTTCAAAATAACATCCATTAAAGGATTAGTTACTTCTTTTATAGCACTAAAAAACTTCCCCTATTATTCTGTTTACTGAGAATTATACTACAGTACGATATCTAGCTTGTGTGTCTCTTATAAATGCAAGCTTTATCTGCATTTTGAGAAAAGTCTTTAGACTACTGAACATACTAGACACACTTCTGTGCTGTGTGTAAACTGAACCTTCAAGAGCACGCTCTGGCACAGGCAGTGCACATCCTTCCAAATACAGAGGACCCTCTTATGATTCATTTTCTACTGTTGTGTGGTATAAAACCTATCATAATAGTAATTTTGGTACATCTGAGTAAGAATTAGAGACAATGACATGATAGCCTGTGTAGAGTGAAATATATGATGAAACTGAATAATGTGCTATGTATACACACATGCCACTTTGGAAATAAGTATCTCTGTGACAAGACTATTTAGAAGACCTAATTTAGTTCATTAAGAACCTTTAGGAAGAAAGCCATTTATTAACAACACGTTTTGTGCTAATGGCTAATTCTTAATCATTAGCACTATTTATTGCTGCATATAAAACCCTGCTAGGTTTTAACACTTCTAAATTAGCTATGAGTATAGATTGCAGCAGAGGTGATGATAAAAAGAACAAAAGAAGTGAGCACTGAAGCATATCACCTCTTTCTTCCCCAGTTTTCCCTACTTATGTCTGGTGTTCTTGTGTTGTTCCCTCACCCTTCCTTCATCCCGTGCTCCTGACGCTGATTAATCTTGTTTTCAGTCTTGCCAGCCATCCTGGTGTGCTCAGCAGGATTCCTTGCCTTTTTGCAGTCCATTGTGCCTATTTTTTCCTTTGTTCTGTATCATGAAATTGCTCCATGGGTCACTGTTCACACATTTTTATATGCCCCCAAAGTGCAATTATACATGTCTTTGACCCATTCTGGGTCGGATTGCTCACATGTTTTACAAGATATTTGTGTTCAGCTGCGCTGTCACAGTTAGAGAGCGCTTATGCTTTGCTAGTGATTCAGACAAGGCTAGATGCATGCTTCCATTTGGATTTAAGGCTATACAATACCAGTTATATCCTAACTAATAGATTTATTACTCACAGAATGCCATAATCCTGGCTTTTTGCTGTACAGGATCTTAGAACAGGAATGAAGGTCAGTAATGTACCTTTTATGGATTAAAAAACAGCCTGACACTGAAATACTAGGACTACAATAAATCATCAAAGGTAAAGTAATACTTATTGAAGGACAGAGACTTTGGAGATAGGTGTTTCAACATTTTCAAAGTGCAGATACCTAACGTAAGTAAAACATTGAAAAGAGTAAAGGAAATGCATTTGTAACAATTTTTAAGAGACCTTTCCCTTAATAGTAGTATTTTATCTTATATAGATCCTTTTTCCTGCAACAAATAGCTCTGGATAAATATTAGTTATTTTATTAGAGTATGGAGTTTGCAGAGCCTGTCCAAAATTTTGCTTGTGGGATAAGTCGGTGCATTTAGGGGGAAAAGATTTTATCACACAGTAAAAACTTCATAGGATCATACCACCATTGATTAATTCAGAGATCTCTAATCTCCTGCTCAAAACATGATCAAGTGTAAAATTAGATAAGGCGGCTCAGAATTTTTCAATTTAGGTCTTGGAAACTTCCAAAGCCAGAGTGCACAATATTTCTGATCAGCCTACTCTACTTTTCTGCAAATCTTATATTTCCATTAGACTATTTAAATTTCTTTTTTTTCCCCTGAACTTTATGTGAGGGGGGAAAATGCTGCTATTGCAGGAATGTACTCATTTAGAAAGACTCTCTTCAGTTCTACTCTGAGTAGATCTCAATAAAATAATAATTCTTATGAATAGCATGACTTAAAGATTTCACACAAAAGATTGTGTATACTTTGTTTTCTTTAAATTGAGTACCTGTAATTTGTAGAGACCATATTTCTCTGCCTTCTGTTGCATACAGGGAAATAGGATTATATGGGTATATTTCTTGGATCATTTTACAGTGCCTTTTTTCTGTCTTACACTGTAGAAAAATATTTCAGAAGGTGTTTTTACTGGTAGTGGAACAAACTACTTACTCATTAAGAAAAAAAATTATCAAACTGACTGTGAAGTCTTTAATAAAGTGAGCAAGCAGCTGGGACTTTCTGCTTTACATTACTGTTATGAGGATGTAAAATGAATATGCCACATATATACTCATATAAACACTTTGGTTAACTAAACAGTAATTTAAAAATACTCTCTTATAACTAATAGTGGTGTTTTACCCTGTTGAATTAACACTAAAACACTTGCTTGCAAATCTCAAATAGTGAACATTTTGATTTTATAGTGCTGGCAGTAATATCTACAGCAGTGAAGAGAAGCTTTTAGAAGCTCACTTGAAGTGCTTCCATGAATACATAGCTTTAGTGTCATGTGTGCTTCTGGTTATCATATGCATTTGTTCATATCAAATTAGAAAACGTCCTCTGAACTGCTAAATTTGAAGATCTTTGCCCAAAAATTCTAAGGTAACTCTGTGACATAAGTTGCAATTAATTAATTCATGTCAACGATATTTCTACAGAACATCCTTTACAAATACTGTAGCTCTGGTCACAGATGTGAAAAACAGCTTAAGTGTTCATGTTAAAGATCTATATAGGAATTTCAGGTTTCAGCTGCGCTGTTAGCTTCTTGTAAAGTTAAGGCCTCTTTTGCATCAAAATTTATGCTCTGTTGATGTCTCAGTTGCCAAATCACAGCATTGCTTGGGTTTGGAAAAACCTTTTGAGCTCATCTAGTCCAGTCCTGAAATTATTCTGTCTCTTTTGACATGTTTTGATGTATAGCCCTGTGAACATGAACTGAGTTTAGGACCGAATATATACTACTATTCATTAAATAATGATTTGCCTTGTGCCTGAGGGACTTGGGCTCCCTGCCCAGGCTCTGATGCAGCTGCTGCCTTCCCATTGACATGTTTAACCACTAGCAAAGTTGAGCACATGTCCCAGACACACGCTGGGGACGCTGACAAAGCTGGATACACAGGCAGCCACAGACAAGTCTCAGTCTTCAAAAGCAGCCACACATAAGACTCACACCAGACATAAAGCTGGACAGCCACATCCCTTCCTCCTTCTGGCCTGGCAGAGGCAGGAGGTGTGACACAGAACACACAACACTCTTCAGGTTCATGAGCACACATACAGCTACATATTCCCTAAGCACCCACACAGATCCTCTGCTGCCTTACACCCCTGACTGGATCCTGTCCCCTTTTATCAATCCCTTATTTCAGGCATTCTCTGGTTGGTGCAGCTGGATGCTCATTGCAAACATGAAGAACTCACACAGGCACCCCACAAAAATGAGTCTCCTTGAAATTTAGCACACACCCTCCACCCAAAAATTCCCCCACTCTGGACCCGAGGTCTACCTGTTCATAAACACATCAGACTCAAAGTTTGACAGTAAATACACATCCATACCTGGTTTGGTGAAGGTACAGACACTTGCTCCCAGCAGTCAGCACCAGACACATGGCCTCTGGCCATTCAATCCTGCTCCAGGGGCTCGTTCTAAGCCCTTTACCTGTCTCACTCCCCTTGGTTCTCCCAGTAGCTGGTTTTCAGACACAAACTGCTATTGTCTCAGTGGCTGGAGGTAAATTGTGCCTGCTGTCTCCAGTGGCTGATGCTGACATCTCATGGGCTGCAGTAGCTCACACCACAGTCCAAGGGCACCCAACGCACAGCCCTTTTTTAACTCAAGTAGCTGAACATCCAGTACTCTCACACCAGTCCCTCCAATAGTTTCCAGTAAATATTTGCAGAGTCAGACATACACACAGGACAGTTTGACACACTTATGAGAATGTTTAATAAGACAGACAAACTGCAGCAATAAGCACAGAGTTCAGCCAGGCAGGCATAATGGCTGTCACTGTTGTACACATGACCTGAGGTTTACAATACCTTTTGCTGTCTATAGCACCTCTTTGTTCCTCCTTTCTCACTTCCCTACCCTCCCTTCCCATGAGCTTATATAGTCCTACAGATTCCCTCATGCCTAGCTGTGTGATAGCGATTTCTCTCTGGTTTGCCTGTGGTTTCTTGACAGCCCATCAATTAGTGTGACTAGCAAGGTTTATTCCTTGTCGTTGTCTCCATGTTAGTTCGGCCACATTTATGTCACTGTATGTTTAGAATTAGCCATTTTTTCATCCTCCCAATTATGATGTTTCTGATCAGATAACCTTGCTGGAACAGAGATTCTCACACTCTCATATACTCTGTTATATATTCTCATTACCTGTGAATACTGAAATTTGATTTCCATGAGTACCTCACACACATTGTGTGAGGCAGTGACTTCACCAAGAGGCCACAATGCCAGCAGTGGACAAACAGAACAGAATGGTGACAGGAATGGGTTTTATCAACAGTTCAAGGACTGACAGAAAAGATAATACAACATACAAAATCCAGCCAGCAGCCTAAATCATCAAACAAGCTTACAGTGAAGTGACTGATCTAAAGTCAAACCCAGTAGTCTATCCACAGAGTTTGAAACAAATCCAGTGATCATCTGGCAGATTATTATGGCTAAGAGGCAAGCATAATAACACAGCTTCAGTTCTGTTTCAGCCAGGTTTGTGGATGGAGGATACTGGCAGCCAATATTTTTCCAGCATACTGCAGGCCGTGAAGTACAACCCAGTACTGCGCTTAAATAGAGGTCTTGTGTTCATGGGTAGTGTGTTTGTGGGTGGGAAGCCCCAGGTGATGCTGATCAGGTTCCTTAGGTTTTATTAGTACATTCAGAGCCCTAGAAATATGGGTATTACCAGAGAGAATGACAAACATTGCTAAAATCAGTATAAACATCACCCTCTGTTTTACTATTATACAATAAACCAGTCAACACACCACAGAATACAATCAGAATGTTCAGTCATGATTTTTTTCATTGCTAAATTCATGCTGGCTGCTAAAAATCACCCTCTTGTTCTTCATGTGTTTGGAATAGCTTTAAAGAGGAGTTTGCTCTATAATTTTCTCAGTGTCTGGAAGATAGGCTGTCTGGCCTATACATCCCTGAATCTTCCTTTACATCTCCTTTTTCTCCTCTCTAATTATCATGACTTTTCACAAGTGATAGAGAGGAACCTTCCAAGTATTTCAGACCATCTAAGTACATGACATGTGGCCTTAAGAACTTGTGTACATCCAGTTAATTTCAACGATCCATAACTCAATCCTAAATGACCATGTTCTTCATTTCTCTAAACAGTGATATTGGGTACATAAACTTGATTTGTGTATCACATTGAAAACTTTCAAAGCCACATAATGGTTGTGGGGAAATTACACTGTCTGAAATGTTCTAAGGAAATCTAGGTTTTCTAGGATTTTTTCAGACTAATTTCCCATCTGCCTTATGGGTTAGCAATGAGTGATGAGAATTTGCTGTTCTTTACTTCAGCACCTAAAGTGTAGGTTAAATGATATATGGTCACCTAAGGCATTTCATAATAGTTTCCTGTTATAATATCATCTCTGTAATGCAAACAATTCTTTGTGGCTTTCTAATAATTTTTGTTTTATGAGGTACTAATGAAAAAGCAACAGTCCACTTGGTAGAAGTGCTGAGTAAATGCACTTGGACAAGGTAGAATGCTACACACAAAATGGTCTGAAAAAACATCATAGCACTTTAAAATTGGGCAGTTGAAGATAATGTTGTTGGCTTTGCCGTCACTCTTCATAAAATCAGGGTAGTAATAATACCTCTTTCAGAGTGATGTAGTCACAATATATGCTGCCAAATTAACAGAGTATTCCCATACTGTTGTAATAAAAGGAAAAGAGGATCTTTTATTACCTGTGAAATAATAATTTTGAATTTAGAAGAGCTCTAGATTAGCATAAGGTAAATAAAGCCTACAGCAATGCATTTAATGCTGGAAGAACAAGAGAATTGAGAGGCTGCTTTTTAATGGAACATTATCCTTGTCATGAGTGTAATGGGAAAAGTCCATGCAAGTAAAGGTGGTATAAGAATTTATACAAAAATGATGATCAGGTTAAAGTTTCTGAAGCAAATCCATTTTCCTAATCTTTTCATTTCTTGACTTTGAAATCTTACTAGTGACTATTAAAATCAATAAATCTGTGCTTGCTAAGATTTATGGTCACCACTAGTAGACAGCTTTGTGGTTTCATTTTGTTCTAGTATTGTCACCAATGCCCCAACTAATAGAAGTAAATAATTTATTAAGAACTTTTCTTCTGGAGAGGATTCTACATACTCTTATTTCCACCTACCTACTCTCCTTCAATTAATCGCATGACCTTCTATTAAATATACAGACAAGTTGGCTCTCTTGATGTTTTCCAAGCAAAGCAATTGACTCTGCATTGATTTGAAATTTGTCTAATGTTTGTTGAAGTTCTAATGGGAATTCAATGTGTATAAAGAGGAGATCTCAAGGTAATTGCATTTAATTTGAAGGAGAAAGCTTGTAAAAACCCTGCTAATAATATATTTAATGTGAACACTTGTCAAGTTGGCAGTACAAAGCTAGATGGAATTATTGAAGTTAAAAGTGTTCAACTATCATCATTCCTTATTCAAAACATAAACAAGTTTTTTTGTTTTAAGTAGCTTTAGAGAGTGCTTATTTTTGCACATCATTTATTTACATCAATACTCAATTTGTTGGGTTTTTTCCCCTAAAAACTTTATAAAATATGTTTCCTGAGACGGAAGAACAGCTTTTTGAAACTGATTTGCTACTTTTTATGTCCCCATGGTAGCACAGAGCGTATTTTATACATAGATTTATGTGTATCTTCACAGTTGCAGAGGACCCCAGTGCAAATCTTGTACAATTTATTTTGATACTTTGTCAAAGAACAATACATTAAATTTTAGATCATTTTAGTTAAAAGTTTAAAATGACAATTCAATTACCTTTTCACTCCATTTTATAATTATTCCATCATTCCAAAAAAGTAGTGGATGCTTCATGCATCCATATTTCTTATATACAGTGTTACCAGTAATCACCTGAAAAATACATGGAGAAAAAAATTTGTTGACTGCTTTGTCATGTAGTGGGAATCTTAGACTTCACGAACTTTATTAAACTGCAGTACTGAAAAACAAAAGCTCTTCTTTTGCCTCCGGAAGCTGGATTTCCTCTTGTAATCAAATCTAGATGTAAATTTATGTATCTATCAGCATCCAAACAGATTCCCAGAATTTGTGATCTAAGATGCATTGGTAGTTTCTTTAAAATTAAATTCCATTGTGAAAAATTATCACAATTTAGCTAAGAAACCTAAAACTCTTCATCCATTGAAACTACATTGATTTAACAGACTTGAAGAAAGATATATATTAAGATGAGGTACCTTGCCTAAGGTAGTCCAGCAAACAAATCATAATCTCATATATGAGTATTAGACCACAGTTCTCATCACTAAGAACAATATTTTTCATAAATATATACTCAATACTGTTTCTTCAATAATGTTACAAATACACAGATTAATTTCTTTAATCTTCCTATTTTCTTTCTCCCTAACAAAGAAGAAATAAATCTCCTTTGCAACAGAAATCCATCTCATTTAATTAGCTTAGTATTTCTTAATGGCTTCTCAAATGAAGAAAATTAGCAGCCATAATGGAATAACTAAATGGCATTGAAAGGGAAATGCCTGAGAAATTAAAAACATATGTAAAAGGTACAATGGAGACAGCTGTAATTAAAGACTTGTCATGCCTTCAGCTGCCATAGCAATGCTGCAGTAAGAGGATTTACCTTAAAAAGGCTGCAAGCATTTGAAGATAGGGAAGAAAAAAAAACCTAAACCAACCCTTGGAATGTACACTGAACAGCTTAACTGAAATATGGAACCAAGGAGTTATAAGGAAATAAAGAAAGAGGGTAGAAAGTATAAGAAATTGAACATATAAGAAAAAAAGAGAGAATTTCACAAGGGTGAGGGCATCGTTGTTCATAACATGTTTACTTGTCTGAATTTTTACCTAGAATCACTAGTTTAATTTTTTATTTTAATTATCAAAACATGAACAGGAAGAGATTTCCTGTCTGTCAACACATATCTTATAATCAGAATAAGCACAGCAATGAAATGTCACATAAAATTATTTGGCCTTTCCTTTTGATTTATTTTTCAACACATTAATCACTAGATTTTTTGGAACGGAACACAAACCATCACTAACATAGGTATAGAAGGGAAGATTGAATGATAGTAAGATGATAACTTTCCCACTTCCATGAAACATGATTATGAATAGAAATTAAAAAAAATACTCCAGAGAAATGAAATTAATTTATGAGTTGTATGCTGTTTCTCTGTTGTAAGCAAAATTTATTTGATTTTTTATATTTTCATCTACAATTAATAATCTCAAATACTTACTTTGTTTAGTTACAAAGAAAAAATATTTATGATTTTTGGGGAAAAATGATGCATGAGTGTGTGCATGTGTGTTTTCAGAGGCATATGTACATTCTGAAATATCGAAATGGATGTTTTTCTTCCAGTTCTCATGCTATTTTAAACTACCAAGCAGAAAAATGTCTAAATTGAGATAGAATGAATGAATAAAATAAGAGCTTGTATAGATAAAAAATTAACAGACTGATGATAGCTGTATGGATACTGATATGGTAAATGATATCACATTGTTTTGCAGAAAGTGCTGCTTGGTTTGGGCAAACTTGTAGACGCCAAGGTCAGAGTATAAGCACTGTAATCTAAAATATTGAAACAATTACTTTGAAATAACTGATATAAAGATAGCCTACACCTTTATTTTCCTAGTGACTATAGCTGATAACAACTTTGGTAATAGAAGAATTTGTCATTACTTGGTATCCCTAGGGAACGACTGAATAATTTTAATAATTCTTATTAATTTTTTTCATCTGAAGATCTGAGAGTGCTATGTAATAGAAGGTAAGTCTCACTATTTTCTTCAAACCAAAAAAGAAACGAAATATAGGCTTTGCAGCAGTGTCCAGTGGAACTTTGACCAGAATTCAAGTGTGTCAACTCCCTGTTGATGCTCATCTGTCACAGGTTATTCAAATCATCTCTTGTTTCAGTCACCAGCACATTAATTAGATTAAATTTCCATTAAAATCACTAGATTGTGTATAGAGTGAGTTTATATGTTCAAATGGGAGATTCAGTTGCCTAAGATCAGATGTTGAATATAATTTTCTGAGGCACTTTAGGTTATTCAGTGCAATCATATGGAGTTGGCAGACACAGCAGAGGAGCCAGTTTACCTATGATCTTCTGGAGGAGGAGTAAGAGGCCAGATGGAGTAAATTAGGACATCTAAAATGGCCTTAGGAAACACTGTTTAAAGAATGGACTCCTGCTGCAGCTAACTGGGTTCAGAAGTATAATATAGGTCAACTTATCAGCTCACAGTGATCATAGTGGGAGCTTAGATATTTGATGTGTGCATGTATGAAGGCAAACTCTTTTCAAATAATAATTTCACCCAATGCCACCTGAAAAATCAACATTTATCTTACTATCTGCTGAAAAAATATTTTATTATATTGTTCTTACTTTTTGAGCAGAATATTCCCCATTACTAGGATTCTCTATCTTCTGCAAAAGCATTTCAGACTGTATAAATGTCCCAATAATGCCATTCCCACAAACTGTGCACTAAATGTATGCATTCTTGGTTATGTGTGTTTATGGAAAACAAATATTTTGAAGAGAAATATTATTGTACACAATAGTTCAGCCTTCTAATGTACTTTTTACAATAAGTTTAAAATAACTTTGAAAAAGGAACCCAATTTTTTCAGCCTCATAGATGAGAAATCCAAGTCATGCAAGACATTGCTTCGCTAGTCAAAGGGCCTGTTTCAATTAAAGTGAACTGAGCGATTACAAGGCAACAAAATACACATTGCGGATTCTTTTTATGAATTACCACTCATATGTTAACATTAATGCTGTTCAGGATTTCAGAAAGGTTTTTTAATGCTGGTCCCAACATCTTGTTTTGGCTGTACTTTTTTCTCCATCAACTCCAAGTTAGTTAGTTATTCTAAATTACATTAACCATACTGTATTTTCAATGGAAACCTGAAATTTATATGCACAGAAATATGAAAAGGAAAAGAAAAATTAGGTAGTTCTGAAATAATGTGAACTGTCCACTGGGCATTTTTAAACTCATAGGCTCACAGATGTGTACTTGTGGGAAAGGACCTCAGGAGATTTTGAGTCCAGCCTCCTGCTCAAAGCAGGGTCAGCTCTGACGTGAGACCAAGAAGCTCGGGACTTTGTCTAGCCCAATACAAAGAACCTTCAGATGTTCAGATAAAGAAAGTTCTGTAAAAACTATTAATGTTATTCAGTGCTCTCCTAGGAATGTAATTTACAGGGGTTTCAGCACTTATCAACATTTCTGGTGCCTGGATCTTGCCTAGTAACCAACACATTTGAAAGATGGCAGAAATCTGCCTCAGAAGGAACTCTTACAGCTCTCTTAGCATTCTTTGATGCATCCCTTGGGGTTCTGGGAATTGTACAGGTCTAATTGTCTGTAAATCATGACTCAATCCCCATCCACTTCTGGTTGTTCTCCTCGCTGGACCCTTCAACTCATCCCACTGGCCTTGGTGAAGAGTGAGTCAAAGCTCTGCTGTGCCCACTGTCACTAAATACATCCAACCCATTCTGCAGTGATCCTACATGTCCTTTGTTCAGCCCTTTACCATTAACAAAGTGATAAAATATATTCTCGATGTCCTTGCTATCTTTTGCAAGTTCCAAATTTAATTGAGCTTTGGTTCTCTTAACATGATCCATAAATTCTCAGGAAATGCCTTTAATTTAAGCAGGAGAGATTTAGATCAAGACTCAAAGTTTGTCTAATTTTTAAATTACTTTCAGCTAAAAAAACATTGGGAACGACCAGCCTAGATCATTTGATTGAGGCTAATGGGCATATTACAAGCTTAATTAAATATGTAAGATTTACCAAATGGATGCCTACGTTACACAGGTTATTAGCCTTTAATTAGTGATATTTTAGGTTCTTTTTTCTATAAACATAGTGAAGAGACAGCTTTCTTAATTTTCCCTTAAATTTGCATTAAAAAAATGTCTCTCTTTTGAGTAGAAAATAAGGATGCCTTAATGGAAAGCATATAATTTGTTGATTTTAAATCTCCATTACTCTACAATGGATAAACCATACAAAATAAAATTATAACCAATTTGGGATTAATTACACAAAACCCAGGACTTGAAAGGGTGAGGATGGAAAATGGCCAGGTTGAAAATGAGCAATGAAGATCCTTCTGTTGAGTCATAAGGTTTAGAGTGGGCACCCTTGTGAATTTAGCCTCAGACCTGATAAATGGTTTATGTCAGAAAGTGTTAGCAGCATTTAATCAATTGACTAATTTAAGATCTATAAAATTATTCAATAGAATTTCCTGCAATTGTAACAGTGCTTTAATTATAGATCTGAGAGCCCAATTTTTATGCTATATTTTCTATAGTATATTTAAATATAATCACACATTCTCTGAACGTGTTCTACTGAGAGGGGGACTCTGCTTGCAGCCTGCTGCTGCTCAGGATGACCCCAAAGGCTTCACTAAGGTCTGTTGTTTGTAATGTGAGATATTTGACTTTACCATCCAGCAACAGTGGTACCATTGCCCTCAGGCAAATTTCTGGCAGAGAATATCACAAGTCTGTCAGAGACAAATGACTAAATTCACTCTGGTCCTTTGCCTCAGCGCAATTCCCACCTTACCTGTGCAAGAGTTCCATAGGAAGCTCACATTGGAGCATGTTTACCTACAGCAGCTGTGACCCCACAAGGGACCAATGCTGGAGCAGCCTCTTGCTGAAGGAATGCATCCCATGGAAGGGATTCACATTGGAGCAGTTCTTTAAGAACTACAACCCGTTGGAAGGACTCATGTTGGAGAATTTCACTGGCAATCTCTCCCACGGGATTGCCTCCATAATGGAGGAAGGGAAGAACATGAAGAGAAAAGAGTGGCAGAGACAAAACATAATGAAGTGACTGCAACTCCCATTTCCCACCTCCCTGGGCTGTTAGGGGAAGGAGGTAAAGAAAACTGTGAGTGAATTTGACCCCAGGAGGAAGGGAGGGGTGGAGGAAATTTTAACAATTGGTTTTAGTCTTCATTATCCTATGCTGGTTTGATTTGTACTAAATTAAATCAATTTCTCTAAGTCAGTTTTGCCTGTGACAATCAGTGATTGATCCATCCCTGTTGTTTTCTCAACCCACAAGTCACAAATTATTTTTTTTCTCCCCTTTGCAGTTAAGGAGAGGAGTGAGAGACCAACATCAGTTCACATCAGACATCCAGGCAGGGTCAACCCACCACATTTAGTGAAATATTCTCTCACCACTACTGCTGATAGAGTGGATCATTTAAGCATTTCTTAGCCTGTTAAAGTAAGCCAGGTTCAAAAAGCCTTCCCATTTGAATATCTGTTTCTAGTATTACCCATTTTGTTTTCACCCTGTTTGTGCAGACGATAACCATGATGGGTAGATGGGAAGAGCTCCCATCTTACAACTTAAAGTTGATAGGTATTTTTAAGACTCCAGAGCTTGCTCAATGAGTCTTTTAAAAGGGTTTAAGATTCTTTTATGCACACTGAGCCAAATGCATAGGAGAAAATATCTACAAATTATTCCTCAAGATATCAAAACAACCAAAATCTTTACTGGCAAATCAGGGAATTTTGGAAAAAA
The DNA here is from genome assembly GCF_035770615.1 of Melospiza melodia melodia. Taxonomy (NCBI): domain Eukaryota; kingdom Metazoa; phylum Chordata; class Aves; order Passeriformes; family Passerellidae; genus Melospiza; species Melospiza melodia. Next base: position 107,991,637 of record NC_086195.1, on the reverse strand, counting down.
AGTTTAGCACTACAGTCAATCAACATAAAGTATTTCACAAAGCACTAACTTAGCAGATTCCAGTCTATCCAACCTTAAGCTATTCAAACTTCAAGAGGAAGAAATTGGAAGAAGAAGAAAGAGAAAAGAAATAAAGAAAACAATAAAGATATCTACCACTCTTGGTTCAGCAGGGTTCCAGCTGATATAAAATGTGAGTGATGAAGAGTCATGACAGTGTTGGCACCTCATGCTCTGGCTTTAATACCCTTTGAGTTTCCTGGCCCCTTCCCCAAGGTGAGAATTCTGGTCATTTGGCAACTCAGGAGTCGGGTTAAGGGCTTTGGAAGCAAGGTGTGGAGAATTTCCTCCAGCATGCCAGGGTCTGGTGGCCACTGCAGGGCTCGGATACAGTCCCAGGATGGGGAGTGCTGTATGGAGCAGTGCGTTGCCCCACCAGGACAAGACTTGACCTGCCCTTTTCCCCACACAGGCCCCTGAAATGTCTCAACACAGTGATCATTACAGACTCTCACACTACTGTTTTTGCGATCAGATTTTTTGAATTGAAATGTGGGCAGTGGTCCATGCAGTGTCAAATTGCTGCTTCTATTCTAAAAGAGAGGGAGGAAAGGAGAGATATTTACAACTACAAGCAGGAGGAGAGCATACCAGAGAACTGGGTGTCCTGCTCTTCTGACTGTGAAGAGATAGGAGGGAGGGAACTGCTGCTTGTTGTTGTCCCAGATGGTATCTAATAAATTAAACAATCCATCTCCCTCAGCACAAGTAATCCTTGTTTTTCATAGCTCCACCATATGCATCAGCATTTGGTGAGTCCCAGCGATTTTCTGCCCAATTACTGCTTAGTTTGTCTTTACTGACACAGAATTTTGTACCTTCCAATGTCAAAACAGCAGAGGTGATTGTTGCCAGTGGAGGACTAGTGATAAAACATCTCCTGCTTCCAGAGCTGCACATGGAGTAGTTTATCTGTCCAGCATGTCACATACTAATCTTATGATACCTTTAATTTCTGCTTCAAATTCATTCTTAAGGTCCATGAGTTTGATTCTTTGCATTCTTTGTAATTTATCCTGGAATATTAATTAATACCTCAGTGAAAATTTAGAATTAGTAGTCAATGCTTAATTCAATCTTTCCCAGAATTTAAAAAAAGAGAAAATATAGTAAGAAAAAGGAACCAAAAATAAACTATCAGTTTTCTCTTCTTTTGAATTTCAAAAATTGAAAATTCTGTTAACTAAGTTCTTGGAGCCACATTGGTTGAGTTAATGTATGCTTTTTTCTTAGTAAGATTTCTGTTACTTTTTTGGAAGATGAATTAGGCTTTGTATTTTATTTTTATTACTGGAGCCATCCTGTTTTGTGAGAGAAGGTCACATCGTAAAACCTGTGAGAGAAGGTCATGTCTTTTGAGTAGACGTTTTGTCTTTTTTGTATCTCATGTCCTAAGTCCCAATAAAGACAAGTGTCAAGGATTGAGTTAAAGCAGTGGGTGTCTGTTCACACATCTCAGCTGTTGACTAACTTTTTGGCTCAGTCTGGAACTGGCTATCCATGCCTAAAAGTATGGACCTTAAGTATATCACATTAAGCCAGTTCATGTTATTTAGTTTCATCCTCTCATACATGCAAATGCTGAAGAAGAACTGGTCTTCTAAGACCAAGTGTCTCTCAGAAATCCTTCTTTGCCATGGACAGTCTTTTCTGGTAATAGATAACTTAGTAATATGATAGAAGTCCTGCCAGGATCTCTACAGCAACTATTAAAGGCTTGGAGCAGAGGTCTGACTTAGTCCAGAGAGCCGCATCTGAGCTTTCATACATTTTCTAAACATTAATGCTGAAGCAAAAGTATCACTTGCTTGTTTCATGTAAGAAATTTTGTATTACTGTAGCATGAGGCAAGATGCCCGCTAAATTCTATCTTCACTTTTTTAACACCTAGGATGACTGGATTTTTATAAATAGTTCACCAAATAGATCTCTGTGTTAGGTCAGATAGGTTCTATCATTTTTTCTCAAATGTAAGTTGACAAAAAGGTATTTCTAAAATGACATCATGAGTTAGTAGTCCACTTTGTGCATCATAGAGTCATGGAGCCATTCAGGGAATGATCAAGAAGTCTATATTAAATATTTTTGTTGTAAATATTTCTATGTAAGGGAATGTGAGATTCACTTCTTTAAATGTAAACACAAAAATATTCTGTCTAATAGAATTGGTTAACATGATTCCTAAACATACCATTACAAGTAATTATGATAATTTGGAAAAAGATTTGAAATTTGGTTGTAGTTTAAATCTTGTTTACTTCTCTTCTTGATGTGGTGAGTTGAACTTGTCTGGTTGCCAGGTGCCCAAGAAGCTGTTCTATCACTCTCCCTTCTCAGTTGGACAGGGGAGAGAAAATAAGGTGGAAAGCAACACACAAGTTGAGATAAGGCAGTTTACAAAAGTGAAAGGTTGAACATGCACAAGAAGAGGAAAATGATTCAATACTTCCCATTAGCCATCAAAGTACAGCCAGCTCCTGTCAAGCAGGGCTTCCACATGTGTACTGGTCATTCCGGAAGGCAAAGACTTTAAACAACAAGTGCCCTGCTTCTTCTTACTTTTCTTAGCCTTTACATCTGAACCAACATCATATGGTATTGAGTATCCCTTTGGTCAGTTTGGGTCAGCTGTCCTAGTTGTGTCCGCTCCCAAGAACCTGCCCACCCCGTTTATGGAAGAGGGACACAATGCTGGGGAGACAGCACTGATGTTGTGCCAGTGCTGCTCAGCAGAACCCATTGGTGTTGCTGCCAAAACCTTTCCAGCAACCAATCCAAAGAACAGCACTAGGAGGGCTGCTCTGGTGAAAAATAACTCCATCTCAGACACATTCAATATACTTGCCTTCTCTTTGCCTCAAAACCAGTGCATAGATAGTTACAGCCAGCAAATAAAAAGAAGAGATATTTTTATTCTTGTTCATATATCAGAATCTTATTGTATGTTTGTGTCTATTCTTGGTAAGGGAGTCATCACTTTTGCTTATTCCATAGACAAAAAGAGAAAGAATATTGTAAATTCTGTGACATTAATTTGTAGCACAAGTGAAATCATGTCTCGTTTTCAAAGGCTGTTCAGGACAAATTAATGGCAAGGAATAAAACACTGAACAAAATGCTATTAAACACTGAAGGAGCTGTGTTAGATTAAAGACTATCTATAGCACAGTGTGAAATATCATTTGTAGTCTTAATTTGGTTTGGTTTGATTTTTTAAACTCCTTTGAATCCCTTCTCAGAGTGGCCAGAGGTTCAACAGCGCTAAGTGCGCATCCTCCACTGAGTCTCAGAGACAGCATAACTCTAATAGGGGCAGAGTGACTTGAAAACTGCCCAGTGGAAAGGACATGGGGATGCTGGTTGACAGTGTCTGAACACGAGCCAGTGTGTGCCCAGGTGGCCAAGAAGGCCAGTGACATCCTGGCCCGTAACAGCATAGTGTGGCCAGTAGGAGCAGGGCAGTGATGGTCCCCTGTTCCCAGCACTGGTGAGGCCGCACCTCGAGTGCTGTGTCCAGTTCTGGACCCCTCACCACAAGAAAGATATTGAGGTGCTGGAGCAAGTCCAGAAAAAGGCAACAGAGCTGTGAAGGGACTTGAGCACAAGTTTTGTGAGGACAGCTGAGGAAGCTGGGGTTGTTTAGTCTGGAGAAAAGGAGGCTGAGGAGAGATTTTATCACTCTACAACTACCTGAAAGGAGCTTGTAGCAGGGTGGGGCTCTGTTTCTTCTTATAGGACAATAAGAAATGGCCTCAGTTTAAGTCACAGAATGACAGAATATTCTGACTTGGAAAAACTGCACTAAAGGTTTAAATTAGATATTAGGAAAAATTTCTTCACTGAAAGGATTGTCCAATACTGGAACAGGCTGCCCTGGGAATGAAGTCACCATTCCTGGAGGTATTTAAAGATGTGAAAAAGAGACATGATTTAGTGGTGGGCTTGGCAATGCTGTGTTAACAGTTGACTTCAATGGTCTTAGAGGTCTTTTCAAACCTAAATGATTCTATGACCCTGTGAAAGTATTTTATGCACACATGAGCTCTTTAAACTTTGTCCTCCCTAGCAGATTGGTTTTATAAATGTAATTTTAATACCAGCATACTTTCCAGGCCACAGTGATAAAAGTTTTCCACTTCAATTTCTTAATGGCAAACAAAACAATTGTGTTTTCATCAGGTATCAATACATTTTAGGGCCAATATTTGAGTACTTCTAATGGATTTAGTGTTATCACATTATGCAGTGAGAGACCACTACCATTATCAAAAATAACTGTTTCCCCGGCTTTCCTGAAAACACTAAAGAGAATATTTTACATGATCACAGTTCAGATGAATAAACGTGTTATGTTACTGAAGAATGAAGAAAAAAAAAGAGGGAAAAAACAGGAAAAGGAAAAAATAGAGGAAACCATTTGAAATTAGATTCAGCACAAGTCATATCTGGATCACAAGTTGGTAGAGGCAGTCAGGAATGGAACAAACCAGTATGCAGAAAAACTTTAGGGCTGCCATTTTAACATTATAAATATAGGCAAAATATTATTAACACTATGAATATCCTTTTTCAGTACTTGAAAGCTACTGGTCTAGCTCTAAAAATGGAATTTGGAAGGATCACTTTAGATCCTCTAAACTCCTCACGGAGTAGATAGAGTTGTGACTATGGAATGGCTTAAAGAAGAACAGCTAGTTGAAGACTTGAAAATGTTTTGGTACCATGGATTGATACATTTGAGCTTCTACATGCATTTAAAGTTACCTAGCAGATTTAGTTGTTCAAATTCTTGTTGTAGCCTTAGATATTTAAGTATTTAACTTTGAATACAGACTAATTTTTCAGAAATATGGGGTCAGATATCTGGAGATTCTCAGACCCAGACTGAAGGGCCCATGAATTTTGTATTTCAGGAGGTGGTCCTCATCCATATTCAAAAAATGTATTAAAAGGAGGCAGGCTTCATGTGCCTTGCTGAAACAAAAATACCAATAACTAAAAAATACAGAATTTTAGAATCTGAAAAGGCAATTCCTAAGCAAGTACATCAATGTGAAACTTGTTTTGGGGTTTTTTTTAATATCCACTCTCAGATCCCATGTTGAAATATGTAAAGAGTTCAAGATCCAGAAACTTATTTTATTTATTGTGATCAGAGTTCTATCCAGTAGAATAAGACTGCATCCTTTAACAAAATGTATATTATATGCCTGATTTTGTTTTGCGTTGGCTGTGACAGACAAAAGAGGAGATGGTGGTGTTAACAGACGATGTAAGGGTTATGTAGCTCTGGGGTACGCAGGAGCAATCTGGCTTTTCAGGAATATACTGTGTCTTTCTGGGAAGGGTTTGGTTAGATTAGCTAAGAACAAAATAACAATTGCTAAAACTACTAGAGCACTGAAAATAGTGTTGCTTTTATTAGAAATTCACTTCTTTCCTGGTACATAGGACTCTCAATATGCTTTTAACTGAGAGGAGTTTTAAATCCAATTATTCTCTTTAAGGGAAGTTTTGTAATTTTAGTCTGCATTTCTGTTTTTCTCTTTTAATTCAATACAATGATAGAGAACTAGATATAAGTAAAGCTAATCTAAAAAATTGGATTATTCAACTATTTGAGATTTAGGTATTGTTTTCTGTTTCCCATTGCATTGAGCAAGAGGTTGAAATTAAAGCAGACAAAATAGCAAAATTGCCAAGTATGTCTGGTGTTTTTTTCCTTAAAATTGTTTTATGAGAATGTTTATGGTGATCCTTTATTATTTACTTTTGGAATCTGCAAGATAAGTCCTGGACTGGTTATTTCAAACCTTCAACTCTCAAATGTTCTGCTTCACATGGCTTCACGAAGAGAACCTCATAAGGAAATACTGTGGTAAAATATCAGTGTTTAATGGCAAATTACATCAAAATGATTCAGAGAAGAAAGATAATATTATTGTTTTCAGAATTTACTATCTATTTTGCAACATCATTATGCAAGTACAATTAATAATACACTTTGAGGGAGTGAAGCACTGAATCTGAAAATCGCACCTGTCAAGCGATTTTCAACAGCTAAATATAAAACATAATGATGCAAATGAGTACCAATTGTGGCACTTAATTTTTTTTTTGTGAAAGATATTTTCTCTTTTCAAAGCTATGAAAATATTAGAGCATTACTATATCATGGAATGCATAACACTTTATATTATTCTGTAAAATATAGAGCTATAATTTTTATTTTAATAATGTATTATATATTTTTGTTTTTCACAAGTTGCATGGTAATTTACATTAATAAAAATAAGGGCAGGTATAGCTTTTATGTGTTCTTTTGTTGTGCACATATTTAATAAAAAAGTTTCAAAACATTATTTTATGCAACAGTTCAATATGTTGGAATAAAAATTGTCATATTTTAAGTTAATTATTTTTGGAATTATGATAATAGTTCTGGCATTTCAATGCAGAAGGTTCAGGACATACAGGAAAAGGAATACTTTTCATACAATCATACAAGATGTTGAAATATATACTTCTGGTGAAGGTGAGAAACGCAAATTGAAATAATTCTTTCAAAGCCTTGACATTTGTCTGCAAGTTCTTGCATTTCACGCATCATTTCCTACTGCCAGGAGTAACTACAGGTGGTGACATTAGAAGAACACTAAGATTGGTCATTATGGTTGATAGATTGCTTAACCTGGAAACTCTGTGAACTCCCTGTCATAAGGAGGTGAAATGGGATTGCTTTTCCAGGCTGAGCAACCCCAAATCGCTCAGCTTGTCTTCATAGGAGAGGTATTCCAGCCCTCTGATCATTTTCATGGCCCCTCTCTGGACCTGCACTAACAGGCTGATGCCTCGTGCTGGGAGCCACTGAGATGGATGCAGTGCTCCAGCTGGGGTCTTACCAAAGCAGAGGAGAAGGATGTGATCCTTCACATCTGTTGAGCACTGGTGAGGCCACACCTAGAGTCCTATTTCCAGGTTTTGCTACTCAGTACAAGAGACATGAAACTACCAGACTGAGTCCAGCAATGGGCCCCAAACTACATTAAGGGAGTAAAGCACTCTCATAAAAGAAAAGATTGAAAGAGCTGAGAGTGTTACCCTGGAATATGGTTTAGATCTGCTCAGAAGAGGGGCAGTTTATTCTTACAGCTGCAGAAGAGAACACCGAGCACCAAAAGGACCACTTCTGTTGATATGAATTATGCCCAAATGAACCCAGGAGGAATCTCATCAATATCTGTAACACCTGAAGGGAGACTGCAAGAAGATGCAGCCAGGGTTTTTTTTTTGGTGATGTCCAGTGACAGGAGCAGGGACAATAGGCAAGAGCTGGAACTCAAGAGATTCTCTCTGAACATCAGGAAGCACTTGTTTTACTGGTAGTGACTGGCCTTTGGCATAGGTTGTACAGAGAGGCTGTGTAGTTTTCCTCGTTGGAGACACTCAAAAGCTGTCTGGGCACAATGCTCAGCATCTTCTGCTACGTGACTGCTTTACCAGGGATGTTGGACTAGATGATCTCCTGAGGTGCCTCCTAACCTCAAGTATTGTGATTCCATGATTGCAAGAGCTTGAATGATCTAATGTCGAATAAATCGTGACTTCAAGGTTTCAAATAGGATATAAGAATGACTTTTCCATCAGGAGGACACTGCAACAAGCTGTCATATCTTGAGGCTGTGGATTTTCTTTCATAGAGGTTTTCAAGACCGGACTGGACACAGTACTAGGCAACCTAGAATCATAGAATTGTTAAGGTCATTGAGTCCAACCTTTGACTGATCACTGCCTTGTCAACTAGAGCACAGCCCTAAGTGCTAAGTCCAGTCGTTTATTGAACACTTCCAGGAACAAGAAACTGACTACCTCCCTGGGCAGCCCATTTCAATTTTTGACAAGCCTTTATGTGAAGAAATTCTTCTTGAAACCTACTCATATACCTGAAATGTCAAAAAATTCAGGTTTGGACCCAGTTCCTTGAAGAGTCAATCTCCTATGGTAGTCTCTTAAAGGGAGGGAACTACCTCTTTTGGGTTTCAGGGAGTTTCATTCACAGGGAGGATCTGACACCCTATTATTTGAACTATTATCTCTAAACATTGTGATGGCTTCAATGAAACTCTTGTGTTGTACATACACTTTTTGTCATGATTGCACAGTAGGATATTATAGTGATAAGTAATGAAAATGGTCCCAAAAATTTTAGGGAAAAAAAAATGAAGAAAGATTCTACAAAATTATCTCTACAAAATTACCTGGGATGGTAATTACCTTAGTATCTAAAAGCATTATGGAAGCTCTGGGTCCCATCAAAAATTATCGGTGCATTTATGTTTATATATAACCTTATTTAGGTTTATATGTAACAAAATATAATTTTTCAACTTCACTAAGAACAAATATACATGTAGGTATTATTTGAGTAAACTGGAAACATAGTAAATTAAGCAGTTTTTCAGTTTGGCCTATTAAACTAATTCAATGTCAGAATTGTTTTTTACCCCAGTGGCTAGGGCCTGTCATGGCAAAAGGAAAAATGTTAAAATTAATAAGGCCCAAATTATTCTTATAGTTTGTCATAGTTCTGTCAATGAGTAAAACAAAAGGTTTCAATATTATTTTTTATCGTATGATAAATGTGACTACTTATCATATTAGTTAAATAATTGTTTCAAAGAGATAATGATATACATATATCAAAATACTTCTTGTTTTCATGTAACTAATGGGCATTGCATAAACCAGACATAATGTTCCACAGTTTAGTGTGCATGCTTTAAAAGTCATTAATAACAAAATACCTACAGAACAGGTTACCCTAAAGCAGCTCCTGTGTATCAAATAATCAAGTAACACAGTCTGTACTTATAAGCTTTTATGTGTAAGTTCTGTATGTATAGCCACACAGAGACATAAAGCACTCGAGGAGAGAACAAAAGTAAAATAACAAAAAAAGGAGGGAGAGCAGGGCAGGATGAAAAATCTTATATATTTTTAAAGCGAATATTTTTTAAAAAATTCCAGGGGAAAAATGACTAGAAGTAGGGATATGAGAAAGGCTAAAAAGATACTTTAATAATAAACAAGAGCCAAGTGGCCATGTCAGTCTGATTGCTTCTGGGTTTTGTCAGCAGATACAAGATGTGCTGCTATCATTTCAAAGAGTCTTTTTGCTCATACTGAGAAGCAGCTGTTAGAAGCAAAATGAGAGGAGCAACAAAGTTTCACTGAAAAAAAAAGGGAGTCCAATAATTTTATGTTTTACATTTTCTTCTGTTTAAAAAAATAAATTTGTATACCTATTGATGTTGCTCTGTGTTGCTGATGATAGCTCCACAGACACCATTATTTAGTGTGCTTAACACCAATTCAATCAATATATTTTAAGTCTTCTGGAACTCTTGCAGGAATTATTGTTTTCTCACTCACTACCTGTTGCTCTGTGATGTATTCAGTTTTCCTGGGATGATTGTGGCAAATGATTTTTTCATTAATAATAAGTACTGAAGTTTTATTCTTGTGATTAATATTAAACATCTAAATTGCACTAAAATTATTTTTACACATTCTTCTGAAAAAAATCATAGTATTTTGACACATAATTCCAGTCTGCACCCCATTGTAACTGAAGAGATTAGGGATTATCCTTACTGCTAATTGAAAAGCAATGTGTGTCTCTTCTACAGTAGAGTGAAATTAATGCAAAAAGGCTGCTGAAATGAGCAGCCACTGCTGGCTTTGGAAAATCACAGATAAGGTTACAGAAACATTTAGAGAAAAGAACATGATGATCATAGCAGTAATTTAGTAGAAAATAATGTTTTGGAATCATCTGTTTGGAAATGTAGTTTAAAACAAGGTAAAAGAATCAGGTTTTGTTTTGGATTTTTTTTTTACAGACACTTTGTTTAGAAAAACTATCAGAATAGTTCTTTATTACTATAATATTGGAAATGTTAAGTCCTTGTTCTCTCAAGGATGTTCTCTGAAAATAACAATAGAAACTGTAAAACAATGAGGCTTTTAAAATTTTGGAAGTGGCAGAGTACATGAGCAAAACTGACAATCTTTTTAAAACCACAGATTTCACAAAATCACAGAACCATCAAGGTTGAAAGAGATCTTCAAGATCATTTTGTGCAAACTGTCAACCCACTACCATCATAATCACTCCTAACCCATCTCTGTAATACTTCCAGAGTCTGAGACTCCACAGCTTCCCTGGGAAACATATTCCAATGCCTAACCACCATTTCAGTAGCAACTGCCTCTGTAGTTTAAAGTATAATTAAATGCAAAGAAATCCCTTTAAAATACTTATAAGAATATTATAAATTAAGTGTTCGCTTTTTAAATATTTTAAAAATATTTTTAAAATATTTTTAAATATTATAAATTAAGTATTCAAAGTCATGTTGAATAAATAAAGCTATTTTTTTTAAAACACACATGTTCAGTAGATTAACTACCAAATTTTAGGTAATACTTGAAAACCTGCATTTTATAGAATCACTAGAAAAATAATCTGTGAGCTGAAACAATGTAAAGGAACTGGAATTTATTTAATGAGGTATATTAACTTGAAATTACAAGCTATCATTACATAAAGACAAACTGTCATTACAAAATAAAAATAGTGTAGTATTGAAATGAATGCACCAAGGGCTACTCAGTGGCTGGGAAACCAAAGAGAGATTGCATAAATCAAAAGACAGCCATATTTTAAAGAATCAGTAAGATATACTGAAATAAGAAATACATCAAATAAGTGATTCTATATCTAGAAAGCTAGAAAGGGTCATTCATGTATATTAGCTAAAAAATGTGTTAACAAAGAAACCTTTGGCATACAGGTAAACAGACAAGTGTGCAGATTCAATGGAGAAGAGGAACAGAAAAATGTAATAGATATGGAAATATCTTCAATAGCTTGTTACACATTTTTGTTTCAGCCATCACTGAAAAAAAGACTAATTTTAATCACATACTGCACAGCATACAAATAATTTTGACAGGGCGATAAAAATATGGGCCTGAAGGAAGAAAAAATAAGCAACAAAAGTTTTACGTTATCTCAAGTACAACAAAGCATAAGGAAATGACCCTAAAGCTACAGAGCTAGTCAAAAGAATATTCCAAGTAATGCTTGTTACTTTATAGAATTTATAGAAAAAGAATATGCATGCCCTAAGAACTAAAGATAATAAAGTCTAGAGGAATTTTATATCTGTCAGCCTAATTTTTATCTGGAAAATGGCTTATCAATATAATTTAAAAGTCAGCTTTAAAGTAAGAGGCCTAGGAAAAAAGGATAGCTTTGTCAAAAATGCGAAAAAAGCCCATCTTCATTCCTTATCAGCCTAACTACTCTAACCCATAGGAGGAGAAATATATGTAATATAGCTTTTTTTTTTCAGTAGTTGTCACTGTCACACATTATCACATAAGAAAACTTATGAAATATGGTTCAAATATAATGACAATGTCACAATGCACAAAAGTTTGTGGGGAGGAGGAAAATTGACACTCTATGTGTGTATCAGCAATCACAGTCATACCATAAAGGCATATTTTTTAGGCATTGTGTAAGGGTAGGTCCTCACTATATGGATTAATTAATTTCAGAACTTATTTCAGTCTATATTTTCAGTAACCCATTTATTTCAGATATTTTCCTAAAGGAAAATAAGATTTTATCCCTTAGGAAAATTTTCCTAAAGGAAAAGGACATTAATTAATCTTCTTCCTGACTCTTGGATTTGTTTATGTAATTTCTAAAAATATTTCCTAATGCAATTTACTTACTTCCTCTTTGCTCTCTCATCCATAAACATGATATTGAATCCAAGTTTTACTCAATATGGTGTGTTTTATTAGGGATGCTTGAGATTTCATTTCTGTTTTCTTTTTAACCCTGAAATAGGTTCCGTCCATCTGCCAAGGTTGTGTTCCCAAAGTAATCAGTAATTAATCATCAGTGATTTGTGATTATAGGCTTGGACCTTGTCTGTTGTCCCACTACTGCACTTTCAAGGCTATTTCTGTCAGCTTCTGCTTGCTGTTTCAGGAGCCCCTGTTATGATCCCATATTTCTTCAGTAGCTTATAAACTGTGGTTTTATTTACACAGCCCAGCTACTCATGAGTATGGCTGTAAGACCACTGAAAAGTCCACTATAAAAAATATTAGAGCTATCAGAAGGCACACATGCATTTAAGTATTATGTTTTGCTAATTACTGTACAAGCAGTGTCTCATTATCAGAATTGGTTTTTCGTTTTTTCTCAAAAGAGGTCCTTGAACACTTCATATTTTATTATAGTAGCAAAACTTCGTCATCTAACTTCTTTCATTTTAAAAACAAAAGGTCATTACTTTTTGCATTTCTCCACAGGAAAATGTAAAAGACAGGATACTTTCACTTTCTGGATTTTTTTATTTCTCAGATTTGCTACCAGTTAACAGTGTAATTCATCACAAGCTATTTATAGCTAATCTAAACTCTTGATTGAACATTTTATAATTTATTTCAGTGTGTCTAACTTGCATCATAGGGAAATAAATATTGTTTTTTTTTAAGTCATGGCAAATATTTTTGTTGTTTTATTTGGTTTGTTGTTGTTATTGTTGTTGTTGTTGTTGTTGATTTTTTAATAATATCATAAGATTTCTGAAGCCTTATTATAATTATTTTTGGTAGTTCATCTCTTCCTGTGAGTATCAGCACTACTAAAGAAGAAAAAGTATTTCATAAGTTCCTTAAGACGAGTTTTTTTCTGACTTTGAATATGGGACAATGTGTCCTCATTGCCTATCCTGAAAGAGTATAGGTGGAAAGGGAAAGCACACATGTTCTTAGAGTGTTTCACATTGCTAAATTAGTTTCTGTTATGGCCACATTATCCACCCACACTATGGTTCATAGTCCGAAAATATTCCAGAAGAGAGGGAAAAAACCCTAAATCCCTAAATTACTTTTTTTTTTTTTTTAAATTTCAGATGTGGCTTGTTTTAAACTTTATCTGTGCTTGAAAAAAACCATTCCGATGGACTAAACTTGTATTTTTTGTTTCCTGTTGAAAAGAATAATAGAATTGTAGTGGGGGTTTTGCCTAAATTTCCCATCAAAAGACTCCGTGATTAAACTTAGAGATTGATTTTGAGGTCCTCAGCCTGGAAAGGGTGGACCTAGCTGAAGGTAAAACAAACCAGTAAAGTATTTTTAACTTCCTACATTAAATTCCTAATTTTGGCTTTGTATCACCAAAAATTACTTTCTCACTGGTTACTAGTTCTTTGTATTCCTAATTTAGGTATTAGTAAATCAGTATTGTCAGTGACGAAAACTGAAAACTTTTGAATGCCCCATCAGGTGTTAAAGATAATCTTTTGTGTTCCTTGCAATAAGAGAAATGTTAAATGTTTCTGTATGATTTAATGTATAGTAAACCACTATTAGAAAAATAAGAAATCAGCAGGATGTTTAAAACAGGCTCTTCATATGCAGCTTTGTATTTTTGGTTTCTACCTGAAGTTGAAAACAGCAAACTGCCTCTTGATGAAAAGAGACTCAGCAACAGAGATAAAAAACATATCTCTGTAGAACTGTAGCTCAGCAAAAGTTAGGACACCTAGTCTCTCTCTAGGGAAAATGAAAAAAAAAAATATATTCTCAAAATTCCATCTACCAGCAGACAGACCGGGCAGTATTTTTTTGAAACTGGGTCACTGTGAAGTAAAGAACACATCTGAGTTCAGAAGACACTACTGAGAGAAATGTGAGTTTTCCAATGAGTTCAACTAAGAATAGTTAGACCTGGGGTGTCAATTTTTTGCAGTTTGTGTTTTACATTTTTTGGACTGAAGAAAAACTCAACAAAAAATTACCCAAACTAAAGAAGTGAATAGGAATTAAATCTGTTTTGTCATCTAAATGTCCTAATGACAAATTAAGAACAGTAGAATTTAGACACCTAAATTCCAATGTTCCTGTAAATTATACTCCTAAGAGTCTATCAGAATTTTTAGACCTTGGTAGGGAATTTTGCTTGTCCATCTCTATTCATGTCCTGCATATATAAGTCAATACAGTAGAGTGCCAAGATAAATTCAAAGAGCCATCTCTGAAAGTTCCCAGGTCAGGGAAGTCAGTCCAATATATTCCCTTTATCTAGTCTTCTCATCCTACAAATGTAATTATATATTTATTGTAAACCCATCTAGATCAGAATACAAGAGAATGCCATGTAGCAAATGTATTTGTTGAAATCCTAGTAGATTCTGAAATTACTGACAATGGGTGACTGCAAAATATTTCTCTCTCGTACAGCTAAAAAAACCTGAAGATTTTTTTTTCATATCACTTACCTATTGAGAATATTGATTAAGTTGTATCAAGACTGAGAAGAAGGAATATCTAAAACCTTCTAAAGAAAATAGAAGGGTCATAGAGAAAAGAATTACTTAGAAACTGTCATTTTCCAGTTTTAATTCAGGTTTAGGTGATTTGCTCAGTCTCAGGTAATGAACTCAAGCTAAATTCCTCTTCACCAGCAGTGGGGCGTGACAGTGCCAACACATAAATCTGATCTAATCAATTTCTTCAGATGCATTAGATGTATACACAAAATTTATGGTCCTCTCCTTCTTTACAGCTGCTGAACTACTATCTCCTAGCTAAATTATAATGGATTTATTATTAAGGAAGGCAAGTTACTTTTCCTGGGGATAGCAATGCTTGAACAACTAGAACTTAATGGAGGATGTTTATCTGAAACTACCTCATGTGGGAAATGCTGTGAAGTTTTTTAATAATAATAGATAAATATTTTTTTTAATTATTAGATGTCTGTATTTCTGGTTAGGCAACAACACTATTAACCTTTGAATTAGGTCTTTGAAGGCAAGTATATTTGAAGGTAAACTATGATGTTCAATGTTGACACAATTTTGTATGTTTCAGCATGCATACATTCTGGATTTCTAAAAAGTCAAAACCATGTAACTTTTAGCATAAATTTAGCAGTGGAAGATGAATATGTTGTAGATGTGTCTGAGGTTTGTGTTAAGCATGTAAATTAATTGTTTCTTTACCTTTGCCTACCTGAGAATTAAAACAAATTCAGATTAATTTCAAAACCAAGGGGAACTAATGACAAAGGCAATCTGGTAGCTAGCTTTTGAGCTCTGAGTAACATCACCTCCTTTTAATTCGCTGCAAATCAGAAATGTTATCAAATCTTAAAGGCAACAGAGAAGTTGTCACAGATATCTATGACATGATCCAACTACTTATTAAGCTGACTTGATTTCAAACAACTTAGATTTAATTTCTCTCAAGATACAATACAAATGGAAGATCCATGATTTTCTAAGGAATGTCAATATATGTTGCTTATGAACATTCTTCCTACAATGATAATTAAAACCCCAGACACTTACTGTCTCTAGAATGTTTTATATTGAAAGCATATAATTTAGTCCTTGTTTTTATAAAAGAGTCTCTGAAATAAAAAGACAATAAAAACGTCAACAACAAAAATGCATACTATTTTATCTGAATTGTATTAAACCCAGAAAAAAAGTAATTATTTTAGGCATAAAAATGTCCCATATTGTGAAATTCTTAAAAATTTTCATGTTATTCAAGCACTTTAAAAAAGCAGTACCTTTGAATAAAGGATGCTACTTTTGAAATATAAGCTTTTTGAGTTTAAAGATCATAAATTCATATCTCCCTGAAGCTTCCCACTCTTCTTTGTACTCAGATGAAAACAATAGCATAGGTAGACCAAAGCAATTCCACTGAGTGTAAATAGATATTTTACCACATAACTGTGTTTTTCCATCTTTTTTTTCTTTTTTTTTCCTTTTTTCCCCAGTCAGTCTGAAAAATGAATGCCTAAATAAATAAGCTGTGGAAGTATTGCACTGCCTAAGACAGCAAAAAATCCTTTTGAATAGATGGGAGTATTTTCAGAACATTTCATTCTACAAAGAATCCTTTGTTGTTATATGTTGTATTTAGGAAGATGCATGAAATTAGTAATGGTAAAAGGTCAAATATTCAGACTCCAGGAAGTTGCACTGCTAGAAGTAGTACAAATCTCCAATTGAAGTGAATTGGTTGCTACAACAATAAAAGCTGGCAAATAATAATTACAAATTCGGAGTACATATATAGTACATTGCCACTAGCACTTGACAGAACCTATTTGCATATCCAGTTTTCAAATCTTAAAAGCAAGCAGCAATGTCTATGAAGAATTATTACTTCTTGAGACAATGGAAATAAATTTTTGTTAAATGTTTAGTCTATGGGGAAAATAAGACAGGGAATGAGGAATTGATCCATGTAATATTATTCTTTAGGAAATTAATAGAATTTTTGTCTTTGTCAGAATGCTGTGGTCCAACTCTCCTTGCCTGGCTTCATACAATAAGGAATTTGCACCCATAGGCAGGAAAAATACAGTCATAATTCTCAAATTATTCCAGCTTTAGGGGTTTCAAAGAATTTTTTTTTTACCAGAAATAATCAGTTTTCAGAATAGGTGTTATGAGAGCTATGTGCAGCCTCTGCTGTCAAAGGACCTGTCTACTTAAAATCACCTCCACCCACCCAAAAGAGATGATGCATAATTTTGCAAAAACAATAATCTTTTATTATCTATATGAATATTTTTCAGTACTAGACAATCAGTATATTACTGGTATAATGCTAAAAATACACAACTCAATTTCTCTTAGCAAATTTTCATCAATTCCCATAGAAACAGTTTTCCTTTTCTGTGTCTGTAGCTATGAAAAACAGAACAGGAACAGTGAATAACAAAAGGAATAGTTTGGCCATTGCCATTTTTCCATGCAGTTTATGAAGTGGTGAGCATGATTTCAAACAAGATCAATGTGCTTCTGAAGATTTAAAGGCCAGCAGGATTCTCATCCCCATCACCAGGCACAGCAGGGACAGGGCGAGCATCTCCGAGAGGGCCAGAGCAGCCTTGGCTGATTGGATCTGGTTCTTCCCTCCCGCTCCCTTCCCACACAGGGACTTCCTAAAGGCAGGCAATGGAGGAAGAGAATGCACACTGGGATCTCCAAGTGTGACTCTCAGCATAATGAGAAAGTAAGGCACAATGCCAGCATCAGAATCATGCTCCTCCAAGAGAAAAGACAAGAAAACCGTCACAAACTTCACCTCTCTCCAGGTAGGAGGAACTGCGTTACTGCAGTTTACTGCAGTGCTCAAAACCAGAAATTTTTGTAACTGGAGTAATTATACTAGTTAAACTAGTATAACTGGACTAGTATACTAGTTAGAGCACAGATTGGACTGAAAGTTGCAGACTGACAGCTTCACCTGTATAGGTATGTTTCATTCTCTACCTTTGGCAAGATCTTCAGCGTAACAAACAAATCCAATGGCATCAACGTTTTGGGAATAGAAGACTAGGGCACTAGTGAAAGATTGCATTTCACTATAGCAATAGCTCTTTTTCTATAAATACCGCCACAGTTAACCATCCAGAAGCCAGTGAAGATGAGATTGGTTTGTGTTAGGTTTGTATTAGTTGTCACTTCTTCAGCTGGTCCAGTCCAGAACTTTCCTGACCTAGCAGCTGGAGGTCAGACCCATGTTCTGAAACTCAGGTGTGAGCTACAGATGCAGCTGCTGCTTTTCTGTAGCTGATGCAATGGCCAGGGTGCCTGCCACTTGGTCTGACTCCAGTAGCTACTTCTAAATTTCACTCACACACACTCAGATCTCTCCTGTGCCCTTGCAGCACATACAGACACACACACACACACACATACAGAGAATACAGAGTGAGATTACGATTAGATAAAATTAAGAAAAGATTTAACAGGAAGATATAGGAAGACAGGACAGACAGCAGCGATCAAGCACAGAGTGCAGCCAGAGAAGCACACTGACAAGTTGTGGTTTACATACTACCAAAACCCTTTCATATGCCTATCCTCATCTCTGTTCCCCTCTGCTCCCCTTCCCTTGAATATCAGTGGACACTGTCCCACTAACCCACTCCGGATGCAGAACTGCCAGGTTCTCATTCTCATCCATTGCAAGTTCCTGGTTTGCCTTCAGGTTTTCAAAAGCCCATCAATTCCACACAGCTGTGCAATTTAGCATTGTCTCCTATTGGAGTAAAAAAAATAAGAGGTTAGTAAGGCTATTTTAGAATAATAAGAATGAAAAATAACACTAGACTAATGCCTTAAGAATTGCTTTTTTTTTTAAGTTTTTTTTGCAATAAAAGTTTTTTGAGCTTCGGGGCTTTCCTTAATGTATGCTGCACAAGATTAGGCCTTGCTATTATCTTGGGTTGGTGATGTGGGGAGAAAGGGTGAAGTAGAACTAATCCAGGCAGCTAGCAATAGAGTAAGGTAAAAAGTTCTCAGGCTGGTCCAGGGAAGGCTCAGGTTGGACCTCAAGAAGAATTTTTTTCATTGAAAGAGTGATTAAGCATTGGAATGGGCTTTTCGGGTAAGTGGTGGAGCCACCATCTCTACAAGTGTTAAAGAAAAGACTGGACATGATAGTCTGTGGTTTAGTTGACAATGATTGTAGTGTTTGGTTAAAGATTGGGCTTGATGATATTGGACATCTTTTTCAGCCTTAAAATTCTATGATTCTGTTGAAATTGAAAGCAGAAGAATGGAACAATTGTGATTTCTGACTTGAAGAGTTTCCTAGGTAACACTTCTGAAGCTAATACACACTCAGTGTCCTGCAGCTTCATCATTTTCAATGAGAAAGTATCTCAGGAAATAACACTGAGTCTACCATATGTTCATGGTTGCTGAGATATTTCTTCATTTTTCTACACATAAATTTTGTCCCAGTGGAGCTTGAGGACTTGTGACACATTTAGAATTTGCAGTTTGGACAAGGCCACAGGACAACCAGAGCCATCAAGCTTGTAGTACACATATCGCTAGCACAATATAAATGAAATATATAATATATTGGGTGTAAATCAGCTCTGTTGCTGATGACAACAGTCTGTGTAAGTTGAATAGCTTCAGCATGCCCTGAATATGTCAAACACACTATGTTTGTATACACAAACAGGGAAACACATTCAGAGATGGGACTAATGTTGCAGAGGGGGGTGTATGGATACAGTTTATAAAAAATGGATGACACAGAATGCAAACGTACTTAGCTACAATAGGCTGATGACTATATTTATCTTTGTATTCAGCTTTGTGTCTAGTTGGCAGTATTAGGCTTCTAGAAGTTGAAACAATCAGTGACTGATGTAAGGAAAGTGCAAAGATGAAAATATTTTTGTTTCTAAAAAAAGTAAAAACGCCCCATTTTATATATTAATTTTGGCTTTGACTAGTTATATGGTCATTGTGTATTGAAAGAAATCTTTATTAAAAGAGAAAGCTTAATTCCCAGGAATGTTTATTTGGTGCTATCTCAAGAATTTACTGCTTTTAGAAACAAATCTTCAATGGACTATCATGTTGTTCTTGCTTAAAACCTGAGGAAACAATCCTTGGAAGTACTGTTGTACTTGAGTGCATGCTTTGGACAGTGTAGTCTATGTTGATATCCTTAATTTACATAAATGACTATGTACATGCCCATCAACTGAACAATTTCTCATAAAATCTATTTCAGAAGCTAAAAAAAAAAAAAAAATGAAGAAAAGAAGTTGAAAAATGCAAAAAGTGCAACACTTTTCTAGAAGATGCTTTAAACTGCCCAGCATCCTCTGGGGAGTCTGATTACTATGAGACTTATGATTTAAATCTTTTAACAGCAGGTATTAGAAGACTGCTTCCTCTAAATCTATTTTCAGAAAAGATGTATATCTTCTGGACATTATGTGAATCAAAACAAAGATAGAACAAGCTATAAGAATAATAAGTATCATTTAAAAGTCCAGTCTTAGAGAAAAATAGATCATTTAGGAAAAAGAAAGACTGATGTAAATTACTCTCACTATGTGCATGGCTCACATATGACAAGACTTTGTACAGTTTGCAGTCAAGAAACCCAAGTTAAGTGGGTTGCACAGGTAAATGTTACGTTGTTCCATAATGAGAAAAAAATTGTTTACAAATAAAATAACTACCTAAAATTTACTCTGTATATGGAAAATATATTATATTATAACTGATTTGTAAATTCCTAATTTTGTCTAAAAAAGGATGAGTAGATTAATTTCAACATAATTAGATCTTTTATGGCAAATTTTGTTAATAAATTGATTGTTTAGCAGGGACTACTGTTCATTTTCCTTGGGGTATCATTGCTTGCGTCACATTGCTTCTCTTGCTCTCTGAGGTAGCTCCTGTGACCACCCTGCTTAGCTCCTGCCCTCAAGACCTCTTGGCTATGAAACACACCCTGTATGTCTCCAACTTTCTGTTCAGAAACGATATACAGCTTTCATAGCTTGCCTGCTTTTAAACTCAAAATCTTTACATCTACTAAGAGGGTTTTTTTTCCTCTAAACATGGTATTTCTTTTCTCAATCTAGAGGCTTTTACTCACATAACACTTTCTTTTGCTCTGCAAAAGCAAGGGAAACACACTTGGCATGCTACAGAACACTTCCACCATCATCTTCATCTCCACTTAAAATTCATTCCTCAATTAAAAAAAAATACTGAAAAGAGTACTTCTCAAACATATATTTAGATGGTGAGCTAAACATTACTTTACCAAAATACAGATATCCAGACTTTAAAGCTCTCAATATATGGTGATATAGATATACACAAGATGAACTATTTTGAGCCTGTTTGGGAAAGTAAAGTAAGTCCTGTATTTCTTCACAGAAACAAATGCAGAAGGCTTGTTTTTTCAAGATGCCCAAGAATGACTAAATTTCAGATGATTAAAAATAAATAAAATTTCTACACACCATTTTTTGTCAGATAGAAATTACTGAATGTTTCACAGCATAGAATTTACTCCTTTGCTTTGTCAGTTTAATTTCACAGATCACAATGTGGTCTGCCCACAGACAGATGAAATGAGTAGCTTCAAATTAATGATCTCTTTCAATAAATTTTCTGATGTAGTATCCATACTAAGCAGAGGAAAAAAGACAACTCTCTTTTCTTTTTTCTTAGCTATAATTAATGGATATTATGAAGAAAAAGCTTCAGTCATCTCATTTTGAAAGCTTTTTTAAGGGAAAGAAAATGGAAAAGGCAATCTGCTAGGGGGTATTTTATGCACTTGTTTGAAGAGGGTTACATTTGTTCCCAGGAATATTTAAGATAGATATTTTGATAATATGCTATAAAGCTTCCTTTTTTTCCTATTTTAACCATAGAACTGAATGTATGTGAATCTTTCTCATAGCATCCCAGAAGGTTGTCCTAGTTCTTCAGAGCCATCTGGAGACTTCATCTTTTCACAGGTTCTTACTAGCAGACCATCACTACATATTTTCCCTCCAAAAATTATTATGAGAAATATGCTTTGTACAAAAGGAGATCACTGAAGTTTCCCAGAAGATGTGTGACTCTGGGAAACTAGAAACCCAGACTGTAAAGTTTGAATGCAACTCTAGCTGCAATACATGAACAGTGTTTTTTAGGATTTGGGTTTGGCAGAACTTGGAACTAACTTAGGGTTTATCACTGCTGCCCTTCAGCTGTGCACATAAGAAAAAGTGTCAGCAACAGAATTCAGGACTAGAAGGCTATCAAAGTATTGTAAATATTTTCTTTCTCATCTCACTATGAATTCATGATTCTTTTGAAACAGACAGATGACTGTACAAATTCATAATATTTTAGCATGATCATGTCTTATATCTTACCTTCTGGAAAGGCTATTCAAAGAATATTCTCTCAGTCTGCAGTAGGATTTTGGATGTTATTTCCTCCCTGATGCTGAATTTTCTCTTTTCTCTGTGTTGCATGCTGTTCAAATGTCGCTTGGAAAATGCTTATGGTATGCAGTTTACTTCCACTTTTCACACACAAAATAAATTATTAATTCATTTATTTTTTGTTGCCTTATAAGGCATATAGGCCATTGTCCTACAGTAAATTAACTATACTTCTTTATCTTTTATTTAATCTATAATATAGGTAGATATCACATTGTTACTGATCTCTGCACGCTGTCATATCCCCAGATGAACTTATATCCTAGGAAGTCTTTGCAAAACAGGGTTTTAATCTTTGCTAATTCCTGTTCTGCTCTTGGTTAGTCAGAAAGTAGTAAAGAAAAAAACCTCCAAAGGTTTCAAAATTGCTTCCATGCTACATTTCAGCAAAACTTGTATTCATTTTTTTTTCTTCAATGCTAAGGACAGAATCTCAAGTCTCAAAGATATTTCAGGGGAGGCAGAGATTAAAAGGATTTTTTTAGCTGGAAATAAGTAATGTAGAGCAGCAGAGAGGGCAAAACCTGTATGAAAATACTTAAATATTTAATTGTACAGATTGGAAGAAGAGAGGAAATAATAGAGAAAGAAGAGGGAGAGGGAAGGAAGTGGAGGAAGGAAGTGGCAGAAGGAAGTGGCAGAAGGAAGGAAGGAAGTGGCGGAAGGAAGGGAGGAAGGAATTGGCGGAAGGAAGTGGCGGAAGTGGCGGAAGTGGCGGAAGGAAGGAAGTGGTGGAAGTGGCGGAAGGAAGTGGCGGAAGGAAGTGGCGGAAGTGGCGGAAGTGGCGGAAGTGGCGGAAGTGGCGGAAGTGGCGGAAGTGGCGGAAGTGGCGGAAGTGGCGGAAGGAAGGAAGGAAGGAAGGAAGTGGCGGAAGGAAGGAAGGAAGGAAGGAAGGAAGGAAGGAAGGAAGGAAGGAAGGAAGGAAGGAAGGAAGGAAGGAAGGAAGGAAGGAAGGAAGGAAGGAAGGAAGGGGAAGAGAGGTCACATAAGTATTACTTGTTTTAATTGCTCATTTTCTGCTCAGAAAAATCAACTTTCATTGATTTTCATCTCCAAATTTTCTCCAGGTGATAGGATACTGCTGCTATTTTTCAACACAAGACTGAAAATCTTTTTCAGCAACATTTGCTTGTTGCCTCTGAAAGAAGGTTGTGAGTCCTAGCCAAAGCTTTATAATGCCCTAATTTTTCTCATTTAGTGACTCTCTTTCAAATTTATTAATTTAAAAGAAAGTTAATAATTTTATAGGATGTATAATAAAAGATTCTTCTCCGCAGGCATGAAGAGCAATGGCAAACAGTGAAATCCTTATAACCTAATCAGAGAAACAAGAACCCTGGTTCTGCTCCTCCTGACAGCTTCATGAGTCAGTATGATCCCCATTACCATAAGTAAATGGAAGAGGTTCTTCATATCACGTCAAAAGCTGTGAAGAGTTACTGCCTAGTGATATGGGTCATATTGTAAGATGCAGGGGAAGTGCATTTTGGGATTGTTCAGGACAACTGGGATATTTAGAAGAAGAACCAAAGACAGGAAAAAGGACATATGAAGGTTCTTGGGGGGATCGTTCATGAGAAGATTAATGGGCAGAAGGTATAGCTCTGTGTGTAATAGGCTTCTTGTCAGTACATATGTCTGACCCTGTTCTGCACACGGTGAACAGTTTTTTCATCTTGAATTCCACTTCTAATTATTTTCCTGAGTGAGATTTTCTCACATATATTCAGTGTACCTATGTGTATGCATGTGTGTGTATATTCAGAGATTTATATGACATCTGATGCACGAGGATCATGGGGCAGAGGGGACAATATTTCTCTGATATGAGCAGCGGGAACAAAGGGAAGGTATATACAGTGGTGAGTGATCACTAGCAAATATCAAGTCAGACTAATCAGCCAGTTGGATACAGTTCTGGGGAGCCCTTGGGCCAGACCAGATAATGAAGAGAAGAGAGAGCCTGCAAACTGGCTACTGGAGGGACCAGTTGATCTAAAGGGACTGGTAGAGAGGCTGTTGGGTCAACTGAGAAACACATTTCCATGTGTGTGTTCACACATGAGGCAACTGGAGACAGGAGGATCCAAGGGGATGTATGTATGTGTGTGTGTATATGTGTATGTGTGTGTGTGTGCACGTGTAGGTGGGAGGTGTGTGTAAAGCTACGCACATTGACCTGCAGACATCTGTAACTCTCATGACAAGATGTCAGCAACAAGATGCCAGGAGAAAGAGGATGGAGGGACAGTCTGGGGATCTAGCAGAAGACCTTTATCCTGAACTGCCCTAGCACAGAATGGATCAAGGCTGCTGTCGCTGTTTGTGTGTGTATGAGTGCTGTGTGTCCTCTGTTAATTTGTTCACTGGCTGTACTTGTAGTGGATGTGTATTGCATAGATGTGATTTTGTGTGTCTAAGGAGAACATAAACTTGCCCTCTCTACTGGTGGGACTTAGGGTCAGGGAACTGAAAAATCTTGCCTTCTCCCAGTTACCAGATTCAACAATACCTAACTAAATTTAACCTCTATTTCATCCTAAGTGTCAGATTGTGTCATTATTATAATTTTAAAATTCACCATAATTGCTTCATATTCCGTGACTCACAGAAGAAATTAGCTAAAAAAAAGGTTTAAAATTTTATTTTCAAGAACATAAGCCACAAAAAATTATTTCTGACTTTATACATACATACATATATATATATAAATATACACACACACACACACACACACACACACACACACATACATATATATATATATATATATATATATATATATATATATATATATATACACATACATATATATATTTAAAAAAATGCACAGCTTCTTTTTGTAGATTTACCTTAAGGCCAACTTTATGTAGAATTCTACAAAATAATGGTAGCAACAGTCCAGAAAGAAAAATCTGCACAAAACTTCAAGGAAGACAAATATATTGTGCCTTTTGTAGTAGGACATGCGCTTTTACGTATGTTCCAGTGACAGGGAAATAAATAAGTATTCAGGTGTTGAGTAAATAAAGGGTCCCAAACTAAAAGGAAGACAGGAATTTAAAAATACAGACAGAAAGAAACAAGGAATAATTAACACAGATTAAGCAAGTACTTGAAATTGTTTGTTATGCAAATTTACCTTGCCGATTTCAAACATTACTCATTAGGGATATGTTTAATGGATCGGTGAAGGTGTTGCAAATTTGGACTCCTAAGAGCTAAGAGCTGCCTGAACTAAATCTGGAAAATGTCAAATGTCTCTCAAGTGGAAAGGATTCCAGCAGTTTTTACCGTCCTTGTCAGCCACATGGACAGTGGGATTGAATGCACCCTCGGCAGGTTTGGCTGACAGCACCGAGCTGTCTGGGGTGGTGGACACGCTGGGTGGGAGGGCTGCCAGGCAGAGCCTGCTTGAGAGGTGGCCCCATGAGAACCTCATGACAGCCCATGAGAAAGGTAGGACATTCAGCAAGACCAAGTGCAAGGTTCTGCACCTGGATGAGAGCAGTCCCAAGCACAAATATCAACTGGGTGGTAAACAAATTGAGAATAGCCATGAGGAGGAGGACTTGGGGATGCTTGTGATGAAAAGCTCAACGTGACGCAGCACTGTACACTTGCAGGCCAAAAAGACAGCAGCATTCTGGGCAGCATCAAAAGCAGTGTGACCAGGAGGTGGAGAATTGAAGTGATTCTCCCCCCCTGGTCCACTCCTGAGAAACATCACTTGGAGTATGTGTCCACCTCTAGAGGTGCTAACACAGGAAAAACAGTCACCTGATGGAATTAGTCCAGAGGAGGGACATTAAGTTCATCACAAAACTGGAATACTGTCTTATGAAGCTGCAAGATTTGGGGCTGTCCAGCTTGGCAAGGAGATAAATCAAAGGGATTTTATCCAGGGTATTGCTCAACCCATTAAAACATTTAAATTGGTCTAAGCAGAGTGAGAGATGCCTGTGGCAATGTGCAGGACAGTGCAAAATCCATACTGGAAGAGTTCTCTTACACAAATCAGTTCGAAGTTTTATTGTGGAGGTCTGAAGTGTAGTCCATCACCTTGACTGACATCTGTTCATGCCCACATATTCACATTGTCTTGCTGATGGTGACTAAACCCCTAACTAGAATTTTCACACTATAGTCTAAATTGAGATATGATGCTAACAAGACAGTAACAGTATATGTTTTTGTCTGTCAATTAACACATATCTTCTAATTTTACAGTGACATCATATTAACTATGGAAATTAATGGACTTACTCTGATATTGCTTATGATGGCAGAAATATGAACAGGAAATTTTTACCAGAAGTTTGTCATTATTTTCTAGGATTCATTTTCTGCTGCAACATGAGTTATTTATCTTACTATACTTTACAAAGCAGTGGTAGGTAAAGTTTAAACATATTCATAGATTGAAATTTCACTTTGGTTCATTGTGTAAAATTGGCATTGTCCTTGGTGTTAATTTGAAAAAGAAAAAAAATAAAAGAATCTAAGTTGCAAACTTGCTTACAAAACAAATGTGCAAATATTTTAATGAAGAAAATCACTAATGCAAGTATGAAAATTAACTGCTTTGGTCCCTAGACAGCACTTGGACTGGCACAAACTAGAGCAGAAGTGAGATTACTTTACCTAACTGCAGACACTACATGCAAACTGAAATTTTGTGGAACATCACGGGCACATCTTCATGTTGAGGATGACAGGAAATTTTACCATAAAATACTGAAAAAGTCATTCCAGGGCAAAGTAGCTGAATTCTTTAAAAGAAGGAATTAAATACTGTATTCATTAAATCATTGTTAATAAAATAATTAATTTTAATTAGACTCAGACTTAGAAATTAACATATGCATGTTAAGTTCAGAAAGTATGCATAGACTTTCTCACTTCTCTTCTTCACTTTTTTATTAAAAGAATCCATGTGTAGAAAGTCCAGAAATGCTGATGTGATAACCAGGATTGGACACAGTTTCTGTTTGCTTGCTAGCATTGCAAGTATAAGTGTTGCTGAAGGAGTTGTTGCATGGTAAAAGACATGCAGAAAACAAAAATAAAAAGCCCCATTTTTTTTCAACTAAGGACTATTATCCAGACAGCAGTTATTTGGGTTATTATTAGTACCTATTCCCAATACCTTCAAAAATAGTATATACATGTTCTTGTTAAACATGTTATACATGTTCTTGTTTTTATTAATATAACTTTAAATAAAGGGTAAGTACAACCCATCGTTGTGATAATAAACACACAATAATCACAAATTATAAATAAAATTGATCTGTTTTTTGTTAAATCTTTAGTTATCAAGATCAATTTTCATTTTTTTTTTATACTGTAGCTTTAGGCATGCTGTCAATTTCAATATTTTTTCTCTGAAATTATATTTCATGACTGAAAAAGCCCTGTATTTTATCCCAGGCATTTCTTCAGTCTTGTTTTATGACCTTTATGATTTTACCACCTTTTCTGTCTGTACTGTAATGAGAATAATTTTAATATTTCCTTTTTTCTTGCCGTAATAAGTGAGGGATGACATGGGAGAGAAAGAGGCTTGGGCTGCCGAACTAGTTAAAGCACTTTAAATGCTGGCTGAGTGAAATACTACAAATATATGTATCACCATCTGCTTGCTTATTGATCTTATTGGTAGCCCTATTGTTGTCTTTTCAAAATAATTTGGCAGTAAAGGTAATATTTGTTTCTGTACTAGCACACATATTTGCCCCTACCATGACATACTTAGCAAAGACTTGTGCATTATCTCAGCATTTCACCTGCTCCATGCTATCTCAGAAAAAAACCCTCTGTCACTCCTCCAAACTTTTCATTCAATATAACAAAAGGCTATTCTATATATAATATATAGATATAAAATGTATAAGAGCTTCCTATTTTCCTTACCTAGCAGTACATTATTTTAGCCTACTGTCTCTTCTTTGGTCTTTTTTTAACTAGTGCTTGCTTGGTTGGTAGCTTTGCCCTTGGGCAAGGGTTTGATGAGCTTGTGAATGGGCATGATGCCATCCAAACAGATGTGATAGAAAATAATCAGCCAACAGGCCCTCTTGTATGTATAAAACATATTTGTAAAGGGCAAAATTCTAATCTGGAAATGTTCAAATACCTGCTTGCACTGTGCAGTATATGGATGAAGGATCTACTATTGTTGATCTATTTCTGAATTCAACTTAAAATCTTTGCTTTCAGGGAAAACAAGGGAAAAGTTTTGATATCACACAGAGGAGCACTTTATACTATCAGAAATAAAAATCATCTTGCTAGTAAAGCAAAGGGTTTCCCTCTTCTTTTTTTTTTTTTTTTTTTCTGAGTAAGAAATTTCATGCAGTGTGCCAAATCTGATTTCTAAACTTTAGTTCAAAAATAGTGAGTTACATAACAGTTTAAGCATTCACCTTGACTTTCACCCATGGGAGGGACCCAACGCTGGGACAGGGATAGATTGTGAGGAATCCTCCCCCCGAGGAAGCAGGAGCAGCACAGACAGCCTGTGATAAGCTGGCCCTCATCCCCCATCCCTCTGCACCACTGAGGGGGAGAAGGTAAAAACTCATTACTAAATTTGAGCCTGAAAATAAGGAGGGGTGAGGAGAAGGTGTTGTAAGAGGTAGCTTTTATTTCTCATTATTCTACTCTGATTTGATCGGTAGTAGAGATAAATGAATTTCCCCATCTTGAGTCTGTTTTGCCTATGAATGTAATTGCTGGGTGATCTGTCCTTGTCCTTATGTCAACCCAGGAGCCCTTTGCTGTATTTTGTCTCCCATGTCCAGTTGAGGAGATGGAGCATCTTTGGTTGGTAGCTGTCATGAAGCCAGGATGAACCCACCACAAGATTTTACGAATGAGATAAGGATGTCACTAAAATGTTAATTTAATAAATAATGAAATAAATTGTGGAGAGTTCAGTTCAAGCATGGCTTAAAGAAAAAGGCCATGAAGGCATACAGTGAGAGAAAAGTAAAAGGTAGTTGTAAAGCAGTTCCAAAAGCAGTTCCCAGCCTGATTTCTATAAACAATTAGACTTTCTTAGGCATCACTTTATAAACAATAAGGTTCTCAGACAGTCTTCCCATAACAAGCAAAACACCCTCTCTGGGAAAAGATGGCACCCTGAGAACAGATGTGAAAGTTTTGGGAACCTTTCATATCACAGTGGGAACACTGGTTTTGTTTTGTGTAAACAATTATCGGTATTGTAAAACAAAAGGAGTGGTTAGAGTTTTCTCTGTTAGCTTATCATGAACCTGGATTTTGGAATATGCATGAAATTAATTAACACTGTTATTTAAAGGACTGATCAATCAATAAATTGGAGTTCGATGCATTAAAGGATGGTCGTCTCCCCTTCACTTCAACAATAAATAAGATTGGATGGTGCGGTGGCTTGATTTTCCATCAAAATGTTGTACTGTCATTACATTTGCATTTATGTGCATAGGATCAAGATGGTTCTCCTTTAGTCCTGATTTTGTTTGTTTGTTTGTTTGTTTGTTTTTGGTTTTTTGGGGATTTTTGGTTTTAGATTTTTTTATTTCACATAAATGTTTGCCAACCTGGTCCACTGCTTCCTCCCATGACTGTGAGTCATCTTCTCCCTCTCTTGACGTACCTTTTTCAAAACTCTCAGCACCAGGTTGACCAGGTTGATAAATATTTTTCCCTACCTGTAGATTCATAACTGAATTGAATAAAAAGGGATAACTGAACAATTGAAAAATAAGGATGACTCATCATACAGGCCATAAGCATCTACACCTAGACTCCAGAATTTTCAAATCTCTAGATTGTTTCCCAATGTCTCAGTAGAGTATTAACTTCAGAGTAGACTCTAGGGTTCCAGCTTCAGCTGTAGCTGAGTGTATTCACTATCGCTGTTAATTATAATAAGATTTGAGAGACCTGGATATCATGTAGATTTTTTTATTCAGTATTCTCCTTAGGTGCTCCCAAAGCATGCAACACCATCTGGAGTGTCCTAAATTATCCACCTTGACCTCCAGCTACTAACTTGGAAGGATGTTGATATATCCTTTATAATCTGTGCCAAATCTGCCCTGCTTTCTAAGGCAGGCTTCTCCTATCCTGAGTAGATATGAGTAGATAAGAGTATATACTGAGCATAGGAGTAACCTGCCTAAAGTAGCTGGTTTGAGCTGTTAGAGACCTAAATCCCATACTTAATGTTTTCAAGGGCCTAAGAACTAAAGTACAGCTTGGAGATATTATTATCCTAGCACTGGGGAAGAAACTGGGAGAAATATGTCCTTGTTTATTTTGCTTTAGATATATGTTCTCCAGGAACACAGAAGCACAGTTCCAAAGCAGACACAGATCTTCAATTGCTTGCTCAGCCAGCTGCATACATCCTTCACATGACTGAGGCACATGGAAAAACTGATCATTTTAGGTGTAAGCGCTTGTCATAGGCATTTGGTTGCAGTAGAGCATGAAGACAATAATGAATATAAACCCATGAGACAATGGGCTTTGTAAGTCCCATGCAATACAGAACAAGCAGCATGTTTGGTTATTTGGGTTTTTTTTGTGAGTAGGGAATCTTACAATGATGCAAAATACTACCAAGCAACAGAATAATAGAAGCACAGACATAAATTTTATTTTTGCTTTTTCAGTTAAAAAAAAATCACTGACCACATTATAGTTTAGCACTTACCTAGCATTTTAAAATTCTAAATCTCTTTGCAGCCCTATTTCAATATTTGATATTGTCATTAGCTAATAAATCAGTAGAACAGCTGTGATTATTCCCACTATTGATGTAATCTTAGGACCAGCAGATATTTAATACTTCTAGTCTGCATTTTGCTTGAAAATGCAATAATAAAAAAATGCAGTTTCACTGTCTCTCAGGTTCTTCTATGTGTTACTAGATAAGGTAAACTAATGAAGAAACAAAGCCTAATGGTTTAATCATTTCACTTTAGAGCAACATTTCATTTTAGGTGAGATAAAAATTAAACAATTGTGTCTAGGTACATTTTTGGTGTCCAAATCAATGTTAAAAAGAATGACATGCTTTCCCAATTGATTTTTCATACAAAGTAAATATATTTGCAATGTTTGATCACTAAGTGAGTAGCTGAGTATGGATTTGATTGGTTTTTATGGAGGAAGTTTCTTTTTCTGACATACAAATACAATGTAAATGAATGATATATTAGACCAAACCTTTTAAATCAGAATGTCTTCTCTTTTTTTAATTTGTTGTTTCATTAAACCAAATGGCAGAATATTTTTTGACCTCCAAATAATTTGTCAAGGTTTGGGCATTCAGAGTGGACTTCACTAGAAAAAAAGAAGTGAGCAACCTTAAGGAAAATACCCCAAACACTGTGTTTCATGATAGTTCTGTCTTAAGAACAAAAGTTCCTATATGAAATGTAGATGAAGCTTGAAACCTTGAGTATTGCTATGAAGCTAAAATGTCATTCTTAAGCTAACCACAATAAGCAGCAATGCCTTCATCAGAAGCAACTCTGCAACACCTTTGTTCAGTAACATTTATGAAAACATCCAGTTAAAAGAACTTTTGTTCAGTCTTATATGCATCTTTTTCAGTCCATTTGGACAATGAAGTAGTAATCCAGTGATTTTTTTTTTCAGGAAAAGAACTGTGTCATTTATCACAAGTGGAAATGGCTGAATCATAATGTTTTGTCATTATTTATTGGCCCCTCTCAAACTCATAAATCTGCATTCTTAGCTCACAGTTCTCTTAACCTTTAACAGGTTAAATACTCACAGCCCTTAATTCATTTCCCATTTCAAAGCTTTTGGATTTTTGGCAGACTTTCTAGATCCCTTCTGCATTGAAGAAAAACACCCACCAACTCCATTCAGTTATTCTATTTCTTATTATAGATTTTAATGCCTGACAAGAAGTTAATCCTCCTTCAGCCAGAGATTCCATGGCTGCTTAGAGAGTGTTAGTATAGACATTTATATCTGCTCTTCCTCTTGTGTTGCAACATTAAATCTGTATTGCCTGCATCCCACAGAGAGCTGTTAAAATCGCTTTTTGTGCATTTTAAGCCTATAGGGTGATGTGTTGTAATAGTAAATCATTCTGGCCAGGCTCACTGCAGGCTGCTTCCTGTGTAGGTCTGGTATGATAAAAGCAGTTAAATGAAATATAGCTCTGGTCTGAATTGAACAGAATTATCAAAAAAAGGAAAGGCAGAGGGGAAGATATTGCAAGTAATACCAATCTCACCTTTCTCTCTTCATTGTCACTGAGATTGAGTGAATTCTTAAAGTAAGTATAGGAAAAGCCACCCAGCACTTTACAAACTTTTCTTTATCCCCTTCCCTCCTCAGCACACCACCGAGATAAAGGCTGTTTTCCAAGCATCCCAAAAAAGTGGATTGATGTACTACTGGCAGCTCTATAAGAGAACAGCAGACCCCAAGATGTACTTTGCTGCTGACCTTCATCAACAATAGAGTCACCATGTCAAGGGTCAGGAATCATGTATCTTTTACTTTTTCGTTATGTACATTGATCAAAGGATTTACCAGATTAAGTTGCATGTCAGCAGAAGAAACTGGGGGCTTAACAGGGAAGAAAAAGGTAAGGGGGACCAAAAGATTTGAAGTCCAAAACCTCTTTTTATTATATCTGAGGGCTGACAATATATCTTTTTATGCATTATTTCTTCCCATTTTTATTAATGCGGTAGACTTCCTTCTTATCCCAGTTTTAGTATTTCTTTGCTCCATGTCCCTCTAGAAACTCTGGTTTCATTTTCTATTTATGAAATGTTCTGTCTGAAATAGACTGCATCACCCAGCATTTTGGAAGCAGGAAACCTCTCTGCCAGCCAGCCACATCCTTTTAGAAAACATCCAGTACATACTAAATAAAGAATTTTAATTTCTAATGCATTTGGTTTATGTAGTGATATTTTACTAGAGGGATGAAGGCTTAAGCCATGACTTCTGTGAAAAGACTCTGGGAGCTGCCCCTGTGTCCAACATAATTGATTTCAAGATGGACCCTTAATTTGTCAAAGCCAAACCCATCAGCAATACTGGTGGAGCCTCTGTGAAAACACATTTCAGAAAGGGTAAAACCTGCTGTGCAGCAGCTGTGTGAGAAAGGAGTGAGAAAATATGGCAGAAACTTTGCAGACACCAAGGTCAGCAAACAGGGAGGTAGAGGAGGTGCTCCAGATGTCAGAGCAGTGATTCCCCTGCAACTGCTGGTGCAGACCGTGGTGATGCTGCTGTGCCCCTGCAGCCCACAGAGGACCAGCATGGATTTACCTGCAGCCCATGGGGGATCCCACACCAGAGCAGGGGAATGTGCCCTAAGATTCCACATAGCAGGAACAGCTTGTGCTGGAGCCTGCTCCTGGCAAGAACTGAGGTGTGTGATGAGTATACACAGGATCAAGTTTTCCTGCAAGAACTAGGGGCTTTGGGAAATCCATCCCAGAGCAGTTCTTGAAGATCTGTAGCCTGTGGAAAGGACCCACATCATACTATGAGGTGACTACAACCCACATTCCATCCATCCTGCACCACCAAGGCAGGAGGAGGTAGAAAATTTATCAGTATGATTGAGAGAGGGAAGAAGAAGGGGATGAGAAAGGTTTTTTTCAGTTTTGTTTTATTTCTCATTATTCTACTTTGTTATTAATTGGCAATAAATTAATTTACATCAAGTCAGATTTGTTTTGCTAAACAGATGGTAAATGATTTTGATTCACAGCTTTTTTGCCATATTTTCTTCTCTTTTCCTGGTGAGGTGACAAAAACTTTGTCAACAAGGGCGAGTTTTGTTATAGTCATGGTAGTATGAAAAAGAATGAGCACAGGTGTATCTCAAAACTGTAGAGTATGTTCTTAAGGATGGGATTACTATGAATGCCACAACAGTCAAAGTCAGTAATAGACCAAAGAGGCCCAGAGGAAAAAAATCTGACTCATCTTCAAGAATGCGGGTGGTTTTAGGTTTTGGCCTATTTAAAAAACAAATCCATCTTTAATGGAGGAAAAAGATCAGGAAAGAAAAGAGCAATGTGGAAAATATATTTTTCTGTGATATGCAACATTTTACTCTGACCTGAACTAACCAGTTTGTTTTTTACACACACAGAGGATTTCTGATGGAGCCCTAGGTAATATTTGGAGAAAGGGGACATCTCAGAACTCTAGAGGACCAGCATAGACAAAAGGCATTTGAATATTGTAGAAATCACCCAATTCTGCTAAAATACTACAACTATGATACTAATTGACCAAATGGCAACAGCAACAGAGAAGGAAGCAATGTAAAATCAACTTTTATGATCTCTTTCTTGTGAAATCTGTGCAAGATCACTGTGTCTTTAGTCCTGATCTCAATAATTTTCAGAAGAGATGGAAAATTAAAAAAAAGAAACAATATTGAATACATAAAAGTTTTAGTGGTGGATGAATATATTAAATAATAAATTTTCCATCTAAAGAAGTAAGAATTTCAATTTCTTTTAGCTCTGAAAGAATGTGCATTGTGTTTTGAGGGTAAAACTGTTTAAACACATTGTTTCCTCTTTGTTTTTATAGCACATTTTTTTGGTCAAATTTTGTTATGTTTATTATTGTAGGAATCCTTAAAAATGTTAAAAAAATGTATTCAAATAAGCTTTCATTAACCATACAGGAAGTGAGGACTTTGTATCTAAATTACTTCAAATGCAAAAAGTGAAATTTATTCTTGCAGCTTCGCTGTTGCTATGATTGATGGAAAGTTTCTTTGTAGGAATAAATGCTGAAAGTTTAAAGGAATTTTCTTCTTCATCTTCAGGAAACTTGCTCAATTCAGACTTGTCTGACATTTTACTGATATTTGATTTCAAAGAAGAATAAAAGAGGACTTCTTCCTCCTGAGTACTTCAACAAATCTGACTTTTAACATTGGTTCACATCTTTTTAATTCAGGACTTGATTTCAAGTAATTTATTCAAGGCACTAATGACTCTGTCTTGTAATTCTCTGTAAATAGTTGTTGAACAGGACCATGAGTCTATGATCATTTGTACATCTAAGGTTTCCCTTTTGGTTGTCTCACCTACTTCTCACATAAAATTAATCTTCCTATTTTGGCTTCCAGTACAAAAAATTTTTCTACTTTTAATCACTAAAATGAACACATCTGAGAACATCTTTGATTGTCCTCCCTGTTAGCCTGTATAATCAGGTCAGTTTCTCATCTGCTCTTATTGCTGTCACTAATTCTCTAAAAAAATATCATGTGAAGAAGCTTATCTGCTTGAAAATGCCATTAATTCTTAGGCTCTATATTCTATTATTTGAAACGTAATCTAAAGTTTGAGTCCTGTGGAATTACTGTAGTGTGTTCTTTAACAGTGATATTTTTTCCAGAATCTCTATTATCACAAAAATCTGATCCACATGATTCATTCCTCTGGAAAATTCACTGACATTCTTTATAATACACATCCTCAGCACTCTTGTAAATGCCAGTAGAATTTATAAGTTAATGCTTAATATGTTTATTACTTGCTCTTCTCACCCTCCTTGTAAACCAGTTTTCTCATTTGCTCATGTTTGCCCTTTTCTGGAATTGATGTTAAATATCTTCTGGATGATGTAATTTTTCTATTTACTGTATTTTTTAGCAAGATTGTGGTAGTCTTAGATTTTCAGTCTACATTATTTCCTCTTTCTGCATTCATACTTGTCAGGCTTTGTACTGATATTTTTACTTTTTCTTGCAAGAATTCTGAGCTTTGTCTTTTTTCATTTATTTGAGGTATGCCTCTCCACAGAGAATGATCTCCAGGCTTATTCCAGGTCCTGTAATTACACATTGTATGGCTTTTCAAAATCTTCTTTTCGTCGCTCATTCATTTCTTATCAGTAGTAATTTGTCAACACTTGTCTCTTACTGCCAACATCTTCAGTTCAGGTCTTCCAGTCATCTGCTTTATCTCATCACACAAGGCCTGAGGCTCATTTCTGCTCCCATATTCTGCAGCTACTTTGCATACTTTGCTTATTGTTTGCTCCAGTTTTGAATTTTTGTTTTGTCTGTTTACTATATTCTGCTTCTGACTTAACTGTTACATTTTTATTCTAGTTCAATGTCTTTTCGCTGTTTATCATTTTATGCCTCATTCTTTAGCTTCATCTCTTTAGTTTATAATATTGCTTCTCTGGCTGCTCCACTAATGTCAGTTTTTTTACTTGTCTTATCTTCTTTCTCCATATCTATTAATTTCTCCAGGTAGTTTCATAGAACAAGTCAAGCTTTCTTTATACTCAAATGGGACAATTTGATCCAGATGAAATGCCATTTTGTCTCTTCACAAAAATAATAATTCCTTTCTTCATTGGGGATAAGACCATTTCCCTTAAATTTTCTTTGTAAATTACAGCTAGCTTCCACTTAGTTTATGAACAGACAAAATCAGCCTTGATACCTTTCACAATAGCAGTGAAATTGAGATTACCCAGCAATACTTGTCCTGATGGAAACCAAATTGAATGAGAGCCAGCAGCACACCCTTGTGGGGAAGGCCAGGTCAAAGTGGGCTCCATAAAGGAGAGCACAGCTCCCAATGACAGGAGTAGTCAGTGCGTGCAAAAAAGTAATAACTCTTCACTATTCCCCACTCATAAGACTGCACCTGCAGCAGTGCCTGGTACTGACATGCTCAGAAACACACAGATATGAGGAAAGCATTTGCAAATGGAAAAAGTTTAACAAGTGACCACAAAGGTGGCTGAAGGCCTGAGTGGGGAGATCAGGAACTCTGGGTTTATTCATTCTGAAGACACCTACTTCCCATGTCTTGCCCTCAGAAAAGGCACTTGCTTTTCTTTAGATGTCACTGAGTGGTAATAAAGAAAAAAATCAAACTCTTCTGAGAGGTGGACAGGGAAAGGGTGATGAGCCACAGGAAACAAGCTGCAGCAAGAACAATTTCAAATTAATATAAAAACAAGAAAAAATTATAGTGACAGTGTGAAAAAGTGAAACAGGCTACTTGGAGATGCAGTGAAGTCTCCTTTACTTAAAGATCGGCGCAGCTCTAAGCAATCTCAGATAAAGTGACATTACTCTGCCCGGGGAGTTGTCTCTCTCAACATAAGTTATTCCATATTTATGCAAAGTACAGTTCTGGAATGCAATTATTACTAAAACTTCGTATGTAATATCATAGACTCAACTTTGTGAAATGTGTTTTTAAAGAGAGAATAAATAGCACTAGTCAGAATACAATCAACAAAAATGGAGACAAGGAAGTTTGAGCAGCTAGCATCAGTCTTGCTTCAAGTTTTACAAGACTGGCTGCTACACAGCACTACACGTTTTTCCTGTTAAGGAACCAAGTTAATAACTGATCATTAGTAGTCTGTATGTGAGCACGAATAGATGAAGGAGGTTAATGATATTGTACTGGAATTCATGAATTCTCAGGTTTGGGGTAGTGCATGGAGTTGTAGAAAATTGGGATATGGCTTATACCATTTGGACATAATTATCTGATAAATCTAAACTCATTAAGGAGCACTCTCAAATATATAGCTTACCTGCAGATAAGAAAGTCTTTAAAAGCTAAAATGTTTTTCTTATAAAAAGTACACAAACAGAGCCTGGGAAACAATGCATAACCTCCATTCTATACCTTTCTATTCCACATTGTGATTACTGATACTGATAATTTTGAAGTTGTGTAATTTGTTATTCTCAGTGGATTGGCTTTCCTTAGAAAATTGTATAATTTCACACAAGAAGTTTTACAGATTCCTCTTAGGAATCTGAAATATATTTTAGGATTATGAATATAACTTCTAATTTTCCTTGAAATTAGCAGCAAACCTTGCTATGAATGTCTAAAGATTTGTTAATTCTGCCACTGATGATAGTTAAGCTTATAATCAATAACAGCATATGTTCTCTTGACAGATGGCATTTGTTCTGTGAGTGCCCCAAGCACCACGTAAACCTCAAGGTTTCTAGATTGTGGAGGTTGTGTCTCAATGCTTAGAGGTTTCTCCCTCTTCAGTTGTCAGACACCATAAGAATAGACCTGTGTATGTAAAGGGACTTTGATCAGGAAAACATGTGGTGAAAAAGGATTTTATTTGATTAAAGGTGGAAGATGTTTCAAAGCCATTAGGTGAAAATGTTCTTGAAGTCTTACATGTTCTTAAACTTCCATTTTTCAAATCATGACAAACCATTAAATTAAAACAAAGATCCTGCCCCTTATTGAAATGTGGGGTGAAAAAAGTGCCTATACACTAGCATGTGCTAAAATATCATTATTCAGTATGGAATAATGATAGGAATTTATAGGATATGCTAAATAGGAATTTATAGGATATCTTATAAATAGGAATTTATAAGATATGCTTAATACTTCATTAAAACATGTGGTTTACTAGTGTCTCTGGAAGCTAATGAGAAATACTGGACTAATCTTCTTTTGTTTCCACTACCATAGCCAACGAAATTCCAAGATTCATAATAACTATAAGGCATGAAATGAAGTTTAAACCAGAAAAAACTTTCTCTGACACATGTAACATGTTATGTGGTGGAAGAAAGAGTAATTGATGTCATCTACCTGGACATATAAAGCATTTGACACCGTCCCAGATGACATCTTTGTCTCTAAACTGGAGAGGTACATATGTGGTGGATGGACCACACAAAGCAATTGGCTGGATGGTTGCACTCAAAGAGCTGTGGTGAACAGGGCAGAGAGCAGTGTCGGGTGGTGAAACTCAGGGGTCAATATTGCATAGCACCTAGTTAAGGCACTTAACCTTTGCATCTGTTTAAACAGTGTGGTAAACTCATAACGATGGCAGAAGTCAATTGTCAAACAAACTCAGCTATCATAAGTAAAGAGCATCGCCTTGCAAACTGTGTCTCTCTCCACTTTACTATATTTTGTATTTATCTTCAAAGACAAATGTTTTAATAGACGAAATCTCTGTATTTCATGCAGTTTCCAAGGATTTTTCTAGAGAAATATCATTATGCATGTTTCTCATATTTTTCTCTAGATTTCCCCCATTCACTACATCTAGACATTAAGACAGATAAACCTTTGCATTTAAATATTATGGCTGGTTGGATCTGTTTTAAGAATTCTGTTCCAACAAGAACACTGTTATGCAGCATTTAATTAATTTTGTTTGGGTATGTGCAGTATTACTCCCAGGAACTACAACATCCAGAAACAGCTGGAAGGACATTAATCGCTTATCTAAACATGAAAATAAGTAGAAAGTGAAGCATGAAATTACTTTCTGTACACTATATACTAAGTTTGTCATCAATATGCTGATGTAAGTATGACAATGCAGTTTATCTGGAACTGTGATCATTAGCCTTGACTCTTGTTGAATGTGTTTTAGCAAAAATTACTTGGAGGTAAATCCATGAGTATACTATACTTATATTAATAATTAGGTTGTCTCATTTATTATTGTGGACAAAAATCTTTTTCCTCCACCATCTAATTTTAGATGAGCTAAATCCAGCATAAAGCAAAGAGAAAAGTTTTGGTTTTTTTCCTTACTTGCTGTCCAATTAGGTGATAAATACCAATAAAAACTGCTTGTTTTGCTTAAAATTTTCCCTTAAAATGTGGGGGTTTTATTTCAAAGTGAATGTGTCCATCTCTACTCCTACAAAGATATTCAGAGAACACTACATGTTTTGCCATGTACCTGGGAAAAACTCATCCTGGTGAAAGTGCAGCTTGAGTCCTGCGCCTGGTTCCGGGTCCCTCACTTCAAGGAAGACACAGAGGTGCTAGAGTGTGTTCACAGAAGGGGAACAAAGCTGATGAATGAGCTAGAGAGAGTGAATCCTGTGAGAGCAGCTGAGGGGGCTGGGGTTGTTTAGCCTGGAGAAAAGGAGGCTCAGGGAGCACCTCATCACTCTCTACAAGTCTCTACAACTTGGAAGGAGGGTGTACCAGATGGGCGTTGGTCTCTCCTCCCAGGAAACCAGTGACAAGGAAAGAGAACATAGACTTGAGCTGCACCAGAGGAGGTTCATATTGGACGTCAGGTGGAATTTCTTCAAGGAAAGGGTTGTTAAGCATGGGATGGACTGCTCAGGGAGGTGGTGTAGTCACTGCCCGTGGAAATGCTGAAGAAGAAACCGACCATGGCACCTAGAGCTATCATCTAGTTAACAAGGTTGTGATCAGTCAAAAGTTCTTGGAGATCTTTTCCAACCTAAATGATTCTGCAATTCTGTTTGAAACACAACTCTCAGTTAAGTAGAAAAATAATTGTATGTTTGTGTATTTGTTATACAATACGTCACTTAACATCTTGAACCAAAACAAGGTCTGAGACAGAAACTTTGTACTTTTAGCATTCTATCATCTCATCAGCTGGAAATACAACAATGTGAGGAAATTCTTCCTCAAAAAAGAAGGTGTTTTTAAAAAAAAGGGTGAAGCAATCCCTGGTTTTGCCAGAACAAAGCATGAAGATCAAATATATATGGACTTTGGGGAAAATAAGCAAGAAAGCCTGATGTTTTATCATCTTGATTTTAATCCATATCATGCAGTCTGACTCCAACATTATTCTGAACTGTGTTATAACTCCTCATTTGGTATTGAAATAGCAGATAGCACATGATAATGTTCAAGACCGGCTGAGACAGTTGGGGTAATTTAGCCTGGAGAACAGAAGGCTTTGGGAAAATTTTATTGCTGTTTTTCAATTTTTAAAAGTGACTTATAAGAAAGACAGACTTTGTATCATGGTCTGCAGTAACAGGAAAAGGGAAAATGTTTTTAAGCTGAAAAAGGATAAATTTAGATTGCAAATAATGAAGACATTTTTTACAATGAGGGAAGTGAAACTGTGGAACATGGTGCCCAGGATGTTAGCATGTTCACATCACTGAAAGTGCACAAGGTTAGGTTGGATGGGTCTTTGAGCAACCTGGTCTAGTGAAAGATATCCCTGTTTATGGCAAGGAGGACTGACCAGATGATCTTCAGGGATTCTTTCCAACTCAATTGAATAATTCAATTTTATTGTTTTTTTAACGTTGATGATATAATTTGAGGACTATTTTATAGAAGATTAGAAAGGTGAAGTCCATCCACATTAATACTGAATCTCTGCAGGTAAAGTTGTCATGTCAGGTCACTTTATAATAAGGAAGGAAAGAGATACCTTTCTGGCTATAATTTATAGATCCTATTTTGATATCTGCATGAAGTCAGTCAAATTCTACTTATGATTTTTTAAGGATCTAAATAAAAAAAGGAAAACCCATGAGAGCCATTACTAACAAATATCCAATT
This sequence comes from Melospiza melodia melodia, assembly GCF_035770615.1. Lineage (NCBI taxonomy): Eukaryota > Metazoa > Chordata > Aves > Passeriformes > Passerellidae > Melospiza > Melospiza melodia. Next base: position 107,950,324 of record NC_086195.1, on the reverse strand, counting down.
ATACCTACTAAACAAAATTAATTTGGCTAAAAAAAGAATAATATTGATTTTCAGGAAATGCTGAATAGTGATTGTCTATTAAAAATGTTAATGCCTTTTAGAGTGTTTCACTGTAATAGTAAATATTTTGCCAGTAATTTATTGAAGATGAAATACCATATATACTTAAAAGTTGAAGTATCACCTTAGCAAACACTTAATAAAATATTTCAGATGTTATCTAAAGGTAATCACGGTTTTGAAGTCAGATGGGTATTAGTTAAGAAATTGATTAAAATTTAAATATAAAAGAAAGATCACAGAAGTTTACTTTTTAAAAGTTATGTGCACTGAAAATTCATGTGCTTGTTCAACTTATTGGAAAACTTATACTTTTAATGGTTTGAGTTATCTTACACAATAAACTTTATTTTTCAATAATATCATATGCCTTTTTGCTGTTTTATTTTCTGAGCTAAAATACTTATGGAAGTATTTTAACTATGATGTGTTGTTAAATTTAAAAATCAAACTTTAGGGATTTGTTGGAAATTTACCTAAAGCAGATTTTTGGCAAAGAATAGTAAAAAACCAGATAGTTAAGAGTGTTAATTTTATTGTGTATTCCTGATGAATAATCTCTTTTTCATGCTGTTTTCATATTGTTTTTTCTTAATAAATAGTGTGTTTTCATTTAATAAAATTAAAAGCCATCTTTTACAGAATTTTTCCAAAACATAGCAGCAGAAAGCTCTTTCAAGATAAAGATGTGCATGCATGTGTAATAACCTGAAAAAGCATATAAAACTATTTTTCTTGGTTAAAGGTTTGCTTAAACTAAAAGCATATATGTGACACAGGAAATAAACGTTGTCTTTTTACACCTTATAATCGTGCAACCACTATTCCGTCCTTTTATAATAACTTTTGAACTTTGACCTTCATACATTTAATGGTTTTGTCAGAAGAGGTTAAATATGTTGGTGTTCTGACTTAGAAGATAAAGGATTACCTAGAGGTTGTAATTAGCAGCAATGATTTCTTGGAATTTGGAGCTGAACTTGAAAATTCTTGAGTTCAAAATGAAGACTGAAAAAGTTTGCTTTAAATCTAATGCACAATATCTCAATATCAATTTGTCATATTAAAATGAGTATTTCTGATAATTTGTTTTTCAGTTGGGAGGGGTGTTCTTACCTTTCTTCATGTATCTGACCATCTGCTACATGACTGGTGATGCACTGTCCTGTTGTGATTACTAAAGATAAATACTCCTGAGATTAATCCATAGGAAAATGGAAAGTTATAGAGGGGAAAGAGTTGCCCCTTTTGTTCTTTACTCTGCAGGTTTCTGTATAACAGCACAATTCAAAGTTTGGTGGCAGGAGGAAGAGATCCATGTTTACTTACTCACTTCAAAATAAATAATCAATTGTAAAATATATTATTATATAGTAAAAGTCATTTGTTAGAAGAAACTGAGAGAATCACTTGTAAAATGGAGAATTATTGGGTTGAATAAAAAACATACACAAATTGGATATTAATCTAAAAGTTGATTTATTTGTCTTTTTTTCCTTTTATTTTTTGAGCAACATACTGTACTAGTAGCACTCTTTGCCAAGTGTCTGATGGCTAAAAAATCCCAAAGATTTATCTTAACTAGCCTATAAAAATAATTGGTTTGGGAAATAAGCGCTGTTTCTGTTTTTCTGAGAATATCTGCAGAGTTTTCTGTGTCCGACCTCAGTTCCTCCTGGACTAAATAATTTATCTTTAATGAATTCCCTTTCCTATCTGAAATGCATTTGTTGCAGGAATAAAAGGTAACCAACAAAAGAGAAGTGTAATCCCTGAGTAACTTCTAATATTGCTTGATAATACCTGAACAAAAGTATACATGAAACAGGAATTTTGTTAACCTTCTTGAAAGGAAGACAGATATAAGTGCAGCACTTTATTTTAAAAATTCTCTTTCTTAATAGTAAGGATATGTCTAATCATATTCAGATTAGAACATCACCATTACAGATGAGAAGGACAGCGGTGATGTAAAAATACCCCTTTTATATAACAAGTTTTATAAAGAAATCTTCAAAGTCAGGAAGGCAAAATAAAAACTAAAATTAACAGCAAATGATGCCTGTGAACTAAAAATGCATTTTATCAGAATACTTTTTATTGCTATTTCTATGCATTATAGACTTACAAAATTTTTGGGATTTATAGAAACTAATGTTAGAAGATATATGAAATTTATTTTCTTCTTTGCTAGAAGTTTCTAAGTCAGAATTAAAGAAAGTAGCTGGAAGAATTGAGAAAAGGCAAGTTTAGTCATATTACAGGTTTAAATCCAGAAATTTATATAATTTATAGATTACCTATTTTTTTATTCCATTAATATTAAAGTGACCTCTAAATCTGTTTGTTTTGTGTGCTTGTATGTATTGCAACTTTTATGTATGACATACAGATGTATTAATGTACATAATTTATTTTTTCTTCAGGGATAATTGCATGAGTAGAAAAACAACCAGACTGCAAATCTAAACCCTCAGGGTAAAGGAGGACAGAATTACACATCTTTTAAGTGAAATATGACAAAATTCAGTGTATATTTTATTTCCAGCACTTGTGGTTAGATGATCAGATGATTCTTGATTGCAATCAAATGCACCCAGCCAGGACTGAGATTGTACATGATTTTCACCTCTGATTGGTTCATCTCTTCTTAATAGCTTGCAGATTGAACATTCATAGAACACATTGTAAGTGAAGTTGTAATATCAACCTTTTGACTCACACTTAATGCTAATGCTAAAATTTTGTCTTAATGGAAACAAATTTAAACTACAGGAAAATTAATGAGCTAATATCAGTGTTCAGAACCAGATATTCTGAATAATAGCAACTGTAGTTTGTATATCATACCACCACAGCACTCCAAGTAAATATTTGAAAGTGTAAATCATGTCTATGTGCCAGCACCACACAACCCAAATATATCACACTATGCTGCAATTTTTTGTGTTCGTACTATCCAACACATTACAGCATTGCAGAATTCTCTCTGAATTATTTGATGAAATACTTTTGTTCATCATCCCTATTTGCCATTTATTAAATGAAAGTTAAAATTTAGTGGAAATGTAGGCATTTCCCTGCCACATTTCTTTCTTAGAAATAAGTTCTTATTTTAGCTATTGCTCTAACCAAATTTTATTACTTAAAACAGTTTGTTTGGCAAAAATAAAATAAACAAAGGCATTAGGCCATGCATTTGAATAGAGTCTACATCTGTTGCTTTTCGAAGTTATTGTTTTCTGATATCATTTTCAATCTTCTTTTAAATGAACTCATAATCCTTTAACAAGTCCTGTAGGGCACTACAGTAAAGCCATTACCTACCATTGCCAGAATTAGTTTCTTTATTGTTTGGAAAGATTTGGGCAGTTAATAAACTTGGTTTGGGGTTGAAACTGTGGAAAACAGTGGCTTGAACCACAATGCATAAAGAAATACGTCAAATAAATATTTTTGGTGTTTCATGCCTATGACTGATTCTCAGTGTTAATAACTCAAATATAAAATTTCACTGTTAGGCTGATTTAACTTCTTCATATTTCTACAAAATACATGAGGCCACAACATAAACACTGAATGTTGGTGTTTCCACCAAAGTATAAATATCACATGCTAATGTGAATTAATGTGGTTTTTAAAAGGTGTAAGATGTCACCATATCTAATTAATAAAATCTTAATTGTTTCTCTGATGTTCCAGTTTATGATTCAATAAAAATATTTTAATGAGGTTGAGGATGAAAAGATCAATGCATTAAAAAGTGTTCAGGTTAAAGAGACAAAAGAATTCTAATTGTAGTGGAAACCAGGAAAATTGTTTTGAAATAACGCTGGAAGTACTAGTTTAGGTAAGAAAATAGGCATATTAATATTCAAAAATGAGTTTTTAACTCATTGTGTCATAAAATCCTCTAGAACGTTTTTCATAGGTCTGCAGTTATTTCTTCTTTTTTTCAAAAGGTAACATAGAACTGACTCAGTGGCTCAAAAAATCCCCCACTAAAACAGGAAGAAGAAGATATTGCACTTGATAATTAAAGTAGTAATCAACGATACTATAATTAATACATTTAGTAATAATAAATTTGAAGATTTCCTAGTTTTCATCTCAACTTTCATAAAATTTAAACATAATGTCTTCAGATTTTAATAGCAATAAATACTCTGAATCCAAGTGTTTAAGGTAGGAAGCAGCACCATCTGCCTTAACAGGTTGTATCAACAACATATTACTAGCAATAGGGTTTTTATTCAGCATGAAAGAACATAAACAAAATTCAGGAATCATAGACTGCATTTGGAAAGGATATCCTTCGACTTCATTTTAGTAACATTATCCCAGTGATGGTTACAGCAGCCAAAACACTTCTTCATCAAAGAATCCTAACTGTTTTTTCTTGATGATTGTACCTCAAGAAATTTGCTTGTGATGCACCAGCATATCAGAACTGGCATGGAGTTGTCATTCCATCAGTCTGCTTATGACCTTACAACGTGTCCTCTGTTGTGTCTACTTCTATCTTGTGGGTATATTTTGATTTCTAAATCTGATCAAGTATCACTAGACACCCGTATAACAGTAGATTTAGCTCAGATTTCCGTTAAACTCTATGAGCTTAGATAGTCTACATGAAAACAACTATACCCCCATAAAAAAATCTGAGGTGTCTAAAAATTGGATATGCATCCTTGATGGAAATTCTGGTTCATCTAAAAGAGATTGGAGACATTGGAGAAGAAGAAAACGAATTCCTTAAAATACATTTTCAACTGCATTTTTGGTATTTTGTTTTTTTGGTTTTTTTTTTACTTTTAGGTATTCCACTACTGCAAACTGGTAATCAATTCTTTAAAATTTAGTGAAAGATGAAATTGATTCTGAGGAATTGGACCCATAGGAAGGCACATTTCTTATGTGCATAACTTACCATGTGGGAAGGCATTTGGACCAATATGAGACTTAGTATGACAGGAATAAATGGAGAAAAGTTTGATTGACCTTCAAAACTGAAAAAATCCTCTACAAAACGTGACTATTTGTGGAAAGCACATCTGAATCTAAAGAATCACAGTTTATGATATGCATCTGTTTATAGTGACAGCTTCATTCTAATTAAGAAGTCTCTATGAATCAACACCAGTGACATTTCTTTTAAACCCAAACAGTTTTTTAGAATACATAGAAAAAAAATAGTTTCATAGAGAACTATTGAATTATTTGGAAAAAAAAGGTGTTAGGAAGTAATTAGCTGATTATCCTCTCTTGAGAAACTTTTAAAACACTTCTAAGTAGATCATGTTGTAATTTTTCTAATAAAAAACATGATAAATCTATCAGGTAAATGTGGAAGCTTCTGGGAGCAACACAGGATTTCTGAAGACTGTTTAGACTTTATGGCTTCATTGTCTACTACATCTGTATTCTGATATGAAAGGTTTTCACTTATGATTAAAGGCATACAGTCAAATAATATTTTTTTCCTTCCAATTAGTTCTATTTTGCTTAATTCGTTTCAATTGCCACTTTGAAATTCCAGACAAAAGTATTTTAAAACTTGCTTATGTAAATAAATGTGCATGAAATCAGAAAGATGTCCTTCATAGCTGACAGGAAATTAAAAAAAAAGAATACAGGGGATAATTTTTTATCTAGAGGAAGAAATCAAAAAAGTCAACTACTGGTAGAACCTAGGGTTAGAATTAATTATGTTAGGTTATTTCTGCCACCTGAGAGATGATTTTGAAGATGCTTCAAAGAAGTAAGTATCTTAAAAGTGTTGAGAGAGGGGAGAGCATATGCATCAAGCTGAAATATTTATGCTAGTTGTATGAGGTTTTTAGCAGCAACTAACTAACCTCTTTTTAGGGGTGAGAACTAGGTTTTTCACTTGTCCCTTATGTAGGAGGATGGAGTAGAAATGCAGTGGCACTGAGTGAGACACAGCAATACCTGTAAGGAATTTGATGGCATGCTTACTTTTAGATATGCTTTTATTAAAGATATGTTAAACCTTTAGCCACTGAAAAATGCTGAAATACTTATAGTTAAAAAACTGTGTTACAAAGTTTTTAGTACTAAATGTAGGTTTTTGTCCTACCATCTCTGTTTTAATATTTTTTTTAATTTTACTGGAAGAATTAGATTAGTGGTTGTATATTTTATAGATTTACTAAAAGAATGTTAGAGTACACTTGAAACCCCCCCATATAGTAATTTTTCTTCTTGACTAAGAGAGATAAAGTAAAAAATAATATATTTTACCCCATAGTTTAATATTTACTCAAGTAATAGGAGAACAAGCTACATAATTCAACAATTTTTGTTTCAGCTTTGTCATGCATTTGTATTGGGTCTCTATCAGCCATGACTCACTTAACTGATAGTGTGTGATTCTCCTGTGATTTCCATCTTGCATAAAGTTACACATATTGAATGTGGGTGTTTAAAGAATACTCATACCCTTTTCAGTTTTCATCTGTTACCCACACATGGTGTTCCTGATCTTTTTACATGTCACAGCTTGTTTACTGAACAGGCACTGCAATTTTCCACTTAAAAATTTTTGAAGAACAGTGACAGATTACCTCAATTTTCAGTGCCCTTCAAAGGTTTGTCCTACTTAAACTCTATGACCAGATATTTTAAAAACTATTAAGGTGTGTAAATGTTGTTGAGGACATAATAGCAATCAATTATAGTTGTGTATCTGATATAATAAATATGTCTAGAGTAGATCAAGATATGACTGTATTTTTACACATTTAAAGCAAATTTGTTTATTGTAACTCAGTCTGTTTCATACTCAGTTGCTTAGGATTTTTAAACCTATCACTACACAGTCTACACATTTTAGCTACCGCATTATAATGAAAAATTATTTAATTATTAATATTTTTCTCTTTATTACTAATTTTATTAATTCTCTTTATTAATAATTAATATATAACTTATCTGCAGAATTCACCTCAGTTTTAACAAACATATTTTCGCGTGTTGTTTGCTGGATTGTTTGTTTAGTTCTGGTTCTTTTTCTTTATTTGTTTATATGCTTGTTTAAACAGTGATGGTTGTCTCCATGTTTGAAAATATTTGGAAATCCCAAGAATGCCTTTGGATGTATCCACACATCCATAATGCATGAATGTGCTATTCCATCCATCCCTAAACTGCAGCAAAGGTCTAGGGTATGTTGCAGGTGAGTGGCCTTTTCCACTCATACAGTCTCTACAGTCTCTTCATACAGGGTAAGTGAAGAGCGCTCAGAATCCCTTGGACTCATCATACATTAAAAAAAATTAAAAATAAAATAAAAATAAAAATAAAAATAAAAATAAAAATAAAAATAAAAATAAAAATAAAAATAAAAATAAAAATAAAAATAAAACTAAAACTAAAAATAAAAATAAAAATAAAAATAAAAATAAAAATAAAAAGAGGAACATATAATTTCAGGTCAGGAAAAAATTCCCAAATTACTCACAACTAAAACAAACAAACAAACAAGCTCTACCAAAAGAAAAATCCCCAAACCCCAAATCCTTTCTCCTGCAAAACACCTTTGCAAAACTAAAGAAACTCTATTCTCTTTATCAGTTTTATTTTTTCACAAACAGTTAAATCAGAATTGTAAGTGTGAAACTTCAAGAGAAAAAATTAAAAATATTCAAACAACATTTTTCTTTAAGTCTTTGAAAAGTAACCAGTTGTCTTTTTAGAAAGGGACTCTAACGAAACAAAAGAATAGTTTCTGTTCCTGTGGAAAGCAGTCAACATTACTTTTTTTTTTAATAGCTGGACAAAAGATTAATGTGGAGGTAAATGCATGAAACTCCTCAGAAATTAATAGCATGAAATGTATGAAGAATAATTTGGTGTGAGCTGTGAGGTTTTTTTAAGGGAAAAAAAATTGCCAGCAATTTTGTATAATATCTTTAACATAAAGCAGTATAACATTACAAATTTCACATCTTAGGTGTCGTCTCCTACATGCAAAAATCATGCAAAATAAATGTCTACTCCATTTAGAAAAGATTTCTAATATATTTGTAAAATTAGAAACAGATTGCTGATATTAGTCCTCTGTGATGTGAATCCTAGCCACAGTAATTGCAAGGAGTTTCCTTTTAAAAATTAATTGAAAACACAGCTTGATGTTATTTGCAGTTTAAACACTGGAACTCAGTGCATTAAAATACAGATCAAATTAATATGTTCACATATGCCTTTTTTTTTAATTATCAAAGAAAGGACAAGTGGAGAACATCTCTAAAGAGATAACTGCACAAACAACTTCCATCTCTTCAAGGCAGAAAAATAATAATGTATTATCATTTCTTATTCAGTTTAAATTGTTGCAAGTAATCTTTTCACCCATATGCTGAAACCTGCTCGTAGCTTTAAATATCTGTCATAAAAAAATAGGTGAAAAGGCCCAAAAGTTTCACTTCTTTCAGGATATTCCAATGTCACCTTTGTGTATTTGGCTTGGTCTTAACCACAGTTCTTGTCCTAGGGTGATGTTATGATGCCTGTATCCCCAATCGCGTGTCCTGTTTATGCTGGATATTACATTCCGTGCCCTCAAGACTGGCTGAGAGCGAAGGCAGGGAGAAGAAGCAGCACAGAGTTTTGTTATCAGGGACTGGACTCCTCCTCCCCAGTCTGCTGGCACACTGTTTGTGTCTGGGCCTGGATGGGGCAGAACACCACGCTGCTTTTGCTTGTTACTTAGTTAGTCAAGCTAGCTGGGGCAGCCTGAGCTTTCCCTGGACTGTTCTCCGTTCTCTTTTCTTGGAGCCATTTGAGTCTGCTCCAGACCAGGACCCGGGGAAACACCAAGAGCACTTTGCAGTGTGCCAGGGCCCACTCTGCAGCCTTTCCCAGCGCCACAGGGATGGATAACAGAGAAACCACCCACCCGAGAGACTTCCTGAATTTGTCATCTCTTCAGAGGAGAGGATGAGTTTTGTCATGGGGTTCTGTTCATTTTGTGTGCTGGAGAGTGCTTTGCATGTTAAATAAACAGGTTCTTTCCAGTTGTCTCTGAGGAATCCTTCCCGAACTGGCTGCGGAGAGGGGCCCCCTTTGGAGGTTTTCTCCCAAATTTGCCCTAAACCAGGACAGTTCTTTACATGAGGCTCCTTGGGAGAGTTTTGTATTGTTCTGCAAACTATGAATCCTTAATGAGACTGCACTATTGTAGCCCATTTTGCAGAGTGTTTTCTACATAGAAAAACAGCCTTAGATATCGAAACTTCAGATAGCTTTTGCCACACAATCCTGTTTCAACTAACCTGCACTAAATTTAATGAGACTTCTGGTATATGACTGCTTTCTTGTCAAGAAAGGAACTGCAAGGAACCTACGGTAACCAATAAGTTATATTTTAGATTTAATGTTGGTGTTCTTGGTGATGTAAAATTAGCTATAAATCATTATGAATTTTTTTTTTCTGAAAATTATTCACTTGACATCTTTGTAAGTAAGAATATTTGTGGCTCTGCAAGTGAACTGATAACAAACAAAATTAAAAAAAAATTACCATGATTTCTATAGTTTTATGATTTGAAAGCTTATGTTTCTGGAGTGTAGAATTTGAACTTCTTCTAATAAAGCTCTTGCTGAAGTAACTGTTAACAGGACATAAAAAAAGTTTAATTAGCAATTTTCATAGTATTAAAATACGGTAATTTGTACAGAGAAAATCTGTAATGTGTATATGCATGACCTATTAAGCTTCCATGAACTAAAGTTTAAGTATAAATCAGTTGTGACAAGTGTTTTATGGTTTACATCATGTGCCTTGAATAAGGTAAACAAAGTCTTTTCTGCATCAAGGGCTTCAGGAAGAATTATGTAAATATGTAACCAACTGAGCAATTGTTTGAATGCATGGAACATGAGTAGAACTGGAGCACAATTTTTGTCCACCTAATGTGTCACTTATACCATGCATTGCTCATTCACATTCAAATATATGGCATTTCAAAATACCCCTATGAGTCTTATGAAGACTTTTGACGTTTTTCAAAGACCACTGATAATCTCTCCAGTTTCCTTAAAGTGTTTTGGACTTGTTCCCATGCTTTCAGAGTGTTATTCTGCTTCTCTGGTGATCCGTAGATGTCAAATTCTCATAAGAAGCTTGTTATAAGACTTACTCACACCAACACAGCAGGAGATGTTGGTGTTGGTGTGAGTGAGTCAAGAAAAGCTTGCTCCTATGACCAGTACTCAAGGAAGGAAAAAATATAAAAGCAGTATAGGAAGTACAAGTATCAAGGGCAAGACTGAGTGAAAAGATCTTGTATACCTGAATGCTACAATCCTGCTTTTATCAGTTTAGAATGGTACATTTTCCAGGCTGAAAGTAATGCAGGTGCTGCAATATGTTGGAATGTATATCTTGATGAGGAGTTGCTTACTCTTCTGAAAGCTAATGGCAAATTTCATAACAAAGAGAAGATGGCTGTGTGTTTTTGATATGAACTGTATGGAAAAAAATCCCAGCTTGAAGGAGAATTTTTAGTTGCTTGCTTGTTCTGTCATCATTTTAATGACAATGCACTTTATTCTTCCATGAACCAAACCCAGCTGTGATTAACAATTTAACTTCCTAAGTAAGGGAGTAGAAACAAAAAGAATAAGTAGATCCTGCACCAGGTGGCAAAAAAAAAAATAATTCAGTCTAAGCACCAGCTGACATGAGTATCAAAAACAATAACTGAAGAATTATAATTGGGAAAGTGGAAAGAGCACCTGGAAAAATGTAATGAGAGGAAAAATCTACTCTGCTCTTCTGTTTGGTAATTTCTGTAACTTTGTGGCAGATCACCTCTGCCTATTCAGTCCAGTGAAACAAGCTGGCCATGGGGAGTATTCTGCTAATGCATCAACAGCAAAGAAGTTATTGGTAGCCCATGACAGGCCAGTGATTCTGGAAACAACAATAACAAATAATGCTCTTCAATATCTTACTGACCCTCTTGGGTATAAATGTTATTCCCAAATGATTTTTATCTTCTTTCCTCTTTAGTATGCCCCTGTTTTCTCTGGGTGGCTGATCTTATTGCCATATACACTCAGCTTCATTTTCTCCTTTTGAGCTTCCAGATGTGAATGTAAGGTCATGCTTAACTATGACATAATTTGAATGCTCCTTACTATCACATCATTTGAACAGGAAAACCATTATGCGTTGACAACAGCTGCATATCATACAGAATTTATTGAGGGAAAGATAATTTAAATAAAATGTCAAAATTAAGCACAATAAAGAATATTTCATTAGCTTTATACTGAGTAGGACACAAAACATCAAGAAAATATGACAGTGTACACCAGATGCATCTGATTAACAAATAAAGAAAGGCAAAGAGAGAAGGACATGAGGTTTATCCACTGTGAGACTCCACACATCCACAACCAGGCTACTACTAAAGGATGCTCATGGCGGTTTTTATTCTGAGGCACAGACAGCAAACTGCTAAATGACTGAACATCCCCACTGCAAGAGGAACATTTCTGAAGGATCCCTTGGGGTATTGCTTCAGCCCTAGTACTGCCTATCAGGAAATCATGAAGAGCACCAGTGACCCTCACGAGTGCATCAGGAGCGCACAGCGAGGGCAATCAGCAGCACGAGACTCGCTCCACGCTGCAGCATGGAATAGATGTACCCTGTGAGGCACTGGGGACTGCCAGTCATGTGGGCTGAGCTGTGCCAGCAAATACCACAGACTGCACATAGAATAGAGTACTGCCGTTTAAGGGGTTAGAGAAGGGGAAAATAACTACCTATTAGCCAGAACTAGCCCCCATTAGCAATTCTAATATAACTCCATTTACTTCAATTTGAAATACGAACTTAAACCATTTCTGCTAGCTTTTTGCTATTCTGTATCCTTGTTTGCCTTTGTTTTGTTTCGTTTCAATGGGTGGGGCTTCTTTAAACAATTGTCTTTTTTACAATTTTTAAAACTGCATCTTTTTAACAGGACTTCTCATTTCAACAATTTTATGTCTGCACTACAGAGATCTATTCACCAGTTCAACTGGAGAAATGTAAAAATTATCATCAGGAGCTGTTTTCTTCAGGAGCCTTCTGGGAACCCTAAGATTGACAATAAGCCTCAGAAAAACAGCAATATATTCCAGAGATATTTATTAATTTTGCTTTATTCTTGCTAGGAATTGTTCATGTGGGCTCTCCCCTGGGCACAGCATCTTGAAGGGCCTCTTACATCAACTAACTAAAAGAGTGTCAAAATAAAACACTTGTAGAAGTTCTGCTAATACTATAATTCCAACAGTTTTTTCCCCTGTTTGATTTATTTTAATTTTTTATGGCTCTCTTTTCCAAAGTTTCTAATTAAGAAAGCTTAAATACATTGGTACATATCATCACCTTGGTTTCTACTGGGATTTATTCAGAGCTCCTATTTGAATTGACTGAATTTACAACTAAGACAAAAGCTCTGATTTTTACTGAAGTACATTGTGTTCTTTACTGCATTTATTATGACCCCATGCCATCCATTTATCATAATCAAGAACCCACACTCATGAAAACTGATATCAAACTCCCAGCCATTAAACTAAAGCTGTTCAAGATAGAAGACACCACACTATAACTTCTTTTCAACACTAAAATATAATAAATGTTAGTTTCTTCACATATAATGGTTTGCCATTATAAGAATACATTATTTTTCTTATATAGTCAGCATTGACCACTGATTTTGTCTATAACAGAAATTTGGTTGCTTTGCTACTGAACCACCTAGATTTCCTGTTTGTTTCGAAAGCAACAGAAATATTGTCATGGCTTTTGAAACAAAAAAAGGATGTATTTGTAGTGCCACTTTTCTTCCTTTGCCTCCACTGCAATAGTGCATTTGTAAAATGGTCCATTTTGGTTGTCCAAAAAATGTTTTCCATTCTTTCCAATAACATTGTATACCAATTTCCTCTGAAAGCTTTTAAAGCTGTTTATATTCAACACAAGTGTTCCTCACTACACTTCTGTCTCTCCAAAAGCTTCATAAATACAGGGCTGTCAGTATTATTGTATTGCTTGAGATAATTTTCCCTAGGACATTTCAGTATAAACTACACGCATTTCATGAAGCTTTGTTTTGGTTTGAGCTTAACTCATTCACTGTTGTGAACTTGAGTCATTATTTGCATTATCAGTAACACAGCAATAATTTTCCTAAGGCCTATGAAATTCTCTCTGATGCAGTCTGTTTGAATAGGGACTGTGGATCATTCACATGATTAAGCTGTATGCTTTATATTGAAAGAGAGAATCTGAAAGTAACATTGATATTGATCCCTGTGGAAACTCCTGACAGAAAATGAAAAGTTCTAGTGACCTATTATACAAAATACAGAATAAAATTTAAAATTAAGACTAAATTTTGTAGAATATTTAGGATGTTTTTGGGAAAGAAAACAAAATCATAAGACATAGAAAAGAAAGGCTTACAAACACTCTGAAAAGGAGATAGGATCAAATGAAATGCAACTTAAAAAAAAAAAACCAAAAAACCCAGAAAATTGGGACATTTAGTGACGACTAGAAAATAGTCTGGGAGGAACTAAGGTGCAGTGCAAAGGCCCAAAACATGCCAAAACTAACCTCCCAGATGCTGCAAAAGCAGGGGAAAAATCAAAGAGGAGGACACAATTTGGAGAGGAAGATATGAGAGACATAACATAGATACTGAAAAAACAAAAAATCCTTGCCCAAAGACAAAGCCATCAAAAGGCAGGCCATATGCCATCAAGTGCAGGGACATGCACCAAAGCTTGCCAAAATTGATCTCCACTGAAATCCTGGAAACAGAAAAGAAGGACTTACAAACACTCTGGAATGGAGATACCATCAAAGGAAATGTACCTGAAGGGAAAAAAAAGGAAGATTGGGAAATTTAGTGACTACAAGAAAATGGACCAGGATTATATGAGGTGCAGGGCAATGGGCCAAAACATGCCAAAACTGACCTCACAGATGTTGCAAACTCAGGAGAAAAAATCAAGGAGGAAGACAGAACTTGGAGGGGAAGATATGGGAGACATGGCATGGATAGTGAAAAAAAATTTGTTGCCAAAGTGAAAGCCATCAAAAGGCATGGAATGCCATCAAGAGCAGGGACCTGGACCGAAGATTGGTCTCCACTGAAATCGCAAGATTTCCTTTCCCTTCCTGAAAGGATAGGATTATTCTTGCAACACATTAGAAAAAATGTTTTGCAATATGAAAGGTAGAAAGTCTTACCCTTATTTCATCTAGGTTCATCATCTCTTTTATTGTTGCTTGGAAATCAGTGTGCACTGCAATGTAAATTATCTTTATTCCTAGAGATATATAACATAAAAGACAGCTTTACTTGGTGGAACCCATATTTTCATTAACATAATATTTTACATTTGCTTTCCATTTTTTAAAAGTATTGATTCATACATGAATCTTCATTAATTTCTTCCTTGTCCTAGACCCCCTAAACACACATCTTACTTGCCAGACAGGCATATTAAATGCCTCTGGTTTTCTGGAACTGTAAGACATTTGATCAGAAAATGAAAATACTGGCATGTAGTCAGCATTGTTCTTTCTGGTTTAGCTGGCTTTAATACAATGCTCACATTAGTTCTGTGCCCATAACCTCAAACTGAATAACATTGGAAATGCATGATGTATGGAGGAAGCTTAAAGGAAAAGTGCCAAATGAATATATGCCTTTCATGTCCTTCTCTGTTGAGCACATGTGCAAGTTGGATTCAGGATGCAAAACAGAGAGATGGATACTAAATATTCTCACTGCACATTGTAATGTCTTTAAAATTAATTCCTTTAGAGCAAATCCAACATGTTGATCCAACTCAATAATTTTTTTTAATCATCTTGGTCTGGATAAGATCTCATTTACTGTAAGATGCAGCCATTTTCAATAGCAATGAAAAAAGGTAAAGAATAATTTTTGGGCATAAGCATGAGTCAGAAATAAAATTCCCAGCAGGATAGACCTCACTTACATACAGTTTCATTTTTCACATCTCAAACATAGACAATTTCACATTGATAGACTTAAAAACATGCAAAGGATTTTATTTGTTTAAAATGAACACAATCACAGTAAGAGCCTATCTTTGACCAATAAATTCTGAAGGAAAGTTAAGGTGCTGTGCAAGAGGTTTCGTTCTATTAGTACTAGTTAATTTATTTCTTAAAGGCAATCGACTCCTACACTTTCTAAATTAATTTTTAAAAATGTCTAAAGTGTTTAAAAATGTACTTTGGCTGATTCATTCTCTTAAAAGGGTGCAGGTATATGTCAATGTATTTTTTGAAACATACATTTTCCTTCTTGTCTGCTGAGGTAGGTTGTCCTGCTGCAGTGTGTGAGGACCCTTGTGAAGCAGGGAGTCACTGCAACCCATGGAAATGACCACATCAGGGCAGACAACCACACTGCAGCCCTTGGAAGACCTCTCACCGGAGCAGTCTTTCTCTGAAGGATTTTATCTCATGTTGGGGACCATGTGTTGGAGCAGGGGTATGCTGTGAAGAGTAAGAAGAGGCATATATGAAGTTTTATGAACGGATCAGAAATCCCTTGACACGTTCCTCTGCGTTTCTGGGGGATGAAAAGCTAAAGGAACTGGGAATGAAAGAATGAAGTTGAGCCTGAGAGGAAGGCAGGGGCGGGGAAAAGATGTTTAGTTCTATTCTTTGTTTCTCACTGTCCTGCTTTTTTTTTTTTTTTTTTTTTTTTAATCAGCAATATATTAAATTAATTTTCCCTGAATCAAGTCTGGCTTTGCTC
This sequence comes from Melospiza melodia melodia, assembly GCF_035770615.1. Lineage (NCBI taxonomy): Eukaryota > Metazoa > Chordata > Aves > Passeriformes > Passerellidae > Melospiza > Melospiza melodia. Next base: position 107,934,431 of record NC_086195.1, on the reverse strand, counting down.
TACTATTGAGTGATACATGAGTGATGGTAGCTACTGAGTGATGTGCTTGTCTTAAACCACGAGATTTTCTGTCTAACTGCCTTCTTGTGTCCTATTGAGCAGGGTGAGGGAGAAAACAGCTGGTGGGCATCTGGCAGCCCGCCACAGTGAATTCACCACAAACTTATACTTGATACTCAATAAAATTGGCCCCAGTGTTAAATGGAACTTCTATGAAGTAATAATGAAAAATCAGTTAAATAACAATGAAACATGTATCAGGAATAGCACTCTACAATACCATTAACAGTTTAAAAATTTGATCTCAACTTCTTTTTGCTTAGCAGATAGATAAGAATTTACGAGTGCAATAACTTGATGTCCTGAGAGTCAGCAAACACACACAGAGAAATATTACAGTAAATGCAATAAATAATTGACTACATTCTTGATGACTCTTTGTATATGTCATGGCTTAGGAATGGTATTGGGTAGAGGTGGCTGGTAGGGGTCTGATGGCTCGACCTGGATGCCTTTACCTTACCAGAGAGAGGTCCTGCAAGAAACAACTTTCTGGGAGTCAAAGGATGCCTCTCCAAGGAGAGGGTTGGCATGCCCATCTGTTTCCACAGTGTTATCCAATTTAATGCTCCCACTGAAACCCCATCAAGCTATAGGCCACTAGCTCACTTCCCCTTCCCCTCTCCTCCTCTGTATAGGGCTGGAGAAGTAAACTGGAGGCACAAAAGGTAAAGATCATGGGTTGAGAAAACAGCAATCTACTGGAAGCAGCAATGAGATAAGAAAACCAACAGTTACAGAAAACAATACTGTCGACAGAGGGTGCAAGAAAGGACACCCTGCTGCTCGAGCATCCCAGGAAAACCCCTGGCAATCCAACATGCTACCTCAGCCTGGAAGCAAGTATTTCCCACATTCCCTGAAAATGATGTGGGATCATATAGAATAACCTCTGGGTCCTGGCCATACCTCCTTCTGGTTACTGTAAAAAATGCATCACTGTGAGTGTTCATGTCCTAAAGACTATTAACTGTAGTGTAAACTTTTCCACAAGGGCATTAAAATAGCTCAGAAAGAGTAAAATTAGCATAAATTACACATTTAAGAGGTTGTAGAAATAGAAGCTTTGAATGGATACAGGAAATAGAATAATTTTAATTTCTACCTTGTACTTTTTTCAGCTTCTTGGTAACTAAGATTAACCAACATAAAGGAATTGTAAACAGTTATAAGAAACATTTCCCTCACTCACTCCCTCCCTCCCTCTTCCCTCCCCTGTGTTCCTCAGGTCACCATCTAAGTTACACTTCTCATATTTTTTTAATTTGTCCTGATATATAGATATCTATTTTCAGTCTAACACCACCAACATTTTCCTGAATTTTTAAAGTGCCATATATTTAAATGGGTTTGTAGTCACATGATTCTCCATCTGTTTCAAAATTCATCTAAAAATACTTTTCTCTTGTCTGCTTCTCCATGTTTGCCTCTTTTTTTCAGTATTTCATTATAGCTATAAAGAAGATTTATGATATATTTTATTCGGGGCATGCAAAATTTTTTTAATTTATCGTATCTATTATTATTCTTAGATTTTGAATTTCTGATTTAACTTTCTTACCCCCACTCCCCACCCCCAGCTATTATTATATAAATTACAGTTACTTTTCCAGCACTCTTTGTTTTCTAGTGTTCTATATTGGGGGTTATTTAATTTTTTAAAATTATTTTCATATCTGCTGTACCTATTTCTCCCTTTAAAAATTAGGCAGAATTCTTCATATTCAGGAACTTTTATGCAGCATCAAGACTCTTGTCATGCATGCCCTTTTCTGTTTTATTTAATTTTTAAATTATTTACTAGCATAATCTAAAGTTGTTATTTTGGTTTTAATGAGTCAAAAGTCCTATTGACTGTTTTAAGTATTTTGATAGACCACTTAGAGTTAGCTAAACTTTACCAAATTTACATTGGAAGGGATATTCTGCCTTATGGATTTCTGTATTTTTAATATATTTTTGAAGTAGTTTTTGATTCAAGGTTGTTCATCCTCAGTTGAGTAGTTGGAAAAATGTTGCCACTGTCTATATGACTGTCGACATGTATTTTGAACTCCCCCACAGGAGGATCTCCACAGAGCTTATGAGGTTTTTTTGCAGATGCTCCTGGATAAAACAGCTACGCTACTGTCTGGAGTCAGTTACATGCAGAGGGAAAACTCAAGATCTCTTATGCAGTCATTGAGTTAATATAGTCTCAGTCACAATAAATGAGAAAATTATAAATCATACAACAATTAACACAGGGATTGAATTCTAAATGAGGTATAAATGCCTAAAGGCCAGACTAGAAACTGCATGATCAAAAATTTGGGTAAATAATATCCATGATCAGTTACTGTTACTGTAGAACTAACCCTATAAGTGATATTTCATATATCTATTTTTGCCACAAAGGTGGACCTTACCCCAACATTGAATTTTGCATGAATTTTCATATCCTTTGTTGAACTGGCTGGTATTTTGAAAATTACCTCCCAGATTTTCACATCCAGTAGAACAGTTATTGTAATTAATCTTATTTATACTGATTGAGCATACACTATTAATATTTTTTCAGCTCTTTGATTGCCACAGTGTTTTGTGTTTCCTTACCTGCCAAAAATATAGCTTCCTCAAGAATTTTGTAAAGTTCGCATTTAGGTACAAAAGCATTAAACATTGAAACAGCCCCCAGGTAGAAGCTCTGTCACTCTTTCATATATTTTTTTTGCTGGAAGTGGAAATCCACTTTTTTGGATACTTAGATGAAAGTTATGACAAGGGGATTATAGTACCATGTGAAGGATAAAGACATAAAAGAGGTAACAATCAAGGAGGACACATAACTTCTTTCAATTTCAGACACTGAAGGTCCTAGATATATATATGAAATATTGTCATGAAAAATATGAGCCAGGTTTCGGAGTCTTGACTGCCTGAGAGTGAAGTTTCCCATCACATATTTTATTTTGTATGCAATACCAATGTATGTACTCTGTGTAGATGTAATGCAGCTCTTTACATGTGAACTGGTAAATTAAGAAATTAATGCTCCAGGAATCTGTGCCATCTTTTTTATGAAACTCTGGTGTTCATTAATATTTTCATAGTTTATTCAAGATCATTTTCTTAAAGCAAAATTCTCAGTCTTCTGCAATGAGCTCTATTATGTGTTTTAAAGTAGAAAGGTCCAAAATGGAAAGGGATAAAAGAAAGGGAGGGAGGGAAGGAAGGGGCGGAAGGAAGGAAGGAAGGGGGAGAAGGAAGTTCAATTTGTTTGGAACAGGTAGGAGGGTTCTCTTAAGGAGTCAGATAGGCTTTTATTCCAAAGACCATTGCAACATGTAGTTGATAAATCTAGGAAATGCGAGAAAAACTTGACTTAGATATATCAATAGATATTATTTGTGGAAACCAGCTTTTTCTCCTACTAAGAACAGCAGCTTGAAGCAGTCAGTTGATTTTTAAATAAGAATAACTGAAAGCAGAGTTGGTAATACGGTTGCCTGAGAAGCACATCTGATAGGCTGTGTAGAATTTTATGATAATAATTTTAAATAGATAACATAATATCTGGTACTATCATCAAAGCATTCCCAACTTTTTGACAGTGCAAGAGTTGAACTAAGACACCTTTGCCAGACCTACTGTTCTTTAGGCCTGCTTTCTTTGTGAATATTAGGCAATTAAGAGATAAAATAAAAAAGTAAACTATCCATAACCACATCATTTTTGCCCCCCCCAAAAAAAATACTCAAGAAAGATGAACTTCAAGACAATTTAATTCTATTTTATGAAAAGGAGGAGATATTAATGAAGCGATCAAAGTGGAAATCTTAGAAGTGGTTAGTTTTTCAATATTGTTTGATTACCTTTGAAATTAATTAAAAAAAAAAAAAAAAAAGACCCTCCTAACAAAGTGAAAAGCTTCTAACTGATGCGGGAAATGACTGAACTAAACTTGCTTCACATAAGTATTTCATAAAGTATGAAATGCTTTTATCTTTATTCTTTAAGTTATGTCCTGCATTGGATAGTATTTACCTATATTACTGTTAGTTTATATTTATTATTGTATTTTTTTGTGTTCTCCCTTTAAGAGAAAATTTTTTTACCAAAGAGATTGGTTAATGTGTTTTAATTGAAGCAAGTTATTTAGGTGAGCATCAGAATATTTAGCTTTATTGTTCTAAATGTCTACATGGAAATTTAAGACAATTTCTTCAGTTTGAATCTAGAAATTACTGATGACAGTCAGATGCTGGCAGAAGACTTACAGAAATTAATATAATATATGGTGTTTAAATACTAGCTTAAATTGTGCAGAACTGTAAGCAAAACACGAGTACTTCACAAGAGGCATTATGTCCCTCTGGTGTGGTAAACTTGCTGTGTCGTCTTATTACTAGGCAATAGAAATGTAATGTGCTGATCTAGAGAGGCGTAATTTTCCCACTCTTGGAAAATTTTTGTGATTTCCCAAATGCTTTTATGCAGTGCTGGCCAGAAAGCTTGGCCAAATGTATCCCTTGTGGATTTTCTTATTGACCAGTATGATTGTAATGAGGGAACACAAAATTTTCAGGGAGAAAAAAAAGAGACTTAACTGCAAAGCTATTAATCCCCATTTTCCTCCAGTTTTACCCAGGGTTTGCAATATTCATGCTTGATTTCGGATAACCTACTTTTTTTCTAATTAATAATTCAATATTTATACAAAATAGACAAGATAAAGAAGTAGAAATTGAGTCAGATATTATAAAATAGCCAAGTCTGCTTGAAAAAAAGAGATTTAAGTCAGGCAGAAAGGAGGCAAAGCACATCTAAACACTATAATCAGGCTCCTGTTAGGAACTCTGGAGCCAACAGATGTGCAGTCAGCCCAGCTTTCTGTCCTTTCAGTGATCTCAACCTTTCTTCCAGTACTTCTGTAACTGATGTTTCATTCACACTGGTGTATTCCCACAAGAGTCTTAATAGCCATTAACAGGATATTTTATGATTTTCTACAAAATTTAGGTATACTTCTGTAGTGGCACTTTTTATCATGCCTTACACAGCTCAATATCCACCTACTTTACAATGCTCTAGAAACCTATTTTTGTCTTTATTTCAGAATTGCCTTTTTTTTCCACTTCAGCTCTTACAGAGGTTATTTGCAACATGAGTGATTTTCCAAAAGGTTAGTATGACCATGTAGAGACACTTCTTTCTCCACAAATGGTCAAATGTAGCAATTTTGCTGTCATTGGTGCTTCAAAAACCAAATTATCAGTGAAGATATTTTCTAATGAGGAGCAGCAAATATCAGATTCTTCAAAAATCCCCCTTCCCATAGATATGCATGGAGTCTGAATCCAGGTCCAGAAGTACTGCCCTACTGCAGTACTTGAGCTACTGCAGCATTAATCAACATGGCTTGGCAGACGCACTATTCCTACCCTATATGAAGACTCTGCAAAGCTTGACTGTATCATGACATTCATTCTGTCTCCATATAATGATTCAAAATATGTCTATTATGGCAATTCTAGTCACACAAAAGATTAGCCAGATTGGCAAACAGAACTGAATTTCATTACAGGAACAAAATAGCCTTCCTTCATTCCTGATGTGAAAATATCTGGTGGAGTCATCACTCCTGGAGGTATTTAAAAGATGTGAAGATGTGGCTCTTACAGACATAGTTTAGTGGTGGATAAGGCAGTATTAATTTAGTGGTTGTGCTTGATGATTTTAAAGGTTTTTGCCAAACCAAATTATTCTATAATGCTATAATTCTATCAGGCTGACATCTGAAGCTGCTTTCTATTACTACTATCCATTTCATATTTGTCTTGGAAAAAGTCTACTAGAGTGGTAAAAAGCAGTCCTAGAAAAAAAAATGTTGTCATGCTTCCTGGACACATGGTTCAAGCATTTTCACTAATAAAATGATTCAATTAATTAATATAATAGACCTGTGTCTAAAAGAGCTGTTACAACCCAAGGTACACCACAATATGAATCATAAATGTTGGCACTGCCATCAATCAGCCATCCTTCTTCTGTAGGCCGTCAGTATTCTCAAACAGCAGTTACAGACATGTAAATTGACAACTATATATTTACATGAATACTCAATTGTAGTATGGAAATTTAGAATATGGGATATGGCACCCTGAGAGCTTACTCCTTTAACCATAATCACAGGAGTAATTTATTTGAGTAGTACCTGTTTATTGACACTGAGGGAATTGCTCAGTCAATTTATAAACTGAAAAATTTAAAACAATGGGGCAGAGTTGATTATGTTCTTGGATTCTAAATAAAAAAGGCTATTTAAAAAAAGTATTTACTTTAGATAAAATATATTAAAAAAAATCACTGCAGTTTGGTGCTTTTTAGAACTGTTTCTATGTAGGAAGCAAGACAAAAAATATATAAATCTCAGATTTTCATAGTGAAAATTGAAAGATATTTGTGAACATGAATGATATTTATTACAGAAAGTTTGATTTTGCATTCCAGATTGGGATACTCTACTAAGTATGTAGAGTACTCTGTTCCATGCTAAGTATCTTTAAATTTCTGGACAGCAAGGCATGTTTTCTTGTATGTTAGTTGCAGGTCCTGAATTCATGGATGCTGGCATAAAAAAAAAAAAAATCCTATGTGGTTGACAATGAATATATATGCTGTTTAAAATATTTACTAGTTAGCAAATTGTCTTTATGTATAATAGAAATGGTCAAGTATGAAAATCTGAACATGTAAATATAATTAAATTATCTAAAAATTAGATCCTGCGTCTTTGAATCAAAAGAAATGTGTGTATAATTTGCACCTATTCATCAGAATAAACAGGTTTGTTTTTTTTTTTAATAAATTCTTTCAGATGAATGCATGCCTACAACCAAAGCAGAGCAGTTATAACTGCAATAAATTTACTGTACGATATAGGAAAAATTGAGGTGGGAATTATTAGGTATCTATTTTGTCATGAAAATGCTTGAGTACAGGTGCTTTGGAGTCACAAACATTAAACAAACAAAAAGCAAATTACTTTTCTGATCCCACCTCCCATCATTAAATAGCTAGGAGAAAATAACAGAACAAGAAAATTTCAATAACAGACAAATCAAAAACTGAAAATCCATTAGTGTAGCTATACATTAAACAGAGAAAAAAGTATGCCTTACATGTCAAATTTTATCATTGTGGTCAAAACCAAGAATCTGGATACATTATTATTACTATTGATATTTCTATTTACAGTAAGATTGACTTTAAAGATTTGTACAAAATAGATTTTTAAAACATTTAAATAATGAGAAAAACTGGATCACATTTTAATATATAAATATTTTCAGTTCTATATTTAGAACAAATCTTCAAAATATGTTGAAGTGTATTTACCCTAATTCCAGTAATTTTTTTCTAAAACATACTTAAGTAAGAATTAAGATAAGGCAATAAAATTATCCTATGTTGTTTACAAAACTGGTTTCTGAAGAAATAATCCATCAACTCTTATTGATGCAATATAAAATTGATTCAGAAGATGTTATTATTCCATTTTTAAATGTTCTTCTAGAATATATTGATTGATTTGTATTCTTCCTTTCTTCAAATTATGTCAGAAGGGAGACTTCATGGACAATGAACTACTTGAAAAAAACCCCCTATCAACTTTTTGTCTTTGAGATTTCTTGTAAAAAGTGTGCTGTCATTACTACAATAATAACTCTTTTAGAAAAGAGTTGAGAACGTGGTCCTGTTTTTTATGCTTTTTTTTTTCCAAATCAATCTTCTTGATAGCATTGAAGTTATAATTTCCTTTTTAAATGGTTGTTTAGAATTCCCTCATTGACATATTAGAGCTTTTTAAAATGTTATTTAAAATAGATCTATACATAAAATCACATACATGTTTTCTCCAAATTATTTTGAAGATACTGTTGTCGAAAAATTTCTATTGATGATATTATACATTAAAGCAGTAAATTAATCAAGGTCATGAACTTCTGAAAATGAAATAACAATGTTATGTATAATGGCAGGATGCACTCTGGGACAGCTCCATATTATTTTATTCGTAGATCCATTCCTTCAAGTGCAACAACACTACAAATTTTGACTTACTACGATTTTACATCCAATGGGAGATAAATGAGGCCAAAATCTGACCAGAGATTTTCTCTGTCTATTTCCCTGCTGCTGTTCCGAGAGAGATACACAAACCTGAAAAATACCTGCAGGACAGTTAAGGTACCCAAAGACAAAACAAGTGGCCTAGGCATCCAGCTGCCAGCAGAGGCATCAAACCCTAGAAATAAAGCAGAAGTCCCAAAAGTCCTCTCTTGTACCTTCCAGCTTCTTTGGGCTTTCAAACATCATAGAGCTTTTCAAGTGGAGCTAGAGATGGAAATGGAAATGCATATCTCAAGTGGACAATTGAACCAAGCTTCTGAAGTTAAGCTTCTGAATCTCAAGTTAAATATCTCCATAATGACTGAACTTTTTCAAATAGCTTTCTTACATTCATTAAAAAATACTAAGCTAAAAATTAGTACTGATCTAAAAAGCCTGATTGAAATCAACAGTGAATGCTATCAGCAGATCTACATTACAGAACAAATTATCTGTAGTTAGCAGAATCTGAACTTACCAACACTAAAAGATTGGTTTCAGGGGGTGGAAAGCCTGCTTTCATCAAGCTGGTATATTTATAGACCAATCATCTGACAAGATGTCAAAACATGAGAGGAATTCCTGGAAATGAACACAATTGCAGTGTAAAATAAGTTTAAATGAACTTCAAATTGTATAAAGAGCAAACTCTAGATTTTGCCTTTTTTTACTGTAAATAAAAAATATTGAAAATAATGCTGTCCATACTATTTGCCATGTTGCTTAACTGAATAGTATATTTAAAATAAATAAATATTGAGGTGGAAAGACAGAGTAAAATTTCAAATATACGCATAAAAAGCAGTCTCTTACTAATCCATGTAAGTGACATAAAGATACATTTGCACTTCAATGCCCACCTGAATAAAATCATAGATTCTCACATATGTTGGACTATCAAGCTATGCTTCAAGAAGTACAAATATACCTGACTTGAAAGACCTTGAGAAACTGAATTTTGTTTTAGATGAGCAACTCATGATCCTTGTCCTTGTATAGTATTTCATGCACCTCAATTCACAAATGTACTACAAAAAAAAAATTGTCTATATAGCCAAAACATTGTTAAATATTTCAGCCTTGGCAGAAAATATTCAAGTAAGAACAATGGAAGAAAATGCACTCTACAAAAAATCCAAGGGCTTGCTTAATATACCCAGATTTGTTTTCCATATATTCTGAGAGACTACTTTGTATCCATTTTTAGGAGACATAAAACAGGGATAGTTGAACTGTTGATTCTGGCTTTGATCAGGCCATATTCTAATTTTGTCTAAAAGGCTCTTATTTTCTTCCTGCCCTATAAATCTGAGGCATTGCCACAATTGAATTAGTGTTACAATAATAGAAAGATTTTGGACCAGATATCTATCCAGCTTTCTTTGAAAGAACCTTTTAGGCTAATGATTGCTGACATTGAAATTGCTAAGTTTATTACCAAGCTAAGTCTTTGAATAAAAGGTACATTGATGAATCAATCTCATCTTTTGAGGAGTGCAGCAGGAATATACTATTCAAGAAGTATCCTTCAGATATCCTTGTGGTTTTGCTTATATTTATCTGACATGCAAAGAATCAATCATGTCCAATACAGCTGGGTGTGAGGTTGTGGGTTGTTTTTTTAATGGATTTCCAAATTACTACTGTTTGATAAGTTATTTAGTACTGGTTCAAAGATAATCATCTGCATGGATTATGAGGTAAGTTTTCATGCCTAATAATATTCAGTTCCTTAAGGGGCTGTTAAGTTGTTCTTAGCTGTTGTAGTATTTTATTTGACTATTTTTTTGTTTCCTGTGACTAAGTAAAAGTAAAAGGCTTAATCTGTTTCTGAAATGTGGTAAAAAAAAAAAAAAAAAAAAAAGCCTTTTTTGTCAAAGCAATGTTAAATAAGATTTGTGTACATGCAGCTCCCTGATCTGGTATGGCCCTCTGATGATTATCCTCTATTAGTTTTCCAGCTTGGTAGTGATGAAATTGAAGGAAGTCCTACAGCAAACAAAAGGGACTTCTGGGTACTGGGACATTTGGTCAAAGGAGGTGCACAGATTGTGCTCTCCTCAATCCCTTCAAGACCAGGGTGAATACTGAATGGAACAGGAAAGCTAGCCTGATTGCTCCATGACTTAGAGGGTAGTGCTGCTGGGGAAATATTGGTTGTTTTGACTATTGGGTAGTTTACATTGGGTTTTGACTATTGAGTAGTTAGGCTGATCGTGACCGGTGACTCTACTTGTCTGAAAGGGGGAAAAAGATTCTGACTCATGACTCAGGGACTGATTGAGAGGGCTTTAAACTGTGTTTGAAGAGGGGAGGGGATACAGCCAAGCTTCCTGATGTGAGCCACGGAGTGGAATGCTAGTCTTGAACGTGAAATGAATCCGCTGAGGGGCATCTACAGCAATGCAACCATACAAGGTAACAGATCAGGCCCCATTGCTGTCTTTTCTCTCTTTGTTTCTCTGGCTCTCTTACTTCTTTCTCTTTCTTCTGTCTTTCTCTTTTTTCTTATTTCTTTGCCACAGCTCTGGATCATCCATGTAGTAGGACCAACACAGGATCTAAGCACTGGTGATATTTGCTTTCTTCCCTTGCTTTGCCTGGTCAAAGCACAGCTTTAAACTTTTACTCTCTACTTCATACTGAACTCTGCTGTGGAAGTGGAGAGCTTGTGTAATGTGGCTTGTGAGACAGCCCCTTTGAGGAGTTTGTTGTGGGAATTGAGAACTTACTGAGATGTATTATACAAAATTTAGGGCTTCTTTGTCTACAGTTTTGTGGAAGTCTACAGTTTGAATCTTATTATTTAGCACCTTCTCAAGTCTAAATAATGGGCTGATCACTGGAGTTATGGTAACTGTATAATAAAATCATAAGATTCCCTGACATGTGTCCACTATTTGTCTTTGTTCAGCCTGACAAGAACTTCTAACAAACATCACAGTCCCTACCTGTGGGTGGTGACACTGTCCAGAAGTTGATCATAGCAAGAAGTGCCACAGACAAAATTGCCTGCACAATGAAGTTTTAATGTATATCTCTACATATTCACCTTTTCCCCTAAAATAAAAATGTTTTGCCTTGCTTGATCAAGTACTATGGTTTTTTTTCCCCAATAAATAGGAATTTAAAACTTTGATAAATAGGAGGAGATTCACAGGAGCTAGAGAAATGAGTGAGAAACAGGATACTTATCAATATCTCTCAAAATGGATCTTACTTTTCAGATATTATTACCAGTATTTTGGTTTTATACGTAATTGGTAGTCTGAAAACACTGCATAAGTAATTAATATTATTTAAGATATAAATATTTTCAATTAGAGTTTAATTTTTTTTTCTTTCCTCTCTCTCAATATCTATGTCTTTTTTCCTTTCTCTCTCTCAATATCTATGTCTTTTCAGTTCATTTAAAATTAAAGGGGTTATCAAGGCTTTCTGAGGGTGACAGTGTCATCTAAGAAGAAAGGAGGAGAAAAAATAGAAAGGTTCCATCAAAGTAGGTACTTTGAGAAATGCTTCTGACAAGACCCAGACTGAAGCTGACAGCAGCCGGATTATGCAATCAATTTATGTAACTATGTAAAGAAATCTTCAAGAGGAGGTGAAGGTGGTTTTGAATTTTTTTTGATTCTGCAACATCTGTGGATATGATTTCACTGCTAGGCACAGGCAAAGCTTTTATGTTGCAACACAAGAAACTGAGGCTATGTCTTCAAAATACAATTCTCAGGAAAATTAATTTATTTTTCGCTATTCATTATACATTAAAAGGTAAGAGCAATCAGTGAGTATGCTGGCTGATACTTTCCATGGAAAACAGAAGTGTGCTGCATGCATCCTTGAGGTCAAAATCAGTAAGGGGAAAATGCTTTCTCTCCAGGTTTTCTTTTGCTATTGCTTTTCCTCTGAAGTGATGAGAGTAAATCCATTCAAACAGTGTCCTGGCAGCAGTTTGACATTTTAAAAGATCAAAAAGTACCATGTTAGATAGCTAGGGAGCCCCCAGACTACAATAATACCAAAAAGGAAAGTAATAAAGTAAGGAGCACACACATGGCCTGCAGTTGCATTTCTTGCTATTGATTCTGAAACTGCTGAAGTAAAACTTCTTTATCAGCAGCTACATAATCAGCAAGTCAAAGCAATTCTCTGTCTGAAAGTACACTAAAACCACTATGTCAATTTAATAAAAAATATCAGTTATAGAAACCTAGAAAATTACATGACATTACATATTGATGGACGTAAGACTGTTGAGATCTGCCAAGAAATGTCTGGAAACACACTGATCTTTGAATTATTAGACCCACATGTCATCTGTTGGAGCTTCCTAACATGTGGAAGAAACACTTTTATGGCTGTACTCTTTAACAAGTAATGGTTTGTAACACTCAGAAGTGAACCAGTCCTACTGGCTGCACACCAGCTTATGTTGCAATGTCTTTGTCTCCTATTTTTTGCTTTTGGTGTGACTGACATAACCAATGCCACTTCACTATACTCAGAAGAATAATTTGAGACAATTAATGCATCTATAAAGCCTTTCCACTATAGACCTTGCTTACTCTGAAGTTGTCCAAAAGACCAGATGCAGTTTGAGATGTTCTCTTTACTTCACTGAGTTCCAAGGAGGTTTTTCTTCCATGAAAATGTTTTAAGAGACTATAACAGAAACATATTAGCCCAAAGTAAGACTAAAATTTGGGGGAATAAAAAATCTGAATATAACAGTATATTTAACTGTGCCATTTCAGTGTGCAAGACAGTTTGGATTTGCACTATTTTATGCGTAGAAGAAAGAGAAATTTGGTGCTCAAGACAAGAATGCTTTCCTTCACTAATTTTTCAAGCATTCATCATTTGTTTGGTCTATTTAATTTGGCTTTTGCTCTATCATTTTAACAGGTTTGGTTTTTTTTTTAAATTACATTAGTTCTTTAGACATATTGACTATAAAGTCATACCTGAAGAAATGTTTTTGTAACTTTTAGAACTAATGAGAATTAATATTTGAAAAAACAAATTTGCAAAAACGGGAGAAAAAAAAATTAATTCATCTTCATTAAAGTACTTGTTTTATCTGTTAGAAAAAAAACACAACATTCAAAGTTAGTTTATTTTTTGGATGTGAGGAAACTGCTGCATCTTCTGTGTAGAAAATAATATGCAGAACAAGATCATTAGTTGGTGTTACATTTTATTTAAATTTACAGACTGCAATAGATTAACAGCACAGTTTGTGCCTATTGTACATGCATACAGTGATTCATGCCTTGTATAAGGCAACATGAAAACCTCTGTCACAATAAACTTTAAGAACTAGCAAAGAATCTATACCTTCAGTGCCCTCTTGTTTTAATGTTGTTTGGTGTTGTATTTAGACAGCTGTGATTACAATAAAGCTGTACTTGTTGCTGCCTTTTTAAGAAAAGTCTACTCATGTCTGAGACCATTAACTTAGGTAAGAGCCTCAGCTTTACTGTGTCCTTTCTTTCCAGCTGTGTATATATATATATATATATATATATATATATATGTTAACCTAAGTGCCTTGCTACGTCTTTTCATAATCATGAGCTATGTGAGTCAAGGAAAGTTCTGGATAGGTATTGTGACATTATGAGGAGATTTTAATTTATACTGCATTCTAAATATCAATAATAATAGACCATAGCATTATTGATGCTCTTCTTAATTGCAATCTTGGAGACCAATGACTCAGAGTCACAAAATTCTCAAAGATATAGGGGAGGTCCAAGCTGTACAGTGCTTGCCCTTGAAAAATATTCTCTATCTCTGACTCACAGCACTATTTGCAAAGAGTTTTGCACTGAATATACTGACATAATGATTGCAGCAGCAGATTATAAATAGCTGTATTTATACATAGCTCTAAACTAAAAGAGCAGCAGCTTGCTTGAGACATTTTTAGTAAGAATTTTCCCCCACTCCTTAATTTATTCCTTTCTCCATTATGCTTCAGAGCAACCTGGGCTGGAAGCTTTAAAACTTATGACTCCTCAACATGAAAACAGACAGTTCGTAATCACATTTTAGGTGTTGTGGTTTTCAGAGAGAGGAGAGGCAGCTATACGCTTGTCCTGTTTCCTTAGCAACAGAGCAAGGGGAGCTCAGGAGACTCTGCTGGAGGGAGCCCGAGATGCTCACGTGTTGCTCTCAGTATCTGTCTCCACCTGCCACAGCCTACGAGAGGACCAAAATCAAAACCAGCTTGCCAAGGAAAGGTTCTGTATAAATGATTTAATACTACTCCATACCAAGTGTGTTAATACTGAGTACTAAATTTGCTTGGTTAAGCACTCAGTGGTCAGGAGGGGGGGCAGAAAAAAAAAGTGACAAACATGTATTCTAGGCTCTGAGCTATACCAGTTAAATCTTTTTATAAATTTTACAGTGTTTCTGTAAAATACTTGCTCACGGTGAATATATTGAATAAAATCTTCATAGTTTCAAGGACCAAAAACCACTCATTGTTTCAGTTTTCCATATGGCCCAAATTGTGGAGCCACAATAAATTCAATTTTCCTTTGAAAATAGAAATACCTTGTCTAATCTTCATGGTACTTAATAGAAATAGGATATTAAATGTAATATATTAATTTAAGCAGAATATATTAATTTAAATTGAATAAATAAACAAATATCCCGAACACACTCCCTCCCTCAGGTTTTGAAGGACTTTACATTAGGTTAATCTCATCTAACTTTGGGTGCACAGCTGTGGCATTATTTTATTCTCCATCTCTAATAAAAATAAAATATTATTCTGATTTTTGGTTCCGTCTCCTCCATCCCTGGAGAAGTGTGAGCCCTGTAGCACTAGTGGTCTGATGGAATCTGAAGCAAGATCTTTGTCTATAAAATGTTAATTGGACTGACTTAGGCTTTGGTTCCATACACATGGTATTTTTTGGCTTTTGGACATAGTAGTATTTTGTGTGGGTCACTAAGATGAATCATCCTATCAGGATAGCCTTCAGTTCTTTTCTCCCCTTAGAGGGAAACATAGCATAACTAATTTCTCAGTTGAGATGTCACTTCACTACTCCTTCCCTGGCACATCTTATGACTTTTTTAACATGGATGTGCCAAAGCTGTTTTTTGGATTCTGGATGCAGGCTCAAATGAAACACCCACTGGCCGCTACCTCATCCTTCCAAAAAAAAAATCACAAAATGCAGCATTGTTGCATAATAGAGAACAATAAATCTGTCATCTGTCTGCTACACCGATCCATTTAAGATACCTAGAGAAGTGGAGAGTTACAGCCTATTTAAGTCCTTGTTTTTCTACACAATAGCAGCTAGAGGTCCTGTTTGCTGTCCAAACCATTCCTTCTCCATAGTCATTAATGCTCTCAGCATTGGAAAGAGGCAGAGCTTTAACTTGGACCAAATGTGTGTGTGTGTGTGTGTGACATTAGAGAGTGCATGAAAAAACAATCTCGGAGATAAAACATGCCATCCCATGAAGGGATACAAAACTTAAGGAAGAGAAGGTCTCAGGAGAAAATGAGCAGGGAGAAGGTTTCTCATATTGCTTCTTAATCTCACAGACTGTGAATATATGTTCTCCAAAAACTTAGTCCAACTCACTTTAGGATAACAGAGCTTTGAACTGCTGTGCAAGCACAAGCCAAATCATCTTCCCGACATGGTCATGCATTGCATTCTTCCACCTCATAAACTGCTAAGCCAATAATCTAAAACTGAATGCTCATGCTTACAAATGAATACTTCTGTCCATATTTCAGAGGGAACAATTTGGTTTCTTTTTATATAGTTGAAGTGGCTGGTACTGGCCTGAAATATTGCATAGATGGTCTACTGTTATTCCTTGTGTGTAAGCTTTGTATTCCTTGTGTGATAGCAGATGTAATATATATACTTTTTTGGTTTTTATAATAAAAGCAATGTATTCATGATGATAACAGAAAAATAAGTGCTTAGGTCTGAGGTGGAGACAAAAAATTTAAGCCCTCAAAATTAATAACATTTTCTGTGGCTTTTGTCCAGAAAATTATTTTCTTAACTATTTTTATCATTTATTGAGATCGTTATTGTACAAGTATTTTCATTCCTCTTAATCTTCACTTCTGTTGACGTAAGAGTCAATAGATTTTGAACAAGTCTAAAAAATGTTTCAGGGGTTTCTTTTCTGTCTTCTAGTATTTTTGTTAAATTCCAACAGAATTTTTGGTAGTTTGAGGATTTCAATTCCTTCATTTATAACTGAAATAATGACTGTTAATTTACTATACAGAAAAATGAATGCTTCAAAGCTGCAGTATTGTGAGATTAATTAAATTGAATGAGTAGAAGGAACACAAAGCAGAGTTATGTTTGCTTGCTTGTCAGTGCTAAGACAATAAAGGCGGGACAGGGATGGAACAGAAAAAAAAAACAACTGGATTTTATGAATGTTTGGAAATAAATTCAGGACACTATGTAATTTAAACATTAAGATCACAGAATCACAGAATCACAGAAATTCTAGGTTGGAAGAGACCTTTAAGATCATTGAGTCCAACCCATGTTCTAACACCTCAACTAGATCATGGCACCAAGTACCACATCCAGTCTTTTTTTAAACTCTTTGAGGGATGGTGACTCTACCACCTCCCTGGGTAGATGATTCCAGTATTTGACCACTCTTTCTGTAAAATACTTCCTCCTTAATTCTAGCCTGTATCTCCCTTGGCACAGCTTGAGACTGTGTC
Source organism: Melospiza melodia melodia (assembly GCF_035770615.1). NCBI lineage: Eukaryota > Metazoa > Chordata > Aves > Passeriformes > Passerellidae > Melospiza > Melospiza melodia. Next base: position 107,917,474 of record NC_086195.1, on the reverse strand, counting down.
CTCTTGTTCTGTCCGTTGTTGCCCGGAGTAAGAGGCCGACCCCCAGCTCACCACAGCCACCCTTCAGGAAGTTGTAGAGAGTGATAAGGTCACCCCTGAGTCTCCTTTTCTCCAGGCTGAACAACCCCAACTCCCTCAGTCGTTCTTCATACAGCTTGAGTTCCAAGCCCCTCACCAGCCTCGTTGCTCTCCTTTGGACACGCTCAAGCATCTCAACGTCCCTCCTAAAGTGAGGGGCCCAGAACTGGACGCAGTACTCCAGGTGAGGCCTCACCAGTGCTGAGTACAGGGGAAGAATGACCTCCCTGCTCCTGCTGGCCACACCATTCCTGATACTGGCCAGGATGCCATTGGCCTTCTTGGCCACCTGGGCACACTGCTGGCTCATGTTCAGCAGACTGTCAACCAGCACCCCCAGGTCCCTTTCCACCTGAGCACTGTCCAGCCACACTGTTCCTAGCTTGTATCATTGCAGGGGGTTATTGTGGCCAAAGTGCAGGACTCGGCACTTGGACTTATTGAAGTTCATCCCATTAGATTCTGCCCATCCATCCAACCGTTCCAAGTCCCTCTGCAGAGCCCTACGTCCCTCTAACAGATCAACACACGTTCCCAGCTTAGTGTCATCTGCAAATTTGCTAATAAAGGACTCTAAACCCTCATCCATGTCATCAATAAAAATATTAAACAGAACTGGCCCCAGCACAGATCCCTGAGGGACACCACTGGGACTGGTCGCCAGCTGGATGCAGCACCATTCACCACCACACTCTGGGCCCGGCCAAGCCAGTTCTGAACCCAGCAAAGAGTGCTCCTGTCCAAGCCACAGGCTGCCAGCTTGTCTAGGAGTATGCTGTAGGAGACAGTGTCAAAGGCCTTGCTGAAATCCAAGTAAACAACATCCACAGGGATTGAAATCATATGACTTAAATGCAAACATGCCAATTTTTGCAAAAAATCATAGGCAAGTCTGGTCAGTGTATCGGTCTGACACGTATTTGTATGCCAGATGTAGAATATAATTTTCAAAAGTGCTCTTCTCTAAGAAGAACCCACCACATACTATATGTTCAGGAAGACAATTTTTAATTCTCTGCTGTTCTTAAGCTTTCAAACTAGTTTAGCTGTTTTACACATTCATCAAGTTGTGTTCCATATGCTTCTTTATTTCATGCATTAGGACAAATAATGCTCTTATGATGCCTTGAAAACTTCTACTTTTACCACAACTATTGTTACTGAACTGTTATCTAAAATGAAAGACATTTTTGCCTTGTTTATAAGCAAACAGTTCTGTTGGGTCTTTAATTTTTTCTTTATATCAGAGGTTAATTAGAATATAAATCATTCTGCAGTATGATTGATAGATAAAATAGATATAGCTAGGTAGCTTTAATACAGAACTGAAGAAAGCCTTTTCATGAAGGAAAGAACATTCTGTAGAATGTTTTAAATACAAAGACTGGAAAGATGATGTTTTCATTACTATCACCTCATAATAGTTGGATATGTTAGTTATAATGTTATAATGCAGAAGGAAATCCATCTGAAATTCTACCTCTTCTAACTTAATAACTATTAGCAGTAAGAAGAGGTAGAAGTTCAGATGGATTTCCTTCTGCAAATTGGTTGTCTACGCAGAGGCAGGACGAACAAAAAAAAGAATAAATACTTAACATAAAATTTTATGACTAATTTTTAGTGCTTTCATTAAATCAAGTAAGCAGGTTTCATATAAACACATTATTTCTGCAGTTTCAGTTGAATATTAATAACTTTTTGTCTTAATCTACCACCTAATGATGTTATGAAGTCTTAAAGAGCTGGCACTTACGCCCATGAAGGTGTTTGCATTTTAGTCACATAGAAAATGACTTCGCTTTTCCATCACTTCCACATGAGACCAATGTGGATTTAATTAATTCATGTTTATGAAGCATTTTCATATCCTTGGATGACTTGCACAATAGAAATGCCAAGTGGTAGTTTTAAATAGCAGAAATTGACCAAAAAAGTAACCTGTTATATTTTATTTAAAATAGTTGAGATTATATTATTTATATAAATTATTAATGATTAATAGAATGGGAAAATGTTATAATAGCAACTTTTAAAAGTTTGTATGTTTATTCCTTAGCAGAGGAGTTACTTAGATTGGAAAGGACTTTAAAGATCCTATAGCTTCAATCCCAGCACCACGAGCAGGGATGACATCCATTATACCACGTTCAATGCCTCATCCAACCTGGCCTTCCAGAAATGGGCAATCCAAAATTTGTCTGGGCAACCTGTTCCTGTGCCTCACAGCCCTCTGAAGAAAGAATTTCTTCCTAATACCTAACATAAATTTATTTCAGTTTAAAAAGTTTCCTCCTTGTCCTATAATTATGTGTCAGTGCAAGAAATCACTCTCTTTTATTTTTTTCCTTTTTTTTTATAAGACTCCTGCAGGTACTGAAAGGCCACAAAAAGATCTCTCTGGAGCCTTCTCTTCTCCAAGCTGAACAAAGACAGCTCTCAAAATGTTTTTGCAAGAGAGGTGTTCCAGCCCTTTGATGATCTTTTGGCCCTCCTCTAGACTAGCTCTAATAGGTCCACATTTCCTTGTATTTTGGACTCCAGACCTAGATGCAGTACTTCAGGCAATAAATAAAAAGTAATTTAAAAAGAAATGTATTTTTTATGGTTTATACAAAGATTTTAAGGTTTTAGAATATCAAATTTTACTGTACCAAAGTGTCTGATACTGGATTAATACTCTGCAGTAATTTATTGCTACAAACCTTCACAACATTGAGAAGCATTAACTCCCACTGATACTGGGGAGAAATTAAACTGCTCAGATCTGTACCAAAATTCTCAAAGGTCTGATCCAATTTCAAGTATCTGAAGAAGAAAAAGCATTGAGAGTCTGTATTTTACCACATGAGGCTTGCTAAATGAAAAGTGTGATGATTTTTTAGGTCATCAAATTTGCTTATGTATGTTGTATCCCAATGATCATTTTGTGTGCCGATGAACCTTTTCCAGACTTTCCATTTTCTCAGGTGGATTTCCCTTCCTATTTTGCTGTGCAAATACCATGACTCTGGCTCATTATAATGCCTCACAAGCAGCTTTCCTGAGCAGCATACCTTATTTTGTACAGTTTATTTATGATCATCTCCCTGGTGCTGTCCATACTTCTAGAGGATGTTTTCTTCAAACCTGAATTGTCTTCTTGACTCCCTGTCTAAAAGGTAACACACCATCTGTGTGATCCTTTATGTCACTATCATAATTTTAATTGCAGGGGCTGGCTGATGACTGGATGGGCCATATCAAAACTCTTTCTACTTGCTTGGAAAATATTATAGCTCTGCTAAGATTTTCCCACCTCATAAATGAGATGTCATTGTCAGATCAGAATGCTTCCCAGCTGTAGGTATATTTTCTGTGCTATCTCATATACCAAATTTTCTGAATTTTCTTATGATTTTCTAGTGTCTAAGAAGAAATCCTGCTGTATAATACTCAATAAGCATGATGTAGGATATTCATGCTTTGTATAACTGACACAGCTATCTATTTTATATTTTCTTTGATATGTTAAGCCAATTGGTTCAGTGAAATAGCTTTAACAGAAACTGAGTCTTTGAATTGTCTTGAGCATAGTTAATTTTACCGTAACATATTTCTACTAAGAGTAGTCTTATTAATATTAAGGAGTGGGTGTTTGGAAGAATGTGGAATAACTCTCCTGCAATGCTTAGAGAGCAGGACAAAATATCTTCAGCCTACAGCTGTTTCAGATTAAATGTTGGACTTTTCCTGCATTCCAAAACAAAACCATTTTGAAGTGTGTTTTATTGACAAATGATCCTACAGATTTCCCACCCATGGATGCTTAAAAGCACAGAGGCAGGTACTGTGCAGCTTGGAAAAGTACTATGAAATAAAGTCAAAACTAAAAGCATTTTCTGGATGGGACTGTGAAAATGCCTCCATTTGATAAAGAGATCAAGATGGCACTTGATGTAAAATCTGTACAGAGGCCATGCATTGTGCCTTCTCTGACCCATGCTCTCTGAAACCTTACATTTGAACAAGTCTATGTGCATAAGTAAATCCTCATTCCAACAGGACTTTGGTATTATGCTGTCTTGGGAATTTCTGCATTTGAAAAAGCCCTGTCTTTTTAAGTTTCTTCCTCTATTTCCAGTCCCAGGATGGCTCAGAAGAAGTATAAGATGTAGTTAATGAAAAATATAGTGCAATTGATGTTGTAAACTAAAATTATTCTATCACAGAAATACATAGAGAAAAAGCTAGAGACATGAAATCATGCAGTTTCTTATGTTGTGAGATTTTACCATGTGATTTACTGCTTGGTAATGCTCTGGCAGTACATGTTAAGTTGAAGACTTATCAGTCAGAACTCATGTCATTTGTTCTAATTTCGTTATTCATATGAAAATAAAAATAATTCTTTACTACATTAAAACAGCCACATGCAATAACAAAAATAAAGGCTGCAAAACAATTGGTTGGAAATACTTCACAGTGGGAAATACTTCTCAGTGTGTATTCAGATTCTCAGTGTGTGTTTGCAGCTTGTGTCCTGTACTCAACATAACACTTTCATCATATCAAAAATTCTCATGACTGTGTGTCAAACACGTAAAACAGTTTCCAAAGCAATTTCCTCTAGATGCAACCACTGCCTTCAAAAAAGTAAAAGTACTTATAGAACACCTGAAAGTCCTTTAATATCTGATAGGAACAAATCACATCAGAAAATATCTGAAAAATATCATCACAGCTTTTCTATTTTCACTGTCTACTGAAGCTCAAATTTTAGACTGCATTTTTCTCTTCTAAAGATAGCTTTTGAGGGTCACATTTACAATGAATTGCAACTCAGTTTGTAGATATACCACAAAATAAAGGCTGAGATCACACAGTATTTCTGTTTGTGCTCATTTCTTTCAACTACAATTCAGCTCGAGTACCTACATCTTTTTCAAAGAAAAATCTCAACATTTATGTGATGCATGCAACAGCAAGGACAACATGACAACACCCTCCAGTCTTCAACCAATGAAGTTAAAAATCTAAATTATCCTGCGCTATCCTAATCAATTGTACTTGCTTCCAGCGCTATCAAATAATTACAATCTCTTATTTCCCTTTTCCTTTTTCATGAGCAAACCTGTATAGAAACTTGCTTAGATAGGAATATAAGAAATGAGAATTTGTTTTTCACTTTTTCAAATCAGCATAAGAATTCTCAAACTGCTGAACAAGTTACTTGTGTTGTATTTAGTATACTGAAGGTGTGTTGCATCAAACATGACATGACATATTTGCCGGAGATTAAGTAATTTCTAATTTACTTAATGTCTGTACATCTAGGTTAAATCTGAGTGCTTTGCTTAACTTTTAAAGATTTGATTCACCAAAAATAATCTATCTCTCAAATGTAGACAGTATACTGAAAATCAACCTGATTACAGATAGATAGCCAGCCTACATTTGCAAGGGCCATCTATTCTGCACGATTTCCCCCAGCCACCCTCCCAGGTGTAATCTCACAGTGGTACCATGTCTCATTATCTTCAATCACATCTGTTGACACTTACATTCCAAAAATAAAAAAATGCCTCAACAGTGGAGGCAAAGAAGGTTTAGATTATGGATATTACAGCAGGTGCTGGGAAGCCCACTGAGAGAAAACAGTGTCAAACCTCTACAACATGAGCACACAGCTTGCTGTTGCTTAGAGTAAAGGCAATTTTATGGCAAAGCAAGGGCACAAGGGAACACATTCAAGAACAAATAAGTAGAAGGGAAACAGAACACAAAATAACACAGGCAACCCAAAAAGTAGGAAAATGGCCAAATATGCATTTTTACCATCTGGCCAAGAGCAAGGTGCCTGATGCCTTTCTTTACACTTGGGATGCTGGCAAAATGAAAAATACACATAGTGTTTCATGCAGTAAGTAGAAAATACAGTTCCATTGTTCAGGGCTTTAAAATCACAGTAGAAAGGAAAAGATAAGTGATTCTTATTGCTACCTGCAATCAGTCAGATAGAGGCTGACTGATTTAGTAAAACAATTTTCTAAGCTTTTTGAAATGCACAAATATGTTGGTGTTATTTGTGTGTTTTTTATAGACAGCGGGTAGATGAAAAGTACATTGCAAATATAGAAAAATACCCCAACAAATTCTAGTGTAAAATAGCTTAAATTATGTTTGAAATAACTGCAACCAAGGGATAAATACTGTGCACCTGTACAGAAAGCTCAAAAAGGAAAATCCTGGAAAGAAAAGCTAGTTTCGCTCCAGAGGCTTGAGGAGGTCTCCAGAGTAGCTATTACCAGGCACATGAAAGTCTGGGAAAAGGCAGTAAGTATTTACCAAGGGGAAACTGTGCTTGACCAACTTGATTGCTTTGTACAATGGAACAACTTGGTAAGGAGATGAAAGAAAGAATGAGGGATGACATGACCTCCCAATGGCATCTTTTTTTTGTAAGATGGATTGGATGGATAGACTGTAACCTGTATGAAAAACTGGTTAAATTGACTAGTTCAAAGGATGTTGGTTAATGGCAGTTATCAAGAGTGAGTCCCTCCAGACATGTTATAGGGTTCAGTACACTCAATAACTCTATAAAATGACCTCCATGACAGCAGTGAATGAACTGTCATCTCATTTGCAAGCAATTGCAACCTGAGGGGAGAGTTATATAGTGGGGGTAGCAAAAAGTGGAAGACTGGGCCAACAGAAACCACATAAGGCTCAACAAAAGGAAATGTAGAAGTCTAGCATTTGGGTCAGACTAATCCCTAGTAGTTCATGGGAGATCTAATCATAATCTCCAGGACCTGCACTTCTTGTCATGTCCACAGTGACAGGACAAGAAGCAATTGACCAGAAGTCACTTGAGGGGAAATGCTTGAAGTGACGGGAGCTATATATAGTAAAATAGATAAAAAAAATTCAAACCACTAAAACAAAACTGAGGACAATTAACTGTTAAGTAAAATGCCTGGAGAAATGGTGTAATCTCCCCTCACAGGAAAGATTTAAGAATTTACTTGATGGAGCCCTGAATAACCTCACCAAAATTCCTGCTTTGAACAGAAAGCTAGTTTAGGTGATCTTCAGAGGTCACTTTCAAACCTGACTTTTGTGTAATTCTGTGATTCTGAGCTTCTGCTGAGGCAACAACTTAAATGACAGGTACTGAGATAAGCCATCCAATTCTTCCTTGTCACATCTCTAAATTTGACATCAAGAGCCCCCCACAAACATTCTGTATCATGCACTATCAATCTAACACTGAGATGTTTCCTTTTTCTCCTCATTCCTGAAACTGGAAATTTTAAGTTCTTTTTTAATCTATGAAGTCTCAAATCCTTCCTCTTGGCAGACTTTTATCAAACACGTATTGCATTCCATGCTGTAGATGTCTCTCATTATCATTGAATCAATAGCAGGGAAGATACTTATGACATTTGGGCATTTGATGTTAAACTTTCTTTTTCCTTAAGATTTCTTCACTTAAATTTAAGTAACATCTTCAAATTATGGTCTCAAGAAGCTTGAATCCTCTCTAAGCCACTCTCTAGCTAAAGAGGTTTTGTTACAGTCATTGAGCAGCATATCACACTCAGACTATTAAAACATGCACTTCTTATTTTAGTATAAAACAGTTCTTTCAGTCTGATGTATACAATATTAGCCTTTTTTTAGGTGAGAGTTTTTTGGTTTGTTTAGTTTTGGGAAGGGTGGGGAGGACAATTAATTTTTTATTTTATTTTTCAGAGAGAGTTCACATTTTGAAGCACACGTTTCAGAATTGAGGCAAACTGATTTTATATAAAACTTGTGGGCAGCTATATGTTTCATCTTTATTTACAACACTAGTTTCATAGCAACTAATATAACTCAAGGGAAAATACTGTAAGAATACCAAAACAGATTAAAAGGAAGAGATAAACTAGAGGCATAAACTAAATAAACATTACTATGAGATACTCTAAAGGCTTTATTATCACTTGTGAAAATGTCAGTGTTACTATGGGAACTTCAGGTTTTTGCATTTGACATGATTCAACTGTAATAAGTTCTGACTGAAAAATGAAAATATCAACAGCATAAAACCCAAGAAATTGTGAATCTTTTTTCTTTAAAAAGTAAAATTTCATTTTCCTTTTATGTCATCCATCAGATTGAAAAAAGAATGAGAAATTCTGTCTCTCATGTCACATAGGATTCATTGTCGAAGAAAACAAGTCATAGAGTTTACGTAAACTTAATTTCAATTGTTATAAGGTTTTAAATTATCAGTGGGTGTATTTTTAGCAAAGATCCATTAACCATACAAAAAAAGTCTGCATAGTCTGCCTTTAAAGTTGAAAATCTTCTTTTTTGGCAATAGCTGGAAGGGAAGCAAGGTCAAGATTTTGAATGCTACTTTGCAGCAGTAGAACACATCAGAATATTATGTTCCCTAACTCAGCTTCTGAATACTTTATCTTTGTGAAGACACCGTTGTATTTGCAGCACTATTTGTTATATCTGAGAATTTTTGAAGATCTACAATGTATACCATCCAAGCTGCACTTAGTGTGCCTCACAGTCACAGCTCTTTCCACTCTTATTCCCCTTCTGGATAGTCCTTTCTCTCATCTCTGCAGTGACAGGAACCAAACATGCCTACCACGGATAGACTTTTCACTGATTCTGATAAGATTTGTCAGACTGTATGTAGTAGCTGCTAGGAAAAAAGGCTATTTCCTCAACATTAGATGACTACTTTGTCTGCACATCATCACAGCAGCAGAAAGCTGATGTTCTGACCGGGGTAAAATGAGTTAGTATGTTGCTTGAACAGCTTTTTTTAAGGAAAGATAAGGCGGAATTCAGAGGTTCATCTGGAAGTCAATACTGTGTTGATATCTAAATGAGATTAGGGAGGTTTTATTGAAGAAATAGTTTATTTGCTTGTGTAAATGTAATGCAAAACAGACCTGCTTCTTTCAACTTTGGTTGAGTTCTGATTTATGTACCAAACCTAATATTTTGCTACCCACAGATTTACTTAAGTAGCTATAATTCCTCATCCCTTCTTTTTATTACAAAAATGAACAGTGGAAGCACAGAAGTGCATATGCAAAGACAGAGAATCAGAGTGTCCATACTATTATGATGAAATTGATGTAATGCTGACATACAGGTGAATCTTCCTTTTAATTCAATTGAAAAGCTTGATCAAATATTTATTTCCTGTATGTTGTGATAGACTGCAAAAATGATTAAGAAACTCAGTTGAGCCAAACTGACAAACGCTACATAAACCTAATGACTTATTTTCCTTAGTGCTATCATCAAAATTTCCCAGCTAAATGTGGATCTAAAATATACAAGGGAGTCTGAATCTGTTGACAACACTGTCAAAAAATGATATTATAGTTTATTACTTCTAGAGTTGTTTCTTATTATTTTTATGCAGTTCTTATTCATTAATTCTTATGCAATTTGCTTAAAAAATGTTAATTTTAAGTCTTATTTCTCTAGAGCTACAGCCAGTGCCATCTGCTGCGGCCAGATCAGAGGATGAAACATACAAACGTCAGTGTCTCTTCTGCCATTCCTCGAGAGACCAAGACTCTCTTCTCACTCAGATTTCACAGCCCATATCCTTCTAGATTTTATCTAGTATCTGACCCTTCCATGTTTCCACATCACTGGACTGACATACACTCTGTAATCAATTGACTATGGTTATGAGCTTGGATAAACAAGGGAAAGCACAAACCTTTAGTAAGCAATTGCTGCTTCAGAGTAACATACAGTACTTCCTATCAGAGAGAGACAATTTTCTGACTGATTGGAAGAGATATGAGAGAAAAATCTGAAGGCCTGTCACATCTGCACATACTCTTCCTTAATTGCTCATGTACAGTTTAACATCCACATGTATCTTCCAGTGCCTCAGTGAGCAGAGCTAGGGTAAATTGGTTAACTCAGTTCCTTTTTAAGTACAATAGCACACTTGAGATTTTTGCAAAAGGAAATAAAAATGCCATTAATGTAAGACTTCTTATCTTAGCAAACTAAATGTATTCTCCAAATGCTTTCTTCGTTCATGCAATAAAATTGCTGCCTATGTGATTGTCCTTTTGTGCAAAATTGAGTTTCACATTTGCTACTGAAGGAATCTTGCTGATAAGGTAGTGGCTGTGCTTAAAAACTTTCTGTGCTGTGCTTAAATTATAAAACTACCTTTTAATGGTATTTATATAAATTTAGAATTCCAAACTCAAGTCAGTAGAAAAACATCTTTTCCTGTCAAAAAGTCTGGGACATACCTCACAGACGACAATGTCTTATCACTTTTTGAAGTCACAGAGAATGCTAAGGAGTTTCTTATGTGTAGGCAATTGTGAAATAGAAATGGGGTGTTTCCTCAAGGAGTGTCTAGGAAAAGACAATTGTAGCAAAAGCATGGCTTTTGAAAAGTAGTTTCCAGAAAAATGGAGGATGTCTTTTGTTGCAAATATTCTCTAAAAATACATAATACAATTTACAGGATTGCCACTAAAGGATTCCATTACATTTTCTTATTAATCGCAAACCCAAAACATTATAAAAAGTTGGTTTTTTTTTCAGATTTATTCAGTATTGCATCTTCTTTCTTTTTTTTTTTTGTCTTTTTGGAAATTTAAATTATGTGTCTGTTTTTCTTTTTCAAGTTTATTTCAGACAATTAGAAACTCAAGAGCACAAAAATTTTGTACAATCAATATACAGCATCTGCTGATACAAATCCCCCTTTGGGTCTTTACAATGATCAAATATTTGCTACATTGTCACTGGAATATCTCTTGTGGTGGGTTTTGAATGGATTTGGCAAGTTGTGATTGCATAAACACATGGATTTTATATAGGCATTATATCACCTGGACACTGCACTGCATTTAAAGAATCTCCACAGACTCAAATCTGCTTTATGCGATGCAAAAGAAAAATCTAAGGAAGAATATATGATAAATAGTCAGCTTGAGAATTGGTAGGTCTTGACTTCAGAAGCAATCCTATCAAACTCAGCAAAGTTGTGATGTCTGTCCATGTACAGGATTGGTACACTTAAGAAATACTAGGAAATACTAGGAAATAAATACTAGGAAATACTATTTACAAATACTAGAAATACTAGGAAAGTATTCCTTACCCTTTATCACAGTCCCAACAAATAATCTGTCTGTCCAGGATACTTGAGATAAATAATAACAAGAGAAACTGCCATTTGAACCAAATTTTGACACTCTAATTATAGATACTCATAAAGCGAGGAGCCAGACAGCTATCCATGTAAGGAACTTTCATTAACTCTAGTATTAATCGCATTTTTTTCCCCAGTACAAGAACCTGCTTTAATTCATACAAATCCAGAATGCTGTGGGCATTCTTAGTGAGGGGGATTGAATTAGATTTTCTTGTTTTGACGGACCATACTTAGACTATGTATTTGAAGTCCTTTAATGAAGGCAGTTGATAAGGTTACTGGAAAAAGGGAAAATGACAGCCTTTTCTGGTGAATCATCCAGAGACAGAGGCTCATACAGGTGTTCTAAATTTCTTTCTGAAAAGATTGGTGTTCTCTGTCGCATAGGTAAGAAAGCAAGGAGTGACCTCTAGAAAGCACCCTGTGCCACTGCTGCTGAGCAGAATTATGCATGGTGACAGTGGACCAAATATTCATTTAAAAAAACACACTCTTCCTCACAAGATAAAGACAATTTAATGGAAAATATAATCATAGATATCCTTTAAGTATTTGGATTGGAATAGGACTCAGCAAATCTTGGTTATATACGCCAAGAACTTACTGCGTTCTGACAAACTAAAGCAATTTCAATATAAATATATCAAAAGGCAGGGGGTGGGGAGAGGCAGTACTGATCTTCTGCAGAGAATAAGGAAGACTAGGAATAAAAATATGTGAGAAACCAAGACAGTAGGCAATAAAGACAGAGAACCTGAAATAATTGACCCTGGTACATAATAATAATAATAATAATAATAATAATAATAATAATAATAATAATAATAATAATAATAATAATAATAATAATAATAGTAGTAGTAGTAGTAGTAGTAGTAGTAGTACAAAAGGAAAAGCTGTATAATAAAATATTTGTGTATTATGAAGTAAAGGAAATCAGGTACAGGGATGTGTAGCTAGCCCATGTAGGTTTGGTCCTGATTCTTCATTCATGTAACATGCATAACTGAAAATAAATGATGCAAGGAAGCTGTATCCAGCTATTACAAAAAGGAAGTATCTTTTGGTGCCACTTTTGTTGAAGGTTTAGTGAAAAGATTTCTGTAGGAATAATGTATATGTAAATAATCTAATAATTTTAGTGTTTATGACAGAAAGCTGTCAGATAATCATCATTTACATTGTGCACCTTCTTTGATACTATTTAGCTGTCATAATGTAAAAATTATTCAGTATTCAAAAAATAGTTTGTGCATAAATATGGAGTTTTGTATTCGGGTCGAATATTTTACGTTTATTGGCTTAGAAAATCCCAAATTGACTGCAGATTCGTTTTTCATTTTTCTCTTTTTGAAGGAAACTCTGATGTTAGTCTCAATTGCTGTAGCTAGGAAGCAGAGACATAGTCTGACATAATGGTGCCAATATTCAGAAGACAGTTAATAGTTCATGTCACTGGCTTTTGCAATTATCATATTCTTTGATGATCTAATGAATCAATTTCGAGTATAAAATACTGAGGTCCAATAATCAAATTTTCTATTTTTAAAACAACGGACTTTTGATTAAAAAAATACAAACCTATGCAACAAATAGTTTAGCCCTTGCCAAAATTTTCCTTTCAAGAAAAAAAATAAAAAGAGAAAAATTTATAAGTAGTGACATATGATGCCAATAAATCGTAGATTGTCATTCGAGACATTCTCTCCAATATGCCACTGAAGCCCTCTTAATTTTATTGACATTTAAATGGTGAAGGTGAAAACATGGAAGCAATGATGAGTAGTGGGGAAGGAATGGGAGTTCAACTTGTCAACATCAATGATGATATATGGCCTTAAGCACTGTAGGGTACTTTTCAGAGTTACTGAATAATGTCATCCTTTGCAGAGATTTTTAAAAAATCATAAAATAAAACCATTCTTTTGATGACTTTCTCTAAATCAATTGATAATGTAGAAATCCTGGACGGAAAGGCCATGTCTCAATATATTTTCTCAAAAAAAAAAGAAGAAAATTTTTCCAAAAAAAGCTGCAAAATTGAAAAAAAATTCTTCATTGGCTAAGGAGGAAGTCAGAAGCATTTATCTTACATATGAAATCACTGTAGATGGAGGGATGGAATCTACATAACTTCAACATGTATGAGTCCATTTCTGATTTTGTACTGCTCTTTACATGCACATTTTAATTTTGTTGTGGCACAATTGCTGTCAAAATTTCTTTCTTCAAATTGCATACCTGGTTCACATTTAAAAATTGTTTTAAATTACTTTTAAAAGTTTCTAGCAAAATTTTCCACACAAGTGATTAGTTATAATACCTCATGTCATCCTCTCCTTTCAAGTCCAAATTATAAAACTAATATATTCTTGAATTTTTGGTGGTTTCTAAGAAAAGTGAGAATTTTAGGGAGATCTTTATCCTTCAATTATGTTTATCTATGGAGCTAATTATGGTAATGACTCTCATTGCTTTGACTTCAGAACTTAAAATTTGCTGTAGGCACTTACATTTCTGTAATATAAAGTTATCTCTACTGAGGAGATGGGCAAACAAAAGCATAGGAATAAAAGGAAAGTGGCACACAATTTTAGGTTTTTCTTATTTATTCAGGCATTACTTTAGGTCTTTTAAATTTTCTTTTGCTAAAAAACAATAAAAAAATCCCCAGTATACGTAACTCATATAAATATATATTCAAAATAAAGTAATGGTGGCTTGCTTCGAGAAATAAAGCACAGATGAGAATAGACTTTACCAACACTGTACCCACTTAATGCAATTTTTCTTCTAGATTTTTTTTTAAAAGAAAAGAAGTCATTAACCACATTAATATTCAGTACTGCTCTGTCACAGGGCAGATGTTTATCTGCATGCTTCATTGCATTGTGAACAATGTGACCCATGCAATTGCCTTTCATGATGTGGAAATGCTTGCTATGCAGAAATATACACACATAGCATTTCCTAAAATTTTATAGCAACATTCTGCTTCATAAATGCTAACATTTCAAACTTATTTTTCCTCCATTCCATCATTTCTCCATTTTCTACACACAACTACATAGGTTTCACTTAATTCAGCCCAGGATCCTGTGTCTGAGTCTTAAAATTATTTCTACATCTTTACTTACTCAAAAGTGAAAAAGTTTTGATTTGTGCTATATTTATCCTTCATTAGATCAGGTTAATATTTGTATTTTTCCTTAGTAACCATAGAGAACTAAAATAACCTCACTGTAAAGCAGAGATAAAATATGTCAGATGAATGCTTATAGCCTAGAAGTGTCTTTTTTCCCCATCTGACTAGAAAGGATTCAGCAATTATATATGAAGTAGATATGTAGATGCATGGAAATGTGGATGTGCAATGTCCTGGTTTTAAGTCTTTCACTATTACTTGACAAGAGCAAGAAGCAAGCAAGAGGAAAAAGAAAGAAAATATTAAATACATAAATACATAAAAGAAATATGCTGCCCTTCTCATTCATCTGAAATGAAGAATGAGCTCAAAGCCATGAACAAGATCAGTATTCAGTAATGCTCTGAGGACACACAAAAGACAGAAGTAAGGTTTATTTCTTCACAGGTAAGATTTACCTCTACAATAAAATCTTCATCTTATAATACTTAATCAAAATGTAAACTCCCTTGCAAAGCAAGAGCTCAGTACTAATCTGCTAAAGCAACGCAGCATGAACTGTACTTCAAGTACAACAGTGCCACTTATTTTCCTGCAGAATACCAGAAACACTCACAAAGCTATCTCTGCAGGGAACTGCTGTTTCATTTTTCTGCAAGCTGACAGAGGGTATCCAGACAAGATACCCTCTTATAAGTAATGTGGGAATTGGATGAATATGTGAATACAAAAGGAGTAACAGGCTGATTTGCGCACACTCAGCTAAGTTATGAGAATAATTACTAAATGAATAGTACATACTATGTGAACAATATTTGACTTATACAGGAGGCTTGTTGGATTTCTGAATTAGAATTGAGTACAGATAAGGATTTTATAGGGCTGATCAGTGCATTTCTAGAGTATTAAGGCTCTTGAATTTTTGAACAATATTTCCTTCCAGTAAAAATGGAAGTACTGAAGATTGTAATTAGGGCAAGAACCTAAAAGATGAGACAGAATGCTGAGTAAAGCATTGGATTTCCATTCCAGAAACAAAATGAAAGCAAAATACTCAGAACTCAGACACAGGAAGTGATTTTTTTTTTAATAACATGGATGATAATAAGAAAACAGAAATATGTCACGAATTATCAACTTTCTGAGTACACTCTGACAAGACTAGGATTTTTTAGCTGCTGGCCCTGGTAGGAAATCTGATCTTTACCTATAATCAGTTGTCAATTGCTGTATTATGCAGTTAAATTATGCAATACCTGTTAAAACAGGACATTTCTAAAGATGAATTCAAAAGATTTTGTGTATATTTTTCATTTTCAGTGCTAAAATTTTCATTTGATACATTCTCATTTTAGGTACTAAGCCTCCTTACCTTTCACATAAAACACCTATACAAGTGTTAGGATTTAAAAAAAAAAAAACCCAAAAGCTTTAAATGATGAATCAGTATCCACTTGGAGAGAATTTTGAATTGATTCAGTGAAAAAAGCAAATCAAATCAATTATGTGAAAAGACAGTCTCAAGGTCCTAGACATGTCATGTCAAAATGTTCTAAAAACAGAATTGGAAAAGGATGGTGCAGATACTCAAGACCAGACAGGAAATATGGGCAGATGATTTTAAGAAATTGTCAACACTTTTCCCGAACTGAAGTTAACAAGCTTGATTTTACAGAAGGTAATCAATCAATAAATGGGGTTACAAAAGCAGTTCAGGGCACAGAACAGTGGATCTTTAGTCTAGAGAAGGCGTAGCCAAGAGAAAAAGAAGCAAGCCTTTTTATTAGACCTGGGTTTCAAAGCTGTCATGGACAATGGCATGCCAATGACCTGCAGTTTAGTGTCCTGAAGTGCTGGGTTCTAGTCATGAAGAAATTCTTTCCTCAGCATTATGTATGAGGATTTGATCATTATTTCTTGGGGAGCACACTGAGCAGTAAATAGCATGAGAATTCACCACCACTTGCTTCCTCATTCAGAATCCACACAATATGTTTTAACAATTTATAGCTGCCTTGTTATATAATTGGCCAATTTTTTTTTTCCTACTATGAATGATGATTTATATTAAAGATTACAAAAACAGTATATATTAGGAACTTAAATCCCAACTACTAACAATTTCATGGCCTGGATCCTTTTAATTATTCAACCAATTGTACTATAATGTGTATAAAATAATCCAGGGATTTTTTTTATAGTGGTTAAGATTCTAATCCCTTGCATCTTTTCACATTTTTTGAAGTCCACTGAATTCAGTAGAAATATGAATCTATTATAATTGGGAGAAAAACTACATTTCTTGGATCACAAAATTATGTCATATTTAGTAAGTCTACTTGTTTGAATAATGGTAGAAAAAATGCAAAATGTCAGGATCACATAGTAAAATTAGAGAATATTTTCATTCTAAATTAGTGGCAGTCAATGGTCTAAAAAGTAAAAAACTAGGACAAATCGGGGCATTGGAAAAATCCAGGGTCAGGTATTCTGTTGGCTATGTGGTATTTTATTAAGGGATGTGGCTGCAACTGATCATAGATGGAATCCTATATATTGTGGCAAAATTTTCATGTTACACTTCTATTACTGACCACTGTCTCCAGATGTCCTTGCACAGAGAATGAAGTTATGGCTGTGGCATAAGTGATCCTTTCAGTTGTGCCTGCTAGTGTCACTTTATTGAGCCATTCCAGTTCTACTAAATTTTGCAGTTATAATACAGTATCTTCATTGTAACATTCTAGCAATGGTAAAATAATTTATCATACTGTTCTAAAGGAGGTCAATGTTTATACTGGACTCATCTTAATCAAACAAATTAAACTTAAAAGAAAAGGCTTTTCATGCGATACTCCAGAACACATGTTGTGACTCTTGGGGATGATGAAGTGTAGTAACTGAACTCAATGTCCCTTGAGTCCCTTCTAACTCCACTTTTTCCGTGATTCTGTAGAAATTAAATCTTTTTCTGTAGAAATGAAAGATTCTTTTTCTGTGAAGTTGAAATGTCAAAAAACTCACAGTTCTATCAGGCACCAGATCTCTAATAGAAAATTCAAAACTGTGTGTATTGTCAGAGTCTAAATCTTCAGTAATTCAAAGTGGATCCATAGTGAACAAAAAAAAGGCAGATCTTAAAATAGTGTCATTTCTTTTTTAATTCAGCTGTATTTACTCGATAAATATATCTAATATATAGATAATAATTCTTCAACTGTAGAATTTGACTGACATACCTAAAAAAGGAATTATATGATAAATAAGGGATATCTTAATTTTTTTGTAATAGTAACCAAAGTACTTTTAATTATGCTGACACAATTAAAGAAGAAATCTAATGCATGCAGATCCATGCAAATTTTTTTTACAACAGGTTCTCATTAATTTTGGAAGGACTTAACACATCTGCATGTCCCAGTTGTCTGAACTTCAGGACTGCTACATTTTCTTTGCTATTCTTCACTTTTCACTTGATTGTCATATCTTTATGAGATTTATAATATGATATGGATTTTTGGCTTTCAGTTTGTAATGAAAACATTTATTCTTGTCTAGTTGGAAGTTGAGACCTGTGTGGTTTGGCAGAGGCAATGGTCTGAATAGATTTAATCAGATTTAACCAGTCAGTTTCCTTTTGTTAACAAGAAAAGGACAGAGAATCAATCCAGGAAAACAAAGAAATCATATACATTTTAAATGGAGTATATTAGAGGCAGAAACTTTTACATAATTACCATAAAAATAAAATTGCTCGTCCAAAAGTGCTCTTAGTTCTGATCTAAACTAAAGAAAAATCATGCTGAAATTTATCACAAAAACCTATTTTCTTGCAGCACCCTCTGCTGCATTTGACATTTAAAAGATGAATCTCACAGAAGGATGTCATTTTCTAATGCAGATATCCTTCCATGTGTCGAATTGTACCTGTTAATTAAAGAAAAGTTTCAGTAAGAAACTTCAATAAGAAATATCATTCAAGATTCTCATGCTTTTCATGATAGAACATGACCTATTGTACGCAGCTTAGATAAAGTGCTGGATTCAGGTGTATACTACAACTGATATAGGGTGTCACGGGTAGGTATATATCTCTGGTGCTGGTAAGGGTTATCCTCATAGGGAGAAATTCTGTATGCAGATGTTCCTTTCTGTTACTGTTATGAGGTAACAGGGAGCAGCAGCAGAAAACATATGTTGTCTGTTAAGAATTAAACAAGCCCATTATTAGGAATTCATAGGGAAAGCATTCATCATCCTCTAAGTCTGGGGTTTTGATTATCGTAGTTTATTCAAAGTTCAGGAAATATGAGTTCTGTTGTGAGGAAACTTTTAGGAAAAACTGTAATTCTGATGAACCTGCTATTGTTTTCTATTGCAAAATCAGTAATATGCCACATAGAGACTTCCTTAATACTTACTTGTAGAATGATAGAGATGTCTGGATTCCAAACACAATTTTTTCCTCCTGTCTCGCTTAGAACCCTATTGACACAACTGGATTGAAAAAAAAAAAATTTAATATGTTATAATGTTAATATAGAGTTTCTCAAGGAACCTTTAGATGTGGATCCTGATTCATTCTTTTTATTTGTAAAGTTGAAAAAATTTCTTCTCATGAGGAATTCTGGTCTTTATCACAGTAAAAGATTTATTGCTGTAACATACAGTATGAGTCAGAATAATAAAAATTTATTTAAAACAAAAGTTTGAAATTCAGGTCTTAAGCACATTACTCAGAGTATTAAAAATAGCAAAAATAGATTTAAAGTGTAAATCCTTTAGTATAATACCTGATTCTGTATATGCACAATATTAGCATGTACTTCATAAGGCTGCATAAATCAGTGCATGGCTCAGAAATAAAGTCTTACTTGCAGTGACAGATACATAACAAAGCTGGACTTGTGGGAGGTGGCAAGTTGATTTAACTAGTTTTAGTTCTGTTTAGATACATCTGACAGATTGAGACCATATTTTTTATACTCAAGTTGTAAATGTCCCTTTCACCAAAGGCTTTTGACTCTGCTCTTACCAGCACAAGGAGTTCTGAAAAAGAAGAAAACCAGACCAAAACTGTTCATGGTCTCCATTGTGGCCTTTTATGGCTTTATGTTTTATTAGAATCAATGAGGTCACTGATGCATCAGAAGGTACATTTCTATGATGCAATTCACTGTATTGCAGAAACAGCTGAGCAACCTCTGGAAAAAGGAGTAATGAGTACAGAGAATAGAATAACTAAGTTAGTACTGCTCTTTTCTTTGTTTAATTTTTACAGTGGCATTGATGCTGTTGCCCAATTATTCTAGACATCTCTGTTGATACCTCTTGTTGTATCTGATAATTTAGCATTTCAAAAATACCACTGATTACACTGCATGATGGCAGGGGACAGGTTCTAAGGGAACAATGCTTTAAAACTGTAAGTATGTTTGCCATAAATAGCACTGCCACTATGATCAGGAGTATTTCTGTCACAGCAGTTCAACAAAATTAGGAATTTTTGTCTCTGCGATATGAATAAGGATTCAGGAAAGAGTTCCTGTCAGTCTTTTGCACTTAGCAGTTCACCCATGTAAAAGGAAAGGGCTTGGCTGCTGAAACGAATCAAGCCTGAATGGATGGATGTTGGTGCTGATGTGCTCCACACCGCAAGAATGTTGGGAGGGGGCCAAAAACCTCTCTGTTGGCCTCACACAGGGTGACCTGATCCAAGGGACTGGCTCAAGCTTTGCTGACGATAGAGTTTGCTAAGTTCACTAAAAAAAACTTTTTCCAAAGCAGAGTCTCCACCTTCAGCAAACACTGCCAGGTAAAAGAGGAAACCAGTTTGGTTGCCCTGATTTTTTCAAGAGACCAGCAATTTCTGACTACCCCAAAATTCTGGTTCTAGCTATGCCAGTCTGAAAGAGACAGTAACAATTTTGGGGGAGAGGGATATGGTATACAATAATATGGTGAGATACCCATGATGCTTGTGGGTTTGGGTGATGATTGTTGTTTTTTTGTTGTTTGTTTTCCCCTAATGATTTACAAGATTATGTATTCTTAGTTTGAGTCTTACTTGAAAAATATTGTTTCAACAGCGACAATGGATTAGATTTTTCTTCATAAGTTTTTTTCATAATTAGAGAAAATATTTTAATTTTAAATTAGGAAATTATCAGATAGTACAAGGTGAAAGAAACAGACAACTCCCCCCTCACAGAAATCCAGTAATACTACTTAAATACAGCAAGAAACAGCAATTTTGTGATTACAACATTTAATATAAAACATAATACTGTCAAATGTTTCCTTTTTGCTTCTATCATTCTTTTTGACTGGTGTTTGATGACATTTCAATAACAAGTTTCATTAGAAAATTTTCTGCATTGTATACTAATACACTAATTGCTTTATAAATGCCACTTAGTATGTATTACTCTCATGAACACAGCACATTTATAAAATATGGGTAAAATCTTGTGACACTAGCTTAATTCAGCAGTAAACTCGTTATTAAAATGATATTAAAAACATTATCATTGAAAGCTGACAAAAATTGTTTTCCTCTTCCTGGGTTAGAAACGTAAAGAACACTTGGTGAGTGGCTCCAGGCTTTTGACTGGGGGTTCCTGCATGCCACTGTACAAGTGACCTAACAAAGAGATTAAAGTCATGCTTCTACAGTATTTCTGGTCTTATCATCTTACATGCTTAACTCTGTAATTAGAGGATTTCAAAGGAGAATGCCAAGAGTGCTTCCTGCTTTAGTACCTTACTTGTTCTGCAGCCATACAATTCAAGTGTACTCGCAGAAATATACACATATTAATGTGGTTTAATTTATTTCTGATCAAATTACAAATAATGGACATAAACTCATGAATACACAATATGTTGTAACTATGATACATTTTACATTCCAGGAAACTACCAAAGAAAGAACACTGTTCAAATTACTTAGGATTTTTTATCTTTTCTCATAAAATTTGTAAGGCATAAGAAAAGAGTCTACAGATTTCATTTCTTATCTCTCAGAGTTATTGAATGTATTTTCAAGCTCAAGTCCCAGTGTGTCAGCTGTGAGGAGTGACTGCTCAGCCACTGACACCAGTGTGAGAGTTCCCAGCAGGGCTGGGGTCTCAGGGTTTTCTCCTCTCTCTAAAGGCAAACTAAAGCCACACATTCAGCCTGGCTCATAAAGAATTGCAGTGGAAACACCTTTGCACCAGGGCTGTGAAGCCTGGACAGCCAAACCATCACAGGCACCCTCTGACACAGATGATGGCCAGAAGTCAGGCAGCGTTAGAAAGCAAGCATGTGTCTGGTATGGGAAAGGAGGAACCACTGCTCCTTCAGAGACTCTGTGCATCTTTAAAGGTGCTGTAAAAGCTCTTTTCATAATTTTCACATTTATTTTGCACACAAAAATCCACCAGCAGGGAACTTCCAGGTGACCCTGTGGCTAAAGCCTTGCACCCTCTAGTCCCCTGTCCTTGCTGAGGGCCTGCTCAGCAGAAAGCAGCTGTGAGCATCACTTCTGGAGTCAATACAACTACAGTCACAAAATGCTTTCAAGGTCCCTTTGGGAAGGACCTTATAGCTCACCTAGGTCCAGCTCATTATCTTCTGCTCTTGCTCCCCCTCTCTGACAGGTGCGTCCTATTTTTTTCTATCTCTCTCCCTCACACATCTTGTTAAATAAAATTAACAAATGAAAATTTCACATTTACATCAATGAAAGCCATTTCTGTTCTTCCAGGATAGACTAGGGCATTAAATCTTTGAACTGATTACTGTTGAGTCTTAAAAATAATCGCAGTATTGTAAGGTTTACCTGAAATTAAGCTTGATAAAAAGCAAACTGGTAATGTTTATTTGATTGTTGCTTACAATACAATATTTTTTAGCAACTTCCTCCACAGACTTTCTCATTTTTAATAACATAACATTAAAAATTAATAAAATCATAAATAAATTCTCATAGTCTTTTGAGAACAATTGAATGTTCAGGAAGGCAATCAAAAGTTGTTTTCTCATACTAAGCGTTTTATACTTTTGTTATCCTCAGGTCTGTGTATCTCAAGCCATTTACAAGTAGTCAAGAGTCACATATTTTTTCTTCATTTAAATAGCAGAAGCTGTTTTACTCAACTACTGCAACTAACTCATCCATTCTACAACCATCTGCTATAGAAATCGTTGGAGCAAAGAGTGGATGGAATATTTCTCTCCAGCATCCTTCACAACTTTCAATCATTTTTGTATCATTTTTCATTAAGTTCTTTCCCCATATTAAGCCATATTATAGATCTAGTCTCCATCCTCTAATTCTCCTCTGTGCATTCCTTTCTTCTCTTAATTATTTTCCTATCTGCATAGTTTTGTTGGATATGATAATTAACTGCAAAGTCATTGGCTCTATTTGTTCCTTTGTTGCCCCTATTCTGAAAAATCTTTGTAAGCTCTATACAAAGTGGTTCAGGCAATTTACCTTGAAATATTTTTAACATACTTAATAACATTTTGAATTAAAATACCTATTTGGAAGGTTGTTTTATAAATCACGTTAAAATAAGCAAAAGTTTCACAAATATATTTTCTGAGTAAATTACCATCTATACCCAAATTTTCCATTCTCTCTAAAAAATTTTAATATCATGTTTTGTTATAAGACTTTGGGGTGTTTCTCTGGTTTTCTTTCATTATACTTTTTTATACTTCAATATCGACTGTGGAAAGTAGGAAAAAAAGAAAGAAATAAAACAAGCAAAAATCAAAACAACCACAATCAAAAAAACAGCTACAAAGAAACAAAGAAGAATGAGAAATAAAGGAGAGACTAATAATTAAGCAAAATATAATACTATTATACTTTTTATTTTAGCTTGAAGTTTTTCTGTCAAGAATAAATACTCTTGAAAGATAAAGTTATTTTTAACAGCTTCATTATGCATTTCATTTGGAACCACTTTTTGCATTCCCTTTTCCATTTATAACCAAAGTCATGAAATCGTAAAAGGGAACCTTATCATTTTAAAGAAGCATTTGAGTAGAAAAATATTTGTTCATTTTCAGTTTGCTGAGTATTTGTAATTGACTAAAAAATGCAGATTCCTGTCTCAAAACACTGTCAAGGCCATAGAAGAAACTTGCCATAAGATAAGCCACCACAGCAGGAATTTGAGATAAGCATACAAGAGAGGAATTTGAAATATAAATAGTAAAATCTGTAACTGATTCTGACTTCAGCAGATGTTCTCATTTGCACCTTAATTCAGGCAGAGGCATCTCCTAACAGCTGGATCTTAACAGTATTGGTCTGTCCCATACTTCCTGTATAAGAAAGACACTTAGAAGAAGAGCAAAGGACACGACAGTGAAGCCAGTAGTAGTGTACCAGAGCAGTGCATGAGGGAGGAAAGGAACGAGTGGAGGTTTTCAGTCTTCTCGAGATGGGAATGGGAGTGTGACAGGCCACAGTCCAAGCAGACAGGAAAAGCATCCAAAGGAGAAAAACAGCAATCACTCAGCAGGAAATGCTGAAAAGGTGTCTTGGAGCGATGCAGCATGACTGCGGGGCTTTAACTCTCTATTTGTACTGCCTAAAACAAAGCAGAAAGCTGAAGCGACTGTTTCTTCCCCACAGCTGGTCTTCAAAATATGCCTCCTGAGCAGCCTGTATTTAAGCCAAGCTTACTAGCTTGGTGTGTCAGAAATCCTTTCTTTTCAAGAGAGACTTTGTAACTTTGTAAGTCTGTGGTTAACTAAAAGGCTTATTCTTAAAGAAAGAGCTCAAAGTTCTATTTTGCTGTTCTGACTTATTATGAAAGCCAGACTTCAGTGGAAACTGTAGCAATTGTGATTTCTTTCCATTTCTTTCAAATCTTTTTCAAGACTTTGGGTCTAGTAGGGAACTATAAAACTTATAGAGCCTTTTTCATCAGGCTATCATGTAGGAAAAGTTTAATTTTGGAAGAGACATGTTGTTTTTGCTTCCTTGGGGTGAGAAATATATTGACTCTACAGAGACTCATTCTGTATTACTGAAGAGCCCTCAGTGTGAAGGTAAATATCTCAAACAAAGCAAAAGCATGACTGATATCCATTTCAGATAGTCAGTAACCTTATACACTAAGGTTGTCGAAGGTGTTCTCAGCTTGTTTAATACCTATAGATACTTTTTTTTTCTTTGGAAAATGTAAATTAAAGAAAAAATTTCCTTTCAAACCTTGAGGTGTGGAGTGGGAATGTTTCCCCAAAATCTTCTTTATGGTAAGCAACTATCAAATCTATCAACCTTGGGGGGCAAACTTTTGAACTTTTGACTGGTTTTCAAAATTCAGTAGCTATTTAGGAAATGTTAAAACAGAATAATGAAGGAACTACATATCAGAATCTCAATAGTAATATATAGGATTTAGTGATCTCTAAATCTTTACTATTTTCGTCATCAGCACATTTAAGCAGTGTTTTTTTCTACACCACAACTATGGGGATAAGAAAGCAGCATTTAAAATATCTTACTACATTAAATACATTTAAATTAAATAAGGGCCAGGAAAATATTGCAAATGTAATCTAAATTAAGATGAGCGTCACCATAGCTTTGCTGAATTAAAAAAAAAAAAAAAAAAAAAGAAAGAAAGACAAAATGTAGATCCAATGTTTTAATTCAAAAGAGAATTTAATTTTAATGATGGCATTTTATTTTTTCCCCTCAACATATCCTGTTACTTTAAGCTTGTTAGTTTCATAGGTTTTTTTCTTTCTGGGTTTTTTCATGATAGAATTCTAGTTTTATTTCTGAGTACAGTAACTTGTAGTTTCTGCATAGTCTCTTCCAAGTCCCTAGGAAAATATTTTTCTCTGCACATTTTTAGTTTTGGCTACAAATCTGCTTCCTGCTGTAAGTAGGCTCCCTTATAATTTCAAGAATCTATCGCTTTTTCTCTATGTTGTAAGAATCTTTTATTTTGGTCATAGCAAGGTTAAGGAAATAAATGTGCAAAATGAGAATTACATGTAGGATAATATTTAATATTGCATGAACTAAAGGTGAAGAGTGGCCTCGTTAAGTCTACTTTCTTTTCAGCAGCTCTCTCAAATGCAAGACAAAATTTTCACGAGTACCAAAAAGTGGTATAAAGTATCAATAAGTATTTTTTCATACAGATAAAAATCTCATTTGTTCCCACAATACTGTCTCAGAAAGTGGTTTTTCAACCTCTATTCTATTTCAGAGGTAGAAGGAGTGAGAAAGTTCTCATTAAAAAGTAAGTTTTAATGCACAGCAAGAAGATAACCGTGGTTCAGACACGTGATTTAGCATCATTTTTGACAGCTCATTGCCTCCATATTCTGAGTCAACTCCCTTGTGCCTTCCTACCATCAGCATTAGAAGTATTCACTGTGCTGAAAATGCCACATATAATTAGTGATAAAAAGTATTTATTTAAAAGAAAAAGTGATGAAATAAGGTGAAATGAGTTACACTCTGCAGAGTTCACTTTGAAATAGAATGAGACAATGAGCCCTTCCACACCTACATTTCTTACTTTTGCCAAACTTTTGAAAAAAAATTGTGAAGATAACTCTTTTAGCTTATAGATAAAATTGTAAAACAATGTTCAGCTCCAGTGATTTCTTTTGTTAGCAAAAAATAATTTTCTCTTGAAGTGCAATTTCTTTCTTTTTTTCCCCAGAACTCAAGTTATTACCTCATCTGTTGAGCTATGTCCAGGGGCTTCTTTCATAATTTTCTTGCATTATTCATGCATGAGCCTAAAGCTGAATTTTAATATTTATATACTATAGGAAGAACTTGTGTCTCAGTCTGCCATAGATGAAGTGCAGAACCCAGTATGAAGCATGGACCAGCAATGAAGGCAAAGAACAAAATGATGTAGGGAACTAATTGTTAGGGATTAATTCTTTTGGTGTAAAGAAATGCCTCGAAACTTAATTATGGTGCTCATACACAATTCCATTGAAATTAATAGAAAAAATTCTGAAGAGAGAAGTAAGTTCAATAAGAATTTTGGTGTCTGAGTCTCCCAACACCATTTAAATTTAAGGCATTTAAAATTCCATGCTTCTGCTGAGGCTTAAAGTTCCCTAAACATTTAATGCTAAGCTTTTTATCATGTTCAGAAGTATCTGGTTTTGGAGGGTTGGAGGAAGGTAGAAAAACTCATGTGCCTCCTAAACTAAAAATCATATTTAGGTAAACAGATACTCTTAGGTCCTTGGAGGGGCCCAGTCATGCTCAGAGTGAGACTAAGAAAAGTCAAATCAGATTAGATTATTTCTAATGTCTAATCATGGTTCTCTTCAGTCCATTGCTTTAGCCATGAGGATACTCTGACTTTTTCACAAATGTACACATTTTTTCTTTGGTCCAGTACATAACCAATAGTAACCAAACTGAAGAGTTTTCCTTGCAGAAAGGATTATTTTTTAAATTCTCCTTGGCCAATCTTAAATCACCATCTGATTGTAGAGGAACATCATCAATATTTCCAGAAACAAAATAGATAAATGCCTGTTAAGCCAACTGTGAAAACATAAATTTGAGGAGGATGAGGAAATGAGGAAATTGAGTTTTGAAAACCTGTGAATCTTCTCTCCATTGCATTATTTAATCAGAAGATAATAAACCCATTCACAGTTCTATTTTCCTTCTATAAAAACATCTGAAATTAATTGTTAGCGGTTTTGTAATTTCTCTTCAGGCTGAAATGCAAACACAATTAATTAACTTGAATGAAAACATAAGTCCAGTTTACAAAATATTATAAGATTGTTCAAAAAATCCTATGCAAAACTGTCAGCTTTCTGCACCTTGAAGAAATTATCAACACACTAAACTTTTAAAATTATAGACAACCTAACCATTTGTTCTGATTTAACAATGCAAAATCATTTATGATTATTGCAGGTATTATGTTGAGAGTTCTGCACTAAGACACGATCAAAGTTCTGTATTTTGAAAACATTATTTAAAAAGTGGATTAGTACTGATGCTTCTAGATATTACAGAATTATATGTTTCTTCCATAGCTGATAGATCAGACTAGCAAAAAATATTGTGGCTTTGATTTGTGGCTGAACATATTTATCTTGACATAAATTGCAATGGACTTCTGAGATTTATTGGTAAAGATTACAGTTGATAGCATTTTGATGCAGTTTTCCCTTTTTCCATTAACAGTAAGGATATATGGATGAAGAACTGCAAGAGTACATGGATGAAGAAACTCTGTACTGTAAGAAAAGTGGTTCTCATATTTTTATTGCTTTCTTTTTTTTTTTTTTTTTTACTTCTCAAAATTTTTGCAGTTTGATAAGATTTATTAGTCTGAATTTAAATTAGATTTTATTTCCTGCACATCAATTTGGGAATAAAAAAGGAAATTTTTAGGAAAATGAAAATTATTGAAAATATGTGAAAGGATATTGGGGATGTATAGGAGTTGTCTCTTCCAACAGTTGATGAAATACCAGCAAGGAGGCCTTTTTGTTCTTTTTTTTTTTGTTTTGCAAATGTGAAAAATGAAGAGGAGAAAAGGTTTTGTGGAAATAGAAAAATCTGCCTCTGGAATGTCACTGAAGGAAGGACCTAAGAAAAGTTTGGAGAATCTGCCTAAATCTAAAATCAGTTCAAAATATTACTACCCATTCGTTTCATTTACAGTGCATTCACCAGTAGTTTTGACAAGTGGTGATTGTATCACATTTCTAAATATTCTACAGTCATGCACTTTTAATCCCCAGAGATATAATAATTTGTGTGTAGGCAAATACCTATATCTGGGATGCTTTGAAGGCCATGAAGTCAATGATTTACAGAACAGGAGTTTAACAGGGTTTGTTTTCTGCTTTTGATTACCCAAAGATGCAAAGGAAAACAACATTAATTTATACAGACAATTTACATGTTAGTATGGATATTTGCATTTTTTTTAATTACATGAACAAATGTATTTAACTTGATTATTTGCTCCCCAAGTTCTGAAAACTTTATTTCATGCACTAATAGCTAATATGACAGAACATTCTCTGCCAGAAAATGTGAGAATGGGACAGTGACATAAGGCTGATTCAGCAATTGCTCTTAGATCATTGAACCAAAAATTAAAAAAAAAAATACTGGCACAGTCTTGTGACTAAAGTCTGTTCTAATTCCTTTGGGATAGTATTATTTTGTTTTTAACATTCAGAATTTTGTCCAAGATTAATCATAACCTCATCAGGAAAAAATATATTTGCAGTAGTGAATTTGAATTTATTTCCTTTCCTTCCACCCACAGTATTAAGAAGGCATAAGAGGAAATAGAAAGCCCAATGTGATGAATAACATATTAAGGCTATTGATTGTCTTTCAATGTCTTTATGTGGTGAAACATTTAAATGGCAGCCCTTCTGCCTGATTTGCAATACTGGGAGTCACAAGTAGTTCTTTCCATCTTTCTGAAAAAACACTGTTATGGCAGACAGTGCAAATAGCTTAGTGTATTTTGTTCAAGGTCAGTGGAAAAAGTAACTGCCATAGTGTTAGTGTGGATTTCTTTCTGAGATGCCTCGTGGCACTGGTGGCTTCTGGGAGGACTTAATGCCTGCCTGTACTTCATTTCAGCTGCTAATACTGATCTGACAGTTCTTGACCTGTGGGTAATATGTGGTATATCATCTCCTTACTTTTCTTAGTCCCATTTCTACTCCCGTTTCCTCCCTTTTCTTTTTTTTTTTTTTTTTTTTTTTTGCCAGTGTAGCCTTCTATCACATATCTTGTTCCAACGGAAATAGAATATTGCTTAAGTGTGGCAGATTATCTTTTCATATGTTTTGCTTCTGTTCTCCTTTAAATCCCTCTAACCTGTCCACAAGATAAAACTATATATTTTTTAAATGAAATTTTGTTGAAACATCCTGATTAGACAAAAACTTTGCAGGCTGTTGCTAGTTTTGAAATTAATCCTATGAAAGAGATTAAAAAAAATAAATATGGGAATAAAATATTTAAATTTTTCCTATCAGAAATTTGGTTTTATTTAAAGCTCAGTTTAGGGAAATTATAATGGAAATGTCATTTCTCTACTTTGGCATACAGATACTCAGGTTTTATGGAAATGCCTATTTCAAGGCAGTGTGCATACCCTTCTGGCAGTACTGAACTCACAACGGGCAGAATGAGCCTGAGGTTAGGGGACCCGATAGGCTCACTTCACCAGCTTTGTATATTTGCATTTAAGCCATGCATACCTACATTTGTGTGACACACTCTTAGACAAGGTCAAATGAAAAATAGACCCTGTAGGAGATGACTTCTAATTTCTTTTAAATATACCCTTTGGTTATTAGCGTTGGTCAATGACTGTTGACTCGATCCCTATTAGTAGTAGATCTTAAGAGCTGAGTTTAAGCACTCAGAACACATGAAGTCTCCTATTCTGTAATGTCCAGCCTTAATTTCCAAATTATAGAATGGTTTGGGTTGAAAGGGACACTTGAAGGTCACCTTGTCCAACCTTCCTGCCATAGTCAGGGACATTTTTCACTGGTTCAAATTTCTCAGAGCCCTGTCCAACCTGACTTTGAACTTCAAATGATGGGGCATCCCTAACTTCTCTGGGAAATTTATTCCAGTCTCTCACTGCTCTGATAGCAAAATTTTTTTTCTTACATCAAATCAAAATCCACCCTCTTTCAGTTTAAAACCATTGTCCCTGTCACTCCCTGCCATTGTAACAGG
This sequence comes from Melospiza melodia melodia, assembly GCF_035770615.1. NCBI lineage: Eukaryota > Metazoa > Chordata > Aves > Passeriformes > Passerellidae > Melospiza > Melospiza melodia. Next base: position 107,887,303 of record NC_086195.1, on the reverse strand, counting down.
TCTGTTTTCATCTTTCCTATAAGCCCATTTTAAATACTGAAAAGTCACCATAAAGTCTCCCCTGAGCCTTTTGGCTGAACAACCCCAACTCTTTCAGTCTGACTTCATAGGAGAGGTTCCAGCTCTCTTATATTTCTGTGGTTTTCCTCTGAACCCTCTTTGACAGGTCCACATTTCTCTGGGGAACCCAGAGATGGATTGAGGTCTCTGATTGAAGTCTCTCAAGGGCAGAGTGATCTCCCTTGATCTATTGGACACACTGCTTTTGGTGCAGCCCAGGACACCACTGGTTTTCTGGGCTGAAAGGGCACTTTACCAGCGCTTGATCAATTTTCATCCACCAGTATCCTCAGACACTGGGACAGCACCATTCAGCTCGTTGTTCCCCCAGCCTCATTTGATACAAAGGGATTGCTCTGACTCTGGTGCAGGGCCTTGCAGCTGGCCTGGTTGAACTTCATTGATGTTCACAAAGGCACACTTCTCAACCTTGCTGTGGTTCTTCTGGATGTCTCCTCTTCCCCCCAACAAACCAGCTGCACCAGTCAGATTGGTGTCATCTGGACACTTGCAGTCCATTCCACTGTCTGAGTTATTGATAAAGGTATCAGGGTGAGAACCTCTGAGGGACACCACTTTCTACTGATCTCCGTTTGGAAATTGAGCTCTAGACTGGAGCTTTGGATGCAGCCAACCAGCCATTTCTTTACCCATCAATTACTACATCCATCAAAACCTTCTGTCTCCAATTCAGCAGAAAGAGCAATGTGTCAAAGGCCTTACATAAGTCCAGGTAGATGATGTTCACAGCCCTTCCTTTATCTACTGATGCAGTCATTGCTTAATGGAAGACCACCAAATTAACCTAGAACCCAGACTTTCATCTTTTTGTTTTGGTCTGTTCTTTTTAAAAAACTTACACACCAGGAGAAATTTATTTCACAAAAAATTCTGTAACATATTTTCTATGTGTAAATTCTGTAACATATTTTCAGTGGCACTTTTTTTTTTTTGTTCTTATGAGTTTGATGAAAACATAGCAAAATATATTAATTTTCCAGAAATACAAATAGAAGAACTTTGTTATGAAAATTAAACTGTTATTTTTTATTTTTAACATGGATAAAGTTATTTGATTTTAAAACATATAAAGATAAAATCTTTGTGTAAATGTGAAAGATCACGTAGGAGTTATAGACCTATACTACTTACAGGAAGTGTAAATATACAAGAAAATTTGCTTAATTTCCTTTTCCTCTGACAACATATTGCATGAACTTTCTTTTAGAGAAGAAATTGAATTATAATTAATGAAAACTCATGTTTTACAGGCAATATAATTTTATATCAATCACTCATGTTATAAGATGTATATATTAAAACCAACTGAAACTGTTCAGCAAGAAACTTTATCCCCAATGTACTTATCTTTTGCACTTATATGCTAATTTAAGAGCTTTGCGAACTGCTTATTGCCCAATTAGTGAACAATTATAACTTAAATGAGCTAAATGCTATTTTGTTTGCATGAAGAAATCTTTAATAATGATTAATAGAGTTTTAATCAAGTACAAGTGGAGACTTAAATAGGCCATGACAGAAACAGAATGACTTGAAGGTTCCTCCAAAAATGGAAAATGAGTTTTCTGTTTCTAAAATGAAAAAAAAAAAAAAATCGTGTTTTATATTAGAAGTGAACATTGTGAAAGAGTAACTTTCAGTCCCGAATGTATTTTGAGCTTGTTGTGTGGCAGATAGCATGTCTGCTAAATGGACAGGGTGGAAAGAGTGATTTTGTTTTCCACAGATTGATAAAAGAATAGGCCTTCAGGACCTAGTCTGCTCTAGTGTGCCCTCTATACGAAGTCAATTATAAAGATGTTGCTAAATTTAATGTACATCTAGAAAAAGTAGCAGGAAATTACTAGGATTATTAATACCATGAAAATGATCTTTTCTGGGGTTTGGGGTCATTGCTAAGGCTAAGTACAGGAAGATAAGAACATTAAAAACTGCCTTTTTATCACTTGCCCATTTAAAAGTCTGGTGTATTTGCAGGATGTAGCGGTGAGGGTAGGTAGGCTATTTTAGATTGCTAAAAAACTTTCATATTTCTTCAGACACGACAGTTGGGAATTATTTCAACTAATTTGAATGCTAAAAAGTTAAACACCTACTTCTTAATTAGCCATTCTATGTGTCTTTTGTATTCAATGGAGAGAAACAAGCATCCCCACAGTACAACTTCAGTGTCTCAATGTAGACAACTTTCGTAGAGTAAGGTGACGCTCCCTGCAAAGCTGTTTCTTTGACAAAATGGTTTGTTCAAGAACTTCTAGATGGTTATGCTAAAACCAAATCTCCCCACTAAATGACTATTTTATGTCTTGTGAATGACAATTCATAACACTCAAGTGAGTGTTTTGGGCCTTACAGGGTGACAATGCATGACACTGTATGCTAAATTCAGCAAATACATTTTTTTTCTTAATGGAAGAACAGCTGCTTCTGAACTTGGTGTGGAATGAACAGAAAAGTAAACCCAGCTATCTTCCTCTCTGCTAGTCTATGGAATTGTGGGCACAACTAGAGGGAATACAAGACACCTTTCTCTCCCCAATTCCTTCTTACTGTTTTACATAGTTTCCAATTCTGATTAGGCCTTGCAATAGGATAAATGACTAAGTTAATAAAAATGGTATATTTGTGTTCTATGTCAGAAAAAATAAACCATAAAAGTAGAGATCGAATTATGAGAAATTTTTCTTATTTATTAGACAGGGTGTGGTATCTGTCTTTTTACAAAGAAATAGTTTTGTGGTTGTTTCTGGTGTCCTGATTTCTTTTACTATTAAGAGCTATCAGCCAATCCTCTTCTATGTAAACATGACCAAAAATGCATGAAGATGAATCTTGATTTGGTTTTTTTTCACTTCTTTGTGATATAAACTGTGAAAAAACTTAAATAACATTCCGTTTCCTCTGTGAAGTGATTGCTGCATTTGGAATTTTTCACAGATAAAAACAGTAATTTCACTTTAAATACCTTTTCTTGAAAACCAAGATATTACATTCATATCGCAATTTCAATGAAAAATTAATAAAAAGTGCATAATATCTAGTTTAATGTACCTATGTCTTATTCAACTAAAACAATTTTCATAAATAGGATTCTTTTTACATCTGTAGAGCAGTGAGATGCATTGGTAAAATTGGTAAAAGAAAAAAAAATAATAAAAGCTTTCCTTTCAAGCAGGTGGAATAAAACAGTTCCAAATGCCTTATGGAAACTAATGAACCAAACAAAGTAATTTGCTAGATCCAAACAGAAAATAGCCTTTGGAGAAGGAAGAAGGATAAAGCCTTATGTACAGTGTTGGCTTTAATCTAGCCTGCAGTCCATTGTCTCCCAAAGCAAAAAGACATGAGGGCAGACTGAACATACACAGCATATGCTGCTACTGGCAAACTTGTGTCTCTGCTAATAAAAGGGGTTAAACGTCATGATAGTCTGGGAAAGCACTATGCCTACGTGCTTCATTTCAATTTTAGCAAAACAAATTCAAGCACATAATTTTGCTGGAGCTACATCATTAAAACTGAAAATAGTTGCCTTCGCTACACATATATAAAGGCAGAAAAGAATCACCCAGTGGGGTTTAATGCTCCGGGAGAAGAGGACCATGACCTTTATGAACATGTTACCATGCTCACCATACCTCCACATGTACACCATGAAAAGAGCAGCAATACTTTTTTTTTTTAATTATTGTAACCTGGTCTTTTTTGAGGGGAGCAATAAGCACCCTGATTGTGACAGGGTAGGCTTTGCAGATCACAGAAGGATCTTGACTATCACCCTCACAGGAATGATATGGTGCAATTATTCAAAGACATTGAAACAAAACAACATGAGTTACTCTGGAAGCCATAATAATTTGATGAAAAATTTCAAAATAGAAGTATTTTTTCAAATTGATCGCTTTAATTATTGATTCTACCAGTTTTATTAGTTATGCTGGCAGAAAATAATGATTGGATAATGATTTTATTATGAATGACTACTGGGTTTTACATACCTTATAGATTGTTCTCAGGAGGAATTTTTTTTCACGAAGGATGGGTAGCTCCATAATCCTTTTCTGGAAGTTTTAGATATTATTGAATCAAGTTTTACACCACTTTCCATCTGTGATAGAAAATACAAATAGGGTTGTTAAAAGGTAATACAAACCTGCAAAGAATGGAAGTGGAGTATAAAGGAGAACTGTCTAACGGAAGTTCATTGTTCAGGGGCATATAAAATTCTTGTATTTCACTTTATTCACACTTAATCACATGGTTAAACCTATCAGAACAAATGAAATCTTAATTACAATAATTAAGAATTAAAAAATTGTAATTTGTCTATTAAACTTATGAAGTGTTAGTCAACACATGGCACAAGAATATGCAATAAAAAATGTTCTTAATTGCATGGTGCTATAAAGTGAAAGACATAGGACAAACTGTTGCAGACATCTTTTTATGAAAATCCTTCCCTTAGTATTTTTTTCCTCCAGAGAAGCTGAGAGGCCTCAGGGACAAAACGTAAACATTGATTATCTGCTGTTGTGGAATGCAACAGGTGGATCTGTGATTGGCCCATCTTGGATGTTTATAATTAGTGGCCAATCACGGCTAAGTTAGTTCGGCGCTCTGTCCGAGACACAAACCTTTGTTATTCATTCCTTTCTATTCTTAGCTTAGCTAGCCTTCTGAGATGAAACTTTTTCTTCTATTCTTTTAGTATAGTTTTAATGTAATATATATCATAAAATAATAAATCAAGCCTTCTGAAATATGGAGTCAAATCCTTGTCCCTTCCCTCATCTGAAAACCCCTGTGAACACCCTCACAACAAACCTCTCTCAGTTCAGTTTTGTTTCCCTGTTTTCCTTTTGACCTTTAATTGCCTTCGGTAATTATGGCAACAAAATTTACTGAAAATAATTTTCCAGATATTTTGTGAAATCATATCAGTGAGACCACCATATTGTAAATGCTAGCATCAAACTTTTTACTACAGTGCTGTAGGTCCAGTGAAAAACATCTTCTGTTTTATAACCCTAAACTAATTAATCTAATGCTATCCATAAAATATTTATTCTTCTTTTTAGAGCATTTTCATTCTGATTCCAGTTGTTTCCAGCTCCATGCTTTTCTTCCTCCTATGCATCACTGAGAACCCCTCAATATTATGTAAGTGCAGTGCAAGCCAAAAGCTGTCAGAGCCAAACAAAAGACACTGTGTCCTCGTCCAAATTCTGATTTTGTCATGCATTCCAAAATGTCAGGCTCCAGTTAGATGAGAATCATTACTGCATCCCTTGATCCTCTGTATGCATTCCCGTTGATTTAGCTCAGTAAGCAGTTAACCTTTGTTTCCAGGAAAAATGCTGACTGATGGTCAGGTTATATTCTGGGGCGCTTTGATTCTATTTTTGCATGGCAGCTATCTAGCCTGTCATTCCCCCGATTTTTTATACATGAGTTTTAAATACACACACTGGACTTTGCTGATCTTGATGAGGTTCCTGCAGGTCCAGCCTTGTAATTTAATGAGATTCCTCTGAATAGCATCCCTATCCTCCAGAATATCAGCAGCACACCCCACCACCTCAATGCAATGTCACTTGCAATCCTACTAAGGATGGTGCTCTTTTCAAGCTTATTGAGGAGGACATTAAACATTTCTAAGAACATTTCTTCACTTTACTAAAGATCCTACTTTCTTGGGATGACCGCAGGCAAAAACATGTATTGACCAGTTTTCCTATGTTGAGAGTATCAGGCCCAGACTACTCCTTGATAATTTTTGCCAGCACTGCTGACAGAAAATTGTTGTCAGAGATCCCCTGTATTATTTGCATCCTAATATGTGCTCCTTTTAGCAGGTGTCAAAGTTATGAGAGTTCCCCATAAGAACCATTATTTTCAAGTGAGCACTTCCTCTAATTGTTTCAACACTCCTCTGCCTTCTTTGATCGGGCTGTCTGTATCTGTATCCACTCTGATCCCTACTCAAAGCTCTCAAGGCAACTCCATTTCTTAAGAGTTCTTTCATGTGAGCTTTCCTTTTGGGTGGAGTACAACTTGTCCTGCCTTCTGTAAAGAGTTTAGAAGGACATTATGTCTGTATACCTCATTCCAAGGGCAAGTATTTGTCCCACCATGTTGCTGTAATTCCTATGACATCGTTATTCCATTACTGAAAGACTTACAGTTGCCAGAAGTTCCACTCTTTTTATTTGTGCAAACAGCCTTTTTCAGTTCCTTCTCCAGTCTTCAGTTTTCCAACAGTGGATTCCTTCAGTTCCTAACTGTTAATTATTTCCCTACTTGGCTGTTTGCTGGTGAGGGCTGGCTTGTCGTCTCAGGATCCCGTTTATTTTATAAATTCTGCATGTTTATGTGCAGACACTTCAGCCCTCAAACATCCCACTTTCTCAAGAGGGGTGAGACAACCATAGCAACCTGGGTGCTTCCCCATTTTGTGTGAGCTTTGTTCCTTCATCTGTCAAATCAGTTTCTAGAGAATACCACTGAAGAAAACAGGTGAAAAGATACAGTAAGAAGACCATGCAGGGCAGCTCTTCCACACCTGGCACAGAAGGAAAAGGTTCTCATGGTAATCAAATACAAGATTACTTTAGGACTAGCTTTTGTACACTCTTAGCATGTAATGATAAAACGAAACTTTTGCTGATACCATTCCCAGATTTTAGGAAATCCATATAGGATTTCTGGATAGGTTAAGAAAAGATATCTATTTCTCATTGACTTATCAGAAGTAACCTGCAAGTCTTGACCTGTATTTAGATACTTACTTCTTTCTTTAAGATTTTTAATGCTGATTTTTTTCCCCTCCATACTTCCTTGCATCTTTTAGGTATACAGAAGTCCTTTCGTCAGTCTCAGACATGTCAGATCCAGCGTTTCATTAGGAGCAGCCAGGGTATTTTCAATTCCATCCTCACTTGAAGATCAACTAATTATCACCCCCCTCTAAAGAAAAGCAAGATATGAAACCTTCTACTGCTAACTAATGATAAGCAATCCTTCCTTCTAACTACATGAGATATCCTTTAAGTCTGGACACTTAAGAATTTAGTTTTAGAGTGCAGTGAGCCTAAATAATAGATAAGAAAAGTCATATTCATAGTAACAGTTACTACAGTACCAAATTCTGAATGTCCAGGGTAATAACACTCTTAAGATTCTTAAAGTTAGGTGTAATGAAGCTAGAACACAATATTGCATAATTAGCAAACTATAAGTTTGTTTTTAAAATATTGAAGTTTACCAAAAGAGTAAATAAAACAGCTGAAAGCATCAGTAAATCATGAAAAAAAATCCTAAAAAATTAACTAAGAAAATTCATGTGAAAAATAGTTTACAAATACAAATTCTCACACAATAGGAAAAAGTTATCTGGACAAATTTTCTGTGAAGATTGGAGATCATTTTGACTGGTCTGGTGTAATGGAGTGTTTATAGAGGAAGTAAATTGCATTTTACTCCTATTTTAGGACACCTTAAACGGTCTGCATTAAGGCTAAATGATAGCACTAAAGTGTTAATATTTACAGAAGAGTGTAAAGAAATCAGTGTTTCAAAGAGAGAGAATGTTGCAGTTAGTTTCAGTGAGTAATATTTCTATCATTACCTGGGTATTTCTTCAGTTTACTATAATATTAGTCCAGTTTTATGTTAGTAAGGCCAAACTAATTTTTTAGTATAACAATAGGTTTGAATAAATGTTAGATTTAACAAATTTTTATAGATTTTATTACTCCAAACAAATGTTAGTGATTTGTTACAAGTTTATTGGTGTATGAAGATTTCTAAGTGTACTCTGTTAAGACTATCTATTTGACAGATTATATTTTCCAATCATATACTGCATTATGTAGTACATTTTATCCACTATTCATTTTATTTCAACATATAATATTGATTCTAGTGATCATATCTGTTATATTCAGTTATATATTTGGTTAGTATTTTTAAAATTCTCAGTAAGTTACAACACTCAGGAGAATTCGTCATTTTTTACATTTTATATTGCTGAAATAAAATATTAGTGTAATTTTTTATTTTTTGGTTTCTAGACTAGCTCACAGACTTATCAAAAATTTTCCTCAATAAAGTTTTCACTATATCACTGAATTACTGGGTTTCTTCTGGACTTCATGAGAGAATAAAAAAAAATTCAGAGGAAGAGATACCATATCAATCATCTATGCTATTTGCAGGGAATAGGCTGTAGGGGAATAGAATAAAGAAAATAAAGACTGTGTAGAAAGTAATCTTACCCCTAAGGAATTGCATCTGGGCCAATTATCAAAGATTAGGAGCAGGCCTGACTTTACCAGGGTGCTATAAAAGAATGGGGTGGCTGGATGGGAAGGGAACTGGAGTCAGTTGGCTGCTTTGTGAGGAAGAAAGAGGCAGTGCTCTGAGGAGATGTCCACGAGAAAGCATCAAGAAGGTATGAAACTCTTGTGATAAGGAGATAACAGTATGGAACTCTGCAATAAGATGACAACAATATACCACATCTTTAGCTGTATTTTTGACCTTCAACATTTTCATTGGAACAGCGTAAGCCTTCTGAGGAAAAGCATTTTGGCCATTCAGTGAAAACATTCCCCAGGATGTATTCTCTGCTAGCCAGCACGTGTCAAATAAGCAAATTGATTCAAAAATTAATAACAATAAGACTTTAAATTATGTAAAATTTTGAGCCTTTAAACACTTTCAAAATTAAATTAACCTCACTGTAACACTATTTCTTAGTTTATATCAGTATAATTTTTACTGTTAATGTCAGAAGTGGAGTCTAACTGTAAATCATGTAAGTTACCAGCAGTAAAACAAACCCTAAAAAAAAAAAAGTAGACTGTTGATCATATGCTTTTCTACAAAGAAATGTCAGAAATCTTAACTTTATTTGTTATATTTTAATTATCACTGAGGGGGTCTGGAGAGCAGCTATTTCTCAAGGTGAAAGAAAAATAAAGGCTTAAAATATTTGCTTTTCCTTTGTGGTACAATGAAACTTTACCCTTCTTGGAATTTTTTGAAGGCCAGAATAAATACTGTGATCCTACAGAAGTCCAGGGGGTAGATTATTTTGACAACAAAAACACTTGACTGATCGGGGTCTTTCTGGGTCAGAGCAGCTGCTTACAGCAAGGATTCCCTTGTCCTCTAATAATGTTCCTGTTTCTGAAATTCATATCAAGACGATCAGCAACAAATGGTACATCCATTCCAAACAGCTGCCTGTCAAAAAGCTGAGATGTTATTTGCTCATGGTGTTTTTAATTTTTTTTTTATTTTTTGCAGTCTTCACTATTTATCACCTAGACTTAGTGTAAGGGTATGTGGAAGGCAAGAACAACTCCCTTGCAGTTATCTGGAAAAGGACATTATCAGATGGGGTGGTATGAAAGAGAAGGAAGCCAAACACAGAGAGGGACTAACACAACCAAAAGCCTGGTCAGTTGCATGACTGATAAAAATGGCATGTGAGAATGTTAGTTTGGTAAAGTCACCTGACTGAGGCCCTTGATCAAAATGGGTGACCAGGGTCAAGAGAAAGACACTGAAATAGACCACACTGAGACATAGACGTGCCAGACTTATCTGGCAACAAGAGAGTAATGAGAAGAAATAAAACTCATCAGTTATAATAATTAATTGACTGTCAAGGAACTGCTGGAACCACTTCAAAGAGAATCAGCTTGAATTTTGCAACTGATAAGGATGCAGCCCTGAAAGTCCATGATGTGGGAAGAATCTCTAGGATCATATCAAATCATGAGACAATCTGCAGAGAAAGGGGGTCAATAGGAGCAGAGAGGCAATCAGGCAGAAATAAGTTAAAAAGGGTTCAGTCATAAATAAAAGAGGACTGATCACCAGGCTTGTCTGCCTAAGCCCAGAACATGATCACTGCAGTTTGTCCTGTCTTCTCATATCATGTTAGTAAATATTTCATTGTGTCTCTCTGTGTAATTTCACTCTCTCTCCTGTGTATTTTCTTGGTGCGAGGACTGAGACTGTGGCTGCCCATGGCCTGAGGTGTCAGTAACTGAAGTCAGAGGGGTTTCAACAGCAGCTGCTGCAGTCAGTGGAGTAGTTTAACCTCCAACCACTAAGGGGTTAAAAACAGTGAGTGTGCCCAAAGGCAGCTTCTGGGGGTAGTGGAATGAATCAGGCAAGCAAGGGGCTCAGCATCAGCAGCTGGAGCAGGACTGCAGGTCCCATGTGCCTGGTATCGTTTGCCAGGGGGATTTGTATCTTTATCAAATTGAGTTTACTTTGGGTGTGCTTGTGCATCTGCTATCAAAGGTCAAGCTGGGTAACCTGTCAACCATGGGTGCTCGTGTCTGGGATAAGGTGCAGGACAGCAGTGTGTCCACACTTGTGTTTGGAGAATTCATATGTGTGGGGTGCCTATGGGATGAGCATGTGTGTGTAGCTTTGTGTGTGTCCCTGTGAGTCAGTCTCTGGGATACATATTGAGAATACAGGAAAGCAACAGTCATGTCCCTCAGTCTGGGCAGAGATCCTGGGTTCCCAGACACTGAACTGAACTCCAAGTCCTGGGATGGAGCTGCTGGGGGACACCACTTAACACTGTATGTCTGAATCGTGGCAAAAGATGGAGAGCATGACTATAAACATGGGCTGGAGCTTTAAAAATCAGACATGATGCAGACTAGTACTGGAGAGCTACAGTTTCCCTGCAGTACTCTTATTATTAATTTCACACTTAATAAAGCCTTTTTCAAACACACTATCTAAGCTAAAATTGTGTATAAGATGATATATCAAGGGTTTTCAAGGATCTGTAAGTAGTGATTACCCCTACACTACTTCTTTATATTCAATAATGATCTTTCCCAAAGAAAAGAAATGTTTCCATCATGGCTAAAGTGCTACAGCTGTCTTATTCATTGTAATGAACTACTTTAAATGAAGAGACTCATTTGTACGAATAAAGAAGTATGTTTCAAGTGGCTCAGTAATTTGTAGGTTTCCATTCTGGAATTAAATGTTTCCTTTCTGTTGTACATAATTTGTGTCCCTTGAGAACCCTTGTTTTCTCACCGTAGATCATACTCCTGAGAATATTAAGTCCCTTAAGATACAATAATGATATTCTTCTCATAAAATGTGTTTAAGAAGTACCAAAGAGTGATGTGCTAGAACATGAAAGAATAGCAATATTTCTTCTATTGCAAATGGAAGTAAAAGCTGACATTTCAATAATGGCCATTCAAAATCTGAGAGCCTGTGTGATATTGTTACAATTAAGGCTAAATAAAGGCTTAAATAAAATTTTATGTGCCTGAAAGTAAAAGTATTTTTAATGTAAGTCTGAGGGCGAAAAAGGATATCAGCATTTTGCTGTTCTTCTGTTCCTTTTTTTTTTTAATTTTGCTAAATTTTAATTATGCTGCTTTTGATCAAGAGGTGAAATCTGATTTCTTCCAGTACCTTGTCTGCATAGTTTCTATACCATGTTAAAAACAAAGAAATAAAAATCCAAACAAGTCACCTACCCCTTAAAGCCCACGTGCTGCTAAAGACAGATGCTCAACTCATTTTTTTTCCTTTGGGAGATAGTAAATACAAAAATATCTGAATGGACAGGGCAGTTTAAAGTGGTACTGAAAACTGAATTAATGATAAATGTAACAAATCCACCTCTTATCCAAAGTGCAAGAACAAACAAACCAACAGATGTGTGTCTAAAATGCCACAAAATTGCAAAGCAGTAGCTGTAATTTTGAGTTTAGTATGGCAAGAATTATTGATGTGTTACCTTAAAGTCTACTTCAACCTTGCCAGATATGGGTGATTCTCTGGCTGAAAACTGAGCCCAAGGCTCTCATTGCACAGACACAACTCCATTCAAGGACTATCCAAGAGGCAGAAATCATGTTGATAAAAATGCATAATATTGCTTCCCTTGCAGAAATGTCTAGCTTGTGTTCTCTGTGAGCCATTGTAACAGGTATTACAGAGTTTAGCAAAGAACCCATAAACAGTACCAGTGTGTGAAGTGAAGGTTATCAGAAGCAGTCAGTGGAAATGTAAAAAAAAATGCAAACCAAAAAGCAAATTCCATCGTTTCTTTTGGCAACCTAAGGAGGAGGATTTGGACTTGCACTTGTTTATGGTTAACTCTATGTCTTTTCTGATTTAATCTGTCAAAGTTTAAGCATAATCTCTTTACAGTATTATGTCTCTGAAAAAGATTGAGAAATCATAAAAAAGGTGGAATCACAGGGAGAGAGGAACCAGAGAAAATGTGACATTGCTACTTGAAGAGATGTAAAGTTGATTTTCTGCCTTATTTTAATGAGCAGCTGTTTCACCCCCTAAAAAGACCAACCTAGTTGGCACTGTTTTGTGTGCCTGTTGGAAGCCTTGGAAAAGAGGCCAGGGCAGACTGACCATGGAGAGTGAATTACCATTTACATTTTGGCTGCAGTTGCTCCACCTAAGTGTTGAGTTGGTTGGGAAAACTGGAGATATCCTCAGTAATATATGCCACGGGAATAAAAAAATCAATCCCAAAATTCACAAAAATGTCAGAGATAAATGAAAATTATTGTTTTCATTTAATGTATAAAATGTAATCCTAAACTAATTGGTGACAGTGGATGTTTTTGTGTGTGTGTCTTTATTACAGTGGAAGGAAACGGCTTCTCCCTAATGTAAAATACCTATATTTTTCTTATATTTCCATGTCTTTACATATACACAAAATAAATGGATATGGCTGGCTCAATTTCTACAGACCTTATGGAAAACAGTTATTTTTTGATCTCTTACACTTATACCCAATGTAGAAAAGCCTTTCAATCACATAATTAGATTACTGTCTGCTGGCTCTCAAAAATGACCTTTATTATTCAAATTGTTTACTGTATCTCACTCCTAGGTTTTGTTTGTTTGTTTGTTGGTTTGGTTTTGGAGATTTTTAGGGGGAATTTTTTATTTTTGTTGTTGTGGTTTTGGTTTTTGTTTTTTTTTTTACATGTGAATCCTTTCTGACTAGAGCTTCTCCCTTTTGGCTGTTTTACAAACTAGCTCTGTTTCCTGTGAATACACATACCCACAGATAAGCTATTGATAATATATAGGATTTCTTCATTTTTTTGGCATTTGCAAGCTTCTCTTCCCAATTTTCAGGCTTATTTTTAATTCACCTTTTTCCAATGAGTCTGATGGCTGCTAACCCAGTTCATTGGGACATCACCTAGTTTTTCCTTTACTTATTTAACTTTGAAAAGTGTCTCATCTGCCTTTGCCTTTCAGCCTGGCTAATCCAATTGCTTCCTGTTCATTTCAAAACCTTTCGAAGGCTAATTGCTTATTTTAATCAGATCTTTTCTACAATCTGGTTTTGGCAAAGTGAGAACACACTCTCCATAATTTCATGTTCGACTTAATTTCCTCAGATGCTGCTAAAAATTATTCTCCCATTCAAATTCTTGATATTTTAAAGTAACAGTTTTCAGATTTTCCATTCTAACTATCAACTTCCAAATTCATCAGGACAGGGTAGTAAACAGAGCTTCTTCACTTTCAGTGTTTAACTAAATTTGATATATAAATGCAGATTTTTTTTTAAGCTGTTCTTTTTCTCCTTGCTCTTTTTAGCACTTCTGCTTCCTATTACAGGAATACAAACATTTGTTCTGGAAATTGCAGTGACATTTCCAGAAGTCTGCATCCATAGTTTTATCTCCTTGTCTTCACTCAGTACCATTATCTATTTTTGTGCTTCTAGATGTCATTTTCAGTTTCTTTCTGCCCTCCTAATGGTAACTGACATTTCTATGATATTTTTTGAGAATCTGAACTACAAAGACTACCACTGAACTAAAAATACATGTAACAAATAGTAGCTATTGAGTATTTCTGTAAGAGAAATGGCAAGGAGTGACTAATAACTACTCTGTGTAAAAGGACTCTAAGGTATAGTTCGTGAATAAGCCATGTTAGCATCAAATTATTAATTAAAATTGTTGCACAGGATAGGCAGTTCCATATGTGAGCCTCAGAGAATATTAAGACACTTCATCAAAATGCTCTGATTCTTAATATAAATGATGGCTGGTTCTTCCTTGCTAAGGCTTTCCCTTCCACCTGGATCAGACATAGCATCTATATCTGGAAAAAAAACCAGCCACTTCTCACTCCTTTTGTTCCTTCCTTCTCTCTCTGTCTGGAATTTTATTTTCTTTCTTAGTTACTTCTTTAAGACTATCCTACTTCTGTTTCTCGCTCTGCACCCTACCCTCAAATGAAAACATGAAAAACATGAAGATGTTCTTCAGATGTTCAGATTTTCACATATATTGTTCCAGGTGATAGAACAAGTTAGATACCAAGTCTTCTCACATGTGTTTTGTTTTATATAGGAACATATATTTAAATCCTTTTTAATTTCCTCATGGTAGATATTAGGAAAAAGGGGTTATCTGACAATAGCTAGTAAAATGGAGCTTTTAATTCACAGGCTGCAAGTGGAAATGCAACAGTTCCTAAGAGAAGAAGGAAACAAAGAAGTAAGCATATGCTTTGTCAAAATAAACAATTATTAACTTCCTCCTTTCTGTGTCACAGTTTGAGGAACCCAGAAAAGGACAGCATTGTTTTCCTCTGAATTTCTTGTAAACTGTCAGCAGGAACAATCAGTATTTATAAATCATGTAAGTATGGTACCTCTGGGGTGCAGAACAACTCTAGTTTCAAAATAAAGCATTCCAGAAATAAGAAAAAAAAATAAAAATAAAAGAAAAATAGTTTTAAAAAAGGATTTAATGCCACAAATGTGGAATGCAATATTATGCCTTAGAGGAGCACAGGTTTTCAAGACCTTCTAATGCTCTGACTATATGAACAGAAGGGGACAGTGTACTGAAAGGGAATGTGATCAGTCAATGGCAAGACATACTGAGGATCTGAGTACAAGCTCTGCTACTATCAGGCAAGTTTTCAAAACAAAGAAGGAGCTGAAGAAATATAAACCACAGAACAGATTCCAATACCTTTTGCATTTGATCTTGCTTTCTGCCACATTACTTGATAGAGAATTTCACCCTCCTACATCTCCAAAGAGCTACTCCTGTGTGTAGCAGTTGAACAACAGTAGACAGTGACAGTGAAGGTAATTCACAAAATGATCAGTTGGTGGCTGGGTGGTTAAGATGTTTGCACAGCCAACTTTGAGTGTCTGCCCCCTTAAAAGTTAATCACCATAGGAAAACTCAAGTTCTCATGTATTCGTCCTTGCAAGATAGTTGTGGGTATTAGTAACCAATGACAGGCATTGCCATTTTAAAATTAAAACAGGGCTGTGGCAACTTGGAATGATGTCTGTGATGTCTGTGACTAGCCACAGCAGAGCAGGAGGAGAAATAACTCATGTCTTGGTTGGAATGGATGAAGAAATTGGAATGGCACTTTAAAGAGATAGCAGACAAAGAGTGGTGTATTCTAATGAGGTACATAGGAAAATAAGAAATTTATAAGAGGACTGTGGGTTTGAGAGTCCAAGGAAAAGACAAGAAAGAGGTAGTATGAAGCAAAATTTTAAAAATAGATTCAGGAAAAGAGTTATATACTGGTGGAGATGGACAGAGGAAGTATGTGGCTAGCTGTTCCTACATTATGATTTTTAGCAACACGTGCAATCGTTTGTGCTTGTCATAATCAGAAGACTATACCATCTTGAAATATCATACTTCCCAAAAACCTTGAAGACACAAATATCCTAAGACCCACATGTACCAACACGTATCTACATGCCGTGCATGTAGATATTTCCTTATTTCTTTGGAGGCTAGAAAACTTAGCACAAAGGACTGCAGTATAGGAAAGGGAATTTGATCAAGGACTTTTGTTTTTTATTATGAAATCCATCAATTTCCCATTACTAGCTTTTCTGTTAGGGTATACTGTACTAAATGTTCTCTGTATATAAACATGGCTTTCCTTCTGAAAGAGAAAAATTGAAGTTACTGCTGCGGTTTCTAAGAAAAATTGCGGCTCAGGAAAGGCTTCATCTTCCATCTTCGATGTTTAGCTAACAAATAATCCTAATTTTCAACTAAGAGTTACACATTATTCAAGAGCTTTCAAAGTCAAACTATTCTTTTCAGAACAGTCAAACTATAAACTTAAAATTTCTATTATAGCTCCTTATTGGTCAATTTTTTATCATAATTAGAGTACATGCATAAATTTTCACAAGCAAAACGATGACTTTAAGCACTGTTTTGTCCTGAACTCATTAAGAAGCTTTGCACTGCAAAATGTTCCATAATGACTAGTTTCATAACATTTTTAAAATTATTTTTACACTTAGGAAGAAAACAATTTTATCACCAAAACTCAAGCTTATTTGTATATGAAATACAAATAGGAAAAACTAACAGAACAGATTGCTTTGGTATGCCTGCCTATTGAGGCACAATCTCAGAATAATATTACTTATTCTTTTTTTAGAAATTCTTTGATTCTTGCAAAGGAAGACATTTTAGTTTTATTTTATCTTTTTTGTCTGATTCTCTTCTTTTTTTTCCCGAGAGTGCCTGTTACTTCTTCACAGAGAGATAGTATAAATTGTAGTTGTATCTTTCGTAGTCTGATATTATCAGGTCACTGTTCTTAATTAACTGAACATTCTGATATTATCTTTGCTAGGAGAAAATTAAAATATGAGTAAAGTTCTTGATATTGTCCTTGATTCTTAACGCATAAGAAACCCAAATAGATAACAAGAAGGAAAAAAAAAATGGAATGCTATATTTACAGAAAAAGTGTATCTAAAAATCAATACATTTTTTCATCTTGCTACACTCAAAACTGCATTTCATGGCATCTACTTGACCATAGAAATTGAAATAATCTTAGATTATAGATAATTCATTTGTTTTGTATACGATATTGGCAAATTTAATAAATGAGGTAGCCTGATAATTACTACTGGAGCTGGGATTTATAGTTGACTTCTCAGTCATTGATCATTACTTCAAAGAATGATTCATTGACTCTGCCTCTAGAATGTAATTCCTCAAGGGAATGTTCTAGACTGAAACAGAGTTCACTGAACAATCCAATGTATCTTAAAGTGTTTCTTAAGCAGGAGAAACTTTAGCTTTTCAAGTCCTTGATCTTCCAGTTCTTGACACTGTCTAACCTAATTACATATTCCTGTGAGGGTTAATATTATGAATAAAAGGGCTTTCTTTAGCCATTTTTCTGTTTTGGTGTGAGAAGAAAAGAAAAATATTGCTCATTCAATTTCCCCCATTGGTTATCAGCTTAAAAATTTATCTCAATTCAAAATTCATTATTGTTGGATAACCCTTTTTATTCTTTTTATTCAGGAAGTATGGCTGGCATTAAAAGACTATCCTAGCATTGAAACAATCCCACAAAAGAGACACAAGCAAACGTCTCTTGCTTAGAGTAATTGAAAAAGTAGCTCATTTTGGCAGAAACAAGGTCCTCACCGTTATCAAGATAATGATAATTTGACTAGGGTTGTATTACTTTTCCATAGTAGTACCTGCATAGGAATGTTAGTAGTAAGTAAAGATAATACCTTACTTCAGTTATCAGATGTATGATAAATGAGACTGCTGGAATGATTATACAAAAAATGTCCTATTAAGATAAGCATAAATCCAATAAAGGATAGGTTTTATGACATGGCAAAATGCTTGACAAAATGTTTTGATTTGCAGCAAAGGTGAAACAAGTACCTCCAAAAATAATTAAGATTCAGAATCTGCATGCTGATGAAAACTGAAGCATCAAGTGTCTTTAGAAAACAAACAGACCAATGACAAGAGAAAATTACAAAACAGCATAATGAAGAGGTAATTAACACTTTAACATTTTATGAAAAAATAGAATCTGACCCCTTCTCTGTGATGAACAGTGACAGGACCTGAAGAAATGGCATGAAATTGTTTCAGGGGAGGTTTAGGTTGGATATTAGGAAAAGGTTCTTTACCCAGAGGGTGGCTGAGCACTAGAACAAGCTCCCCAGGGAACTGGTCACAGCACCAAGACTGAAGTAAATTCAGTTACTTTATTGTATTAACTAGCTACTTAGGGAAATTATAGATTTTTAAAAAATTTATGGCCTAAATAAACTGCTTGCTGATCAAAATGGGTAATACAATCTATGGATGACAGCCAAACTGGCTACTCAAATATATGAGACTAAGCACACACTGACACAGTTGCCATCACTAGTACAAAATAAAAAATGGAGAAAAAAATCACGTTGCTTCAAAGCACATGAAATATTACAGCTTGTACCTG
Organism: Melospiza melodia melodia; assembly: GCF_035770615.1. Lineage (NCBI taxonomy): Eukaryota > Metazoa > Chordata > Aves > Passeriformes > Passerellidae > Melospiza > Melospiza melodia. Next base: position 107,868,892 of record NC_086195.1, on the reverse strand, counting down.
AATTGCAAGTCTTGCCTTTACAGAAATGTGTTGGCTACTTCCCTGACTTGTACATTTGATATTTTTGGCTATCTAGGTGTTCAATATTAATCAAAATATTGAGAACATAAGCTGGGATAATTTCTATTTTTGGAGCACTTGAATTAGAAAAAGGACTATCAAAATCTCCAAAGATTAATAGAGTTTGAAGAAATTTTTCTTCAAAATGGGCTGCAAAATACTTTCTAGAGTATAAGCATCAAATTAAACTATAAACATAAAGATGTTACTAACTTATATATATATAAAATAATCAAAAAAATGCTGACAATAGTTACAAAAACCAGTTTTGATTGTCTGAAGACCTACCATTGCTCAAGAAAACCCTTCTTTGTGAAACCGTTTAAATAAAATAAAATGCAGGAAAAAGAACTTTTCTTGCAGTAGTTTTCATGACATTTATTTATCTACTTGTCCTTTAGGGAATTTTGTTTTCAAAATTAACATCTTATTTAACAGTTGCCGAAAAGATAAGTTTTGGGTTTTTTAAAGAATTGTGCTGGCGAATTATGGTCTTGCTGAAAATCTTGCAAATTGCAATAGATCATATGATGCTCTAAAACTTTACAGTCTGTAATAGGTCTTTCTTTTGAATTTAGTCTGGTAAATTTATGCTGAAATTCAGTAGTGTTCCTGAGTCATACTAATTCACTAAGAAGGTTGTTTAATTACAAATTCTACAAGGCAGGAGACAATATTTTTACTATTGCTTGTCTTTCAAGGAGATAAAATTTTCTTTTGACCTATAACCTTTCCAAATGTTCTCATTTCATTGCCTATAGTTTAGATTTTACTCATAAAAGTAAAGCTGAAATGTCAGAGGTTCTTCAAGTAACAATATTCAACTATTTATTTTTATTCTCAGGTCCTGAAAAATATTTAGTGACTAAAAATGGGACATTTTTGGTAGATATTTCATATATGAAAAACCTCATTAGTAAAAGAAATATAAAAAATATATAGAGGAAGAAGCTTAGGCACATAAATTGTGTTAACCATCCACAGTACTGGTGGAGAAATAGGTAGGATGCCGTCAAGATGTTTTCTATAATAAATCTAATTAAGTGAAACCTACTGCTTCCTTTTGGATGAGTGGATCTACTGAAAATACAACTTTCATACTCAAAAATGGCATCATACATTTATCAATGCAGACACTGCAGCATGTTGCTCTGAGTCTGGTGACTCTGTATCTCCAACCACTGCTGGTGGTCTGATGAAGCCAGGGAGGGGAGGAAAATTCTAAGGAGCAGACTTTGGTAAGTTGCTGTTTTTCAACCTTTCTGTCTGAACTTTGGGTACAGTAAATAGGGATTTAATAAAGGGAAAACAAGAATATAAGTATTTCAATAGACCTTTACTACTAAAACTGTTAGAAAAATGTGTCAGAATAAGAAGAGAAATTTACATCTTATTTAATTATGATAATGAAAGAAAGGGGAAGAAAAAAAACACAACTACTCAAACCAAACCTCCAAATTTGAGATATTTCACTAACAAGAAAATAATATGTTATTTGCTCCCAGCAGGTAATATTTTCAAAAGCAGCTGAAGTCCATTTTAATGGATTTTGGAATGAAACCAACCTGTTAGATTTTGGATTAGAGGTCTGAAGGCTTGACAATTGTTTCTTTATGGAAATATGAGGGATTAAAATACAAACAATTTCTTTGTTTGGATCAAAATCATACTATATTTGAATTGTAACTTCCAGACCCAGGGTTAATATAATTTGCAGCAGGGAGTTGACTATTTACAGCCATATATATATATAACTAATTATCAAAATACACACAAGAACTGGCATAAATTTGTTAAGAAATTGACAGCATTTCTATTATTGAAGAAATTATTGTTGAGTACATGTTTTTTAACGAATATCAAATTCCCTTTCCAGCATTCTTAGTATTTTTTTCTGAAAACATCAATGATATTGCATATTTTGCACCAATGTATTGCTTTTAATATTGATAATAAATCATTTTGTAAGTTTCCTCGAAGGAAAGTACCTACGTATTTCTTTCACAGGAAATATAGTCATGATCTAATGTCCTTTATTTTATTTCCATTATTGTAAAGGTAGATATTAAGAACTATATTTTACCTCTTAGTTGTACTATTTCCCTTCTGGCCCACAGCATGAAACAGATTGTGCAATAATGCTTCCAGACTGACTGCTATTATAATGGCTTTTAGATCCATTAAGTAAGAATAAGAAGGACTCCCTTTGAGCTAATCATTTAAGCCATTAAAGAATGCTCTGTAGTGACAAAATGCTCTGTAGAGAACAGACCTACGGGGAGATGCGTTGGTCAAGATACTAACTCATCTTTCTATTGCATTCACTGAAGGATCAGACAGCATTTATTTAACTGGTTATTACAAGATTGCTTGTCCTTCTACTGGTATTTCTAGAGAGGTTTTTGCATTTCCATGCCTACATATGCACACAAATATATTTATATATGTGTTTGTATATATATACACATATATATATACACATAAAGTGTTCTTGGCAGTCCTTGAATTCAGGGACTGAATCAAATTCACTAATGATGGATAATAATGCTTTTTATGGTGGATATTAAAATATTATTCTCATAGAAAATGCCATGAGAAATCTAATTATGAAAATAATAAATATTTATATTTTAAGAAAAATAATTTTGTATTTACTGTTGAGGGTCATAGTAAGGGGGTATGAGATGGGTCATTTCATCTAACTGTGCTCATGTTATATATCAGCATATTTCACACATTCTGAGGCTGTTGTCCTTGTGATTTAGATGTCAGCATATACCCATAATCATGGGTATGTACATCTGTGGGCCAGTTAGAGAATCATCATGAAGTCACATAAATCAGGGTGCCACATGTGATCCTAGTAACTGACTTTTCACCCAAAGTACTTTTTTATATTTTGGTTCACACGTCTGGAATAACAATAGCACTCAGGCCAAATTCAGTAGATAATCATAATTTTCAAGTGGTTTCCTTTTTATAGCAGCCTAATCTTCAAGTTTTCAGAGAAATTACTGCCCACGCTTCAAGCCTTCAAAACAACAAACAAAATCCAAAACTCTATGAAAAAAACATGCTTCTGGAATTAACTTGATTTTTTGCTGAGACCATTTTCCAAGTTTTGAATGGCATGTATCTGCAACCATGGGATCCTTTCCAGCCAAGAAACAATAATGCTGCTATTTATATGTATGTGGATTTGTTTATTGCCATTGATTTTAATACTTGTAAAGAAAAAACCTCCAAACTAACAAACAAATTGAAGTTTAGGCAGTCCTTAGTTGAGAAGGCACTGAATACATTTCAGTTTAATAATGGCAAAATCTTTTAATGCTTATAAACCGCTTTTTGTCTGAAATCTTCATTTAGACAATAAAACTAGCAATATTAGTTTGAAGTTTTCATTAGCATCTCAGAGCCACTGAAATTAGTGGTGAAGCTCTTGATATCTTTAATAGAGCTTCAATGGATTTTTCAGTTTTAAGCTATCACACTTTCTTTTCTCATCACATAAACACTTGCAAAGCTAGAAAAATTCTGTCTTTTAATATTTTTTGAACCTGATCACAAAAAAACCATCCACTGTCTGGACCTGTGGGTGTATAGAGGTGAGGTATAATCTTGACTGAAGTTCTGGAAGACTGCAAACAGTTGTTAGATCTGGAACAGAGAGGACAAAAAATGCTTTAGTGATAAGTGTTTAAGCTTTCTAAAAAATATTTTGAAATTTTCTTGTATATCAACAGATATCACTGCATTAGTGTATTTTTATATTGATTCGAGTATGCAATTTTCTAAATATATCACTGATTCTGCAGATTGCAGAATGTAAAATATTTTCATCTAGACAGTTATTATTATAGTCTTCTCTTAGTTTGCAAATGAAAATGAATTTTTTTCCAGAATTTTTAGGTTTTTTATCTTTTCTTTCTGCCGAAATAGCCTGAAAAATACTGACACAAAATGTAAAGCCTGTAGATACATAAATACATGACAGATGTCCTATAGCAAGTCAGAACTTCTGTTGTATGTGAAGGTCAGATTTGGATCAGTTCTGCCTAACACATAACTGTCATTTTCACCTACAGTTTTTTGCTTACTCTATTAGCCCTCCTAACATTCCCTAGTGGAAATAGATTGGTGGAATTGGTGGTTAGGATCCTTGAGCAGCCTTTGAAGTACTGGCTGTCTACTCTCCAGCCTTAGCAGAGATCACAGAATAGCAGAACCATTTATGTTGAAATAGACTTCTAAGACCATCAAGTCCAACCACCATTAAGCCACATCCCCAGGTCCCATATCCCACTTCCCTGGGCAGCCTTTTCCAATGCTTGATCACTGCTTCAGTGAAGAAATTTTTCCTAATATTTAATCTAAAGCTCCCCCTGGAGCAAGTTGAGGCTCTTTCCTTAGGATGCCACTGGTCTTCTTGGCCATCTGTTACAATTCTTTTGTTACAGGTTGCAGCTATCATTTAATCCTGGAGATATGAACAGTTAGCAGAGAACACTGACAAACAGCTGGTTTTTAAAGGAGCAAGAAGTTGTGAAGATTTAGCAGTTCTTTTCCAAAGTGGTCATTTCCTTTGGAGGGTTAAAGGCAGGGAGGTTGAAGAGATTTCATTTCACCTGGCTTAGATGTTCCTGACACAGACATTTGCTTCTTTGCTGGTTGCCCTACCCATCAAGTATGGTTGAAGGAAAAAAGTAGTCAATCACTTTGAAAGTAGGATTCATCTGATTTCAATCACTCAATGTCTCTTTCTACCTCCTGATAAAATGATTTATTCTGTAAAACTACCTTTCCCTCCTCTCAGATGTTGAGCTGTCAGTGGTCCAAGCCCAAGTTTTGATGGAGAAAGTCTGCTGAGTAGAGCCATGCAAGATAAGAAAAATAAAATTTGAGACAGTCAGGATTGCTGGTAAGGATAGTCTGCAACACAATGACTTCAGAAAACAAAACAACACAATGAAAAACACCCCCCCTCCAAAAAAATAACCAAACACCCCCCTCCCCCCCCAAAAATTAAACAACTAAAACAAACCCCCAACAAAAAAAAAAAAAAAAGCATTGAACCCCCCACATGGATGTAAAGAGAAAAAAAAGGAAGTCTGAAGATGGAAATTTAGGCACATTAAAAACCAGGCTTATGCCAAAAGTTGAACCTGGTGACAGCTGCCCAATACATACCTATCGGACACAGAGTCCAATATCATTCAACATACCAGTTTATTTTTTCTTACCATGTACTGTCTTTGTCTTTTAAAATTGTGCAATTTGGAGTCGCTGAAAATACATGGAAGTTGTTCAACATACTGACAGAGAAAGTAGTGAGATTCCTAGGTGGTTATTATAGACTCCTATTTACCTTGTTCAGGAAGATTTCCAGGAAAGCTAAGAGGGCAAAGAAAACAATAAAACCACACAAAAGTACAGACCATAAAATATTAATGAGTACGTAGTACATTGATATGTAAGAAGGATTCAAGAGGAATACGTTCTAAGTATGACAAAATGTTTTAATTCATTAAAAAAAAAAAAAGAAAGACTGTTGATGATATGTAGGTTAGCTTATACATATGTGGTGGTAAAACATCCAATGAGGAGGTTAACCTCAGTGATCTCAATCGTTTATGTAGGAGAGAAACACAAATCATAGAATCACGAATCATAGAACTATTTGGGTTTGAAGGGATATAAAAGATCATCTGGTTCCACCACCCCTGCCACAGGCAGGTGTTGATGTTGCCTACTAGATCAGTACTTCCAGGCCCACATCCAACCTGCCCTAAAATAAAGACCAGATATTTCTTCATTATAGAATTCTGAGAAAATTGCTACATGAACATATGGGATCACTATGTTCAGTAATACAGATAAATAAAGGAAATGCAGTAGCTGTACAAAAAAATCAAAACATGAGAGAAGTTGTGAATGAAATAGCTAAATTTGGAAATAAAAGTTTCTTCTAGAAATTGAAGTAAATTAATTAAATAGAAGATTAAAAGTAGAGAGGATATATCAAAGTAATAAATTAACCTCCTTCCTATGTTTCTTTGTTAAGAAAACTTCTAATGTTTTTTTCTTCAGACAAAGGCAATGCTTTATCTAAACTACTTTATCTGGACTTCAGTAGAGCAGTTGATATATTGCCAGGGGAGGTGTTATTAATTAAGATGAAGAGGATTGAGATTAATGTAAGAATAGATGAGCCATTCAGTCTGTACTGAAAAGGAAATGACTGGCAAGGAAATATGCTATTAGAAGGGTTCCGAAAGTCTTATATATGGATTTGGTTTTGCTTTATATTTAGTTCATTTTTTATTTAGTGCCCTGGGCATAAAAGAATTGAGAATATGTTGATGACACAGCACTGGGATGAACCAATAAAAGGAAGTACAAACAGGGTCAGCTAAAGGACAGCAATAATACAACTGAGTTAAAAGCCATACAGCACAGTAAAAATCAGATTCTTGGGAGCTAACAATAAAACATTTTGTAGCAAGGTGAGAGCTCCTCAGACAGACATATGGAAGGTGGAAGAAAATCTGGATATGAGTAGATCCCAGAATGTTGCAATCTTTGTTCCCATAAATTTCCTACTGACACAAGAAAATATGGTTTTGTACCTTTAGGAACATCTCCTTCCAGTCTGATCACCTCTGTTCAGGCAAGGTACCTTCCAAACTGGAAATTACAGAGAAATTCCACTTCTGATGAATTGAAGAATTAAACTAGTTTGTATTTAAAGATTAAAATGTCTTGACCTAACAAATTAAATATTGCAGATAGATATGTTTATATGGTACACATAGACACTTCTCTACATTCTGAATATTGTATGTTTCTTTTACATGTTTCTCTATTGCACATTCCCCCACACTTAAATATTGCATGTTTCTTTTGCATGATTCTCTATTGCACATTCCCCCATCACTTTGCTCAATCCTACAGCCTCCTTCAGCATTCCGTACCCATAGGATTGCACCTTCATCTGTTGCAAAGTGCAGATTTGCCTACAATTTCTTGATAGCCCATCAATTAGTGAGAGTGATCAGGTTTGTTTCTGGTCATAATTTGTTTACACTAATAGGTCAGGGTTTATGCCTCTGTGCATTTCTTTCCCTTTCCTTATCTTCCCAATTTAAAATAATTTTTTTTTTTTACATCCTAATTTGTGCCAATGACCTGGTTTTTTCTTATCAAGACTTCCCTTACTATATGTTGGCCAGATACCCTTAGAAGAGCAGACTCTCTCCTACCCCATACATTTACTTATGCATAAATCAGACTTAGCATTTCTAGGACTGGATTAATCTCATCTAACTATAGTGGCTACAGTGTATTTGACCAAGGCTCATCTTGGTAGTTAATATGGAGAAATCAGTAAATGTTTATTGCAAACATTCTCTTCCATTGCTAACATCTCCTCTAAGAAGAATTGAGTTGTATGAACATATAAATACAGCTCAGACACAGCTAGAAGTCATCTGTGTAAATTTAGGTGGCATGCATCAACCTTTCATAAAGAATCAATATCATCTTTTTTATATGCCACAAAAGTGTCCTGTGCAGGGCCAGGAGTTGGATTTGATGATCATGATGAGTGCTTTCCAACTCAGCATATTCTGTGATCCTATGATATCTCACCAGTTTTTACATTTGTTAAAAAATGAGGACAGAACCCTAAGCCAGTACCTTTAAAGCAGAGCTTGTGCTCTTTTCCCATAGTTAACTTAAAGCCAATATGCAAGAAACATTTTAACATAAACTCAATAACATGTGCTTGATTGCATTACTAGAAACATGATTGTGTGTTTATGCCTAATCAGGATCACACCAGTGATACTGTGCTAGCAGGTAAATATTAGGTCTTTTACAGGTTCATATTAGTGATAGAGTGATACCATGCAGACAGAGACAGAATTTCACTCATCAATTCTGATTGCTCCTTGTTAAAAATCAGCTCCATAGGGTGGCATTCGTAGCTCATTCTTTCTACACTTCTGTATCAGTTCTCCTCACCTGCAAATTGTGAAATTTGGCTAAGATTAAATTGACTTGTATTGGGAGGTATTTTCCATAGAATTATGCCACTGAAATTATTTCAGTACTACAATTTATAATGTGGCTGCACAAAATCTTGAATAAAAACACATGAAGAGGAATTGTTGCATGCTAATGGAAAGAGACTGATGAAAATTTTTTTCAAGAGGCTTTGTTGTCAAAGTGTTTCTGTTAACTGTGTCTCAGCTGACACCTGTTAGAAAGGATTTAGGCTTCATTTGACCTCTGTGTGAACTATCAATTTTCAAGATAGCTTAACACTCCAGAAATTCAGTAAAATCTCTCTAGTAGTTTCTGCTTATGGCCTGATGTTGTAGAAATTGTTCACTCTAGATAAGTCAGAGGCTAATTGCTTTCCTATTAGAAATATATTGGTTTCTTGCCTGTTTTTTTTCAATATATAAACATTACCTATATGTTTTAATTTTATATATAATTAATATTTTATTACATACATATATTTTGCATTTCTCTACACTGTATTGTTTTTATTGCATTATCTATACATATTTAAAAAATAAGATAAAACCTCACTCTTCACATTGTGTTGAATAATCCATGATTATACATCTCAGACTGAATTGTTTTCTCCTTAATACCTTTAGCTTCTAAGTTAGAGGAATTTGTCCTTCTTTTACTTTAATTTTCTTTGCATATTCTGTAATTTTTGAAAGCCAATTTGGTAGCCACTCAAGCAAAAATGTGCAACAGTTTTGGCAGCCCTTTACTACTCCATTTCTCCCTTCACCTATTTCTGTATACTTACCCTAATTAGCAGAGCTATCCATGTGCATGCACACTCACACGTTGCTCAAGGAAAAGTCTAGGTGGGAACTGTCAACCTATTTCATAGCAGAACTTCTGTCTGTCATTCAGACTTTTCCTTTTATGATTTGTGTAATAAACTATAAACACTCAAATACGTCTGTGGCTGTTTTGCTTTTTGCTTTAACTGGCACCAAGCAACTCTTGTAATGCTGGTGTTCTTAAAACACAATCTAATACTATTTTATTAGAAGATCTTTTAAAATTGTCTATGAAAGGTATTCTAAATTTTCTGCCCAAAGAAATATTTCCGTTCATACAATGCATGATAGTGGAATCCCGCTGTGAAAAGAGTCTTACAGAAATGAGTTAAAATGTCTGCATAATAAGGGCTACATTGTAATTTTACAGGAGCCCCCAAGGAAGACTAAGCTTAACTACACACAGGTTTTGAAAGCAGACCAAAGATTTTACTATAACTCAGTTGCTCTGGATGGTTTACTGTGTGTGAGAGAAGCTGAAAGCAATGCTCATTCTCTCAGGGTTTTCCCCTAATAATTGTAACCTTCTTGAAAACAACAAAAATAAAAATCTTCAGCTACTTCCACTACATGGAGATCGTGTTATTTATTCTATGACAAAAGCTATTTTATATATAGCTTTTGTCATAGCGATCTTATAAATAAAAGGCTCAGAATTCCACAGTTCTTTGCAAAATGAACTGAAGGAAATGGTAAGAAAACTGGAGGGATGAGGAATGATTGATTTACTTCTGGTTTACAGTAAATCCAATCTATGGCAAGAATGAATAACTGAAAATTTGTTGGTTATGATGTTCAAGCAGCCTGGAATATGCCAACAGGAAAATAAATTAAAGCATTAGTTGCGTTGTTCAGCTTGATGGCTGTATACTTCTGCAAATGTCTAGCTTTGTATTTTTTAAATTATTTTGTCACCTAGTTTTCCTCAGTATTACACAGAATTTCACTCAATTTTTCCCAGGTGGGCGACAGTCTAATGTGAAAATTCACCAAAAAATCTGTGTAGCTTTCACCCTCTAGGTGCATACCTTTCTATGAGGGAAACTTAAGTAGCAACCAGAAAATTTAATGGTGTCATCACAATGACCACAGACCATGAGATTTCTTTTTCTCTGATCCCTGTGGTGTTTACAAGCTGAATATTTTTTGCATTTGTGTCTTCTGAGAAATCTTAGATGAGCATTGTTAATGGAAGTAGTAATGCATGTAGTAACCTTCTGTGAGCATTGTTAATGCACGAAGTAATAATTGAATCCACTATAAAGAAGAATTGCCACAATTTAATCTATTTAACTATACAGGCAAAGCAAAGCTGTACTGTCTAGAATATTTTACATAATAGTACAATGGCATACCGACCGGCATATGAACTATTTCTAGCTTCATTCCTCCTTATGAATTGTTTTATGACTGTTTTTGGTATTCACATATTTTATTTGATGGCTATTTAATTTAAAATGTGAAAGTAGTAATCCAGTAAAGAGCTGTGTTCAAGGGTTCCTCTTCGCTTTCCCTTGCCCTGCATGCAGGGTTTATTACTTAGGTCTGAGCTTCAGAGTCACAGCTTTTCTGGATTGATTTCTTTTTTGTAGGTCCCATGGGTCTTTCTTACTTTTTGGCACAATGATTGAAGTGCAAAAGGAAGGAAGGTTAGGAAATGACCCAATTCTATAATTTTTTGCTATAGCTCTCTGCTTGGCAACTCTTTTGCTGTCAGGAAAAGCCATTCTCTCATTTACCCTTATTAAACTTTCAAAATACAAAGATAATCATAAGCATGTTTTAAGCCTCTGTAAGATGTTCTCAGAAAGTGGTGAACCCAAGAAAGATGACTGTCCATAGAAATGAAAGGTGAGGAATCTCTATTAAGCCTCTTACTTTCAGTATGCAGTTCAGCTGATATTTACACTTCTTACCTTGAGGTTAGTGGTACCTGAAGTGTAATTCCATGTGTTATAAAAACAGTATCTCTGCTCTACACCTAAATTACAAATGAGTAAACAATTTCATATGTCAAATCTTGAGCAGCATTCCCATTTGAATACTAACCTAAATTCTGGGCATGCAGCATTGCTACACAACGAAAGCAAATTCCTTAGGACTTAATAGAAACTATCTCTTGTTTTGCACAATGAGAATTCTTTGTATTACTCCTGTTCTTAATGAGACATTAATTTCTGATTTCAGTTCATAGAGGACTTTTTTTTCTGCATCAATATCAATAGATAAAGACACAGCTTCAGGTGCTGTTATTTCAAATCAGCCTTGCATACAGTAGATTTTATGAATTTACAAAGAATGAATGTAACTAAAAGCCAAAGATATTTCTTTCTGTCCAAAATGAGAAGTGACTACAGATGTTACCTCAGCTATCTGGTTTACCCTTTTTATGCTGCACTTTTCTGTTTAAATGTAGTTAACATTGGCACTCAATATTGAAAACAAAAAAAATATTTTCTTGGGATTTTCATGATTACAGCATTGATGACCAAAAATGAAGTGAGGAAAGAACATAAAATATCACAACCAAAATGAAAAATCTCCATTCTTTCTTTAACAATGACATTTAAAAATAACCTCACTCTGCCATGGTAATTTTTTCTTGGGTTTGATGTTATAGTGATAGAAATGAGTTTTGTAATAAAATTTGAAAAATCAAACTTAGTAATTCATATGTCTCCAGTACAAAAGGGAAGTTGGACATAGTTTGATTGTTTTCATTCATTCATTTGGGGATTTTGTTGCATTTTTGTGCATTTGGGGTTGCTTGTGGTTTTTTAAATTTTATTTTCCTTGCCTAAGTTAACTGTACATTGTATGGGGTAGAATTTATGTTATCTATCTATCTATCTATCTATCTATCTATCTATCTATCTATCTATCTATCTATCTATCTATCTCTCTATCTCTCTATGGTATATCTTTTTAATGTGTATGACCATAATTTTTCATGCTCTCTCCGTTTTGCCACTTTCATGCATACATGAGAGTCCTGGCCATAACTTCATAATTACATGATATTATGTCTCACACTGAATACTCTTTTTCCTACATTCTCTCTTTTCATAAACACTTTCTCTTTTTTTATTTCCCCCACAGATGTGCAATATTCAGAGAAGGATAAGAAGATGGTACAAGAGGTTTTTGACTTGAAGGATGAGAGATCCAAATTGTCCTGTAACACATATTAGCAGGTAAATCCAGATATGTGCTGCCAGTACATCTACACTGTCATTTTGAATTACATCCTATTTCTCTTCTATTTATTATTCAGTTGGAATATTTACTTACTCCTGCAAGGTTTCTTATGGGATCCACTCTAAGGAAAAACAGGTACATCACTTCTGCAGTACAGTTTTAAATGAGATGATTTGTGAGTCAGTTTTCTTACTACCTTTGGCAAAAGATGAGTAAATTTCAATACTTTCAGAGCCTTTAGACATATAATTTATTCATCTTTCAGTTACAGGATTGTTCCCCAACCACACATAGACCTGGCAAGGTTGTTTGATGCAGAAGAATTTAAATAACCTCATACTGCTTTTTGAAATTAAAAAAAAAAAAGTTTCTATGGGGATATAAATAATTGAATCAGAAAGACTAAGATTGGTGTGAATTGAGAATGAATGGAAATATCTTTATGTGGAGGCACCATCAGAAACATACAGAGGGAAAGGGTCTCAGGGCCTGTGAAAATGGCATGCAGGTTAACAATTCCTCAGCACCCCTGCACATCCATTTGCATTTTCATTGAGCACATGGGTTTGGACAACATTGGGACAGTATTGGCCCATACATATGTACCAGGGTAGACGTACTGCCAGCTCTGGAAGGGTTAGAAAAAGGTATGGCTGAAATCTGTGTGTGGTTACTAACCTGGAGGACATGAAGAGATAATTGTCTTCCCTTGTCTTCCACATCATTGCACAGGATCCATCCTAACACCAGGACACGAGCACTGAGGTGGCCAAGTGCTGGCCAGACAGCCAGAGCACTCCTGCCCTGTTCCCTGGCAACTGGGCTGGCCTCTTGGGCATCACATACAGCCTGCTGCTTGCATGGTAAGAGAGAATGAGAGTGAAACAAGTTTTGATTCCATTTTTATGTGAATAAAATAATTTTACTCTCATAATGTCTTGCGCATGTGTTTACTGCACTGTGAATATGGTGCAAGAGTATTTCCTGAAAAGGTGAGTAATGAGTATGCACAAAACTACAGAGAGCAGGCTGAAGGTCTGTGAGATGGGAATATGATACTGCAGCCATGTAGGCGCGGAGTGAAGTTAACCTGTAGCATAGCACTGAACCAGACATCGCCTCATACACTATTCATCTTGGATCAGCCCAATCTGCATCAATAAACTTTGTAAATGCAAACCATTTTGCTCCAGATGCCCAGGAACAAAGTATTGCTCCTGAAATGTTTTCCAGGACCTTTATAAAGACCTTTTTTTAAGGACACAGTAATAATAATAATAATCAGGTTAATACTGTTAGGAGAGAAGTATATAAAGCACAGGGACTCAAGTGGTAGCTTACTGGCCCATTTCACAAAAGAAAGGCTTTGGGATATATATATGTAAATGAATAGAGAGCATTTTTTAGGCAGAGAGCCTGTTCTTGTCACTTCTAATCTGCAATAAAAATTCATCATGTGAGAAATATGCATGAGGATTTGAATGGGCATGCCTCCAGTGTATTATCATAACACAGGCAGTGGAAACCATCTTCCTTAAGTAAGGGAGGAATATCTGCAAATAGCTGATGTACAAAATGTCTCCATAGTGGTGTTTGAACACAGAAGTTCTTTCAGAAAACTGAAAATTGAGATGAATGAGAACCAATGTGCTATCTGATCAACTACTTCTAGTCTGTCACATCTGTAGTCAGCTTTCTTTAGCACTGTAGGCACCTTCTTGCTCCAGGCTGCTTCTAAATCACTCAAAAAAATTAGTACCAGAAAGACAAAATTGGAAGACTTCCATATGCAGCAATCTTTCCAACTTTATGGCAACCGTGGTTTACATATTTACAAACTTAGTTTAGAAAAATAGCTCAGAGTTGTTTTTTTACCACTCCAATCAAAATTCATTATTTTGTTTATTTTTCCTGGCCAAAAAAGCCTCTCACAGTAGATCTTAATAATGTTCATTATAGAAATCTAGAACTGGGTTTTGTTTATTTGTTTGTTTCTAACTGCAACAATGTTTTAATACTTCTTTATTAACTGAGTCAACTTTGGAACTATTTCCACTATGAAACCTGGAAATGGTCAAGGTCGGAGTACGCAGCACTGCCTAAACCCAAACCTATCTCAAGAGCAGGATTTGGAATGCACTCTGCTTTTCTGCAGAGAAGAACTGCAGATGCTTCTGTGTGCACTTTATCATTATTTCCTACCTTTCTCCAGATCTCATTGCGATTGTTGGGAGTTTAATTTCTGCACTCCCACTTTCCATAACGCAAAAAGTTGTAAATACAGTTTTCTGGATGGAAAATCAATATCCATCTAACCACACAAGGACATTTTTTGACTCTTTCAGTGGCTTTTTAATAGAGCTCCATTTATTGTCCACCAGAAAAAAAAAGTTAATAATGAAAATCTGATGAAATGAAAGGGAAAAGGAGAAAATCATCTGAGGAGTGCATAGACAGAACACATGGGAAATTAGAAGATCTTTCAGAATATGATGTTTTAATGGGAAAAATAAGGTAATGCATTTCTCCTAAATTTGTCTCTTCATGAAATACCATATCCACAGAGACATTATCAGACCTATTGAAATCTTTGAATAATGAATATCAGTAAATATAATTTCTATAAAATAAAGTAAAAGGATAAATATATTTTAAAAAAAGAAGCACTAATTGCCACATTAATAATTCTGCTTGGCTTCTGAAGACAAAATTTGGCTATTAAAGGCAATTAAAGACCTTCAAAATCACCTTGAACCACCTCCAATGTGACTTTTCTGCGTCTTCCTGTTATCAGCCTTACATGTCTGAAAATTAATTGCCTCCTGCAAACAAACAATTTTCAATCAGTGTATTGGTGCCAATGTAGGGAAACAGAACAACCAGATACAGTAGTAGACCCTGAGTGCTGCTTCTACTGTTGTTTAGTCATGGATTAACCCTACCTAATCTTGCAAGATTAAAACAAGATTTGTGGGATATATTTTATAAATATGCATTCCTAGCAAATTTTCTGATTCAATCCTAATTTTTACACCAGTGGACATAAATTTAGGTGTTAATGTAAATTATAGGTAGCAGAAAAGTGAAACTGTTTTCTGGTGGAAGTCCTGGTACTTGGAGTAGGAGGAAACACAAAACATCCATCAATCACTGGTGGAACAAGAGTAAGAAAATGTACTGGAATATTTTCTTTTCAAACCACTGAACAGCATTTTTTTTACAATATCAAAGTCTTGGGTTGTTTGTTTTTTTTTTTATTTGTTGTATTCTTTGAAATTTTATCTTGTACCATAAAAATTATACATCGCTGATCAATTAAGAAATTGAAACATTTTCATCTTAGTAAAGCAAAATACTTCTATTAACTTGCATTTAAATTCTCTGCTGAATTCTGTAACAAGGAAACCTTTGAAAATTCATGAGAAGATATGAAAAATATTGGACTAGATTTAAAAGGGACATCTCAAAATTCATATAGAAAATTAATTTTGGAATAGATTTTTTTTAAAAACCAAGTTCAAGTGACACACAAGTAATCAGAACAGATTTTAAAGCCTAGTGACAGCATGACTTATGCCTCTGGCAAGATGTATTGTCATAATTTTTACAGTCAAATTATTTTTCAAGTAAATCTATTTATTTGTCCAGTACATTAGAAAATGTAAATCAGGCTAAAAAGCAATGTTTCTTATCATTTGCCTTGTAGTGAGCATGGAGAAAGACTTTGCAAGCTTGAGAGATACATCACATAAGATTCTTCTCCACTTGTCTATCTATAGAAAAAATCTTTTTTCAAAAACCAGAAATTGTTGAAATACTGTATTGCTCCCATGGGCAACATTTCTTTCACAGCAAGTTTCATAAAGAAAAGTAGTCATGAATAAATATCATGAGCAGACATCTAATCAATCCCGTATGAGGTTTACCTGCCTTGTATGAAGCAGACTTGTTTGAATGGTCTGACGTTCCAGAATTGGTTTGGAAAGAACTATTTAGTTGTAGACACAGAGAATTATTTAGCTATTAAAGTTGACCATCACCTAATTTTAAAATTATAGATAGTGTGTGATGGTAATTACACTGAGGACTTCATATTCACTACAGTGAAAAGACTCAAATTCAGGCTTTCCAAATTTTTTCTTCCTTAATTCAAAGAACAAAATTAAATTAGAAACTTGGAATTTTTTTTTTTCACTAAGTCATTTAAAGCTACTTTAGCAAACACTGTGAGATTATAAGAATCCACACAGATTAAGAATTCGGGGAAAAAAGCATATAGATATATTGGAGAGTTAATTGATTTTGCCTATAAGCGAATTAAAAGTCATGAATTTCATTTTAGTCTTGGATTATATGGCAAACTGAATTGAAAATTCCATACATTTACTGAAATAATGTGAATAATGTTCTCAAAGTTCAATATTGTTACTGTCTCAGTTTATTATGTCATAATAAATTGCAGTCTTCTGTGACTTTGGAATAAGAATGGTGAATTTTAAACCAATAATGTGTTAATCGGAACCAAACACTGTGATTCTGTTATTTCTCTTAGTGCTCCTTGGTTCATAAGTCGAACAAATGTTTTACCTCTGAGTATATTCCATTGGGATGACAGTTACTCATTCATATCCTCTCTGCTGAAGCTAGAAATACAATAATCTTCTGCCATTGTGTGAAGACAGTATCTCAATGCATAGAGTGAGCAAAATTATCCTTACTGACAAGGTTAATGTACCAAAATCAGGTACATTCTTGGCTGAGTACTATCAGATACTCTTGAGCTGCTATAACCCTTTGAGACTCCAGGTGGAATGAAATGGAAAACAATTTAATTAAATGTACTGGGAATGTAATCTGGGACATTTGTTGAAGAAATCTGGTTTGGAGGAACTGCATTACGCTGGGAAATTATCCTTACTTGTAAACAGAGCATGTGTTGGCATAGCTGAACACTGTAAGCATAAGGACAATACATATATATTTAATACAATAACAAACTAAATATCCGGTACTAAGTATGAATATTTTTAAACAAAGTATATTTGTTGGACTTTCATAGCATATGGAAGCATGTTTCATTAACATATTATAGTTTCATGACATTGTAGTGTAGGTGTAGCTATGTGTATGTGTAGCTAAATGTAGCTATGATCAATTTCAAAAATGTATTAGTCTGGAGTTTCTATCAAGTCAGTCTGATAAATTTCCAGATAAATTGTACAGTTTATCAGGAAAGTTATGGAGTGGAAACACTCTAGATGCACAAGTTTCCATTTAAAATTTCCTAAATCACCTGGAGATCAAAAATAATTAAAAGAAGTATCAGTATTGAGAAAAAAATTGGAGGTTTTTTCTGTTCATCTCTTTTTATTCTCACAAAATCATGATTCATAACAACCAAAACCAAACCTGTTATTTTCAACTGGATATTTGAACATGAGAGCAAATAGATATCATCCATGTTCTGCTATTATGCATTCAGGTTTTTCACTCTTGTTATCTCATACAGATGACTCTGGTTTTATTAGCACCACTACAGAAAAAGACAGAGAAACAGATTATCTGTCAAAGGCCATATTAATTTCATTTCATATTAGCTCCCTCCATAACTTTTCCAACTGAGCTCTTCCCTGATAGCTCTGAAGCAAAACTAGCAAAGGGAATTTCTTTTCTAGAAAGGGAATTATTTCCTGCTCAGACAGTGCTGCCTGCTTTGGACTCAATGACTCTACAAGAATTCAGAAAACATTAGTACAAAAATTGTTTACATGAACTATCCTCTTCTCACCTGTCCCCACTCATCCTGAATTAACTCTGTAAATAGATGTTAGTCTATTTACAATGAAGAGTTTAATGGATGATGTTTGCAGAAACCCTTTATATAGGTCTCCAATTAAGGTGCTTGACCAGTTTTAAACCATATGGGCTTAATTTGAATCATGTATTAACACCAGCTTTCTCTCTTCCCAGTATTAAAAAATACTGCATCTCTTTCTTTTTTTTTTTTTTTAATTGTGCTACTGCAATGCAGTAAAAAGTGATAATAATAAAAAAGAGCACACAAACCCAAAAATTATTCAGGAGAAAATGGAAAAGGACACATGCAAGAATTAGCTTTTTTGTTGTTTAAAAAAAACCATTCAATTTCTAAATAGATATATGCAGGTGGTTTCAGGGATCTTTTCCAATAAAAATTTATGGAATATTTTCTCCTGGGGTAAAATATTCAAAACCAGGATAGTTTATCCTTCTTCAAGAACTTTTGACACTAAGGTACAAACAAAAATAATGTGATATACAAAATGAGTGACTCAAACAGTAGAAAAGAACAAAAAGATGCAATTATAGTCTCTAGTTTTAATTTTGGAGGTGACATTAATTTTACTTGTGTATCATGGAATGATAAAAAAAATGTCCAACCACTTCTATGCTTCTCACTTTTCCCTGACCATATATAATATTTCCTTGACCGCTTCTGAGCTGTTTTTCACACTATAGATAGAAGACTTTAAAAAATATTTATTGACCTATTCACTATAAAGAGAGAAACAAAATAAAAGACCACTAATTATGCAGTGTGTGAGATTCACTTTGAAGGCGAAGGTGAATAGAGAAAATTTACAAAAATGCCAGTATATCTCAATAATATTTACTTTTCAAAGCTCAATTATATGTCTTTCATACAGATTTGACCAGGCAATCATGGCTAATTTCCTCCAAGATTCTGGACTCAAAATGAAATGTTTTATTTTGTTGGACAACTTTGTAGGTATCAGATTTAAATATATTCTTTAGATATTTATCCTTAGATATTTATCCTTAGATATTTATCCTTAATAATGTTGTTTAGAAAGAAAACATAATATAATTTCTCATTATGCCTTTTTAACCATTTAGACAGGATGCCAATTATCTAAAACATCAGGTTCTGCCTTCTTATCTGTAATGTAAACGTAATTGTGGGTAGGATTTTTTGCTTTGTTTTCTTTTGCTTTTTAACTTCTACATTGGCACTTAAAAACTCAATCTAGAAATTGTCTAGGCCATGTCTGAGATTTGGGAGTTTTTAGATCTCAAGTCCTATTTAAGGTTCCTTCTTGAAGAAAATTAGGTCACTATGTGCCTAGGTCTTTAAATATAAAAAAAAGAAAAAGCTTTTCTTCATTCTAGTGTTCATAAGTGCAAATCAAATGTTGTTCCAGAGTAGCCTTCTCTCTGGGGAAGGGATAAGCCACAGAGTTGTTCCAGATTAACCCAGATAGCCTCTTGATTGTATTACTATGAAAAGCTGCAGAGAAAAGAAAGTTCATTTTGTTGCTTTCTCCCAGAAAATAGCTCTTAAGTGAAAGGAAATTAAAGAAGGGAAATGTATCTTGGAAGAAAATTCACATGCTTGATATTGAGTACAGTGTGGGCTTTAATGGATACTAGTTTAAAAATGAATCAAAATTTGTTGGTTTCAATCAGATTCATACCTAAACACTATAAAAACAATCTATCCCTGAATACAGTTACATTTTTTATCTTACAGAACACTGTGGATTAATATATATTCTATTTCATTATTTTTTAACCCCCCCATACTGAGAAATATGGTGTAAAACAATCGGTTTTCAATTGTGTCAGTAAGTTGATTTTTATTACATTAAAATTTCTATGTACTTTTTCTCTCTAGTCACATTCTCATTGTCCATTCTCTGCCACTTTTTTAATTTAAAATCATTCAAAACTCTCTGGTTTGCTCTTTGACACAGAATGTAATACTGAAAATGAAATTAAAATAAAAATAAATACTTCAGTTAATTTGAGGTATACAGTAGTCATATTATAAATTTGCCTTCCAAAGACAGTAAGAGTTGGTGTTAAAGCAATAAAACATAAGTAGAAGCAGGATAAAAAAATTGACCTGTGTCAGCAAAAGGAAAGATACATAATGGATACATAAACTGACATGTAATATTTTATCAAAACAAATGTTTTTTTCACATAGTGGATAAGCACCATCTGCCTCAGATGCTCATTCTTCTTAATATTCTGGGATAATTTCTACTTTTTTCCATTATATATTAATCAAGGATAAGATATAAATCAAGTCAATTTTGTAGCCAGCAATATAAAACTCATTGCAAGAATAAGAAAATAAGTAAAATAAAGACTCATTTTAATTTCTTTTTGCTTTCACATCTAAAGGGGCTAAGAAAGAGTTCCAATCTTTATTTCCTGTTAATGTTATGCATTTTGCACTCCACAATTGCTGTACTGAAGATGAGATAAAGAACTGCATAGCTAGGAGTCCTATACTGTAAAAAACAGAGAGAGATTGGGGTTACAAGACTACCTTTCTCCATGTTAATTATCACCTTGATGTAAGACTATCTGGATTTCTCTGGAATCTAGATAGCAGGAGTCTAATTTTTAAGCACTGCAATTCCTCAGCTAGTTACTTAAATCAATCTAAATCTACATCTTTTAAGTCTTTTTTTTTTTTTTTTAGATACATCAATCAGCGCAGATTGCACTTCTACTACATTAATTTGAACATTCTTATTATGGTTATGTTATAAAAATTGCTAGTATAAAATTACCTTTCATTATTTTTGTATTTGGTTTATGTTGTTGGCTCTGATCACTAACCTAATAAGCAGTGTACTGTTGAACCACTAGCTTCATTATTGGATTAAACCATCTGGCTGCTATTAGGAAATATTTCCACTGAAAGCAGCAGCTACCAGAAAACAAAAAGAAGTTTACCTGAAAAAAACCTAAGTCATGCTGGTGAAACTGGAAGCCCCAATCATTCCAGATGCTCTGAGCTAAACATTTTTCTAAACAAGGAGCCAGGAAGTAAGAGCTGTGCAGTACACATCAGTGTTTCTAGGCAAGAATGTCAACATTTTGCTAGCAATGTCCTCATGTAGATTGCAAGACTGACAAAGAATTACAAAAACACTGATAAAACCATTACCAAACTAATGATGTGGACTATGCTCTTCAGAGATACAGAAATGAAAGACAGAAAAGAGGAATCTGAGAGGAGGAGTTCTGTATGGTTATCCAAGTAGACTACATATGAAGTGTTTAAAAAAAGAAGAAAACCTCACCAGAATCAAAACACACACACAAAACTCTAACACTTTAAAATAAGCATAAAAGGTCGTGCCAGTTATATGGGGCGTAGCTTAACTGAAGCAGAATTTGTTGATTTAGACTTCGATTTCTCCAAGCAGACTGGGTCTACATCCAGTAGAAAGTCAGGAGACAATTCAATGTGAAAAGTCTATGAAAAATTTTAACTCAGAATCAAACCCAAATTAAAAACAAGGATTAATTCCTGGCCTCAGGCACCTTATTTAATATTGTTGACAGCATTTGAAAAAATTTTTGCTTTTGAAGTTACAGGATGTCCTTTTGAAAAACATTTTCAGATCTCAGATCACAGATGTTTATCAGTGGGGTTAAAGTGGAAATTGTAGGCAACAGTAACTTCAAGAAAAACTTTTAGAGACAGAGATCCTGAAGAGACAGAAGATTTAGGAAACCAGGAATATCAATGCTTTAAATAACCATGGGATTACTTAGCTCTGCAAACTCTTCAACCACCAATACACTTAAACATTTGCTACAGATAGGAATTGTGCTACTAGACTTGATTTTGTATCATTCTGTCATTTGAATGACAAACTCATGTGGAAATTGAAAGATTGTATTGAGGAAACTAAATGCATGTCAATAATCCCTAAGCAAAAAAAAACCAAAACAAACAAAACCAAAACCAAAACCCGTACTGAACGTAGATTTTTGCCTGCTGAATTGATTTTTGATGTGGTGACCAAAATACTAGTGTTACTTATTCCTTTAAGTAGACTTGATCCAAACTTCCTAATGGAGTGGGATGCCTCAGAAAATGAGTCTTACATTTGGACATGTATACCTCTGTTTTTCACTGAGTGACAGACATATGGTTATGTTTGCTAAAAATAAAATCATCAAGCACAATCCTTCCAAACCTAAAAAACCTGTGTAAGGTTACTTAGCCAAATTATTTCAAGCTGGAGCAGTGACAAGTTAAGGGTTAAAGAACCTGGTCCACTTCCCCTGGAATACATATATTCAATAAGGTTGAAAAATTGGGTAATGGACATGGCTGGATGTGTAACTGTTTTCTTCAAACATTTCATGGGCCAAAAAGGACACAGTTGTGGATGTAAAAGACAATAAAAGAAATACAAGGTGGTTTTGACAAAGTCTTATTATGAGACAGAGAAGGAGAAAATGTTTCTTTGCAAAGTGTTCATGTATAATGATGGTCTACAACATAATGATCAAGTACATGATTTTTCAAGGCAAAGGTAATGCTTATAAACCACAATGTTTTCTAGAATTCTCTGTAAATAATGTATTAGTGAAAGAAAGGCTGAATTGTACACTTAAAGTACACTAAAATTTGGCACCTTCCATTAAGTTAGAAACTGTAATTATGACAAGGTTTAAAAGAGACAAAACCTAAACACAAAAAAAGCTGGTCTACCTGATTCCTTTCTGTAGAATTCAGTAGAGACTGGCACACAGTGATAAATTCCTCTCTGCAGGTCTCACTGCAGTCCTGGACAGAGGGCTATCAAAGGGACCAAAAACAGGACAAAAGGTGGTATATTAAAACAATCTTTCCCTTTAAATGTGATGGATCTCTCATAAATGTACTATCATTAAAGTATTTTTTCGCATCTTTGTGGCACGCTTTTGACTCCAGTACTTTCCTCCAGCAATCTGTGTATACATGAAAAAGAATAATTAAAAATGTAGTACCAAACAACATTTTTATTTTATCCCAGCTTCAGTGTTAGCATTCAATTATTTTAAAATAATATTCCAGAAGTATGAATAAAACATATTATTTTTTTATCTTAACTATAAAATTATATTTACCTGTTTACATTCGCAAGGCAAAATCTTCCATTGTATACAGCATTAAGGGCTATAAAAAATTGTTTAAATCAATATTCTTCAGCAGGAAGAAAAAATGCACTTTCTTAATACACTCAAGTAAAACAAGAAGCAGTGTTCTTGGAAATTATTTAACCTGCTTTGTACGAGATGGCTTCCATTTCATCTCTCTGACTTACATGTTTGAACCTTTCGCTGGTTTTACTGTACAGTATTTATGTGCTCCAGCAGAGTTAGCTTATCACTGCAAGCCACACTCTGTTGTGAGGCCTGCCTCAAAGAAAATGCAAAATACCTTCCAAACCTTTGATATTTCAATGCAAACTCCATAATGTATTTTATAGAATGGGAAACAATCTGCACCACTCTATAAATGGCATTTATCTTAGCTGATAACCTAAATGTGCTTACTTGTAAACCCAGAAATACGGAAAAAAAAAAAAAAAGAGGAGATGCTAAAATGAAGGAAATAGTGTATCTTAAAAATACAAAGTATATAGCTTCTTTTTTTAGAAACTCTATGACAGCATTTAAGGGAACTTTTATTGTATTGGGAAAAATATTTCCCTTTTGAATTACTAGAAATTTCTAGTGTGCTCCCAGAGTCATCCTTAGAAACAGTTTTTTTGTAAAGATAAATATTTATTTTTTTAAATGTATTTGTATGCATTTCATATGTATAAGTTGAAAAAGAATGAGAAAAATACAGACTGAATTGTTCGTGTTGCAAATCACTTGAACAATTCAAACTGAATTAAAATTTGTGAATTGATTTTTAACTTGCATGTCATATAATACAGGCTACAACGTTTCTTTTGTCAGGATTCACTTAGAAGTTAATCCTTCATTTCCTTGGGATACTTTTCATAGTTGAGTATGTCCAAGATGTTAATGAATTTAATATTTATGATAGTTGTTCCCTATTTGAATGACTCTACAATACCCAAAATCTTAAAGAAACTGACAGCTAAACGATTTATTATGCTTAAGATTTTGACAAATGATTCAGCTAACACAAAGACAAATTGCTAAAAAAAAGCAGTATTGAATCTAGATTATACTGGAGGCATTAAGAAAACAAACCTGCACATTCCAGACATTTTGGATATAGGCGATTTTCAGCTCTTATGGAAAACTCATCTTTTTTCCCACACTTCATATTAATTTTCTCCGCTTCCTTTGTTTGAAATGAAATTTTATATATTCATATAAATTAAAAATCTCAAAGATCTCAAAAAAACCAAGAAAAGCAAAGTTAGTTTTTAAAATATTGGGGGTGGGTGAGGTGGGTGTGTGAAGCTGCTGATGGTGTGGAAGCATCTTACATTTCTTTGGGTTATCAACATTCTATGTTGATCTTATCACAGACAACTCAACTCACTGAAACACTGGACATGTAAAGACAATTTTGAATATATTTAAAACTTTGTTTTTCAGCGGTTTTTTTTTTTTTTTCAGCACATCATGGAAATTATACTGGTGTCCACAGCAACCAATAGCATTTCCCACCTTCTCCTTTTGCTCTACCCTCCTGCCTGGCAGCGCTCCCTGTAGGATTGACATATTTTTGTGTAAAAATAAACAACTGTAATTTTTTGTAATACTATCCAAACAATAATGCTGTGTTATTTGGATGAAATATGTATTTTTACTGCCAAATTATGGGCTTCACTCCAGGTTTTAGGCTCCTTGTGTTTTCTTCTTTTTTTTTCACAGACTATTTGGGGAAGTGGATGTAAACCAACCAGAAACCAAACAAGACACTGGGAAATGCAATTTCTCCCTGTCACAAATGAGCCTGAAAAATCTTTAAAGACTAATGGTCAAGCTTGCAAAATAAGCCCAAGAGTTTTTGTGAATGATAGATATGTTTCATTCCTGAATCAATCACAAACTCATCCTGATTTCTTTGACTACCCTTGTTACAGATCAGTATTCTCAAAATAGATTTAATCAGTTATTTTCAGCCTAAGGGTTGTCAGCAAATTACTTGTTATGACTGTTTCTCATTCATTATTCATCCAGTGTAACTGGTCATATGAATAACACGATACCGCTGCTGTCAAAACTGATGTCCAGAATTTGCTCAACAAGATGATAATAAATAACAATCTTTTAAAATAAATTTTAACATCAATAATTTATTAATAAAATAAAAATCTTATACAGTTTTTCAAGAAGTTTTTAAAGTATATTTGGACACACCTCATATATTTTAATAAATTTAATCTGAAAATATTTTAGGTAGTTAACAAGATGTTTTTTAAGTTAATAGACTAAAATGAATATAAATAAAAATGGAAATTGTGTCTTTATGAGTAGTTAGTTGCCTTTTGCTATGAAAAACTGCTAAATCCATCCTTTTAACTCTATTTTCATCAATATATGTTGCCCAGGTAAAACCTGTGTGTTAATAAAATCAAGATAATGAGCATTCACATTCTTACTGAAAAAAGCCCATCATAAATCAATCCTTCCAAGAAAAGACACTTAAAATTTAATGCCACATACTGTGAATTGCTTATATAATTCTGTTTGCATAAGTACCTGTTCAACAGCATTCATAACAAAAATTATTTAATTCTACTGTTAGTATGAAGCATTCGGCAGTAATTAGTCATTCAGCAATTCTTGGAACTGAAAAAAACAAGCTTTAGTAAGCACAAATTTACAAAAAAATCCAACCCCAAATCCCAGATGTGTGGAGCCATTGCTTTTATTTTTCTTCCAAAACTCTGGGTAAAATGTGGTCTTATATCATGATTTTTTTTTTTTTTTGCAACTATAAACACAGAAATATAAGTTAGATGGGAATTAATTATTAAACAAATCCATATTTCTGGGAAATGAAGATTTAAGACAAAAAGAATAGTTATTTTATGACTGCTAATTAAATGAATTCCAAGAGTAATCAACGCTGACTGAAAAGTAAAATTCTGCACTGCTTTATGAATTTCTGTTTCTTCTGGCATCCTCACTATTCCTCTAAATTGTTTGTCTTACAAAATCTTCTAGAACCCTAAAATCAGGTAGACCATATATTTTTACTCAACAAAATTCAATTTGCCTCTGCTTCTCTGCAAATCTGCTACCTTCATTCATTTAAAAAAAAAAATTGCATTAACTCATTTTCAGATTTCCACATTTTATATTGCAAAACTAGAAAAGTTTTTTGATTTGTAACAGTAAATTTTGACTGGTGCAAGTGAAGGTATTTTTGTCAGACACGGAATCATTTGACAAACGGACTAACGGGTTCCTCGCTTATTGCATGTGCAGTGTCATGCCCAGTAAAAGGTGATGTGATTGAGTGTCCATAACAGTAATTTGGTTTTGCTCTTCTGATTGCTCCACACAGCAGCAACAGAGACCCCCATTCCTTGGAGAATCTCATTCCTTGGAGAGTTTTCAGCTGAGGAATTCTCTCAATGCAGGGGGAAGGAAAACGACAGGAGACACAGCAAGACTGCAAATTTCCAGCATCTTGTGGAACGCAGAGTGCCAAGTCTGAGAGATCATGAAAAGAAAGCTTCCTTCTTAGGAACAAAGACAGGACTACATGGGATTTTTCAACCTAGGAAGACAATAAAAAATTCTGGATTAGAAATCAACATGAGAGGAGTGGCTTAGCCTATATGGGGAATTGTTAGTGTCTAGCAGGTTTTTATTTTAATGTCTCACGCAGAAAATTTGACTTGCTTTGTCTAAAGAACAGCTTTCCCTAGTTTATTATTTTGTGCTCTGAAAAGAATAGCAGCTTATTGGTGTTTTGGGGAGTTTTGTTCACCTTTTGCTTCAAGGAAAAGATGAACAAAACTCCCCTTTAGTTTATGGCAATTCCTTCACAGCATCCCACACTACAAAACAGACACCAGCCTAGACTGTCAATATTGTCCATTCCTGTGCTTGTCCAGATCCTAGGCTTTTTGGAAAGCGAACAGGGAGCCTGCTTCTTCATCACTAGGCATAACTAGTTATTAGCAAATGTGCAGGAAATGCTGAGTGTTTGTGAAAGAATAGTACATCTTTCAAGGTCTGATCTTACAGCTGTGATGCATCAGGATTTTTCAATTCTCCAACATTTCTTATTAAATATTTTAGACTTATTTAAGTTTTACACCTCTTTAAAGCAGTACTGCTTTTCAGATCAATTTATGGCTTTAGCCCAAGAAAGCTTTATTCAGATGGAAAAGAAATTTTGTGGTAATAGTAACTACAGACTCTTGAACCTGTTTAATACGTGTATTAGATTTTAGCAGCACAGAATAAGTATATACAGGTATATCAATCTGACATTCCCATTCATTATGAAGCTAAAATAATGGTTCATTCTTTCCAAATGAGCTGAGTCATAATTAGTAGTCGTGAATGAGTTGAACCACTTGTAGTCTATTGCTAGAGTATTAGCAAAAAGAGGTAATTTCCCTTCTTTGCTGTAACAGCGCCTTATATGAGCCACTAAACACCCTGGGCCTAGGTGTGTGACATAAGTAGTTTTACTCACATTATTTGTCCAAAGGAATTAACACTTTGTAGTCATTGTATTTCAAAGATCAGAATCATGAAAAACAGCTGTGAATTCTGCCTTTTAATGGAAAACTTTGGCCTGTTTGGTCTTATTATTTAACTAAATTAGATGTATGTGCAACTAGATGTGT
Source organism: Melospiza melodia melodia (assembly GCF_035770615.1). Lineage (NCBI taxonomy): Eukaryota > Metazoa > Chordata > Aves > Passeriformes > Passerellidae > Melospiza > Melospiza melodia. Next base: position 107,841,159 of record NC_086195.1, on the reverse strand, counting down.
AACTAAACAGAAAATGTATGTGCCTGAAAAACATTAATAATCAAATAATTGTCTTCTCCCGGTACAAGCATGGATAATATTTAACATCATGCTGTAATTTCTTTTCCTAAGATTGCTATCTGATGGTTTACAGATCTATATGTGTCCTTGCTTTTCAATCAAATGAGGAAACAAAGAAAATCAGAATAAATTAAGCCCATGTAAACAGCAAGAGAATAATAGCGTGTGCATGAGAACTAGTGCCAAAGTGCTGAAAACAACTTTACCATGCAGCTCTGTATTTTGAGATTTCTTCAAATGCCTAAAAATGTTGATATTTGTTGGAGTTCTTTTATATGTTTTCAAAACTGGTAGTAGTACTTTACTGCCATTGTGACTGAGGAAACTGGAGCAAGCCCATACCTCTGCTTTCAGTTCTTGCCTGGTTTTAGATATAGCTTTCTTTTTTAAGGAATATATACTTCTACCAAGCTTTTTTCACTGCAAATTCACTGCTTTCTATTGCATAAAAAAATGGTAATTAGAATCCTCATTTACTTGAGTCACAAAAGTTGGTCTTATTGCAAGGAAGTACATTATTTAGGAATTCTAATTGTTTTATTCTACTTGGAAAGTTAATTAAACATTATTATTGATAGTACGTTATGAGATAAATAATTTCAAATTTGAATGTCATGTCTTAAAAAAAAAAAAAGATTACATGCAATCAGTAAACTTTGGGAACCTGATCATAATTTTTAAATCCCTGTTTTTGAATGAATTAACTCTGAACATTTTTTGGATTAATTTTTTTTTTGTCTTTGTACTATACTGTAATAGGAATTAAAAACCTAGAATGATAATAAATAATTCTGGTCTTGAAAATAGGAAGATAATTTATTTTAATTTCTTTTACAATACCAAGATCATTCTCTACCCGAAAAAAAAATTGGGAATAGTATTTTATTCCAGGATATAGACTGTTTAAGGGAAACAGTAAAATAAGCCCCGCTGTACATGAAAATTGGCTGCTTCACCTGAGTAGAAAAGGCTCATATATTGAAATTAAACCAAAGTGACTATTAAATTTATTTCACTCTGTCATCTTAATGTGTTTGTGTCTAGTCTTACTGTTTATGCAAGCAATCCTTATATTATCCATTAATGTCTATAATTCTCTGCTAATAAATATATAAATTTTCTTCTCTTATAAAGCTTCCTCTGTAAAATTTTCACTTACCTTGACCTTTTTCTCCTAACACATGCTTTCTTATGATCAAAGCAATTTTTTGTTTATTTGCAGGTTTGTTTTGCTTGCAAGGAAAAAAGCCTCATCTGGTTTGAGAAACTGCAAGTCAGCAATTACTTAGTGCTATGATGTGAATAAAGTGTTTGAAGACAAGAGAATATTCCACTCTGACTTTAAATGTATTTAAAAAAAAAAGAAAAAGACCCAAATATTAATGAGCTTCATAAATTATTTACTTTTTATCTGATGATCATTATTAGAATCCATCTTTACCTACAAAATATTGAGTAGACCATAATATTCTGAATCGTGTTTAGTTACCCACCATCTATGCAATTGTGCCACCTTTAGATTCAGGGTTTTTTAAAAAACCCAGCATGACAAGTATTTATATACATTCAGTTTGCATCTGAGAGTTGTGATTTTAACTGCATATGTCTGTATATAGCTGTAGATGAGTAAATTCCCTGCTTTGGTAGTTAATCTGCTTCATTGGAAACACAATAGTTCATTAAGAAAACAAATATGCAGTATTTCTGGGAAGTTACGATGTACCATAAATTGCATTGGGTACCTGGACAGTAAAAAAGATGGATGTCTCCATTAGAAGCAAACACACCACTGGACTAAATGACTTGAAATCCACTGCTTAACTCCTGCTTATCCATCCTTCTCCAAGGAATAAAACAGTGTTGTTTCAGCACATATCATGCTGTTGCTGAAGTGGAAGAATACATGATGATGCAGAGTTGTATATGTTTTATATTTCACAATACATAGATGGATGTAGAGAAAAATAACTTTCAAAAAATGTGCATTTTTTAAAACCAATTTTTGTAACAAACTGAGAGGAAAAGTGGAGGTAACTTGTGATGAAAAAAAAATTATTCAAAGGACAGTAATATTATCTAGAAAAATATGCTAGTCTTTCAAATGAAAGGTATATAACTGTGGCAGTCTTAAAAATCATCAGTAAGTTCAGTGAGCACTTCCTGACAGCAAAGGGATGCAGAGCTTTGAAGGCAAGAAATTTTAAAATCTTGTTCACCATTGCTCCAATGCCTGTACGTCTACATTTACTTTACTAAAATAAAGTTGCTGTAAGACTCATGAATTTGTGTTCTCATAGATGCATGAAAAAGAGCTCAGTCTACTTAGCTTGCCAAAGAAAATGTTAGGAAGCAGTTTAATTTCAGAGAATTTTAGTATCTTCAAGATAAATTATTTTTTGATAATAAAAGTCTTCTTAATCTAGAAGACAGAAGGGTAATTAAATTCAGTGTCTGGAAGTGGTTTAGAAACAAAATCAAACTGAAATTTTGGTACATGTTTAAACCATCTTGGATTATCAGCTGCTATCAGTGTAGCAATTCAATGGAAAGGTGGAGAATTTACATTGAATCCAGTCCAGAAATCTTTATCATAGTTGCATTCTCAATGAATCAAAGCTTTTAAGAACTGATGCAAGAATCATAATAACTGATATTAGATCACCTGGGAGCAGATCTTATATCCAGATGGGACAAATAAAAGTGTAGTCTTTGCCTCTTCTTTGGACTGTGCTGCCTCACAAATGCAGTTATGTGTTGGTTAGACGGTTATGAATGGTTTCTACATTGCTTGCCCATCAGTTTCAGAGAACAATTTGCACTTTATGCAAAAACTTTTGTCAAATCACTGCTGGTATAATTTCTCAGTTCTACCTTTCTTGTAATCTGAAAAAAATTTCTTCTTTAATAGCCTGATACCAGTGTAATTGTTTCAAAAGTCACAAGTATATCAGAATCTGTTTTGTCTTTTAAAGAAATGGTTCTAGTATATTAAGCTCATCAGTTCATCTCTGTTAAGATTTACATAACAGCTTTATTTTGTTTGGAAAACTTTTACACATCTAAGTCTACCTACTACTCTTCAGTTTCCACTGCCACACCCATCTTGGATTTTTAAGTGCTTTTTTGCAGCCTTCTATAAACTGTAAGAATTGTGATTTGCACACCAAAATGCCACTTGGCTTTTTTGTTCAGATTGGCAATTCACCTTATATCAGCCTCAGAAAGGAGATTTATATCCAAAGCTTCTCATCTCCCCAAGAGTACAATGAATCTCTTTTTTAAAAAGTTAATGATTAGAAGCATGTCTGCTGGCATGCTGTTATTACACACAGATACAAAATAGAACACTGGGAAATCAACTTAACTCTAATACAGGGATATAATTTCACTGGGTATGTGGACAGTTGTCTAACAATTGTCTCCAGGCTTCCTCTCTTTTTTCCCTTTAACACTGCTGTCAATTCTGCGACCATTTTGTCTTCTGCAGCCACTGCAGGCACAGACACAAACAAGTGACATTTCATTTTTGTCCCTCCCCAGTTAGTCAGCTGGAGCTTTTTGAAACGTTATGGAAGGTTGGTCGTTGACCTAGAGATAGCATATACAGCACCAGTCTGCATCCCAAAATGGTCTTACAGGTAGTCACAGCACACCCAAAGCCATGGGCAAGGGGAGATCTCCCATGCCACCAACTGTCTCTGTGTGACACCTCAAAGTCCAGTTTGCAGTTCATGAGCCATTTCTCCAGGTTCACACGGTGTTTTCAAGCTCTTGGAGTATTTTCCTTACTGGCTGAATGCACACATTCCTCTGAAATAGAAAATCCACACTGGTTTGCAGTTTTTGCAGACAGTGTTACCTGTGCCTTGCAACGCCACACAGAGCCCTAAGTCTGCCCCATTAAGGCTGTATGGCAACCTTGTAGGGCTGCACCCAGACACTGGGGCCTCCCATCTCTGCTCACAGGATCTGTCTCTTCCTACCTAGCATGTACCTGTGATTGTATCAGGGGCCACTTTTTAGAGGGAGCCAAAGGAATTAGGCAGCCATGCAGAGAATAGCCAAAAAATGCATCTCATAACGGTGCCAAAAATGGCCATCAGCCAACCACAAAGCAAAATGAAAACACACAGGGATTGATGATCTCATAATTGATAGCCTCCCTGCACGTAGTGAGAGGACACTTCCTTTTCTGTTATGCTTTTAGGGAGGGATGGCTCAGCAATAACTGAGCATCATGAGAACACAGAGGACTTGACATTGTCAAAAAGGGCCCTGTCATAAAATGGTGTCTGAAATCTTGAATAAAAGGTGTCCTTATTTTATTACCAAGGATAAGCTCAAAGAAAGTACACTATGTCCTATTACGTAGTTTGCTATTTCTTGTCATGATGAGCACATTCTTGTCCCCATCCTATATGTGCACGGTTCCTTAAGTACAGTACAATCAGTGTTACAAACTTTGTCTAAAATTGGAGAGGATTAGCTCTGACAGAGACTTACAGCACATAAAAGTGAACTGTATTTATGGAAATATCTGTCTAACAACACTCTATTTGAGAAGGAATACATGAACAAAACCTGCAAATATTAAAGAACAATTAGTGCAGAATTTTCTATTGACAACTGCAGTATTTATTACTCCTTTGAATATAAGTGAGGTTATATGCATGTTCTGCAAAGCCCTTCACCTGGGGTACTTGGAGGAATATATAAAGACATTAAAGTCTTTATATGGTGTGCCTATTCCACAGGTGTCAGGAAAAACATGTTTTTCCATTACTTTTTCTTTTAAAAAGAGTTTAGTTGCTGCTTTTCTTCTGCTGCTTTTTTCTTTTTTCGTTTTTTTTTTTTTTTGGTTTTTATGGTTCAGTTTTTTGGTTGGGTTTTTTTTTTTTTTTCCTTACATGGTATTCCAGCAATGGAAAGAGTATTTTTATGCTGAGTTGGAGGCTGTTATAAATACTCTGCTGTCCTTATGACCATCACAGCCAAAGAACTGGCAAGATGCTTGCATTTTCTACAAGTCTTGCTGCAAACAGGGCAGTACACCAGTGGTACTAAAAACCCTGTGTGCGTCAATGTGCTGAGTAGTTTGTCATTCCCATGAGTCACTGACAAGCCCAGTTATTATCAGGGCCTCTTTGGTTGGTAGATATGGAGCCAGCGTTGGATGGGGAAGGTATATTTCCCTACTCAAGGCTAGGAAGGAGGGCTTACTCTTCCAAGACTGAGAATCATCAGATTCTCTTATTAGGATCATGTTTGCTTTCAGGATGTCTCCTGCAGAGAGTCTGTGAGAGCAGATACAAAGAGAAAGCAGAAGACTGAGAGTGGAAGCTCCCACAGAGCCAGGGGCATTAGCAACCACTGCCCACTGCCGTTTATTCATTTGGCCAGTACCCAGCAAATCATATTTCTGCCATTTCCAGCTCAGAAAAATTTGAAGAGGGGAAGGGCAGGGCTGTCACAAGGAGAAATATTCACCTCAGTGGAGTGAATATCACCCCATTGGCTGTTTGGAGATAGCTGAAGCTGTTTGGAGCTGGTTCCTCCTCCGTTGTGCTGCTCATGGGGAGCTGCCAGAGGCTGCCAACCATCTGGAAGTGAAAACCTGACAAACCCAGAATAGAGGAAACAGCTCTTTGTGTCATGGGACAAGGAGGCACCTTGTGATTCCTCATGAGGAGCCCAGAAGGAACCTCCAGTGCAAGACACAAACAGATCCACAGAGTCCCAGGATGGGTCCTGGGCCCAAGGGGGCTGCACCCACTGAAAGCATTCCACTCCTCCTGGCAAGGAGTGCAAAGCATCAACCCTCACTGTGGCAGCCACCAGCCTGTGCTGATGTGGCAGAGCCCAGGAACACAGGCAGGTGGGGGGAACACAAGGGAAGATGTGTTGGTGTTAGACACCTGAGTCACTTTTTTCAAGGGCATTATAGTTGAGAATTTTCTGTACTAATTAAAAAATTTAATTAGGCAAAAGTAAATTTCTGGATCCACAGCTTCAGCTTGTTCCCTTTGCCCATAATAAGATTTTGACTGTAAAAGCCCATGAACTGAGAGAGAGCCAAAGTATGAAAAATTCAATGGCAAGCTAATTATGTAAAATTCCTGATCACCTCGGGCTGTTCAAATAGGAAAGTATCTATTTTCTACTTTTGAAATATGAGCTCATAAATATATGCCTCTTTATGCTTGACTCTGCTCTCTGCTCCAGCTCACTGCATATGCTTTCAACACAAGCTCTAATCTATATGACAAGTACATTTGAACCCTTAACTAAACCAGAGGTAATTGGGTACAGGCTCCAAAGGAGGTAAAAACCTGAGCCAGGTCAAGAACTCCTCTAGTTCCAATGGGTTCTCTGAAAACCCACAAAGGAGCAGAGTGACACAGTGAGCATTGATGCACGTAAGCTTGGAACACTGATCGTGTGAATAACTCATGAATAATGTGTGGATGTTCTAAGACAGTTTTAAAGGCACAAAGAAAGCTGAGGGCACATGGAGTCTCATCCATACCTTTCCCATTTGACTATAAGTCAACCACTTTATTCTGTGACTGCTTCAGTGAGCTCTCTTTGAGTCTCCTGCAGGCTGTATTCATGACAGTAATCTCCTGAGCTAAGATGCCTCTCAAGGTCACTCCTTAAGGCAGAGAGACCCTTTACTCCCAGTAGACCTCTGCTAAGTGACCAATATCATGCATAACCTTGTGGTGGGGTAACTTTGATTTGTACCTTGGTAATGGATTTGTGTCTTTGTAACTTTGATTTGTCTTGATAGTTTTGATACATTGTTCAAAGGATTGTTGCTGCGCAACAATAGCATGAACCATGACATAAAACTTGGTTAAGTGGGACTTCTACATTGAAGTAAAACACTTTTGCTAATACCTTTCCAGCAATGAAAATCACCATTCACAGCAGCCTGTTGATAGGACCAAAGCTCCACAATAGCTATGTGGGGAACTACCCTTCTAGATACTGGATGTCCTTACTTGCCTTGCTCTATCCATGATTATAGATGTGCTGTTGAATTTTCACTTCCAACACTTACACTTGGTTTGGTTTTTAGTTTGTTTTTTTTCTAGAGAAAAAAAAATCTTTCCCTTTTAAGAGTTATTCAAGGAACACAGTCATTAGCTCCTATTGCTTGCAAAAGATTTTCTTTTGCTGTTTTTTTCTCACCAGTCATCACTGGCTGAAGGACTGGAAAAAGAGTCTATTCATTATGTAACTCATGCTTGTAAACTTCCTGGAATAGAGCAGAGGTCTTGATAGAGAAAAGGAGAAATAGCCTAGCCTCCCTCTCAAAACACATTACAAACTGTACTCAATTGCATACTGCGTTACTGATCTTTACCATAACAGGTCATTAAATCACCTTTTCACCTGATCTCACATTTCTTCACCAAAGAGGCACAAAGCTGACACTGTACCCTCTGCTGTGAAAACAGTTAGTTGCAGAATTGTGACTTGTAAAGGGCCAGTGGAAAATAGAGAAATATCTAGAGACAACTGTTCCATTGCGCTGAGAAGCAGCTCAATTTTATATACCACTAGGTGTGAAGGCAAGGTGGTTTGACATGTGATAAGGCCTCTGGTTGAGAAAATGTGAAAATGCATTTAGAGAGAAAGAAGGTAATAGAAACCAGGATTTCTTGAAACAGGTCATAGAGTCCGAGCCTTATTTTTCAAGCAAGAATTGAAGAAAATTTTTTGAGTCAAATCTGATCTTATTTAAGGCAGATTTTGCTTTGTCAATATCACTGCCATTTGAGTTGAGCCCAATAAGTCTGCAAGAACTAGACAGGAGAAGCAGAGATTCAGGAAGGCACAAAAAAGGAAATGCATCATAACCCGCTGCAACAAGAGGAAAAATTCATATAGTCAAGAAGCAATATGCAAAAAAGACTGTGGCTTTATATTTTTTTAATTATTTTATTCTTTTCTGCCATAATTATCTGTGTTCTACTTGCTATTTGAGACAATATGATATTGTCAACACGCAGAGAAAAAACACATATAGAATAATATCCTCTTCCTGAACAGAATTCCTGTTACATTCAAAGAATTACACCTGCACTGTAATTTAGGATATGATTCAATACCTCACAATTTAAATGGGATGCCTAATCTGCCCAAGAGTGTCCACTCATTTCAATTGCATTTCTGTACATTTGCCAAAGATCAATAGCTGAGGCCTTGAACATTTCTCCTGTCTATACATATAATTAGATTACATAATTCCTCTATTTTAGAGCACAATTGCCTGCATAGAAGCTACTCTATTCTTCATCCCCACATGTCTTCTAGGATTCATTTAATATCAAAATACCTATTGGTGGCAAATGAAGTATGTTGCTCCTGCTGACTACAACTATGCTGCTAAATAACATGGAGCGATGAATCAGCCTTAGGGCCAAGTCCAGGCCAAATCACACAAATGGGATTGCACCTATATATGCTAAAGAGGACTGTTTCTACAGCTTGGACCAAAGAAAACTCATTTTTTGCCAGAGCAAAACAATGAATAAACAGTGAAGCACCTCAACTGACCTGGAGATTATCACAGCTTTGCCCCATAGACCAACAGCTTCAAGGCCTCTGCCTCACAACATGCTTTCTGTATAAACTAAGCATCTACTCACTGTGTTACATTCCTGATCCGGCTGAAGTAACCATACGGACAAATCTGGAGCCATGGCAGAGAGACAGCTGAGTCTAGGAAGTATCCAGCAATCAAAACATATTCTCTAAATGCACAGGGTTTTTTTGATGGGGAAAGTGTATGTATGTTCATAAAGGTGAACAGCAGCATCTGGAAAAACTGAAAACTGGTCCAGGTTTGCCAAGAGAAGCCCAAGAGAATCAATTGAATGTAAGATAATGTGAATGAATGTTTGCCTGAGGGCTTACTCCATGGAATAATTTTGCATAATAGCAGAGTAGCTTCATACCTGTTCAGCAGTTCATAATTGTGTGGCAAGATAATTTTGTAATCTGGTAATTAGCACTGTACTGTGGAACCATGGGATTGTTGCACAAAATTCTGTGCTCAAGGTTGCTGGAGAAGGCAGGACTACAGTCAGTTAACAAAGTGGAATTTTAAACACCCAAAATGTTGAGTATCCACCTAATTCGGAGTATCTCCCCTTGGATGTGAAATCACAGTGATGAACACCAAGAATATGGCTGGCAACTGTTCAACAAACTCTCTGTTGCGCACTGGTGCCTGGTTAAGAATCCATCAACTAATCAGAAGAAGCTTTAAGTTACACACCCTAAGTGCTGTCACTGCAAACACGGCTGGTGCCGTGGTGTAAAACATGAATCTCAAAGTCTGCTTGACCAATAAGACATGATCCATGTCTTGATGTATCAGGGCACAAGATAATTGTGAATCTCAAGTAGCAGCAAGTACATCTCCCTGTCTCATAATTGTGCTAACAGATCATGTCAAATATGTCCTTGATTTATGCAGCATTACTTATATAGGTATTGGCAACTGCTCTTCCTAGGGCTGATGTCCAGTGTCTATAATAACATAATGCTCCCATACTGCAACACTGCATTACAGTAATGGAAGAGAAAAAACCAACATAAACTGCTGTTCTTCTGCTCTCCTCTTACCCCTTAACATGGAAGCTTGAGAAGCATTTGATAATATCTACAAACACTCCAAGAAATCACCATTCAACAACTTTAGGGCATTTAGATACAAACTGTTAATAATGAATAAATGCATGGGTCATGCATCAGTTATAAGAAGCCTTTAAGCCAAGCCTTGAGTAAGAGTCTATGACCAAGTAAAGGACTAGATCTTCTTTGAAGTTTGTGTCCACCTCCATAATGGTAATGGCACATGAAACACCTGATTTATCTTCTCTTCCCTGTTATTTGTGACTTGCACCTCAAAAAAATTACTATTTTGTGTCTATAAAATTATTTTCCCCTTTGTTTCTAATTATTTGAAATAATATGTGGAAAGTGCTACAACCCAGAAAAGTTGGTTTTGTAGAATAGTACTGAGTTGTTGCATTGCATGCCCTTGAGTCTGATATGATGAAGTAGTTATGCATTTGACTTTGCAAAACCCACAAGATATTTTAAGATATTACGAGAAAGAAGGACACCAAAGGCTTTTTGGGAGCTTGGCTTGAACAATATGCTACAAACATGTCCAGTTTTGGGCTGGCTTTTTTCAAAGGAAAGGAAACTAGCTAATCCATTCCAGTTATCATCTTCAGAATGAATGACCATTTGTGAGGTTTGTGCAACTAAGGGGTTAGAACCCATTAGTGAGTGAACTGGGAAGCTAAGTTATCTGAACCTGTATACTTGGAAAAGCAATGTGCTGCTACTCTACAAACATTTAATTACTGTTACTTGAGCTCTTAAGAGTGTTTGCTCAGAAAAGAATGTTACTTTCTCATATGATAGCGAAAAGTCTCATAATATATTCATAACAAGGAAAAAAAAAGAAACTATGTAAAATGGTGATTTTTCTTCTAATGCAAGCATCCATTGGAAATGAATAATTTTACATGATGTTCCTTCTACATAAGCAAAGTTCTTTAAAAATTTTACTACATACAAATTTATTAGTCAAATTTCACTCCAGGGAATGTTTCTCCTGAAAAAAATAGGGATAAAATTTATCCACTAAGGATGAAATTTATCCAGTAATTACCAAAAAGTGCTTGCTAAAAAAAGCTTGCTTATTTCTCTTCCTTTGTTAATTATTTTATCTCTATATGGATTTAAAGACAATCCTATATTCTAGGATTTCTTCCACTCAGGACACTATTTTTTTCCCTTTTCTGTGCTCATCACTTCTTGCATCAAAATCAGTTTTAATATGTACATGCTTCTGAGAGACAAAAATTGTCTGTGCTGTTTTCACATGATGTCAGATTTCAAGGTCATGCCTTATTTAAGACTGAAAAAGGTCTAGCTCTGGAAGATGAAAGATCCTCTATGTTCAGGCAAGAAGGGAGAAGAAAAAGGAAGTTCATATTTCTCAGCTTTTGAATTGCAAGACTAGAGGAATTGGTTCAAAGACATAGAGCAGATCTTTCTGAAGAAAGGCATAGAAGCACATTTTGTTTTCTACTGGATTTCTATATTGTCTACAATATTTTTTCTGGTTTTTGTCTTACAATTTCAGTTTCATCTGCTGCTTGAATCACTAATAAGAGTAAAGGTTCGGAATCTTTGAACAGGAAGTCAGTAGTCAGAGCTCCATAAAAGATCAAGTGAAATTTGAAAGTAGAATCCTGATTATTATTTAAAGAGTGTTTAAATTTTTTACTTCAGTGTTTTTTTATTTGTTAAAATAGCCTATGTCTTAATCGTGCCTTACATATTATTAGAAGAGAAATACTCATACATAAATATAAGCTTGCCATCTTAGAATAGCACCCACAGAATTCTCAGCTATTGACAACAGTACATGCTGAATATGTAATTTGGTTTAGGCATGATTGGGAAGGAGAAAAGGAAGAATAAAACCAGTTGCATTATCTACCATTTTGTTCTACATCTTGCATTTTCTCTATTGAAGGCCTCCATTATTAGCATGGAAAAAACGAAGCTTTTCCCTTTTCCAGATTGAAAAGTATCTATGATCTCATTTAGGCATTTCAATCATTTTCATAATGATAGTTGAAATTAATTCAATCCTAGCCCCAGTTACGTACAATTTGTGAAATAAAAATGTAAGAAATACAGCACTAAAAAGAATGTTAATTGCAAAGACTAGAAATAGAGATGACTGAGTTCTTACAAGATGTGTTTTTGTACACTGTGCCCAAAAGCCTGTATATAAATCTACATTTCAGTAACTAAATATGGTTTGGCTTTCAGAATGCTGAATCACTCAAGAAAGCTGTTGACATAATTGAAAGCCAGGGAAACTTGCACTCTGAAAATAAAGCCACATTTTCTTACATGAATAATTTTACCATATTTATTGAACTATTTCAATCAGAAATTATCTAACTGTTCTTCCTAAATTTGCCTGCTGAAATATTCTGTTTTGTAATTCATTCTCTCCATCACCATTTTACTGCCCACATAGTGGACAACCAGTATCTGAAGAGCAAGCTTAAGGCGAAAGGGAATCAAACCAAAAATTAAATCTAATAATTATTTCCTGGGTGCATAACAAAAACTGGAGCAGTTGTTCCAGAAATCTTAAAACTCTAGGGAATTTTGTCTACAATTCTACACAGCTGGCTGAAATCCAGGCTCATTCATTTTTTATAGAAATTTGAACAGGAATATTTTTATAAATGTTTATTGCATTACCTCTCAGCTGGACAATCTTCATGTTAAATGAAAGGATTATAGTATATGTTAGCTGAACCCTGAGGCTTCTAGAATTCTGTTTTGTGAATTACAACTAAGAAAATATTAACTGCATTAGCAAGAGGAAAATAGCAACAATAATGGCTTAATGGACAGAACAGCTGTTTTGCTGCTGCTGAAACTCCATTTGCTATTTAGGGCTCACCAGGTCTAAAAAATACACTTTTTATCTGCTAAATGCTCAGTGTTATAACAACCTTGAAAGCTAAAGGAAGAATTTTTAATTTCTTTTTTTAACTAGATGTTAAACCAAACCCACTTTAATTAATTACATGAATCCAATGATGTCCCCTAAGCAGAATTTTCTCATCCGAGATTTTGGAATAATCTTTATTTCAAATGCCACTTCAAACTTATTCACACAGAGTTTAGATTTGTAGAGATGATAACAATCTACTTTCTTCCCTGAGTAGTCTCTTTCAAACTGTACTGGGCTTACATGGCAAGAATTCAGTAGCAGCAGAAACTTCAGTAGTGGCTTCTGTGAGAGGATGCCAGAGCATAAGCCCAATAAAGCCAATACCAGCTGGGTCCAAGACAGACTTACCACTGGTCCAAGCTGAGCCTCTATGAAAACATATTTAAGAATAGGGAAAGATCTGCTGCTTAGCAAAAGCTGGAGACAGAAGTGAGGTGTGAGAGAAACAACTGTGCAGACGCCAGTCAGTGAAGACAGAGGAGGAAGACGTGCTTCAGCCTCCACAGCAGAGATTCACCTGCAGCCCATGGTGAAGGCCATGGTGAGGCAGCTGTTCCCTGGCACCCAAGGGGTTCCACACTGGAGTGGAAATCCATCTGCAGCGCATGGAGGATCCCACATGTGAGCATGTGGGTGTATCCCAAAGGAGAGTATGACTCTCTGGAGACCCAATGCTGGGGCAGGTTCCTGGCAGGACCTGTTGATTCATGATGAAGCAGACTGCTGGCACGATTTATGACCCCATGGAAAGCAGCCACAGTGGAGCAGCCTGTTTCTGAAGAACTGCGGCCAGTTTCACCCAGTGTAATAGACCCATGCTGGAGCTGTTCATGAAGGACTGCAGCCTTTGAGAAGAACTCATATTGGAGAAGTTCATGGAGGACTGTGTCCCAAGCAAGAGGCTTGACACTGGAACAGGTGAAGAATGTGGGAAGGAAGGAGCAATGTGCCATGAACTGACCACAACTCCCATTCCAGTCCCTCTGCACTGCTTGGGAGAAGGAGTTAGAGAAGATGTCAGTGAAGGTGAGTCTGGGAAAAAGGAAGAGGTAGGTAGAAGGTGTTTTCATATTTAGGTTTATTTCTCACTATCCTATTCTGATTTGATTGTTAGTAAATTTATATAATTTCCCTGAGCCTATTCTGTTTTGACTGTGATGACAATTGGTGAGTGACCCTTCCCTGTTTTTTTCAAGCCATGATTCTTTTATTGCTTTTTCTCTCCCCTGTCTAGCCAAGGAGGAGAGTGATGGAGGGGCTTTGGTGGCCAGCCAGTCAACCCACCATTGCCACAAAAAATGTTGTTAGTATAAGATACATTTATTAACCTATAAATGAACTTAAAACACACAGAAAGTGACAAAAGTAGCTTTCATCATGAGATTTATAACTTTCAAATAAAATAGAAGAAAATATAGAAGGACTATAACCACTGCAAGGAGAGGAAGTGCTAAAGCCAAAGGAAGTATTACCTGCCTTAAAGAAAAACTCTTAAAAATAGAGAAGAAAGAAAGGGAATCAAAACAACTTGGAAAAGCTTCATTTCCTCCTTTATCTTATTTCCCTAGATCCTGACCAATAGCTTATTATTACTCTCTGGACACTTAATGTATGGCCTAAACCAAAGCTCCTTTGCTCTGGGCAGATGCATGGGAGAAATACCAAGCAGATACTATCAAGGGGTAAAAATCACACAAAAGTTTATTGTCAAACTATGGAAAATCAAGGAATTGTGCAAATGATGTAGTACAATATAAAATGCTTATCACCCTGTTGACTTAGCCCATGAAATTTTACAACTTTTAAACCTATCCAATGTTATTTTCCATGGAAAGAGAGTTAGAAGAAGAAGGGAGAAAGCACAACAAGAAGGACAGAATAATAGTCATATAGCTACCAACTCCTGGGCTCCAGTGATGTAATGGGTGGAAAACCTCAAGGTAGGATTACAGATCAACACGCTTGCCTTGTGGTCAGCCATCCTAAACCCATGTATCATTATGGGCCTTGCTCCCAGATGGGACTTCTGGTCACTCGGGGGCTTGGCCACTCAGAGGCTGGGAGAGGCACCACTGGGGGCTGCCTGCAGTGTGCTCTGACTGACAGACACTGCTTGGCTGGGGTGCGTGGGGAGCAGGGCACCACCCCACCAGAGAAAGGCCTGACCCACCCCTTATCACACACGTTCCAAGCATCCCAAGATGTCTCAAGACAGTCTTTCCAGTCTCTGGCACTTGCTGACTTCTTTTTTCAGGAGGAGCAACATATCCTGATTAATTTTGCATAGTTGTACATCTATCCAAAAAATGTGTTCATTGGAGGATGCAAAAGTCTCTCCCACAATATAAAATCATCAAGTATAGAATCATCACCCCTTTTTCGTCTTCCTTCTTCTGTTACCTTTTCTGTGTCATAAAACTAAATCACCATCTGAATCCTTTTATTTATGGGCAAGATACAGCTACTATTGTGTGGTTTGAACAATTTTTATATTCTCTTTCAATATTATTTGTTTTACCAAGCTGTAGAACAGTCTATGTGACAACTCTATGTTGCAAATTTTTTAAAGAAAAAAACTACTTTTAATGGTAGTGGTTTTTTTTTTTTTTTCAAGAAACTTTTCCATTGAAACAGTTGAAGCATTTTTACTTCCCTTTTATGGAATGTTGTGATCATTCTTTGTGCAATTATCCAATGGGACCATTTAATGCTAGTTTTGCATCAAATCAAATTAAAGCCAGTTATTAAAACAAGTAAATTATTCCAGTCTTTGTGACAATGAGAAGCATGTTTGTTTGTTTTTTTGTTTGGGATATGTTGGAAACTGTAGCTCAAATCTCCATTCTGAGTGGGTTAAATTTCTTTGTAAGAACTATATATTCAGGAGGCAAAGTTTCGTCTTACTCTATGAATACATATTTTGGCTTATCACAGGAAAGGTATTTGGCACCTTGTGCAGGAGATCCTCTCCTAAAAGAGGGTGTGGGGACTAAAAATACCATGAGGCAATATAATAGCTAAAGGAGATACAGTTTGATTTCATTCAAAATTACTAATTTTGAAAATAAATTGAGATAGTTTCAGAACAAAAAAAAAAAAAAAAAAGCAAAACACAGATTTCTTAGGTAATCAGACAGACAAACACAAAAGAAGTTTCCTACTATTCACAGACTTCAGGCATTGAGATGAGTAATTCATGGTCATAAAACTTGATAGTGGAAAGAAAATTAGTACTTTTGGTTCACACATCAGATCAAGTTATTTTGAAAATTCATGGTGATATATTCTTTTTTTTTCTTAATTACTCATTGATGTATTTATATATTTTATGTTTATATGTATTTATATATTATCCCATCAGGAATGTATCTCTATGTAAAGCAACTGTATTCAAAATATAAGTAAAGGGCTTTTACACATCCCATAGTTAATAATAGACTTTGGATGTTGGCTCTTGACCTGCCAGAGTCCCTTCCAAATATTTCTTTAAATAAACTAAATTATAATCTTTTCTTGACCAAACAAGAAAGGCCATTTTAATCTTGTTTTCTTACTTCCAAAAGAGAGAAAAAAAATTACCTATATCTGTTCTATTACATTTTTGAGGGTCAAGACAGAAAGTTAATAACTTTCTCTTGCCCATTTGCTCTGACAGCTGGCGGTCAATTAGTATTCCCTCATCCCATAATTGGAATCACTGATTACAAACCACGGTTGCTAAGACTCAAATATTGTGGCTCATTTGCAACTTCACTGCCAGGTGAGATTAAGGGAAATGTCCCCCTGGTTAAACCACCAGGAGCTGTGCCAAACTATAATCAGTCTTTTGCATACATCAGAGACCTACAAACACAGCAGAATGATTGTATAAGCAGCAGCTGCAAGTTAAAGCTGAATCAAATTCTTCAAACATATGCAGTTTGCCAGATATCCAACCACTCTTGCAAATGCCAGTATTTCATTACTTGGCAAGTTTTCTAAGACACAGAGCTAACACAAAGTAGAGGAACACCAAATTGTCCACACAATATGAAAAATATTTTTTTAACCACATACGGAAAATAATTCAGATTCTTCTATTGATGAGATTATAAGTATTGTTCTCTCTGCATTCAGTTTTCAGAATACCTAATCCTGAATCCTGGTAAACACTGAGTTTGTACAAAATCCAAGTTTTGAAATAGTTTATCCATGAAGAACTACTTAGCATAATATTATCATGCTATCTTTTTACCAAAAGAACTTTAGCTTACACTGAACATTAGCTGTGATGTGAAATTATCTGGGGGTAAGGGAAGAACTGGGGGTAGGGAGATGATTCAAAACTCTTGTAAATAGTGAGATTGAGAATGAGAAATATGGTCACTAAGGAGATGAATAATGTTTTGATTCTTCCGTTATCTTTTTTTTACCTCGCAATAGGGCAGAAATGCAATACCATGCTCCTGTCTAAGAGCCTGTTTTCCAGATATTGCCCTTTCAATTTTTTTTTTTTTTTTTTTTTTTTTTTGTGAGGGGATTATTGAGTTAGAAATATTGTTGTATTCTCGGAACTATCCAGGGAACTAGAAGACTATAGTTCTGTGTTCATAAATATAAATTCCTGATCTGATGAAGATTCTTTTTCTCTAACATTTTTCCCTTTGTCTCACTTTGTTTTCATTACAACCTCTTTAGAACTAAGATTCTGTCAAGTTTTTGCTACCATATCTCAGCACATTGAAGATCAATGAATGGGAGCAACCATCTGCTAACACAGTTCAGACAATAATTGGAAGTAGTTTAGCATTCAGCTCATTCTTTCAGAGGACAGTTCCTAAAAATGTGCTTAAATATTTTTACGCTTTCAGTGTTTTCTTCAATTTTCAGAGCAACCTGCTGAAATACTCATCTTTATTAGCTGTTAGTTTGAAGTGAGCTTGCTTGTTGAAAGTAATCGATGTGGTTAATGTTCTGTTATGTTCAATAGGAATAAGATTACTGTTACTGTTCAGTTCACAGAAGTTTCATTCTGAAATGTGCCAATAAGAGGCCAAAAATCTTAATAGAGTGTGTTACCACACATATTCTAGTCCTCATGCTTGATATCCTCAACAACTTCTTATCCTCTTACATTTACATGTAGGGTTTTTGTGCATTTAAGGTCCAGTGTGTCTGCGATTTCAAATGACACAAACTTTAACTGGATCATGCTTTCCAGAGATATCTAATGGGCTCTGGCTGCTTCTATATCAAATGCAGCAGCTTCCCTCATCAAACTATAGGGGCATCAGTAGAGGGAGTGTCTGTCAGAGTTTCTTACTCCCCTTCTCCAGCTTGTATTCAGAATTTTAGATTGAGATCAACATTGCATCCACTGAGGGGATTAGCTTTCTTCGTTAGCAAGAAGGATGTGAATAGTCATGGATGGGGCTGTGATGAGAAGATTAAACTCTCAACTACCCCAGAGTGTACATAAAGTGGTGCTTCAAAGTCAGCATCTGGAACAATGAGTGGAGAAATAAAATGCAATATGTGTAAAGTTTTGAGTGTTGGCAACAGTGATGGGAAGAACAGACCCACTAGAGGGAGAATGCCTGAAACATATAGAAAATTATAGGTGAGATGAGTTCATTGACTACTTTAAAAATGTTTATTAAAATGACTATACAGTTTCTCAGGAATAAAGGTGGGTCTTGCTTGTGAAGGAGATCCATTAGATATGCAAATTAGCAAAAATTCCTATCTATAGTCTAAGATCATTACTGTTTCTATTTGTGAGTAGAAAATGAGGGCCATAAAATAAGCATATCCTCAATTAAAAAATTTTGTACTATTTTTACATTTTCATTATGATTGTATCCAATGTATTTTAACACAGAGAGTGTTAAAATACTAACCAAAAAAAAAGTATTTTTCTGGGCAGTGCATAATGGAATGACTTTCCTTTTGGGTAGATTTGAAAACCTCATTTTTAAAGAGGGCAAATTAATCTAAATTATCAGATGTCAAAATCTTCTCTGTAGGTTTTGAAATTTAAGTCCAGATATTTTTACTACTTTTAATATGTTACTTTGTGGGTTTTTTATGTATTGTAATATCTTCTATAGAAAAAAAAACTAAAAGGACAAAACCATATTACTCTGTCCTATCCAGTCCCTGAAGTGTATCTTTGTAGACAATAGGATGGCCACTCTGCAGAAACATGCAGCTAATCATACAGAAATCCAGAACAGCATAAACAAATAACATCCCAAGAACATTTATTTGTACACACTGACCATCAAACATACCTTATAAAGTAATTTATACATACATATGAGCACCATATATTTCTGACATTAGTTTAAATAAATAATCTCAAACTGCTTTAGCTGTTGATATTCTTTGACCATCACAGTATGCTGTAGGACTATCAGTGACTGGCAGTGTGTTACAGTTCTATTTTTTCCTCTCCTTGGCTACAGGGTTTTTTCTGGCCATGTTACAGACCTATTAGTACTTGTATTTTTATTCCATTATTAGCAATACATGAGTTGTTTTTGTGGTGGTTGTTGTATGGGTTTGTTGGTTTTTTTTGCTGTGTCTCAATTGTATCATATCCTTATTAAAATTAATTTTCTTTTTTAAAATATTTCCAAGTTTGATAAATTTAGAATTTGCATTTCAAAGATAACAATAAACAACAATTTAAGGTACTAACTAATGCTTGTTTAGCAACATGAAACTTAAAAAACCCTACTGGTAATTCATTCAGATTTCTTGCTTTTTATGCCAATGGTTTTACCCTTGACCTGGAAGGACCACACCCTCCAGGGATTAGTGGTAATTACATTTCAGACTTAAATCATCTCCACAGAGCAAAGACTGCCAGTTGAATCACATTGTGCTGAACTGCATAAAAATTATGCCAAATTATGTGCAGATACTTTAAAAGCAACTTGCTTATAAAAAGGTGTATTGTACTGTAAAATAAAGTTGTAAGAGAGGTAGTTTCACAGGAAACTGTGAAATGTATGTAATGATTATCTCCCACATTGAGGTCTATTTCAAATAGTTTATGGAAGGAAAAAACAGAGGTAAGAATATGTTTATAACTCTTTATGAGCATTTTACCATTGGCTTATGCACCCATAGGTGAAAAGGACCTCATAGATGCTGTTTTCCCACAAACCTTCTCCTCTAACTGACTGCAACTCTAGGTTTGGTGCAACTCACCTAATGAGATTGCAAAATCTCCTGCTGTTAGTTTTACTTTTGCTTTAATGTGTGTTGTCTACTTAGGACAAGCATTGGTGAAAACATGGTTGGCATTTAATGGTCCAGAGACCACCTGGAGACTGGTAAAGTGGGCATCTCTCCTGTTTGAGATATTTTATTTATACCTGGAGGAGGTGACTGGAATACATCCTTGTCAAGTTGGCAGATAGGATTAGTTTCATTGCTGTTCAGCAATATTCTCAATATTCAGAAAATAATTTCACCTACAAGTAGAAAAGCCTTAGTTTTCACATCTCCAATAAATATAGTAAGCACTTCTCTTAAGTAATTGATGAAAATATCTCTCTGAACATAATATATAAAATTGTTCATAACTCAATGATGTGTTTTTAGCAACGCATACTCATCAGTTTCTCTCTCATAATTTTTGGCTCTCAGCATGAACTGAGATTAATTCTAGTTTATGCTGCTACTTCTACCTTTTAAGTTTCAAGAAGCAAAGTCAGTCTTTGTCTACAAACTTCTAAATTGAAACACACATCAAATTTTGTGTCTTTAATTTCCAAACAAAAGTTACCAAAATAACCAATTCTAGCTTTCCTTGGTTTGACTACTAAACCTATTTCCCTAGAGCTCTAGTCTTCACATAATCTTTATTGTTATTGAAATGTAACAACCTTTTAACTTTCTGAAAGAGTCAAAGACTTTCATGTGCACAGAAGACATTAGGTTCCATGAAACAAGTTATCTGTTATTTGAGCTGGGATCTCAGAAAAGGTGAATATTTGTTATCTGTGTTCATTGGATGCTAAAACCATGGTATTTACGTAGCTTTGCTGTTCTTGCCTGGTAGATCAAAGAATCAATTAAACTCACTGATTTGTCAGTCAAGCTAAGTGTCTTTGGGTTCTTCCAGGCACTTGTGGACTATCTCTTTCCCAAATCTGTAGAGCTTTCTCCTAGGTTTGCTCACGGGGCAGCAAAGCCTAGAGCAGTATGGGCAGGGCTAAAATGCTATTCTGTGCACCATCATCCCAAGAGCTCAGCTTCCATTAGGCAGTGAATTATATTGAACATTAAAGGTGTGATGAGCTCTTAAAAAAATAATAATAATAAAAAAAAATCTATGGAACATACAGGTGTGAAGCAGGATGCATTTTTCTGGCCACATGGTGTTGGACAGGATTTACTGAATTTGCTTTTTTGTTTTTTTTTTCCTGGTAGACTTATTCTTTTAAAAGTGCACTAGAAGTGTTTTGAGAAAAGTCTATAGATCACACTAAAGGGCAGTTTTGTCCAAGAATTAAAAGTCTCTTTAACATTGAGGTATGTGTTGAGCTTATTGATCCCCCTAAAAACATGAATGCAGGCAGTGATGGCAAGATAAGATAATTTAAGCAAGTAGGGAATGCACTGGCAAAGTATTAGATATAGAAGGATCTGGGGGGGAGATATCTCCATTCACATTTTTGATTACCTTAATTAAATTAGCAAAATTATCTTTTAGTCCTAGTTGAAGAGCCTATGCCTTCCTGACAAATTAGATACACACCTCTCTAATCAGAGAACTAAAAAGCAGGGGGAAGAGTATGAGAAAATACTGAAAAATACTGAGAGGTTTCTTTAGGACAAGGGTCTCACACTGAAGATTGTGTTTTGTGAAAGCAAATATGAAAAAGGCCTAAAGTGGAAGCCAGAAGAATGTACAAAACAGAAGGAAGAAAGCTTCAGAGAGAAAAAGGTAATTTCTGGGGTTTTGTTTTGTCTCTTTTTTAATCCAGCATGTGTTCAATGCATTATTCTCTTTTAGAAAAAGAGAAAGTTATCTATTTCAAGCTTCCTGTTTCATTTTGTTCTGGACTCAAAAAGATGCCGTCTTACATTTTCCCTCAGATTTCTCTCCTTTGGTCAGGAGTCACTTGGGAGCTGTGAGAATGGTACTCTAAAGTTCAGTAGTTACCTGCTGAGCAGAGCAACTCTACTGCAGCATTCTGAGTTACTGGGTTTTTTATTCCTCATACTCAGACACTTCCATAAGTCTCTGATGTTACTAGGTATTCTTTCTGAAATATTCATTTCTCAGACCAGAGTTGTTTGAGTGGTTGTACTTGGAAAAAATAGAAGTACAATCCTTTCAGCTTCTTGTGCTCTATTTTTTCCTTTGTATTGAAAGGACAAATGCAAGCATTTTGTAGCAGTAACTGTTCAATTTTAGGGTACAGGCTTAGATTCACTGTCGCGAAAGTGTGCATTTCAGATGTAAGATTAATTCCAGATTTTACTCTATTTTATGTGGACAGAGAAAGGATGAGAAACACCAATCTGTTGATTCTGCCAACCTGTCTGATTTTTACTTTTTCTTGCTATTGAGGGAGGTGGGAGAGGTGTTGCCAAAGTAGCTTAGCTCTTGCTGTAAGTCAGTGCTACTTTCACAACTTTCTCTTGATATCATCTTCTGAAAGCAAATTATGAAAAAGAACTCTATAAATTAAGAAATATTAATCTCAGTGAATGTTTCAGAATTTATAACCTTAAATTCACTGGCTGAATTATAAAAGGGGGAGATGTACACACATCTGTTTCCCCCAAAGACACAAAATAAAATCTAAGAGTACAAAGTAATTTTAATGCAGCAATTTTCTGGAACTTCAAAGTGACTTTCAAAGGTGGTTTGTCCCATGCTTCAATTTTTGCTATGATTGCAACTGAAAGATGTGGTATATACTCATGGGAGATTTCAGACCTGATAATCCATAGGCAATCTGCAGGGGAACAGCTGATGTGATCTTGTTCTCCTTACACTCTTCTTAGCAGTTTCCATTACCGTGTCCTCTGCCAGCGCTGGCGTGCTGAGATCTCAATTTCTTTCATGTGGAGCACGACTATTTCTGATTTTTTGATCCAACGTGTCAAACAGAACTACCAACTCCAGCCTGTGGTCTGCTGTCCCTTTTTCCCTGGGGTGGATGTTTTGGATATTGGAATGAGTGTGCCTGAAATGTCACAGCTGAAGGGCGTAGGGTTGTGACGGTGGTCACAAGGGTTTGCAGGTGAAGAGAGAGGCGAGAATGTTGATTCCACGATCAGAAGGCTTGATTTATTATTTTATGATATATATACTACATTTTAACTATACTAAAAGGAATAGAAGGAAAGGTTCTCGGAAGGCTAGCTAAGCTAAGAATAGAAAAGAAAAAATACCAAAGGCAGCTGGCTCAGACCGAGAGCGAGACCCAGCTCTGCCGTGAGTGGTCAGTAAATCCAAACATCCACAGGAGACCAATCACAGATCCACCTGTCGCA
Source organism: Melospiza melodia melodia (assembly GCF_035770615.1). Classification (NCBI taxonomy): domain Eukaryota; kingdom Metazoa; phylum Chordata; class Aves; order Passeriformes; family Passerellidae; genus Melospiza; species Melospiza melodia. The sequence goes on along the minus strand of NC_086195.1, from coordinate 107,818,019 downwards.
TTCCACAGCAGCAGATAACCATTGTTTACACTTTGTTGCTGAAACTTCTCAGCTTCAGCAGGAAAAATCCTAACGAAAGGATTTTAATGAAAAGGTGTCTGCGGCATAGGGTCAAGTCCGACCAGAAGGGCCTGAGCTCTGCACTTCAGGAGCATCCCTCTTCTGTGTCACCCAGGAGCTCTGGGAGCAGATCGTACATAGGGGCCCACAAGACCTGCAGCATCCTTAACAGGTTTTAAGAAACTGGTGAAGTCAGCAAGAGTGCTAAGGGAAAAGAGCTGAAGCAAGTATATCCTGTTTGTCATATAACGTTATGGCATGGGGAATGCTGGATGTGTGGCTGGGAGGAAGGTCTGGGCTGTGCTGCAGCAACATTTATAGGGATTAAGAAATATACTGCGCCTTTCAGAGCAACCTAAGAGACAGGACACTTTTGAGTCTTTTTATACTTTTCTTGATATGAAAACATCTGCAGAAATAATCTTCACTTTTAATTCACTTGAATTAAGAATTTATAAATAAATATGAAAGAAATATATTATTAAAAACAAACAGACAATCTTTTCATCATTTATTTTAAATTTCATTGCAAATTGGCAAAATGTCTGCTCAGTTCCAGTAGTAATAGAGGCAGATTCTAAGTATTCACAGTTATTTATGTGGTGGCATTTTGGACTAGATACCATGTCTGATGAAATTTCACTATTCAAGAAGAAAAGTAATGTATTATTGACAACAAAGCTTCACTTTGTGGACTCAAGCCTCTTTCTTTATTGTTTCCATGCCTGATATTAAGCTGTAAGGCAAGTACCAACCTCATTAAAAGCTAGTTTCCAATTATTTGGTAAATATACTGTACAAGGAGCTATCAACAACTTCAAAGATTAATTACTAGGCAAAGTGAAGCTTGCATTTTTCAAGATAAGACAGAAATGCTGAAGGAATTATATTATTACAGTACATGGCATGGTACTTATGTGCTTATGGCTAAAAAAAACCAGGAGAAATAGCAAATTATAACAAAGAAATGGAGCCTATACTTCATTTAATTGGGCCTCTTTATAGGTATAGAGCATGTATATCATGTATCATACTTACCTGCCTTAGTTTTATTAAGCTAAAAAATAATGTGGGGGGGAAAAGTTTATTTTTTTTCTTTTCTTCCTTCTCTCTCTTGCTTTATTTTGATACTATGGTTTCACTTTTGCATTACAAAATTCTCTGAGCTGGGATTATCACCTCCTGTATATTTTCAGAGCACTTTGCACAGAGACATCAGCCTGGTTGAGGCTTGCAATGTTGTGAATAAAGACACATTGTTAGACTCACTGGGATGTTTCAGCTGTGTTAAACCACTTTGACAGCACAAAGCAAATGCAAATGCAAATGTAGTTGTGGTAGCTAGCTAAATCAGATTTATTAAAATTCTTATCCACTAGAGAAATCAAGGTGAATAAAGCATTTGGGTAAACTGCATCCAAATTCTCAATGGTAGACCATTTACTGCAGGAAAAAAAAAATTTAAATGCATAAATTGGAGAGAAGAGGGGGAATATAGGTTAAAATCAAATTTAATAACATTTCTAAAAAAAACACAGTACAACCCTATATACATAATATTTCACTGGATCTGATCCTAGTCTTATGGTGGCAGTGCAAATATTGCTTTACACAGTAACTCAAGAAGTCTTATAGAATTCATTTTTTCACCATTTTGTACTTTTTTTTCATCACCATTTCTATTTTTTTCAGTATTTCCTCTTTGACTAAGTTATAGAGTGGAACTGCCTGATGTAATAGATAGCTGAAGTGTAAGCGCAAATCACAGAAATTCCTCCTATTTAGTTTTTATCTTAAGCTAAAATGATACATGCAAATATTTTATATAAATTCTTGATTTAAAAGTATCATGCTTTATGGAAACTGAGGGAACAATAAGGCCAGGTTGCCAGAAATGCACAAAACATCTGACATCACAGTTCACTGAATACGAAAATTATTTTCAATTTTGTAGATATTTATTCAAACGCCTCTCCTATTTTACATAACTATTTCACTACTATCAATCTATTTATTAGATTAAGAAACTGCTCTATAGGGACTCAGTATTATAATCTTTTTTGTGTAGAGAAAAACAATGGTTTTGATATTGTCCTAGTTTCTCCAATTTTGTCTTAAAAATACTTTTCTGCCTTAAAATAGTGTTATCCTTATTTCTTTCATTTATCCACTGATATGTGCTTTGCACTTGACTGAATTTCTTTTGCTATGTATTCTTCCTTTCTTTGCTCATTTCTTTCTTAAGGGTAACCAAAAATTTTCAGCCTTCATCTGTCCTCAGCAAATTATAATTTTCATTTGCATATTATATTTCCAAGGAATGCATGACAGTATAGTTGCAATGGTTTTAAGGCATAAGCCTGGGATGGCCACAAGGAAAGAAATCATTAGTGAATTTTGCCTATCATCTTAAATTAATGCTGCAAAAATCTTTATATATAATTTTAAAATTGCATTTTAGAAAACCTTAAAAAATATAGTTTCCTACATTGTGGAAACAAAATGATACAAATTCCCTTGGCAATATAGGAAATACACATGGCATAAAAAATAACCAACCAACCAACCACAGAATAAATCATGTTTTAAAGAACCTTGTAGATAAACTAAATAAGTTTAATTTGTATGGTATTGCAGTATATTTGCTCTGCTATGTCTTGAGCTTGCTCTGCTATCTTTTGAGCTAGCTCACCAGAATTGTTTATTTCTTTTGTGAAAAAGTTTCTTTTTCCTAGTCCAGCTGTGTTTGTGCATGTCAGACTTCCTGAGGCCAGCACAAATCAAGAATGACATGTCATTTACAGCAAAAAAAAAAAAATCTCTTCATGGATTTTATAACCTACATAATAATTTTTAAGGCTTGTGAAAAAACATATTTTGCATAGAAACATCTGTTGCATTGTTATGCTCATTCTTCCTCCCCTCTTCAATTTTAAAATTTATTAATCACATCTTTTGTTTGATCCTCTCTTAAAAGTTTTGGGAATGGAAGTATAACTTGTCAAAGGAGATCAATGATAAGAATATAATGTAAGTCATGATTTCCTGGAGAGATGAATCAGACATATATTTATATATATAGATGATCAGAGATATATTTAGGGAGAGCACAGAAGCCTGATCCCTGGCTGTGATCCACTCCCATCATTCCTTCTCCAAGTTCATGATTATTCTATTAGGGATTCTAACATGTTTCTCTTTGCCCATTCGTTTCAGTATACATTTATTCTTTACTTGTTCATTCACCCATGAATTTGAACCTGCTGACACTGGCTGTGTCTATTATTTCCTATGGCAGCAAGTTCCAAAATTTCATTACCTGCTGTGTAAAGCAATACTTTCTTTTATTTGTTTTAAACTGCTTTCATTGGGGTTATTCTAAGTGTAATGTTTTGGTATTTGATGAAGAAAAACTCCTGTTCATTCATCTAACACCCTAATAATTTTGTAGACCTGAGTCTGTCAACTGTTCTGTCTCTGAACCAAAGCCCTAGGCTTAGTTCCAAAATTCCCAGACAAAACTATCAAATTATGGAACAGCTGTGTGAGGAGGACAGATCATATAGTGTCTCATATCACTAATCTTTCATATGCCTTTTGATGCCTTTTGAGTGTCTTACAGAATAGCTGAGGTTGGGAGGGACCTCTGGACATCACCTGGCCCATCCACCCTGCTCTAGTAGTGAATTATGAGGAAGAACACCCAGTCCATGCCAAACAAATTCCAGCATGAAGGTAATACTTAATCTCTCAGCCTATGTGGGATGGTAATGTCATATGCAGTACAGGTCTGGAGATGACAAAAAAAGATTTCTGGAATGACATCAAGGCAAAAATGTTTTGTTTTTGTAAAGGCTTGTCTGGCTTCTTCATTCCATTCATTTAGGCACCAGTCCCTATTTCCATCTGCCATTAAATTATCTTTTAATAGAAAACCTGACAGTAGGCTCTGCATGCTACCGAGATGTCTTTTGCATGTCAAGGTGGATAGTGTGTTCACCTATGTATGCATTCATAGACATACCCATGATGTGTGTTTGTGAATGTATGTGCATACAGCTAAGTACCCATCTAGCAACATTTTTTCTTTTCTCCTGTTTCAGAGTCAGCGCCTGAACTCTGATTTGCTTTGGGATGTCCAGTGGCCTTTGTCTTAATCAAGACTTTCCAGCAATCACATTATTTTCTTTAAAATATGTCAGAAGTCCACAAGTATGTGAGAGTACAGAAGAAATGCCTATAAAGAACAAACTGCAAGTGAGAGCTGTAGGACCATGCAAAATGCTTCCCGTGACTCCATTGTTTATCAGTTTATAAATCTGAATTTTGGAGGACAGTTTCTAGTTAAAGATACAAAAGATCTAAATGCTTTTACTACAGCAACTCTGGCACCTGTCACCATTGGTGAACGCTGGATATCACAGGAAGGTTGTATCAGATTCATCATTTACAGTTGATATGACTCATGGAATTTGTATCACAGCTGAGTACTGTGAGACATTATATAATAGCATATGACTGGCACAATGATCTCAAAGGTAGATATAAAAGGTGTGCAAAAGTGGGACAAGATGCATGAGGAGTTCAAAATGTCAACCTACAGACAAGAAAAGGGCTCACTCTAGTGGTACAATCCAGCAAAACAATAAAAATGCTCTACCTGGATGTCAACATCTCTCGGCCTTAAAGATCTGGGGAGAAATGGAGGTATGAGACTGAAGAAAAACCGGGTGAATAAATCTTTTATAAAACCCAGAAAAATGTGCAAATTCCATGATTGGAAATGTTTCAGGGGACCTGTTTGACAGCTCTGCACTGGATCATCACAGGCTATATTAGGAAAGCTTCTTCTTCCAGCCATACCACACAAACATGGCTTGCTTTGGCAGTCAGGAGGACTGGAAATGGGGTGGTCTCCATAAAAACACCTGAACAGACAGCCCCAACATGCTTGTATCATCATGTCAGTTCTTTTTTGACACCTGAGAGCAATGGCACTTCCTAGCACCTCATAACAGCTTATAACATTACCCTGCTGTGGATATTCCCTATCCACAGCAGGGTAATGCAGCATGTTGCTCTCTTGCTTGAAAGACAGAACAGCTGAAATGGATACTCCACTGCTTGGTATCACAATGGAGTTTCTCCTAACAGCTTTTGGTTACTAATTCTATTTTATTGCTTTCTCTTTGTCATTGATACAGTGACATTCATTATTATTTAAAATAATTTGATTTTGGTAAAGCATTTAAGCATTTTCAGAATATCTCCTTTTTTTTCAGATAAAAATATTGATTTTGTCACACTGGTTTCACTGACATCTTCAAAACAAACAAACAAAAACCAAACCCCCACAGAGGTTCCCATAGCAACAAAAAATGTTTGTAATTTCTCATGGAACTATTACATTAGCCTTACTTTGACAGTCCCACACAGTTAAAAGACACCTTATTAAAGGAAATACCCTTTCTTTCACCACATTTTCTGCTTTATATTCTATAAACAACATAATATCAGTATTGTTCCCCAGGGCTCAGTATTTGGGACAATCTTGTTTAATTTCTTTATCAAGAAAGGAAACAAACGCACCCTCAGACAGTTTGTAGATGATATCAAGTTGGGCAGGATTGTTAATCTGCTGGAGGGTAAGGAGGCTCTGCAGAAAGTTCTGGACAGGCTGGATCAATGGACCAGGGCCAGTGGTATCAGTTTAAACAAGGCCAAGTGCCAGATCCTGCACTTTGGTCACAACAACCCCAGGCAGCGCCACAGGCTGGGGGCAGAGCGGCTGGAAAATGGCCCAACAGAAATGGACCTGGGGTGCTGGTTGAAAACCACTGAATATGAGTTTAGAGGGCCAAGAGGGCAAATGGCATCCTGGCTATATCAGAAATAATGTGTCCAGGAGGAAATAATTCTCCCCCTGTTTATTTGGCACTGGTAAGGCCACACCTTGAGTGCCGTGTCCAGCTCTGAGCCCCTCACCACGAGGAAGACATTGAGATGCTGGAATGGGAACAGAGGAGGGCAACAGAGCTGGTGAAGGATCTAAAGAGCAAGTCCTATGAGGAATGGCTAAGGAAGGTGAGGTTGTTTCACATGGAGAAAAGGAAGGCTAGGGGTGACCTTATCTCTCTCTACAACAGCCTGAATGGAGGTTGCGCCACGGAGGGCATCGATCTCTCCTCCCAAGTAACATGTAACTGTACTAGAGAAAATGATCTCAAGTTGCACCAAGTTTAGATTGGATATTAGGAAGAATTTCTGTATGGAAAGGGTTATCAAGTACTGGAACTGTCTGCCCAGGGAAGTGGTTGAGTCACAATCCCTGGAGGTCTTTAAAAGATGTGTAGATTTGGTGCTTAGGGACAAGGTTTAGTGGTGGATGAGGCAATGTTAGGCTAATTGTGGGACTCAATGAATCCAAAAGCCTAAATTATTTGAATAATTATATAAAAAGCAACAACACAAGGAAAACAGGGGTCTAAGAGTCTGTGTAATACTCTCCCTTTCTGCTTTTTTTAGCATTTTTTCAACTTGAATCTAAGTATAGTTTTGCAGTTAATTTGATTACTTAAAGCCTAGTTAAAGACTGGATGAGGAAATAAGAAAAAGCATTAAGAGAAATCACAAGATTCTTCAATGATAAGTGCAGATAAGCAGCAGGAAAAAAAACTAGTCCTTAACTATGCCATAAACAATAATTTTAGTCTTGAAATTTGCTGTTTTAATGGTATGAATTTTACAGTGAAAAGATGGGATTTTATTTTCAGGAAATACCTGATTGGTGAAAAAGAGAGCCAGACTTCTCAATGGCACATAGAGAAAGGAAAAAAGGCCATGAAGAGAAATTGAAACACAGTAAATTTCACTGAAATATAAAGGTTTTTTTGTTTTGTTCTTATTTATTTATTTGTACAATAGTAGTGAAACATGTGTCCATGTTATTTTTTCCATCCCTGGAGATACACAAAACCTGATTGGACAAGGCACTGAACTGCCAGAATTAAGCAGGGCAGATAGATTAGATTATCTCAAGATCCCTCCTAACCTCAGCCCTCTCATGTTTCTGTTGTTTTAAATTAAAAACTAGATAAATTATAATGGCTATATTAAAGTTACGTCAGATATGTATGTGTGGCTTGGGATATCCTTACCACTGTGAGCTTTGACAGAAGCACTTGGCATCAGAGTTCAATATTTACAAATACAGTGCATGTAACTCTAGATGTGGAAAATCATCAGGAATGCCAACAGAATTCACAAAGAAAAATATTAAAATGAAGAAAAAAATAAGGAAAAAATGTAAATCCCTGCAAACATACCACCCCAAAGGTGTCTTATACTTGAGTGTTCATATGAAGTGTCTTCTCATTATTCCTGTATGCCCTAACAAGGACTGGAGGTGGAAACAAAAGAGAACGTACTTCAAAGGTAAACCTCTGTGCATGAGAAGAAGAGATATGATTTTATAATGGTGGAAGGCAGTGAAAGAAACACTTGATCAGAAAAGACTCAAATGATCTGACTTCACAGAGTCTAGAATTAAAAAAATGAATTAATTAAACATTGATTTAATTAATTATTTATCCTTGACTAAAGACTCAAGTTCAAAAGAAAGGAAACATAAACATTCATAAACATCATAGAGACTCTGCCACTGCAACAGAGCCTTACTTACACACTGACTATTCAAAAGAAGTATCAGTCAGATTATTTTTAGTTTTTTCATGTGAGAAAATGAACCAGAAAAAACCAAACTAACTGCCACTAAAAACAATGAGTTTGTTTCTTGGCGTTAGGTTCTTTGTTGGGGGATTTTTTTTATCATTTTCAGGCTTTGGATAAGGAAGAAACCAGCTTAAAAGGGATTTTTGTTTCCGAGCTTGTTCATTTTGTTTTTTTTCATGCAGCCACTAGTTTTGTATTTCATGGTTTTTCATTAACATTGTGCAGAAAATAGGAAAGCTGTTTGGCTGAAAATTATTAAAGATCAAAGCCTGTTTTACAACAGGCAGCAAAGCTTTTGAACTCAGGTGTCAATTACTTTATTAATGTGTTCAAGTGCCTGCTGTTAAAAGTTCAAAGGCACCATTGCCCTCACCAATTAAAGTTTAGTGTTCTTGAAAAGAAGTGCAGTGGTAGTTAATCTCTACTACTGTGAGATGACATCTGTTTAATTCATATTTTTACTCTTTTGCCACAGTATTAGAATACATTATTTTGTTTAACGTTTAGTCATAAAATCACAGGAAGGCTTGATTTGGAAAGGACCTTACCCATCATCCAGTTACAATCCCCCTGTCATGGGCAGGGGCTACATTGAGCTGAGGGACCCATCCAACCTTGCCTTGAACACTTCCAGAATGGGGCATGCACAGCTTCTCTGCTTGTTCCAGGGCCCTACAATGCTCCAAGTCAAGAATTTCTTCCTAACATCAAGACTAAATCTCTCTTTTTTTTTAGCTTAACGTTGTCCACTTACTTTCTTCCCATGCAAAAAGTCCTTCTCCGTGTTTCCTGTAGGCCCCCTTTAGGACCTGGAAGGTTGCCATGAACCTTTTCTTCACCTCAGCTCTCTCAACCAGCGCGTGTAGGCGACATGTTCCAGAAAATCTACATGGTGCTCCCTCCAATAGGCACACATCTCCCTTGTGCCATCCCATCTGGACCTGGATGCACCCCAGGTGAACTTTCAAGAGTAGAGGGGTAAAATTACCTTCTCCAGCCTGCTGGTCACTTCTCTTTTGATGCAGCCCAGGATGCAGTTGCACTTCCAGGCTGTGAGCACACACTGCTGGCTCATGTCCAGCTTTTCCTCTGTGAGAACCCCCAAGTCCCTCTCTGCAGGGATGCTCTCAATGAGTTCTTCTCCCAGTCTTTACTCATGTCTGATGTTCCTCTGGACCAGATGCAGCACCATGTGTTTATTCATTTTGTTTCTTTACATGATGTCTTTAACCATTATAATTTGGAAAATACTAATTTTTCTCTTGCTTCTTGTCATATGAAATATTATTAAGTAAGCCAAAATAGATATATAGGATGTCAGTTATTCTGCTTTAGCTGCCTACATACCTAGATTTAATCCATAGTGTAAGAGATAGGGGTTTTTCAAATTTTAGTTGTAAACATGCTTGTAATTATTAATTATGGTTTATCAATATGCATTATTTTTACAAGCCCCTTCCACTGGAAAAGTTCTTATTCTACTACTTTCCAAAATGGGAATTCAGGTCTATCAGTTTACTAAGATTGGCATTCAAATTTCAGAGGCATTTCTGCACTCATAATCACCCTGAAGGAGCCATATTTGTTTATTTACTGACATACTTAGAATAATAGAGTAATTTGTCTTCCCTTTGCCCTTAAAGTATATGCTCAGTTTTATCAGAATAACCAGTAGAATTAATTGCCATGTCAGAAGAGAAACAATTGCTAATCAGTTCTGAAATGTCTATTATTTTATAGGTAAATGTTGCTAAACCAAATCTTTGGTGGGAACTTAATGAATAGGATGATAACTCTTCAGTTTGCTATTCCCTGCCTAACATAATTAACTCCTTCATACAAAGATAATAATCAATTTTGACTATTAGACTGCAGACAATCAATTGACTATTGATTGTCAATGAAGATTGACAATCAATCAATTTGATGATTGACAATAGCATCAATATTATGAAATTAATATCTTCATACAAAGATAATCAATCAACAATTAGTAATAAATTTCACACTATAATATGTGAAATAATTTTCTAGACAAAATAACTGTTTTAAAATTTAATAATGGGATGAATGTGATGAACTAATATGCTTTGCATACGCTAATATAACTCAATAATACAAATCTTGTGTTGATAAAAACTAGAATCCTTTGGGAAAAGTAGTTAAAATTAATGTCTAATCAATAATAAAACATTTGAGCGTTTGTGAAGGGGTGAATTTTCCTTTTCACTGAGATTCATTGATGTTGGAATTGTAATCTAAAGATCATAGAAAAGAAACTGAGTCAAGAAATTAGAAAATCATATGGAATTAATATTTAACCAATATATCACTCCTGTAATCTTTTTCAGTGTTTCTTTTTTAAACAGTTTTGAGCAATGAAAATAAAACAGGCATGTGTAACAACATTTAAAATTAAGAGCTGCAGGAAGAAGGCTGAAAGAATTGGCTTAAATCTTTCCATGTGTCTGACACAGTGTAGTGAGAGAAAGCCCTAACAATATTTGTCAGAGATCTGCCTCAGCTAAGTAGCTAGAGATGTTACTCAATTTTGGTAACAGCATTGGATGATTTAAATGGTCAAATAATTTTCTTCTCCAAAAGTCATACTGTGATTTGTGAAGATCATCTTTTCTCTGGGCTGTGTTCCCCAAGTTCTGTCTACATAGAAAACAACAAAACAAGGTATTACCTTTGTTATCTGTTAGTAACAGCCCTAAAATACAAGCATAATCTGTGAAGAAGAAGTACTTCAGGACAAAAATATTTTTTTCCAGGAAAAAAGAAAAGGTGTGTTAATCTTAGAGGAAAATAAACCTGAAACACATATTCAAAAGGAGGTTGAGTCTTAATTGTTGCTATAACTTTCCTAGATTTTCGTAAGTCAATTAAAACAATTAAGATAAAAATTAGAAATAAAAATAATACAGAGGAAGATGAAAGAATTAGGAATAATTAAAAATTGGATCAAAACTGGATTTATGCACATCCTGTAATTTTATTGGACTACACATGATAAAAAAAGCTGTAGTTATAATGGCATAGGTCTATCTTTGTCTATGAATAATTTTTAAGGAATCAATGTTACACAAATACAGGAAAAACTTCAGGTTATGGGGGAGTAATGGAATGAAAATGAAAATTATGTTGATGATTATGGGAGGGTCTTCTTGTGACCTGCTTGTTTCTGTAGGTAGCTAAGCTGGGGAAATGTAGGGAGATGTGGGTGTGTTTCTAAGGTTACAGTTAATCAACATTTTACTGCTTCAATCGCAATGAGTTATGGTATTAATAACATTAGGACTGGCTACATGCTTTTTCAGCTACAGCCAAGTAATTGGTCTATATTCAGCATTTTCTGTAAGTTTTGATCAGTCTTGTAAGCTTGCTTTGCTGGGTGTTTTGCTTCTTTTGTTAAGCAACAGAAAAACTCAGTCACTGAAATAAAATCTGAAGTATTTTATATAGTTCTGTTGCCATAACTATAAAAATTAAGTAAATATTCATATGAAAATAAACGTACAGTGAACACAGTAAAGAGAATATTTGAAAAAGGAAACAGGCAGGGAAGACAATTTTATTGTCTAGAAATTTGAGGTCCAGAATCAAATGCGATAAAGCTATATTTAATTCTTTCCATTGAGGTTCACATAATTTCATTATAGAATTAATAAACTTTTCTTTCATCTCTTACAAAAAAAAAAAAAATCCCAAACCCGCAAAACCAATGCTTTGGTATGATTTCCCAAATAATCATTGATATATAAATCAAACCTGCAGGCAAAGTTTATTGTTATATTTTTGTAATTCTGGTTAATATTCAGACTAAAGTAGAGGGTTTGAGATCAATTTTAAGTATACAGACACTGTGAGAAATAGTTGTCTATTATGCTCCAGCTTTTCAGATTTTTTATTTATTTCTCATATGAAATTGTTCCGTGGAATGGCAATCTTCAGGATTTGCTTTTGCTTATTCATAAAATGCCAGCACGGAAAGCAGACAAATATAAATGTTTAATGAAGTTTTAAGGCAATTTTCTTTCTAGAAGTTAAAATGTTGTCTGTAGTAGTTTCCTAGTCACTAAAGAGCCATAAGTACAAACATTTTTGAAAATATTTTAAAAGCTTTTTTGCTGAGGAATATGCTGAACTGTTTAAACAGTTTTTCCTTCTACTTTAAAAGTAGCTTTAAAAGTAGGAAATATACCTCTGGTAGTTTGCTATCTCTATGTAAATCAATAACAAAAGCTCATGAAAAATAAAGACTTATTAGACAGTGTATTGAAAGTTGGTATATTTTTGAGCAGCAACGATAATCTTGCAATGAAAAATCATCTTAGCCTCAAAAGTAGAGTTCAAATAATAATTTAGAAATGTATTTGAAAGCAAGCATATTCAATATATTATTTCACAGAGCATTTTTATATAAATATCTCAAAATTGCTATCATGGCAAATAGTATAATTCAAATTACAATACAATACAATGTTCTGGCCTTTAAAACTCCCGGCCAACCCTGAACTTGTGGGCAATCTGTTCTTTCAGCTGGATCCTTCTGAGTCCATTGGCCCTGATGTCATTCGACAAGAATATTCAACAAGAACTCAAAAACCATTGAACTTTCTCAATGACTTTTTTGAACACTTAGGAGTCTGTAGAGGTCCCAGTCAATTGAAGTTTTCCCAATTTCTAAGAAAGGTGAGAAGTATGACCCTGGAAACTACAGGCCTGTCAGTCACATTTCAATGACTGATCAAACTCTGGAGAAAATAACTGTGAGAGGTTCTGAAAAACACCTGAACAGTCATCAGTCACAGACAGCATGGTTTCATGAGGAAAAAGTCCTGCTAGTCATATTTAATCCTGCTAGTCATATTTAATTTTATTTCACAACAAGGGAACCCCAATTGATCAAGGGAAGCCAGTTGATGTAATTTTTTTTATTTCAGTAAAGTTTTTGATACTGTCTCTCTCAGTATCCATCTGGAGAAAAGGTTCAGCAAACAACTGGATAAACACATCACGAGATGTGTGAGCATCTGGCTGAAAAAGGAATGGGGTGATATCAGGCTGGGGGCCTATCACTAGAGGGGTTCTGCAGGGCTCCATCTTAGGCCCTGTGATCCTCAACATATTCATAAATGACTTCAACATGCAAATCAGAGGTACACCAAGTACATTTGAGGATGATAGTAAATTGGAAGAAGCTGCTGACCCCCTTGAAGGCAGAGAGAACCTGCAGAGAGACCCCAAAACTCTGAGGGCTGGGCAATCACTAACCCCATGAAGTTTAACAAAATCAGTTCCCAGCCTTTACTGCTGCACATGCTTATTTCAGTCCAGGTGTAGAGTTTTGCCTTTGCTTTGATTGAATAGTGTCAGGATTTTGTCCGTGCTTTTCTATAAAACCTGATGACCCTTTGAATAGAAACCTTTATTTCCAGAGGTAGCCAATTTGTCTTACCTGGTAATTTGCTGAGGACATAGCCTGCCCCATTATCTGGTCATACAATAAATTAGTATTGAGCTCAACAGATGCCACAAGTAATAAGCCACAAGCTAGACATTTCAAGGCTAATCACAATCCTTTGGGCTCAATGTCATTGTTACTTTTCCTCCCACAGTCTTCCTAGGCAGGCTATACCTCACCAGTTTTTCTAGAAATATATCAGGTGTCAATAAATTTGCTAATGTCAAAGGAAACAACAACCATTTCCTTTCCCACCATGCATAAAGCCAGTACATCACTAGAGAATGCAGTCACATATGATCCACATATTGATTCTATATTTGCATAAGTGCATGATATTGCCTTGGAATTCATTTAGGAGTACATACAGGTCAAGAAGATGTAGAACAGCCAGAAAGGGTTTAATAATGTCAAATCATATTTGAATAACTGCAGTTGTCTTCTAAGATGAATTTTCTATATGGATTGTTGAACAGTGGCAGATGCAATAGTATTTTGACTTTTGGAAAGTTTTTGACATAATAACCTTCTGAGCCTAAAGGATAGAAATCAACAGCTTCATATCTGTTTATTATTGGGAATTAGTGGAGTCCTTGGTGTTTGATAGTGAGGCACATGTTTTTCAATATCTTCATGAACAACCATGGTGATGAGACAAAATGTGGCCTTTGACCTAGAAATACCATTATGAACTTAAGGACAGGACCAATGGAAAACTCCTAAGTTCCTTGAGGGAATAAAAGCCATTTTCTGCATCCTGAGTAGAAGAACACCAAACAATAATGCATGACAAACAAGTAGCTGAATAGGACTTGGGAGCAACAACAAATTAATAAAAATTAACATCACAAGGCATTCTGTGATTTGCTGTGAGACCAAGAAAGAGAATTTTTTTTTTCCACTCAGTGCTAACAAAGCCACTGGGACATTGTATCACTCTTGCTTGTTTCTCCCAGCTCCAGAGTGATGGGGACAAAATTAAGGCAGTCTGAAAAAAGGCACATGTCCAAGAATATGTGTAAGAAGGAGCTGGTTGTGTTTAGTATGGCAAAGGGAAGGTCGGGAGGTAATTTAAAACTTCCTGCAAGTATTTGAAGGACATTTATCAAGCCAGTACAGTTAATTTCTTCTTGTTGTGTTAGGAAATACATGGGGCACTGCCCATGAGTCTGATCAAGTTCAAATTATTAGGAAAAATTTCTTTCACTAAGATGTTGCCAAGGCACTTAGAACATGTATCGTATATTGGTTTTAGGATCCTCATATTTTCATATTTTAACTTATGAGGAGCAGCTGATGGAACTGGAGGTGTTTATTCTGGAGAAAAGGAGGCTCTTGGAGGACCTTAAATTCTTCTACAACTACCTGAAAGGAGGTTACAGCCAGGTGAAGGTGGTTCTCTTTACTCAAGTAACAGACAACAGGATGAGAGGAAATAATCTCAAGCTGTGAGAGATATTAGGTAAAATTTCTTGATGAAAAGGGTTACCAAACTTTGGTACAGGCTGCACAGGGAATTAGTTGAATCATTCTCCCTGGAGATATTTAAAAACCAGGTAGATCTACTGCTTATGAATACAGTTTAGTGGCACTTGGCAGTCTTATGTTTAGGGTTGGACTTTAATGTCTTTTTCAATCTAAAAGATTCTATGGATCTTTTCTTAAATTAGGGAGGGGATGTTTTCCTGAAAATAGGAATACCCAGGTGTGGCTTTGAATCCTTGACCACTAGATGAAATTTACAGATAATATACAAACGTGATACCAGGGCCTGCATCCTTCCTCCATGCTAAATAATCTAGTTGCACAGTTTCTTTTTGTTCATTTTTACAAATGAATCCCAAAGTATGTTAATCACAGTGAAAAAACCTGACTATTAAGACTGATTTCACCTTGCTGGTATTATGGTTAATTATGAATCTGTTAATCAGAGCACTATCCCAGGATATTTGAGTTTGAATTCTCTCAGGCTGATGTGGGAACTGAGGATTTCCTGAAAATGTTTTCAGTTGGAAAAAAAATAAAAGGGTTCTGTAAAACCATGCATCTGAATAAATTGCCTATTATTCGAAAAGCATCAGAAAGTTCTAGTAATTATATTACAGAAAGACTGAACCTTTCAGCATTATCAGAAATAGCAGGCCTTTTGGCCAACACAAAAGTACTACACAAAAATTATGAGTACTTTTGGTGGTCTACACAAAAGTACTCATAATTTGTTTAGGTATATCTAACACTAATGTGCTTGGAATTGTCATAAGAGTGGCAGATGTGTAGCAATAAATGCTCTATCCTGAAAAATATTGTGGTACTCATTTGGCTGAGATGCCCCTCAGATAAGCAGCTGCTGAGGTGTTTCCAGACTGTCAGCCTGGAATTTGGATGCCTAAATTCAATTTCAGTGCCCTATTAGGCAAATAAAACATACATAGGTTTAACTACATTTCCTCCAGGGAATATAGGCCATTAATGTTTCCACTAAAAATTAAGGCAAAGCAGCAAAATTGAAAGTGATAAATATATTCACACCATATGCTTTAGCAATCTAATTTTACATGCCTGTGTCAGAAGCCTAAACTCTGTTCAGTTGCTTGAAAACACTTTCTGGAGGAGTCTTTATGTAGGCTGCTTCTCATGATTATATGTGCTCTAAATTCAGTACTTATATGCAGAATCCTTTTTTGCTAGATACAGGAGATAAATGGCACATACAGGAATAGATCAAAGTTTTCAGGCAGACTCTTTCTAGTTCCCTACTCACTGGGCTCTATTGTCACTTGAGGTTTTTTTCATCTACCTCAAGACCATGCTTTTTTTTCCCTGGCATTTGTGTAAGAACAATAGGACCTTTGTTGTACAAAACAGTTCTGTAAATGTTGGCAGCTACTTACTGAAAAGGAAACAGAATCTGCATTTCTTGCATTTCATATCCTCCTTCTCACCCATCCTGGCCCAATGAAGTGTTCAGCAGTGAACACGGTCTTGCAAGGACAGGGACAGGGATAGCAACAGGAGCAGGGGCAGAACAGATGTCTCCCAGCATTTGGAGATTAGAGCAGGTTCCTCCCCACTTCCCAATCCACCCTCAAAGGACTCCCCTCCTCCTGGCAGGAGCTGTTGCTTTCTCGGGGGCAATGGCCTGAAAAATCCCAGGAAGGACACAACAATGCCTGTTGGGGCTGCAATGCCAAGGAAAGACCCACCCACCATGGGTACCCTGCTCCTCCCAGGAGCCTTGGGAGTCAGAGTGACACAGGTTAAGTGCAAAACCAAGGAGAGGAGATAGGTACTAGGCACTTTTCTTCTAAAATAAGTCAGTTTTATTAATAATGAGGTTTTTCTGCCCTAAATAGACTATTCTGACTTGCAGAAATTCTCAACTCCATAAACACAGTGCAGCCCTTTTAGTCAAAATAAAAAGGATTTTGAGTGCCATGCTTATTCCTGTTGTGGGTGGGATTCCAGTGTCCACAATCTGAGCCATGGACTCAGGTCAAGGATGCTAAATTTACGTGCCTGTCTACTGGCTAGGAGTCTAAGCTCCCATTAGGGGCAAAGCAGTTAAGGGAAAAAAGTAAATTTCCTAAACAAGGAGAGTCCAAGATATTTGAGACATCTATATGCACTTGGCAGATGACTATCCATGCCTTTCTGAAATGGCAATTAAATTCACGGGAGATGTCACAAGGATGTTAAAAGGCATAAGATGCCAAGGAAAAACTCTGCCCTCCCTAAGGAAAAATCTTACTGTGATCCATAGAATCAGGGGAATTTGGAGAGCAATCTGCTCACATTAAATGATACACCTATGTGGCTGATTCCCATTCCCCATGTACAGCAACACAAATTATGCTAACTATACATGTACATTTCCTAAGATTTTGCTAGGGTTGAGGTCGATTTTTAAATTAAAATGTGGGGTTTTTTAAATTTATACTTCATGACAGTTGGTAATGGAGAAAATATTGTCTAACATTTGCAAGCAAAAGTAGTAAACTTTAAAAGTAAAAAAAAAAAAAAAAGGAAATTAATTGGTATTGGAAAAAAACTGATGTTAAAAGCCAACACATAACAGCATATGAGAAAACAACCAGATGAAAAAAAAAATATATATAATTAATTATGTGGGACCTAAGAACTATATATTATAAAACAGAGTGAAAGATCTCTATATACATACCACAAGTCTGTCTGGCCAAAGACTGTAAGGTCCACAACAGAGCTAATAAATTCCTTGCATCTTTATAGATTCAAATTCTTAAATTATGTTTCTCTTCATCCATTTCCATAAACAGGATTAGAAACCTACAACACCTTTCTGAAAATTACCCAATGGTTAGAAGACTTTATGTGTCCTCACCTTCATGGAATTCTGGAGGCCATTAAGGCCAGTTTTGCATTGCAGTGTCTTGTAGTTGTGGTTGTTAAATCAACCGACTTCTACCGAATTGCATATTTCCATGAAGCTGTAAGAATATGGATGGATTCAAGACTTGCACCAGTAAATCCGATTTGACTGAAATCAGTTGAAACATTAAGACCTTCTATTAGTTTGGTGTCATCAGTTTTCCTCTTTTTGCTGTCAAATGCCTGCACACACCTTTTAAAAATTTTGAGAAGGAAGTCTAAGTAAAAATTGTTAAAAAAAAATCAGTGTTGTCTTCTATGTGGTCAAGGACTTGAAGAGATGAAAAGGTTAAAAAAATTATTTCTTAATAATTTTGAGTTTGTTTTTTGTTTCAAGATTCTTTCTTGGTTAGAACTAAAACTAGAGAGATGAAACTGCCCTTGACCTTATCCTTAACAACCATTAATAATTCATAATTTCAAAACCAAATCCACCATAAATATGCCTCAAATATTGTACACTGAATTGGAGAGCATGCTTTAAAGATATTCAGAAATGTGAGATGCCTAAGTGAAAAAATAAATGAATAGACAATTTTCTCAACTGGTTTTAATACTTTATTTTTTCCAGAATTTCTCTTCTCTAGAACTGGCAGGATTTAATCATTGTGAAAGTAGCTGCGTCTGCATCCAACTGCACTGCAAAAGTCTTGCATGCTCACATAGATAATAGTATCAGTGCAATTCTTATGACATTATGCCAGTAACCAGAAATATGGGGATAAAATTAATTCTGTATAAAAAGAATAAAAGGAGAGGCTGTGTTTGTTCCATTTGAGGGTTTGTTCATCAGGTTCTTTCACACTAATTACAATTACGCTTTTTAGTTCAAAAATATTTTTCTATGGAAGTGCTGATTGTTGTTATCTGTAAAGATAAATGGACAAGCAGAAATAGAACTACTACAGATAGAGATGAAAAAAGCTTTTTTTATTGCCTTACATGAAATGATAAGTATATTGATGAGGTTCCGTATTAGCAAATTTTGAAAAATGAAATTTGCTACTGAGCTTTGGCACTGTATAGGTAGCTGTATTTAGAAATTAGAAATAGTTTCAGTTATCTAAATCCAGTCTAATTTATTTAGCTCTGTTATTTCAGCTGTGCTTATTCACTACACCAGAGGAACATCTAAAACTGTACTGGCCTCCATGGCCACTCAACAATCTTGGACTACAGGGGAGTTTTGCAGGATTGAGACAAAACAATGAAAGAGAGAAGAGAGCAGGGTGGCTACTCTACCTTTCTGTTTGAGAGCAGTATCAGTGAGGCATTGAGGACACCATTGTCATCATGCAAAAGAGATGTGTCAAATTTAATATCAGGCAATACTCCCTTGCCTACAAGGGTCTACATGCCTCAGCACATCCAGCCTGTCTTCCACCTGGCTCTTGGGATTTGATGGGTTTCCTGTGGGTCCTGTAAAATACCTGCTAGTGCCATACACATGCTTCAGATACCATAAGGGTCAGAAAAAACTGTAAGTGATTTAGTCAGCTTATGATGGCAAGAAAGATTAAGCAATATGAAATTACTAAGTTTACGCTTTTGATTCTGTCTGCTCCTAAGACAACAATGAAATTCATTTGCCTGAGCAGCAGGACTTTGAGTTTTCCTGGGCTATCCCACCTGTCTTCCAACAGTGTCTCCAAAAAACCACAAGTTTGCTGTCATTCTGAACCATATCTGCCAGACTGTCCAGATGTTTGGATATCCTAAGACATAGCAGATGGCACTAAATGTCTGCATGTAGCAAACAAATTGAATTTCTGTTCAGTTAAATCAGTGGATGAGGCCTCAATGTCATCTGAGACATCCCCATTACCTTGAAGTGACTGTAAATCACACACAGGACTTGGAAGAAACCCACATCTTTTTTCAGATCAACATCTGAATATCAGCCAGGAATATCCTAAGGGCTCCTAGAAGGCATCAAATACCTGTGTTTAGATGACTGAATTAGTAATTGAGTGTAGGGAGCTAATCAGCCAAATGAGATACATACATTTTATCATCTGCAGGTTCTGTAGACTTCACTGACTGTGTTGAATAGAAACTCTGTATAGTTGTGCATACATAGTACATTGGCAAGGTTAGGTAGGGGTGGCTGCAGGGATGGTCTCTATAAAGACAAAGGCTGCCTGAACCCAGCTAAATTCAGCTTTCTGCAGCAGAGCAACACACCTGAGCCCATCGGCCAAGCTGATTGCCTTGAGGAGAATTTATTGTCGGGAAAGGCAAAACACTGTGGAGGCATTGAGGAATGAAACTTGGAAAAAAGTGTGAGGAGCAACCCAGGGAGCACCAAAGTAAGAGAGGGAGAGGAAGGAGGTGCTCCAGATTCCAGAACATTCTCTTCAGATCATGGAGATGTCCACATCAGACCAGCTATTTATACTGCAGCTTGTAGAAATTGTAGACTGTAGCAGGTGGACATTTTGTGAAGGACCTGCCACCTTTTGAGAGCTCATTGCCCTGACACAGAGAGCAGCCTGTGGAGATGAGCAAATATTTCACTGTAGCCAGTGGAGACTACCACATCAGAGTAGATACCATGACTGTGGCCTATGGAGGACACATGCTGAAACAAATTTATTCTGAAGGAATGTAGAAACAAATTTGTTCTGAAGGAATGTAGGTAGGACATGTAGGTGACACACAATGGAGTCAGAAAAATGTGGGGAGCAGGAAGGAGCTGCAGAGAGGAACATTTAGGTGCTGACAGTAACCACCTGTTTCCCACCCTGCCAGTCACACTTGTGGCAAGGATGCAGGGAGTAAAGGACTGTAGTTGAGAAAAATGAATGGCTTGTGGAGGAAGGTGTTTTAGTTTCTGTCTTTATTCCTCAACTTCCACTATTTTAATTGGCAGCACATTAAATTAATTTTCCCCAATTTGAGTCTATTTTGCCTGCGACAATAATTTGTAAGTGATCTCCCTGTCTGTGTCTCAAGCAATCATTTTTTTCCTCTTGTTTCTCCTCTTGTCATGTTGAAGATAGGGAATGAGAGAGAGCAGATGGGTGGGTGTGGTGGTTTAATCCCAGCTGGCAGCTAAACACCCTTCAACTTCTCACTCACACCCCTACAATCTCCTCCTGCTCCTGGTAGGGAGGAGAATTGGCGAACCTCATGGGTTCACATAAGAACATCATCATCATCATCTCATATTCTTTTTATTATACATTGTAATAAACACTATACACATAACATTAATGAGATGAAGAATTAATATATAATATATAAATATATTGTATCAAAATACATACTATTTTAATTTTTGTTTAATAACCATTAATATATTAAAATATTTATACTTATAATAGTTCTATTTCAAGTTCATAAATATAATTATCAATAACAAATACTATTATAATAAATTAATTTATGATGATGAGGAGGACAAGGAGAGAAAGTAACAAAACCCTAGAGAAGTAAGTAATGCACAGTCCAATTCTCACCACTTCCCAATCAATGTCCAGCCTGTCCCTGAGCAGTGATCAGCCTTGCCTGGCCAGCTTCCTCCAGTTTATAAACTGGGAATTTCTGTAGTTCTATAGACACCATATCCATAAATATACAGATATTTTATAGTAAGGCTCACCCCCTTGGCCAGTTTGGGTCAGCTGTCCTGGCTGTGCTCCCTCATGAGCGTTTGTGCACCTCAATACTGGCAGAGCATACAACACTGAAAAATCTTTGACTGAGGGTGACCACTACTTAGCAACTCCCAAAACATCAGGGTGTCATCAACATTGTTCTCATACGAAATCCAAAAAGCACAGTGCTTTACCAGCTACTAAGAAGAGAATTAACTATGCCCCAAATGAAAACAGGAAAGTAGGGGTCTGACAGCCAGCTGAGATCAGCATTCTAATCTTGAAAATTTTTTATCCAACTATCTTGGGTATTAGAGTATCTCAGATTCCAAGAGAATGGATATTACACTTTGAAGATGTCAAATAATATCTTTAGTAATTAAATACCTGTTTTGCTACACATCATGAAGTGATTAGAATCTCCAAATAAGTCTTGCTGTATAAAATGCTGCTAAAGAATTCTAGTTAGATCAAAAGATTAAATGCAAATGTGAATACCATGATTGCATGATCAGAGGAAATTAATTTTAAACTCTGCAAGAAAAGTAAAAAGGTAAGTTCTTGTTTTCATTCCACTTACTTAGAAGAGAAAGAAGGTACTGGACATATAAACCTCTTTTTATCATGGGATATAGTGCAGAAGTAAGCATGCCATAATATACTACTGTAATATACCTGGCCTGCCACAAAAGGGAAATGTTATTTTAGGACACTCTCTCTGCTTCTGACTTTCAGAGCAGGCTCAAAAAGCAAAATGTCTATCTGTTTATAAAGTTTCAGGAGGACTTTGATGAACTTCCCTCTTAAAGTTAAATTTTGGTCTATCATTACATAAAACCAGAATACTAATTGGCTGTTTTTTCAGTTTGTCTCCCATCTTTTGCCAATACCATCTGTATAAAAATCCCAGATTAGAGAATTACTAAATCATTTACTCATAGGGACATTTCCTTTTTAACCCAACAAACTAGAAAGTGATTTATGCTATCTATCTATCTATCTATCTATCTATCTATCTATCTATCTATCTATCTATCTATCTATCTAATCCATCTATCATTTCAGTAATACATGTGAAAAGCAGCCATGATTTCTGTTGCATAAGCTTATTTTTCAAAGTTACTTGGAGATGAGAATAGTTGAAAAGTATAATTTATGTCTCACATTGTTTGAAAAAAATCTATATACATTTGTGAAGAGAGGATAGGCATCCTGGAAAAGAAATAATCCAGTCAGACTTTGTCTGACTAGGATGTTGAATTGTTGTTTTTCACCAGATGAATATCAGCCTACAGTGAGCTTCCTGTAGCAAAATTGTCAGGTATGTCATTTTCCTATTAAAAAGATAAATACTAAGCAATGGAATGGTATTGATTAAGGCATTATTTGAGTACTGTATGTCCATATTTTAAGAAAGATGTAAAAGATTAACCAGGGTTGAGAGGGCCTAAAAATAGGAGCATTATCTACTTATTAAAATGAAGATTGAAAAAATATATAATGTACACTATAAATAGAATATATAGAATAGATACAGGACCTATTTATAATAAATAGGATAGACATTTGTACAAGGAGGGTCATGTTGAGGGTGGAAGGATCTTTTTTAATTAGCAGGGAAAGCATTATAAAATCTAATAGCCTCCAGCTGAAATAAGCAGAACTTTTACTAGAAATAAAGCGTAAACCTTTAATAGCAAAATAAATTATTGCATGGAAATTTTCCCACAATTTACAGTCTTTAAAATAATAATGTAAATCTTTTTGATATACTTTAGTTTAATAACAAATTACTAGATGGGTTAGAAAGATATCGAATTAGTATAACCTCTTGTTTGAAAATCCTCCACTTTGCCCCCTCCTGAATATATTCAACACCTACTGAAATCACTGCCATTGAGTTTAGTCTCACCTGTCTTACCTCCAGTACAAATAACCATTTTACATTTTACAATGCAATTAGAAAGTGTTTGTGCAAGAACAATCCTATGGAAAGATTCAAAAATATTTTTTTCATGATCCAACAATTCTCTGAAATTATTACTTCTTCAGCCTATTTGTTCTTTATCCTCTGGTTTTCCTCTAATAAGAATCCAAACAGCTGTATGTTATCTGACAATTTTTTCAGGTTCATTCCACTGATTTTTAGGAGTTTTTTAGTTTTGAAAAAAAAATTCATTCTGCAGAAGTTCGATTAAACTGTTTTCTCAACACATTGTTTGCTGACTTAAGTATGCTGACTTTGAAGTGCATCCGCTGGACGTAAAGCAGTGAAATAGAGATGGATGTGGCCCACTACAGCATAGATCTGTGGCTGAGAACCTGCTTCAGGTCCAGATCTACTCCAGGTTGTAGAAACAGGAAAAACAGCTACTGTGGGAGTAATTGACAGTCTTATGCTCAGTAGCGACAGTAGAATCCCTAAGCCCAGCATTTTTACCCACAGTTAGAAAGTAATATCATCTGTACATCATGCACTAAATTTACTTTTTTATGTTCTTCCTTAACTTTAGAAAGCCATAGAAATAATACCTTGCTAAAAGATATGAAGCAGTTATTATTTTGAAGACTAGATCTCTGAAAATATAATGGAGAATTTTATGTCTCACATTTTCAAACCTTTTACTGCCGTCATCAAAGCAATAAACAGGTTTACTTAAAATCTGAGATTATCCTGATCCCAGGCCTTGGATTCCCAAATAGCAGCAGTAGTCCCACATATAGCACTGCAACTCCTATAAATTAATCTTTCTGTTGTAGATAATTGCAATATAGACACTCAAAAAAATTATCTGCATTTAATGAAACTGTCAGGCACATTTTTAGATCAGTGACCATTCTGCCTCTTCTATTACTTTTCTAAAATAATACAATTTAAATATGTCTGAAGTGCTAGACCAAGAACCAGTCCCAGGCTCCCTCATGATGGGATGTATCCCAAGAGCAATGCACACTAGCATCTAGTTATGCTAACACGCAACAGGATACTCACTGAAGGGAAATCCTGACAGCACAAAAAGGACTGCTGAAATGTACACCAGGAACATGTTGCAAAAATTTTTTTTTCCATTTGGATACAGTTTTTGGCAGCAATATCATGTAATCTCTTGAGAGTGCTGACGAAATATCAACAAATTTTTTAATACAGAATTTACTAGAACCTAATTTGAATTCAGAAGCTGTGAATAAAGTGGAAAAAAAAGCTTCAAGGTCAAACAGTAAAGCCTGTTGGCATCCATACTGCATAAGATTTATGTTTGAATGGTCAAGCTGGAGAGGCCCAATTAAGCCAAGTAGGCAGTCAAGCTCCAGAGCTTCTTGTTATTCTTTTCATGCAGTAGTATGGATGGAGCAATAGTACCTGTAGTTCAGTTTGAGCTATCCTGAAAATTCAAAGAACAGATAAGATGGAATTATGTTCAAAAAGAGACTTTCTGTCAGGAAAGAAAGATGGCAACGTAGCTCAGTAAAAACTGGATCAGTGTTACTTCTGCTACTGAGTGTATATCCCGAGGCAAAGTAATTAACTTCTCTAGGTATTAGTATTCCAATCATAATGAGGGTTAGAAGTTACTTTACAGAGATTTCTAGAAATATTTTAGATTAACACAAGGACACCGCTGTATGAATGAGAAGTCCTGATAGTTGCTACTACAACATGTCACACCTTTTCACTTTTCTGTTAGAATGAGTAAATAAATTCTTTGTCTTTTTGTGACTTAACAGCATCCAAAACTCAGTCTCAAGTAAATTTTACTTTAAAATTGAGCTAAACAGAAACATGAGCCTGATGCAAGTTCATTCATGAAGGAGTAGGCTCTTAGGGTGGCTTTAACCTGTCTTCTGTGAATATCTGCATTCAGCCATAACATGTCCTGGTTGACTGTGTACTTCAGTTACATTAAACTGCAGAGTAATCCTAATCAAATTTCTACTCACTGCAGACAATTTTTTTTGGAGACCACTGCTTGCTATGTCAAACCAAAGTCTCCTATCTGGAAAGAATATCCAAAAAATGTTGAAAGTTTGTAATAAATTAAAAGGAAAAATTCAAGAAACCTTTTTTTTTTAATGTTTAATAGAATTAATCCTACTTTCAGTAAACATACAGGGGAAGGGATGGAGTCTAATGTATTGAACTAAGGCACTGAAATTACTTTTAATTTTTTTGTCTTGGTTGCAGAGAGGGGGAGGAAGTTTAGTGCTGTGTGGTGTAACCAGGTTGTGATTCCACACTACTCAGATCATCACTGGGGGTGCTGTTTTGTGCTCTTAGTAAATTGACATCTCAAGCCATAGTCACTGCTTTCGGTCTCTCCCTTACCATAAGGTATGGCTTATTTGGAGTTTAATTACCTGCTGGTAATTAAACAATTTTAAATTAAACAGAACAATTTTAGGTTCCCTTTTTCCCCCACTGAAGAAGTTTCAGATATGATCAAAGGGTAGAGGGCAGTTGTCTTTGAATATTTTCTGGGGAAGATTCATTTTAGCAAAGTCTAAGCAAATAACTATAGTCCTACTGTTTAAGTTTTTGGGGTTTTTTAAAGGTATCTATCTCCAGTGAATAGACAGCATTACACTGGGATACCAGTGAAAATGGCAGTGGCTTGCTACTATTCTATCACTTACTCAACAACCTACACCATCAGAAAAAGCTGAAGAAGAGTGTTTCCAGCTCCTGCCCTAAGAACTACTCTGCTGACAATACAAAAAAGTGCAAATGCCGAGCATTTATAGCTAATCAGCTACTTTGTCACCAGTTACATCACAAGATGCTACTGAAAACACAAAATTAATAACAGTAGATCTAAAAAAAAAAAAAAGAAAATTACATTTGTGCTGATATTAAAATGGAATAAAAATAGACAAGTTCTTAAAAAAATACATGAAAACACAGTAATATTGATGGCAACCTGAGATCTGCAACAAAATGAAATTTTGTGATTTTACTAGCAACTAAAATCTAGAGTGAGCATAGAGTAAATACATTTAGAAAAAATAGACATGTGTTTCAAGAAAATAAAAAGTTGAAAACAAAAAATGTTAGAACATTAACTGCACTAGAGAAAACTTGCAAAAATGCTTTAAGAAAATTTTGTTTAAATCTATTTTGTTATGGGAATCAGAGAGGGGTATCTCCAAAGAACATTCACTCTGGATAGCAGTAGTAAAAAAGGAGTAGAAGCCCTGGAATGGAGTCCAGACGAACAGAAAACAATGCTTCTCGTTGCCAATTACAGGAATCATTTTGGGAAAGTGACTTGACAAGTATATTTCTGCAATCTATAAGAATATGGAGACCTGCCAGAGCAGTAAAGCAGACTCCACATTTCTTCACTTTTTAAACCATTCAATTGTGGAAAGAGTTGTTCCCATCCTGCTGCATTGTGTGTAACATTAAGTCTGGTTCACACTGTTATCTATATATGCCACTTATGCTGTTGTAGTCTAAATAAATAATATTTTGCTGAGGAGGAGAAAAGATTTAGAGAACTGTTACAGTAAATACATGTAAACAAGAATCTAATTTATTTTGAGAAGAAAGAATAATTGGGAAAATTTCAACACAATGAAACAAATAGGTAGGAAAACTCAAGTAGCTGGGACACAGGGCTGCCTGTACCAAACACTAAGGTTTGTTTTCTGCTGCATCAAAAGAAAAGGCTTCCTGAGCTGCACCTCCTGAATTTCTCTGGGAATTTGGTGAGGATGTGAGTACATTCAGTCAGGATGTGAATATATGAAAATGATACATTTTTTTCCTCAGATCTGGTACCTATACATCATTGAGTTAAAAGCAATTTGCTATGTTATGCATCAGCTCATATTATGTTAAATTAGTACTCAAGTGCTACCTGAAAAAAGATTTGTCAATCTCTTTCCCTGAGTGATCACCATTCTGTGCTAATCAGTCATCACTTTTTTGAGGACAGTCTTTGTTCACTAAAAGGTGTCTGATATAATTTAAGTCAGTGAAAGAGACTGTTTTCAAACATTTTTCTTCTTAAATTTTTGTTAAAATTTCTATTTCCTAAAATATAAATCCAACACAATGTATCATAGTCAGAAATCTCAGCTAACTACTGAGAGAAGCCCTGTCTTCATCAGCTCTATATTAATTTTTTATATGGCTAAAGGTCTTTTGAATGTCAGCTTCTAAATATGGCACTGCCGTTTTAAATCACTGCATGTCTTTTGCTAATTAAATGTATTACCAATGTTACGGTGGAAACGCAGCTTCCAAATCCTGCTAGTTCCATTTTTTGTCTTTTTCAGATCACTGATGTTTACAGATGTGATCATGCAAAGTTAAACCCTTCATTACTAGTTCTTTGCATAGAAAATGAAATGCATTATAAGCCAGCACTCAATAAGGATTGTCTCAGCTTATTTTAAGAAAGTTATAATGCTTTTAAATAATGCTTTAGTCTAGTGTTCTCTATTTGCATACTGATTTTTAAGTTGCACATATACAGCTTACTCACACTGCTCCTGTTATTAAAACAGACTCAGATTCAGACTTGGTAAAACTTACTTTAAGCTGACTTCTTTTCAATCTGATTTTAGTACTGTATTGTTAACCATGCTTAGTCAATCTAGCAGAACACATTTTTTTACACTTCTTTTTTTCAGAATTTTACACTTCTGTTTTTCCAGCATAACACTAAGTTTCTTTCCTGTGTCCTTAGTGGAATTAAGGAATTGCAGCTTTGTATTCCAGACGGCATTCAGAATCATATAAGTGTATTAGAGTCAGTTTGTGGAAGCCATTTTGCAACACATGAATGAGAATAAGGTGATTTGGAATAGATAGCATGATTTACTAACATGCACAACATGCCTGATTGCCTTCTGTGATGAAGTGACT
This sequence comes from Melospiza melodia melodia, assembly GCF_035770615.1. Taxonomy (NCBI): domain Eukaryota; kingdom Metazoa; phylum Chordata; class Aves; order Passeriformes; family Passerellidae; genus Melospiza; species Melospiza melodia. The sequence continues at coordinate 107,789,881 of NC_086195.1, read as the reverse complement.
TGCTCTTTGCATTAGGGAAGAGTAGCAGGATTTTTCTACCTTAAATTTCTGAAGGCTTTTGTGGGCTTGTGGGCTCCCACAACATCCTTGCATCCAGTTTGAATCACCCGGATGAGTAGAAAACTGTCTATGTCAAGTTCAAAGGATAGAGGCTACTGGGGCTGGTTACAAATGGAGTTCCTTGGTAATCTATAGTGGCATCTATCCCCTTTAGTTCCTGTTTATGAAGAGGATGGAGGAGAAGACAGAAAGCACCATCATCAGATTTGTAGCTGATGACGGCCTGGAAGTGCAGCTGATACAGGACTGCCATCCAGAGGGAACCAGACAAACAAAAGGATCCTGGGAACATTGTGAAAATCAACAAGAATAAAGGCACATGGACAACATTTCTGTGATTTTCAGACTGAGAACTTGATGTCTGAGACTCATCTCTGCATTAAAGTACTTGGGGGCTCCTGGGGACAACAGGCTCAAAGAAGGTCAGCAGTGTGTCCTGAAGCAATGACAGCTAGCAGCATCGGGTGTTGTTTTAACAAGTGCACAGCCAGTTGATCAGTGATCATCCCCTTCTTGTCAGCCCTCATTAGACTACATTTGTATCCAGTTCTAGGGTTTAGAGCACATGAAAGACACTGATAAACTGGGCAGCTCTAGAGAGGCCGCTAGGACGGTCAGAACTGGAGCACTTTGTGAGGAGAGTTTGAGACGGGTTTGTTCTGCCAGAGGAAGAGATGGCTTTGGGGGCAGCCAAAATCCACATAGCACATATGGACATATTTTGTAGTAATGGAACTTCATCTTGATGAGCCAGAAAGGGGAATAGGATAAGGCTGCTGGAGCTGTTAGTGTTTGTGCATCAGCCTGTGGGCAGTGAGGACAGTAAAGCGGTTTCAGTGAGCTGTACTATGATGATAAGATGATGGGAGTCCAGTCAAGGGAATTGTTTTTGCCCATTCTTGGACTTAAATATTAGAGACATTTCAGAAATCTACTTCTGTAAACCAACTTCCAGAAAAAGCTCAACTCACGTAGATTAAAGCTGCATCAAGTCAAGCTGTCCTTGTGCTACCCTTTCCTAAACAACTTTTTGTAATATCTGTGTTTGCAAGCCCCAATACCAGAAAAAAGCCAGACAAAAGCCATTGAGGCCTCTCCGTCACTCTGTTCTGCAGCTGTACAGTGAGACTCCAGGTGGGGTCTCACCAGAGCTGAGCAAAGGGGCAGAATCCCTTCCCTTGCCCTGCTGGCCACGCTGTTTTTGATGCAGCCCAGAACAAAATTGGTTTGCTGGCTCACGTCCAGCCTCTCATCCACCAGCACTCTCAAGTCCTTCTCAGCAGGGCTTTTCTAGATCTGCTCACTCCCCAGCCTTTTTTGATCTTGGGGATTGCTCTGACCTAGGTGCAGCACCTTGCACTTGGTCTTGTTAAACCTCATAAGATTCCCATGTGCCCCCTTCTTGAGATTGTACCCTGTCCCTCTGGGTGGCATCTTGTCCATCAGGTGATCTTATCTGTTGATATGAAATTCACAACATCCAGAATAAAAAAAAATAGTTCAAAGGACTTATGTGTTGTTTCTCACATTTATCCAGCACTCAGTGACTGAGTAAACAGTCTGGTGGCATAACTGATTGAACCAAAACTTGCAAAATAATGGAAATATTTTGGAGGTGACTGGCAAAGACCGAAAAAAACCATCAAGAACACAATTCTACTAAACTTCAATTCAAGCTGATGCTGGTCTTTGGTTAGTTAGGCACATATTCTCTTTGAGAACTTACTGTAAGAATGCATATACTTCTATCCTTATTTTTGTTTAGATCTTTCTAGCATAGCAATACTTGATAATACCAAGATATGATAATATGTGCATTTAAAATGGTAAGTTAAGGTTAAATAGGCATGTCTAATTCTGAACTCTTTCAAAAGATTATATTAAATTAAAAATGCTATAAACAGCAGCTTTGCAGAACAAGGATTATGATTTTAAGATGCCAGAACTACTTTTGTTTTTCACTTTTGATTTTACTTACAAATTTCTGTACTTTCTTTATATAGCACTAATAATAATAACCACTTATCTATGCAGATATCACATCAATACATGCACTATAATCAGCCCCTCACATTTATTTTTTCTGTTTAAATTCAGCTCAATAGTTATAGAACTCAAAGCATGAAAAGAGGTGCAATTTTAGTTCTGTCTTTCTGATAAAGCAAGAATGTTCTCTAGCATATATTTTTTAGAACTTTTTAAAATACTTAGCATTACAGTAAATTTAATTTTTTTCAAAGGTATGAATCTTTGAGCTTCTTTGAAAGACTAGTCACTGTTTAATTTATCACCCTCTCCCAGACTTTTAATCTGAGTTCTTGTGAAACTGATTTAATCTTTGATTATGGCTTGTGTAGAGTAGCCCTACAGCTCAAACAGAAGTCAAACACAGTTCCTGTGGTGAGGCTGTGTCATGTTCCTGCCGGAGGGATTGTAACAACTCCTGCTCTTGCAGCCTACAGAAAGAAAGCACTTAAGCAACCTAAATTGCCAAATGAACTGCACCTTTTATTTGCTCTTAGCTGAGCGCAAAATAATTTCAATGACTATGCAGATTGCTTCTGTTTAAATTCCCAGGCTCACCATTATAAGAAAAACATAACACACACACACACCCTATGACCACCACCACCACCATCACTAAAAAATCCCAAATAAAAAAAAGGGGCAGTTGAGCCTCATTTCTTACATAGGCCTGAAGTCCGCCAACACAACCATTCCATGATGGAGGAGCAGCAGCTCTAGGGGTTTGGTTTTATGTTTGTTTTATGGAATGTTTTCAGGAGGTGTTCATCTCTTCATGATTCTAAGAATGGTTCTTAGATTCTAAGATTCTAAGAACATTTGCCTTCTGACTCTTTATCACATAAAAATGTAGCATGCAAATCATTTATGATGTTTTCTCTTCTGCTACAAAGTCATCCCTTTATTTAACTCACTCTTTGAATTTTTGCCTTTGAAAATGTTTTCATAAGCTAAATTAACTTGCTTAAACTCAGATGTTTAGCTCTATTTGAGATATCTTTGAACATATTGTTTGTTCTGCAGTGGATAGTTCATAGGAGCAGAAAACCTATGAGTAGCCAGTCTCAGGTACCCAAGATCATCCTAAATACTGTTTAAGACATATGTTTATGACATTTAATGCAGTCACTGTAGAAATCTTAACCAGAAGGAATCAGTTAAAAATCTCTTTCTTCTTTTAATTTAATTGAAAGAAAAAAGAGGCTGTTTTGGACCGTGGTTAATCTCATCTATCTGTAGGTAACTGAAATCAAATCAGTTGTTCAATCCCTTTAGAAGTCACTTTTCTTCCATTGGTCATAAAGGAGTTTGAATAATCATTGTATTGACATTGTGCCTTTCTTAAATTTGTAGAGAAGATTCTCACACAAAACGTTTTATTGAATGTGGCTTTCAAGGTTTGCTTACTTCCATCATCTTCCAGAAGTACTTCCAGTACTAATTCATGACCAGCAATATGCACCCCTGTTTGAAAATCCAGGTGAAAATTTAGCTTTAAATTGTTAAATACCTGTTTAGAAGAATATCATTGCAATTGATCTGATTCCTGATTTTCTGTGCAGAAGCAGATTTATGCAATTTCTGGAAGCCAAACATATATGTCTTTTTGTGGTCTGTCAGCACTCTACTACAGTAACCTTACATGTACTGGTAGTCAAATTAGACCATCTGACAAATCCAAAATAGATGCATGAATTGTATTTCATTAAGTGTTTCTAAGTTAGACTAATCAACAAGGTAATTAAAATTAGGTGGCAGGAATCCACTGACAATTTGTTACAAAATTCTGTTAAGAAAATTGATTTCTCTAGTTAAAAGGAAATAGGACCCTGAAAATATGTGCTTTGCTAGGGCCTGGGTTTTTCTGGTTTTGCCAATCATCAGTTTTATCCCACCCAAGAAATCACTTACTGAAGTTTCTTAAACATGGTGCATCAGATACACCAACAAAACTACAAATACATAGAGCCTGTTTCTTAGACACAGTTTGCTTTTCCCGTATATCAGCAGTACATTCAGAAGATTTTTCACCATATTAATTTACCATCAAAGCTGCAGAGTGTTTAAGACAATGAATAAGACATTAAAGTTACTGCTCTGAGTATTCTGCTAAGATTTCCTGCCTGTCCATAGACCTCAACCTTTAGAATCATATTTCCCTTTTTTTTAATCTTAAAATTCAAAATCATTTTACTTTAGGAATACTTTATCTTCAAATATAATTTGTGTAATAGTTTATGTGAAGAAATGGCAGAGGTCCAAATATTAATCCCTCTAGCACACTGCCAAAAACTCTCATGGCTCAGAAAGATGGAAGGAGATTTAGCCTTTTCAATCTATTTGGATTCTGTCATAGGTATGCTTAACTATTTGTAAAGGAAAATCATCCTGTTTTCTGATGCAATTAATTCTGCTGAAAACAAATATGATTTTGTAACACTGATTGTTTTCCTGTAAATACAAAGATTGTACACCTTGAAAACTTTCATATTATTTGCTTCCTGTTTAAATAAAGTTAAGTGTATCTTTCAAATTAAATAAAATTACTCAGCAATACTATCGGCATTTTTATAACAAACTGATATATAGTTTCAGTATCTTTTATGATACATCTCAAGTGTATCCATAGATGATGTTTTAGGTGTCCCTTCCATCCTTTTTTTCCAGTAAATCAGTTAATGTGTAAAGTTAAACAAAACTACGTTTTTTAAATTTGATTTTAAGATTTTACCTAGAAATGCTGTCTGGCTTTGATCAATGTAGGTTCTTTGCTGTAAGCTTCCATTATGAAAATAATGTAAAAACAATGTTTTACTGGTTATGTGTACATTACAGTTCTTAAAAGAATCTTTTGTACTTTGCCGAACTATTGAATAATGCATGTTTGTATAGCCATATAGCAGAGAAATTAGCTAGTTAATTTTCTCCCATGAAAAATACTTTCCCTTTTTTTCAATCAACATAGAAAAACAGTAGTTTAGACCTTTACAAAAAATCTCTTTTAATACATCTTTTTTTAAAACACAGAAATTACTAACTCCATTCTTCACTTCTCCAGCCTGGAATTAACACTTGGAGGGAACAAAAAATTACCCCTGGTCTGTGTAATTGGTGTAAAGTGGTTTAGAGGTGTAGTTGAGGTCATTTTGCTTCCAATCAAATAGTTAGCTACTGAATTGAATAATACATATTTAACTCCTTTGTAAAATCTCTTAGTGGGATATTTATTTGATGTATAGGAAAACACAGGAGTAATTATTCAGAGAGATTAAGTGATTTTGCATGTTAAATAAACAAATCAATTCACTTCAATATTTGAATAATATAAATTTAAAACATTTAAGGAAAACGCTTTCCTCAGATTTTGGATAACTCATGCAGTAAATCAGTTGAAAGCAAACAAACAAACCCAAAAATGGTCTAAATGCACAGTGTATCCTGACCATTGTGAGCTGCTCAGCTGATGAAATATTGCTGCAGTTGACATGAAGCTGGTAGCCAGCTTTCTCTGAGCTTTGTGGTGCTCTTATGAAGTGATGAAGAATAATAACTTGAAGTGATACTTTAAAACCTGATTATACCCTTTTAACTCTTCAATATGTAAGTATGTAACATTTTGGTCAGGTTCATTTTTCGGACTTGGCAAGTGAAATTTGTTTTAATGAAAATGAAGGGAAAAGGTTGCATCTGCACCAAAATGAAAATCTAGCAGTACTGTAAATAGCTTGTTGTTGTTGTTTTAACGTATTAAAGGATATGGCAATTTTTCTCATGCTGAGCAAAAGAATTCAGGGTGCTGCAGATGTGGCTTCTGTGAGATGACACCAGTAGCTGTTCCCATGTCAGACAGAGACAGAGGCACTTTCAGATGGCTCCAAGACAGACCCACCACTGGGCAAAGGTGAGCACATATGTGGCACTTCTGTGATAACATATTTAAGAAAGGGTAAAACCTGCTGTGCAATAGAAGACAGAAGAGAGGAATGAGGAAATATAAAAGAAACCCCCTGCAGGTACCCAGGCCAGAGAAAAAAATTGGAGTAGGTACCCCAAAGGAAGAGCCAAGGCTGAACTGTAACCCTTGGAAATTGCCATGGTGAGACAAATTTCCACACTGCAGCTCATGAGGATCCCATGCCAGAACACATCCATGTGCCCTGAAAGAAGCTGCAGCCCACTGAGAGCCCAAGCAAGAGAATAATGTTAATAATTTACAATAAAAACAATTTCCCTACATCAAGTTGGTTTTACATATAATAATAATTGGGGAATAATCTCCCTGTCATTATCTGAACCATAAGATTTCCATTGTATTTTCTTATATTCAGCTGAGGAGGTGAGTGATAGGATAGCTTTGTTGGCATCTTACCTCCAGGTAGGCTCAACCCACCCCAAAATTCTTTGTAAGGAACCCATTTAATATTTGCCTCTCAATAGTCACTACCAATAGACCAAAATTCTAACTTTAATTGGATGGCTTACTGATGATTGAAATTGAGTTGAAGAACAGCTTTAATGTATTCTTTGAAAATTGCATTAACACTACAATGGTGATCTCTTATTTAGAAACACTTCTGTCTAATAATCTAAAATTAAAAAAAAATCCTGCCAAACACAGGAAGTCTTGTTCATAGACAAAAGAAGTCTGCTGACATTTCAGAGACGTCACTACAGACAAAATACAAACTGCTGGTGTCACAGGCATGCTTAAGGAAGATGGTGGAATTGTGCAAATGTTGCACAGCAATACTGACAAACTGTTGCTAAGGGATGCTTGTTGGCACTGTTTGAGACTCTTGTGCAAGAGAGCAAGGCAGTTAATTGTGCTTTATGCAAGCTTTTGCTAAGAATTTTATTTATTTTTATTCCATATTTTTGATTAGAATTTTAACCATTATGTCATCTAGATTAATAGTAAATATTCTATTTTGTTCAGAAAAAAATTGGTGTGAGAAGTAAAGATTTGTAAAAAAATGTATTATGGGAAAAGACCGATTAAAATGGGATACAGAATTAGATCATAGTTCTATTGACTGCACAGTTTAAAGGGATGCTTTTAGATCAGTTTGCAAAATGAAAGTTTGCACATGTAAACAATGTCACTCTGTTTCTTTGCTATTCAGATTTTCATAAGCCTAAAATTAAATTAAACCAAATGTAGACTACTGCAAACTCAGGACAGCTTAATGTGACTTTACTTTTCTTTTCTGGAAAAGGCCATAAATTTGCTTTTTCTGTAGTTCTCACTTCTTGTGTAATGAGAAATAATGCAGTACTTTGTTGTAAGGTTTTAGTTAATTCTTGACTTCAAAATTCTTGACTTGTTTCAACATTGGTTTTGAATTGTCAATATAACAGATTCCCCAGATTCTTTTGTTGATAAAAGTCCAAGGATCATTTCTGCAATCAAAAGTGGAGAAAGAGAGATGAACCAACAAAAAATTATCATACAATGTAACAATTACTTCTGGAAGTATGAGATGTTTTTAAATAATTTTTGAGGTCTTCATATATAATAATGATCAAAACAACGTTATGCATTTTTTTTTCACTTTGTGTTAGAATAACACAGGATGGAAAAATAGCTAACTTTGTTTCACAGTGGTGACAGAATAGAAAAAATGTCTCTTTTCTGGTTCTGTGTTACACACACCCTATGATTCCCAATGGGCTGCCTTGGAGCAAGTAAATGGCAAATAAATAGAGAACAGCTGAGGCAGCAATAACTTATTTATTACAAAAACGACTGAGGGCACCTCAAGTTGTGCAGCAGTGTGCTCCCAACACATTAAAAGGCCAGGGTCTGATTCAGCAAGACATATCATGGACACATTTGTAAGCATGGCTTTGATTGTTTAACCGAGTCGAGGTCATACACTTAAGGGTTGAGACCTTCAGAGGGATGATGTCTAATTGAGATGCACTGAACTATACAGTGTTTCTTGCTTAAAGCAGACTGGTAGTTGACAAAACAAGATCAAGAGAGAGCAATGTTTTAGTATTATTATAATTCTGTATTACTATAGCACAGGGTTTGGCTAAACCAGAAAGCTCCAGCCATTACTGAATCTCTTTAAACTCTCTCTCCTGAAAGAAGAAGGGCTTTTACTCTGCAATGAACAGCAAAGTGGCAAAGATACATGTCTGTGAGGGTGGCTTCTTCTCCAGGATAATTGAAGCTTCCAGGAGATTTCTTCTCTTGAGTGACTTTGGACCACCCAAAAATGGATTTATGAGTAATGACTACTAGTCTAAGATTACTCTGAAACAGATTTTTTAAAGGATTAATCATTAAAAGATGATTAACAGAAAATGGAATTAATATTCCCTCAGATTCCTCAAACTGCCTTTTTTGTAGGCATATCACTCATACTGCACTTTACAGGATAAGAACTCCAGTCTGATGTTTTGCATCCATGTACATACCTCCCTTAGAGCAGCATGGGAGAAAGCACTGAATAAATCATCAGACAGGCTGAGCAAGAGTTTAAAATCAGCTCCCACAGCCCTTGGGAATCCATGGGACAGTGGAAAACATTAATTTTTAACTGTTCCAGTGTATATCAACAACAGAATTTTTACTGAATTCTTTCCTACTACTTCTGTGTTCCAGTCATATACAAGATGAAATGTATGCTTTTTCTCAGCAGTTATTGCATTTGGAATTTATTATGTTTACCTTAAAACACATAAGGCTACCCATTTTGTCTTTATCATTCTCTTAGCTCCCTCTGTCTGTAACAGAGATGAAACATAGCTGGGTCTTCCCATGCTGCCTTACTCCCCACAAACACCCTCTCCCTTGGGATTGTCTCTGGTGTGATTTGTCCTAAGATAAGAACACGAGGTGGAAATTTCAGGAGGAACTGGCTGGATGCTCACATCATGAATGCATTCCAGAGATAGGTTAGCTGTGATGATTTCAATTCAATTTGGTACACACTGGCCTGCAAAAGGGTGTAAGATGCTGCTGGAGACTGGGCCAAGCAGGCAAATTGGTCTCCAGAGGTGGCAGGCAGCTTCCATCTGAGCAGATTGCCTCCTGCCCTGACAGAGATGCTTGCAGGGTATATCCGGCCCAAAGATGGGGAATACTCACTTTTGGACATGTGAGTAAAAGCACTAAGATTTGGTCACATGCAGAGATAAAATCCTAAAGTAGCCAGGGAGGTGCTTTGCTGCTTTGTAACTGTGAATTCTGTGAAGCTGAAGACTGAAAAGCTGTATTTTTCTAGTGAAACCTGCTTATATTATGTACTTTATTAGCAGTATTTAGATATTTTATTGCAAAAGATCTAATCATAATCATCCACATAAATAGAGCCATATATCTCGGACCTGACTGAGAGTTTTAGCTCTGCTACACTTTACTGGGTATGAAAAGGACATTTGCTGGAGATATTTTCTTTCTACTTATCTGTGATAGAAGACTGGCCTAAGCTAAAAAGCATGTTTCTATGAATTCGGTGCTACACACTTTAATTTTGGTGATTACTTAGTGACATTTTCCTCTGTGATCTTAGAACACCAGTATTAGCTCAGTGTGTTAAATTGTACATGAAAGTCTTCATTCCATACCTGGATGTATGACAGTTTTCTTTCTGGTGATATGAAGCAACTTGGATATATTTATGGCATCATGAAGAAGACAAATTGTAAGGGTTGAAGACTCTGAAAATCCAAATGACCAACTTACAATCCATAACACTCTACTTGGGACATTACTTCCAAGTCTAATATATATATTAAGAAGATAAATTGAGAAATGGATTTCAGATCCATAATTTTTGGAAACTTCAAAAACATACATAAATGCTTTATATACAATATATTTTCTTTTTATATGCGAAAGTTTCTATTTTTATTACATTTTATACAAGAGTAGAAATATTTAATAAAAATTAGTGAAGATACTAAGTGCTATTAAATCATGACCTTGTGTTGGCGTGGCTAAGGCAACAAGGTGCTAATAAAATGATCTAAATAAGAGGATATATACACAACTAACAGTTTTAATGATCCTTAACATCTGGAGAGAAAATATGTGCATCTTCTTTGGAGGGTGGTCTATTGATCAAGTTTATCCTGATCAAAACTGCAGATCTAAATAGAAAACACTGACTAAATTTTCCAAGCTGACTGAGAAAGAAATATTTCATAGGAGAATTATCTATTAATCAATTAATAATTTGTTTTACTTATTTATTTAAGTCTTTCTGCTAAATTACAGTAGTTCTTTCCTAGACTTTTGGTTCTGTGGCTGTTAACCAAAGTGTTAACGTGTATTCATCACATAAATACAGGGAAAAGTAAGTATCTGGTACCTTTTCCAGCCTATCCATCAATGGTCTAATATAATCTTTATTTGAAACTTACAGAAAGTAAGTCTGCAATAATCAGGCAAAGAAGTACTTCCCAAAGGCCCCTTTTCTCTGGGTGAAATTAATTCTACACATCGTACCAAGGTCTTACTTAATTCCTGAAACAAGACCTAAGTTGGACAATTGTGTAAATTAGGATTGGATCTGATTAACTAAAGATTACTGAGTTACCTCATTGTTAGCTTTTAAGATATGCTCTCTTTCCCTTTTGGGCTTGCATTTGTTCATGTAAAAGCATAAATAAGGGCAGGTTAGTTTGTTTATTTGTTTTAAATAAACCCAAGCAATAGCAATAGTATTGGAATTACACCATCACCTAAATTGAATTTAGGTTTCTCAGCTTCTAAAACCTGTGATTGTTGGTGGTGCTAATACTGTGCACTCATTTAAAGTCCCATATAAATCAAAGTTTTTATAAATTTTAAAGCAGAAGTTACTGATTGTCTCTTGGTTTTTTATTGTCTTATCTGTCCTCCATCTCACGTTTTACCCTTGAAGCTATCTAGGGCAGGAATTTCTTTTACAGCTCCTAACACGAACGGTGGTGTGATCTATGCTTTGAGGTGCAAGTGAGATGAAGATGCAGCTCTGTTGTGTTGATAGTTGGGAGACAGTGAGGAAAGAATTTCCTGTATTTTCCCCTCATGTTTCTGAATTTATGATAATCTCTAGGTATGATTGAACTATAAAGAGACATATTGCCCCTCTAGAGATCTTATGAATTCAAGGCACCATAGGACCCCTTTTCCCAGAAGCTGAGGATGAAATGGATCCTTAAATCAGATTTTTTCATATGTATCCCTCTGTTTTATATTTTTCCCCAAGAAAGGTTGATACAGATTACTCTTTCCTCCCCAATGGGATTATTTAAATGCCTTCCCACATGTGTAATATATTATGTTCTAGAGCCATCAATTAAATATTTCTACAGCCTATTCACTCACATTTAAATTGCCTTTTTCTTACTGGCCTAAAATATATAAGCTAGCCATATTTACAGGCTATTATTTTTATTTTACTAGTATATTCTATAGGAGATTTCTGAATAAGATATTTGAATCTACAAGCATGATTTAAAAGTATGTTCAATTTTGAGTTTGCAAGTGTTGTTTACTTTTTGACATATTGCCTGTGGAAAATCCAGTCCTAAAGACAAAATGGATAGCTGCTGAATCAGAAAACCACATTTTTCTTTCAGTCTCTTTGTTTTTTCTGTATCACAAACTCAAATTTCTTTTTTAAATCATCTATCCTTTAGTTTATGTTGGAAAGGTTATTATTATTATCTAATAAGGAAAATCTCATGGATTAAAAAAAAAAACCAAATCAGGATAATAAATCAAGAAAATAATAGCTGTGCTGAATAGCATCTGAGTATAATAAGTATAATACACTGAGGACCTTCAAAAGCCTTTGCACATCTCATTTTTCTTTCTCAGAGTAGATATGTAATATATTTTCTGTGAATATCTGGCTTTTTTTCCATAAGAGTTTAATTTTATTTGGAAGCTTGGCTTAGTTTTCCCCAGTTGGCCTTCAGAGTTTTTAACTGGTTTAGCAATCTCATATGTCACATCTCTCCTGTAAGGAAAGCCTAAAAATTGGGGTTTTTCAGACTGGAGAAGTTTTATTGTTACATCTCTTCATTAACTATAGCACATAAGCCTAGTGTGGGTTTTACATAAGCCTATTGGAGAGGGCTAGTTGTTTTAGGATGGAAATACATTTTAGGTTCATGTTAATGACACTAATGTAGGTAAGTCAACAGACCTCTACATAGAGCTCCCTATTTTTGTTTTGGTTTGATACATAATATTTTATCAGTGGCATATTAAAACAATTCTTTGTACTCTACCCAACGTATTCTTTCTTATTCATGGACATTCTTATTTTCTACCTAATTCAATACAATCACTGCTATTAAATTCCAGTGTTTAGTTCTTAGCATCTTATTTTTAGCCAAATGGAAGTCACAATAAAAAAATATCTCCACCTTTATCTTGGGCATTAGATGTTTACCCATTTCTTCATTTTCCTAAAGGAAAATAAAATCATAATTACAGGAATACTACACTAAGTTAATTTAAAACAACAAAAACTTAAAACAGTGGGAGAAGGAAAATAAAGAGCCTGTTTGTCAGCATGCTGAATTAAGATTTGAGTAAATTCAAACAGAATGTTAGGAAATGAAGATCAGTTAAGCATATTATAGCATTAAACAATAAAATAATTAATGTGTGCTTGAAACACATAGCAATGACAGAACTTCATGAAACAGAAAGGATTTCCTTGAATTTAAGTTGCATTTAATGAAATTTTGGAAATCAAGAGATGGATTACAATAATTAAAAATAAAAAGAAGGTAAATTATTTTAGGTGCTATGCGACCATTAGATCTGTTTCTCGACATTTAAATTGATCAGACTACAACTGGTCAGGAAGTTGGACTTGAGAGTCAGTTTTGGTTCCTTTCAACCAAAATAGTTCTATTCTATTCTATTCTATTCTATTCTATTCTATTCTATTCTATTCTATTCTATTCTATTCTATTCTATTCTATTCTATTCTATTCTATTCTATTCTGATTGGGGGGGTGGGTAGTTCTTAAAATCCCCAGGAGTTCCTTTCAGAACATATAAACTGACTATTTTAAAATAATTTCAATGCCAATCAGCAACTTTCTGCAATTATATCTCAGCACTAGGTTTTTTTTGGGTTTTTTTTCCTAGGTTAGAGACATTATGCTTCTCTTTTGAGGAAATATTTAAAGTTGAACAGAGTTGAGGGGGTTTATCAGATTATTAAAGCACTATTTTTTATCAGAAAATAGGTGTTTTAGGGAACAATGTGAGAAATATGGGTTTTAGAAATGTTTTAGTAATAGAAGATACTAGAAGTATTAGAAATCTATTAGAATAATATAAGTAAATCTAATAATAGAAATTGCTATTGCTTCATCATTTCCCTATGACATGATGAAAAGAGATACAGTCTAATTCTTCTCTCCTAGACAACTGGCTCAGTGCTTCACAGCAGCTATTCCTGATTTATACAGATATCAATAAATTATGAATCAAGTCATGACACAAAATAATGTGTGAAATAGTTGGGACAAGATATTTGCAACACTGTATTCTTACAAATGAAAGGCAGCGTTCCCTAGAGAAACTAAATACATGTGGTAATTTTGGAAGTTTGGTCAGAAAAGAAGGATGCTATCATTTAAATGTTTCCCCCTGATTTAGGAGCCTTATGGCAGCAGGGCTATTGTTTCTGATGATTGATATCACACACACGTCAGACAGAAGTAGCAGGATAGTTATGGATCTATTCTCTCGTTCACATGCTGATATTAGAAACTGCAGGGGAAAAAAGAGAAAATACAATGTGTCATTTTCCTCCTTGACCAGACTTAAAAGTCTGTGAAACAGCCTGAGACCTGACAATGGTGTTAAGATACATTTCTTCTTCTTTTTCTTTTTATACGTATTCAATTACTATCCAAATACTGTTTCCAACACTTTCACAGTGTCATAGCTTCTAATTTCCATGGAAAGGATCAGTCAAACACTTTCTAATCTTATGTCAAAGAAGGATATCAAATTCATAATGGAAACTGATGACACTTCACATAAGCCTGTATTCAGCATAAGTGAAATTTCAATTATTTTAATAAGTTTTGAAGAATATTCACATACTTTTCTAGTATCTCTCCCTCCTCTGTGAAAAAGCCCTTTTCTTCACAACTGTAATTTCAAGACCCTTTTATAAATATCCATATTTTGCAAGAGAAAGGTTCTTTCTTGACATAAGTATGTCTTGCATTAAAAAGCCCTTTTCCTGGTAGCTACACTTGTAAGTAAAGAGAACGTTAAAAAATTCAGTGAAACGGTAGCACCAACTGAACACCTGACAGAAGTCACATTCATCTCACACTTTTAGATGGATAATTCCATATTTTAAAATTTTCATGCATTACTGAGGCAAATATTAATTGATTCAACCAACATCTTGACTGCGCATTCATCCTCAAAGAGGTAGATTGGAAAATGATTGAGATTAATTCCCTGGAAGATTACAGAATGTAGCAACTCTGCTTTCTAGCTCCCAAGGAACAAGCCTTACATTTAGATGGTTATAAAAGTTTCTGGAAGTCAGTCTGTGTGACTAAACTGTGTGTGAGTAATAAAAATGTTTAAAAGACTAACTAACAGCCCAAAGCAAAACAAAAATGAAAGACAAACTAAAAAACCCACCAAAACAAAACAAGAAAAAAAGACACCCATCCCACCTTAAATTCTGACTACTTTTCAGATGGAAATAATGTGTAAGAATAATGACATAGATGGGAGGATTCTGAGATAGCTGTAGAAGAAACAGAATTTGGCCTTTAATACCAGTAAATATTATATATGCATTATTGACTTGAGTCTAAAATAATGATTCCTACAGTCTTCAGCAGGCATATTGCCATTTCACTGGAAAAGATTACACAAGAACTGATCACAAAATTGTAAGAATTAGAGGTGATTAAGCTATGACTAAATTAATCTCTCTCAGTCACTGCAAAATAATTCTATACTCTTCTCTAGAAAAATCTTTCCAATGCTTCCTACTCTTTTTAGAAAATAATGACATGTTTCTGGTTCTGATAACCACACTTCCACTGTCAAGCACAAAATTACTAGAATACATATGATATTTACATCAGGTTGTTAAAACTATGTACATTTCTCTTAATGTTCACAATGGTTTTAATTAGAGTATTTTTTATTAATGAGAAGTTGTGTTTTCTCTTTTCTGCTAAAACATCGGTGCAGCAACTTTAGAGATATTTCTACTGCCATAGTAATTTAGCATTTCAAGTCTTCCTGACGTATTGTCTTGCTACTTTGAGTCTGTTTTATTTACCTTTTTTTCTTTTTGTAAATCAAGATTATCAGGGCAGCCAGTCATTTCTTGCTATTCAATTTACCAATGCTTTTAGCATAATTAAATTACTACTTGATTTATATGTGCTTTGAACATTAGACAATTAAGTGCTCTGGAAAGTAAACTGATATCACTGATTTAAAGGTGGAATTTTGTTTAGATGAAACCATCAATAGTACTGGAAATGGCTCAGCAAGTTGCACAGGGGGACATCTTAAATGTCAGCATTCTGAAATTAGATATAGGAAACTATCTGAAATAGTCATGCCATATCAAAGTGAAATGTTTCACAGTGTTCCCTTATTGCCCAGAAGTTTCTCAAGAAAGACCATAAATATTTTAAGACATCATTTTGGATGAGGTAGACTAAATGTACATCAGATGATGGTATTTGATAGCAGCACCAAGGCACATTGTTACAGAGAGTTTATCAACAGAATGATCAACTGAAAAATCAAAAGTTCAATCAAATATTTCTGATTATTATACACACTTCAAAATAGCTCCTTATTTAGTTGAGATAAACATGCTACCGTTCATCAAAGATGTACTTCAAATATAGTTTAAAATATTCAGACCTTTTTCCTCTAATAACTTCATGATTTTAGCAGTCTTTCCATATGACAGTGTCCAGAGTTGTAAAAATAAAGAATAATTTTTTTAAAAAGCTGGATTGTAGTATTTTTGGACAGCTGGTGTGGTGGTTTTGTTGTCTGTTTGCTTTTTTGTTTTGTTTTTTGGTTTTTTTTTTGTTTTTTTAAAAAACATTACTAGATTGTATGAAACATCAGAAATAGCACACCATTTTTTCGTTTTGTTTTGGGAATGTGGGTATGTTTGTGCATGCATGTGTGTGCAAGTGTGGGAGAAAAGTGGGAGAAAGATGTGACAAGTTGTATCACCAGGGGGCTTTTTCTTCTCCAATCTCCATAGTGACTGACAGCTAGTTATTTCAACAGATCCAAAGGAGCACTGGTCTTCACAAGTTTAATATATCTCACACATCAGGGGAGGCATTTTACTGTGCGTATGGCAGCTCTGACAATTCCTTGAGATACTATTCTGCTGAGAACAGACCACTTTTAATGCATGCAACGCCAGACAAAAATAGCTCTGTAGCCCAGTTTTTTAATATACGTGATTCTTAGACAACAAAAATAATCCCCAATATATTGGCTACTCTGTGAAAACCAGATTGTGACTTCCACAAGTGTTTTCTTGGTTTAAAATTGAAAACTTAGAAAGAAAAATCACTTCCTATTTATTGACTGAAGATTTTTGTTACTGAAAAAACACACCTTGAACTTTTTGTGTGCTACTTAGAGTTACTCAGAGCTGTTACAGTCCTCAAGTCTCTAAGAATGCTGTCTTTATTTATATTCACATCTATATGCTATTCTGTGATTTGAATAAAAGCAATTAAATTTAAAAAAGAAACTAATCATTCTTCTCCTGAAAGAAATTTAAGACAACTTAAATTGACAACTTAAATTTAAGACAATTTTAACTTTCATGCCTTTAGTTGAAAGTTAAATGTTCAGGTTCAATTAAAAAAAAAATTTATTTGCAGAATGAATCTACTAAAAACAGTCTACTTAATATGATTTTATGCACTGAACTACTCTAGTTTAAAGTAAGAAGGAAGTGAACTCATGCATTAAGTTTAGACCATCACTATATGAAGTGAATTATCTCATAAAGACTCAAATAAAGTAATTCTAGATTTATGACTGAGCAGATCACACAGATCTGAACAAAGAATTTACACTGTGATTAGTATAAAGAACACTTCTCATTTACAATGAAATATAGTGAATAAAAATCTGTAATCACAAAACCCCACACAGCTCATGGTACACAGATATGAAAGTTTCAGAATATAATAGGAATTTACAAACCACTTTTACTTCAGAGCAGCTTCATTTCTAACTATACATTGCCTACAGTACCACTGCTTAGAACACGGGGAAAGCCTGAGTCACTATAGGCCTGCAATTTTAATAGGATCAGATTTTCATTTTGCAATGGCTGACTTGCAAAGGGACTGTGAATAAGAATGTTTTAGGACAGCCGGGAAAAAAAGCAAACTGCTATATTCATCTAAGAGAGAAAGAACATATTTTCTGATGCTTTTTTAGAACCTCTATTCAAAACAATTCAGCATTCATTAATCCATGCAATGCAACATGCCCAACTGACAGAGAAGAACAGAAAGCTCAAGCTATATGTGATCTGTCAATCAACCATAAAGTGTAGAGTTGAGAGGAAAATTACTTTCTTAATTAAAACCAATTAGATAGTCAAATCCATAAATAAAGCAGCTTTTATAAAGGAAATAACCTGATAATTGTAAAGAAAAAAATCCAATGTAATGATAATGAAAAGTTTGGAGGAGTGGTACAATTTGAAATACTTTGAAACACATATGCAATTCCTGTTACAGATGGAAAGCTTTAAAATCATCAAAAGTGTCATAGAAAGATGCAATATGCAGTGAAGCCTTGATGTTCTATTAATCTCAGAAAAGATGTAGAAGAGTATTTTTCAGCATACTGTTAACACTTTCTAATAATGATCGGAATTTTAATACCACATTTTCCAAATGCCCTGAATCATCCTGCTAGTTAGGTCAATTTTCCTACATAAGCTGCAGTATGTGTAATATTAGAAGATGGATACAAATCTCTGGGTGTAATTGTATATACAGTTTTTGTTTGTTTATGTAAACTTTGACATCTGAAATTGTACATAATTTGTATATACAAAAGTTGGCATATAGGTTGTATAAGCAAAAATATGAGCCCAAAATTGTCAACACTTTTTTTTTCATCCAAATTATCATCCATATGCCTGATATATTTTCCTTTTATCTTCCTCCAGGCTTCAGGCTAAATTTGGTTCTGCTTGGCAGATACCAATAAATGTGTGAAAGCAATAGAAATATTGTGTAATAACGACGAGAGAACAAAGCTATTGAAATAGCTATCTAGAGCATTCTTCCAGAGAATAAAGGATCCTTAATTAGCAACTATCAGGATATTGCTTTGCTAGAGATCATATATTTTGTCTTTAAATGCAGGTCATCATGGAATAATTTTGACATTCAGTGCTAAAATATCTTAATAGATGCATTTATGTTAAAAAAAACCAAAACCAAACTAAATCAAAAAGCTTTTCTTAAAAGACAGATCTGACCCTGGCAGAATGAAAAGCACAGAAATCCCTTTACATTTGACTGCAACTAAAAATACTGAAATTACTTGCATTTCCTCAGCTTCATAATGCAGGTATTGTTTTCTAAAGAATCTGTAGTAGTGAAATCATTATGATGAAGCATCATCTCCGGTATTTAATTACTAATATGTGCTTAGATGAGGCAAACCTCTGAGAAAATATTACTCCTCACAACGGTATTATTATTATATGGCTGTTGGGGTTTGGGGTCATTCTACATCATATGCAGCTATGCTGAAGAAAGGCCCCTCAGAATCTGAACTCCATTATGCTTGAAATTTTATGTCTGCTGCACATGACCTCTGGGTCTGTTGTTTTGAACTATGTTTTATGCTAAATAAGTGACAATAGACCCAGTTAGGTTTCTCAGATGTAGAACACAAACTTAATTTAAAGGTATTTTTTCACTACTCTGAAGTGCCTAACCTGAAGAAGCAGACTAATGCACCCTAGGCACATCCTTTGCACAACCTTTTACTCAGTCTGATCTAAATCAGGAGCAGACACAAACATCAGCTGAGTTCACCAGTGTAAGACAAGTGGAGAAATCAAGGCCACAGCTCGCATACCAATCTTCACAGGAAATCATTATGCAAATCATTTGTAGATTACACAACCTGGACATTAAGGGGTTTTTAGCATAAGAAGTTTAGGCCACTAGACTATTTTGTTACAATCCTAGAAGACAAAACAGTGTGGAAACCTATACATGGGTGGTTTTTTTGATTGTGCGTATATATACATATATACACACACACATATATATATATACACACACATATATATATATTCATATATATATGTACAGACAGAAGTTATAACATACTCATGGCTAATCACATTTTGATTTAAGTAAAACAAGTTACTATAGTTACAGGAGTTACACATACAGGACTAACACTTTGTTTAAGAAGAATAGTCAGTGCTACTGCTAATTCAGTTTCCTCTTGGTTACGTCCATCCTCTAATCCATCCTTGGAAACCACTGTGTCTAAACTTAATAATCATATAGTTTATAATTGTACTAAGTTGAAGATATCTCTAATGTCACTAGGCATACAATTATAAATGCATTTCCCATTTCAGCCATTTTGGTAGATCTTCAGCATGTCTGCTTGTCGTCTCTCTTTAATCCTACCTGAAGCGTTTTCTTAAGCATGAGAGCTTCTCCTTGCTGCTGTGATGCCCAGTCCCAGCTAATCGTTAACTGAGGGCAAAGGAGTGGGCAACAAGCAGCAGAACCCTTGTGATTCAGTGCACGCCACGATGAAAGGTACCTGGTGTAGCAAACCTTCTTTGAGAGGGAGGAGGATAGACAGCAGGGAGAGGAAGATAGAAGGAAATGCCATCTCAGGCTTCTGAAACCTTGAAAGAAATGAGCACCCTGCTGATGTCTTTAATAGTTCATAACAACAGCTGTCTTCCACTTGTGAATGTTTCCTGTGATGTGGCGCCTCCTCATATGACATTCTTCAGCTCCAGCTACCTCTTGTATTGCTTCACGCCTCACTGCACCACAGGAGGCATCATATTGCAAAAAATTCTTCTCCTGTGAAGTGCCTGAGCACCACAGGAATAGTTTTTCTCTGTCAGAATGAAAAGAGTCTTCATTGCATATTGCAGGTTTGGGATTTTTTTGGTTGCTTGTTTTTGCTGTTTTTTCCTTTGTTTTGTTTGTTTGTTTTTGCCCAAAAATATACCAGTAATGATGAAAACTATCTGACATTAGTAAACATAAACTAACACTGTAACAGAAATCTGTTAAATTGCCACATATACTATGGTGGCACTTTGATGCATAATTTAGATCTAATGTGCTTTCAAGTACCTGAGACTTTTATATACATATTTGAGCATATATAGATATCATGTACACCAATGATGCTGTTTAAATGAAAATGAAAAGTATAAATATATGTGTCTTTAATTATAAAGTTATCTATATATGACATTAGCTGATGTTTCTAATGCTGGGTTTAATACTTCAAATACAAATATTATCAATCTAAAGACAGTCTTTGGATTACTCTGCTAAGTATCTCACTGCATTTCAGAGGTATTTTTTGATATTTGCTTTCTTTACTGTTCATTGAAGGATAACGTACAAAGTGTTAGACAGAAATACATGAACCAATTTTATGATCTCAAAAGCTCCAGTGACTGCTGAGTAGATATTTTTCCCATTTGATCAAGCAATCTAAAATTGAAAGCTCAGTCCTGCAAATGCTTAGACATATGAAGAATTTTACATCCATAAGTAGCTCCCAGTGATATTATTAAATTTCTGGAAGTTAAATTTTTCAGAGCATGCAAATATAAATATGAGCAATATATTAACTATTAAAAGCATTATTTTTGCTATAAATATGCTCTTTTATTATACTTTCTATTTGACAATAACCCATGTAAAAACATTCTATTAAAAACACTACTTGGCCTTTTCTGAGTATGGCATTTTAAAGATTTATTAAAACAAATCTTAAAGGATTATTTAATTATTAATTATAGAAATTATTTTGAACTCTCAAAAACATGATGCATTGGTAAAAAAAATCCATTGCTATAGGTTGCAATTATCAGATGACTGTGCACAAAAATATGTATTTTATAATCCTTTTTAACTTTATAATTACTCTGGTATATTAATTAAATTATAGATGATAAAGCAGGGCATTCTGTAAGATAGCATTCAGCTGTTTCTAGCAGTCTAGATAAACCATTTATTTATGACAGATTTTGTCAGGTATTTTTTTGTTTTTTGTTTGTTTTCAAGATTGGTGTTACATGTTCAAATTTTGAGGTTTTTTGACAAACACTTTAGTAAAACTAGGTCAGTTTAATGGCTTTCTTTTTATTTTAGTCAAACTCATGTTTTGTTTGTCAGGAAGACTTTTATTTAAGAAATTCTAAAAGATATTTGAAAAATAGTACTTTCCCAGGAAATTGATGTGGGTTTATTTTTATATTGAGCATGTCCAGAAAAGAAAAGAAAAAAAAAAGAAGAAAAAAAAGAGGTATACTGACCTCACTTTCTAATACAAAGTTGATATTTCCTATATTGGTTACAGATATGCCGATGAAAACATGTTTAATGGAAATTGATGAAAAGTATTGTAGCACCCAGTAAAGTCTTACAAAATATTTATTAGTGAAGAAATACAATACAAAAGATTTTAAAGGTCGGATCCTACAATGCTTTGCTGAGCAAGGTGGAAGTCAGAAAAAAATGCAGAATCTGACACTAGCTAATTTACTTCTGCAATGAGATGGATGTGAGCTCTGTATTGCATCAGTCATTTAGGTCCAGATACTTAACAGCATAGAACTTAATCATATATTTTCTTTTTAGTAACTGTCCTCTAGCCCTTTACTTATTTTATATACATGTATTAAATAATTTGAAGTTTTCAGAAGACACTGAAAACTCCTTTGCTTAGCAAAAGTGCACAGATTTCTTTGGGTGTTTGGCCTGCCTAAGGACTGCAAGAACAGCCCTTAGGGAAGATCGAACAGGAAACCTATTAAGTGACCATGAGATCACACACTAATCCTACCCTTAGGATAAAATCTAATCCTATCTTTTGACTGAAGTGCTAAATTCCTCCTGGCCTGTCATCAGCACTTGCATAATTACTTCTTTCTTGGTTTTGTAAATGTCTAAGGACTGTGCAGCACCAAGCTTAATATATCAATAGCTCCAAGTCCAGGCACCAGATTTCACATCCTTAACTATTTCATTGGCTTTTTTCTTACAGGCATCAATGACTCATTCTTTGTGAAGATGGCTTAACCCCTAATTTAGCTCATTATGTCAAATTATTGTACTGTAACCTATGATTATGACATAATAATGACTTAATTAGAAGTATTAAATATGTAATACTTTTATTGAAAACACATACAAAGGAAAACAAAACTAATTGGCTGTTAACTTCAGTGGTTCCTTTCCATATCTGTCTGTAGCTCTCTGAAATTGTTCTGCTATTTTTTTTAAAATTATGTCAAATTCTCATTGGAGATGATGTGAGATTTCTAGCCAGAAAGGTAAGTAAGAAAACATGGCACTTGCTCACTCCGCATAGATTTAGTAATTTGCATACTTCAAGGTTCTAACTGTTAGAAAAGTTTGTAAAATTCTGTGTTTCTAGTTGAAGATGACATTTAGATCTACTGATGAATTACATTCCAACGGTGCCTTCTTCCATGTATTCAATACTTGGAAGCCACATACATGTAACAGACCCATACAATATACTGTTCTTTCTTTGGAAACCTCTTTTATGAAATACCTTATAAACTTCTTGTTCAGGGATGATCAAGGGTACACTAAATATTTTATGCAGGTACAGCATTCAGCTTTGGCTTTGTGGGTTTCATTTAGTTTTGGGGCCTTTTTGGTGCCTGTTGTTTGGAATTTTTGTTGGGTTTTTTTCGCTTTTTTTTTTGGTTGTTGTTTTAATAAGGTAAATATATTATCCAAATGAGTGATAACAGAGAATTTCTGTCTGGTTATAAGGGCAAAGAAATCATCTTCTGTGATTTCGCTGGCAGATTCAGTAAATATTTACTGCATAAGACTAGAAGGATTCAGTAAGAACAGATTTGAATTTATTTAGCCCTGTAGCCTCAAACCTTTTTTTTTTGAATGTACAGCATGTGCATTCATCAGATTCAGAGACTTCAGCAGCTACATATTCTACTAGATAATTTCTGATGGTTAGTTATTCTTTGAGTTGCTTATTTTTCAGTCCCATCTGAAAGTCTATAACTAGAGACATACAAAACAGTCCAAGAGCTATTTTTCCCTCTTTGTGAAATACCAATAATATTTAAAATGTTAAATAATATAATTATTTTCTCATTCATCAATATAAATGATTGAGAAAAAAGTGCTGAATGAAAAACAATTCAAGCCTTTCCATAGTATTACGAATACCTGCATTAGTTCTCATGCTTTGGGGGGTTTTTTTGGATCTATGTATGCTCTTTAATGTTTTTGTAGCTGAAAAAATTTATATGAAAGGTCCCTATTTTAAAAATAAATAAAAATATCAAAATATGTGGTATAATGCTTAATTACAATTGGAATTTCAGGTATGCAAACAACAAATCCTGTCCTCCACATATCACAACAATCAGCTCAATATATAAATTGAACAAACATGGAAACATACAGAAAATACTGATAGTAATATCAGGCTTTCTCACGTAGAAATTAAAAACTAATCAGGAAAAAGATAAAATAACTGTAGAAGATTACTCATATGATTATGTTATATTTTTCTGATTTTTTTTTAATTATTGCACCAAATACATGCACATCTGAACTCCCAAATATGTGTACGCAATATATTAATAATGAAAGCAATATCAGTGATTAGATTTACTGGAACTAATGTTCAGATTTTCAGAAAAAAACCAGAAAAATCTGTTTGGCTGAAGACTCAAACAGAAATCTTTACCAAATTCAGTATTATTAACACTAACATTAATTTGGACCATGTACCCCTTTAAGATCATATTTTCTTTTTCAAATTTGCAATCTGTATAGGATAATATTCACTTCCTGTCTAAAACCACTGGGAGTATTGCTGTGTAAGTTGAACAGTTACACATTTCAGTGGCAGAAGTGATGTTTGAATGCAGCTTTTATTAGCTTCCTAAGTGCCCAGTGCTGTTCCCATTGGCAGTGCTCCCATTGACTTCAATCAGGGCAGGAACGGGCCCTAATTTTGTAAGGCACTTTAGGATCCTTTGGGAAGGAAGGTGTTAGAAGAATACAAGCCATAATTATCAAATAGTTGTCCACAAAGTACTCTCACAAGTATCTCCCATGTTCACAGAACATCATATTTTAATTTCATGTTTCAGTTTGCTGTAGCAATTTTTATTCTGCTACTGGATTATTATTTGTCCAGGCTCTTGTGACACCATCATTTCCAAATGTGACATGAGAATTTTCATGTCTGTGTAACAGGGAAAAAGAAAAGAAAAGCTAACAAAAGCGATTATTCTAAGATGAGATAAAATAAGATAGACCAAAATACCTGTCTCTCCTCTGACTGTGCTGTCCTAACTACAGCTAAAACATCCTTCCTATATAAGAATCTGACATCCAGGGTTGAAAGGCTGTATGTATCTAAAAGGATGCTTACAAGTTTCAGTTTTAGCAATATGCTCAATATTAAATACTCTATGTTCTGTGTGTTATTATTTTGCATCTCTTCATTTAGACAGTTAAATTGAAATCTTTGATTTAACTTCTGGTAACAAAAAATACTCATTTTAAGAGTCTCTGCCCTGAGAATAATTGCTTTCTTCTCAGTATTAATAAACAATTTTGACAATATTAATATTTTCAATATTTAAAATGCAGAGATAAATATAAATTTATCATATTCTCAAATCATGAACTCACTAAACTGAGGTCCTTTTTAATCACTGTGGTCATTCAACTTGTTTTAAAATGGAGAGGTCCAAGGCCTCTTAGTAATTATTCATTCACCTCCTAAAAATCCTGTGAGTCCCAAAAATAGATATGACCTGATTTTTTCTGAGCTAAATGAAAACAACAACAACAACGACAACAATAAAAACAACTATTCCTATTGATGTGTTTGAATGACAGCTATTTAACATCTCTGTAATTCATTCAAATCCTGCAATCGCTATTAAAATTTAAAAAAACCCACCCTGTTTTAGAGGACAAGACAAAATGAAGACATTCAGAACCTACAGCTACTTATATTCTATATATAGATTGACATTTCAAATGTCTGATAAAATAAAAAAAATCATTAACCCTCCTAGTACCTTTCTGCCATTAGGCTTAAACATTATTATCAGCAACTTTTTCAAGCCAGCAACATTCAACTGAAAGCAAAAAGCAAGCATTTCAGAAACCGAACTAGTTTTAGCTTTGAAGGTCCTCAGGCCTTTTCAAACATATCAAAATGCTCTCTGATACACACACTTAATTGTGTATTTTCTACACCAGTAAATCCAGAAAAGACCTTTTCATAGGAAGAAAATACTTTTGTAGCACTAATCATAATCCTAACATGTTCAGAAACACTTCTTTCTCCATTACACAAACCAGAACTCAGATTAAGCATCAGCATAAGTTTGTGTGTGTCAGACATATATTCAAATTCCAAATTTCAAACACAAAAGTATGTAACCAAAAATTTCTGACAGAACCCAATGGGACAACTCACATAAATAAAATTTTCATATGTGGAAGTAGTCAGAGAATCAAAATTTACTTTGGAAATTTTGTCTTTGTTGCTGTGTTAAATGATTTTGTTTGGGTTGTGAAGTAATACTGAGTTTTGATTAAGTGAACATTTGTGAGGCCTTACATTGACACACAGACTTTGAGATAAGGGTACCTAAGTCTAAGACAAACATAAAATAGAACAGTTTCACTAAGTAACTGTGAATTGAAGTTACATAGTATTGATCAGACCAAAGATGGGAATATTTTGGTATTTCACCATAGATGATTATATAGAGCAGTAAGTAATTCTCAAACTTTTAAACAGCAAATGAGGCAAAAATAACACATAATTTAACATTAAAGAAAAATAAATCTGAGTTATTTGGACAATTGTTCATAAAATAAAGATAGACTGATGAGATGGGAGTTTTCTTCCTCCAAAATTAAAGCTCTGATCCTAACTAAATCTAACAAAAACTTCTTAGTAATCCAAGAAGTCTTAAGAAATATTTAATTACAGATAACAATTGGTATATAAAATATACTGAAAATTATAGAACACATTCATTGTATACAATTATGCATGGATAAAAAAATATTACCCATCATAAACACATTCAATTATATCTTTAAAAACTGGTGAATTTAGAATCATTATCTTAACTACTTCTCATATTTTAGAAAAAACTTTTTGCAAGAGAGTAGTAACTTTATTCTTTAGGAAAAAGTATTCTTAAGGAAGAATTAATGGATATGTTAGTACAATATGCATTAGTAGACTGTTACCATTAAAAATTTATTAAGTAATATATTGCACGATAAAACTAATAGATTCTACTGTTCAACATGATAATATGGCACATTGCCACTTACTTGTTGGAAGTTATTACTTGTCAGGCCAAAAAGTTAAAAATAAACATTTCAAACCAATCAGAAATTGTCAATAAGAAGATGAAGTTCACTTTATGACTTAAATCACTCTGCTGGAAAGCTTCATTATATAAGCACTGCCTAATTACAGGACAAATCCTGTCTTTGAGATAAGGTGCGTTTAAAAAAAAAAAACTGAAAACAAGGAAACAAAAAAATCCCTAAACAAACAAACAAAAATCTGAACAGGGTGGTGACCCAGACACACACATACATAAAAATGCATGTTTATACAGGCATGTATTTGTTTTACAACTTTACACTAATGATGCTATAGGTAGAATTTTTTTTTTCAAAATTCCTACCTAAAACATAATTTTCTTTGACATGACAACCATGAGGATTTTGCTTAAGGTGTTACACCTGCAACAAAAAAACTACAAAACCAAACACACTTCATCACTGCCTCACAATGTAAGAATGGAGAGAGGAGAAACGTAGACCATGTGATTCTCCTTAGAAAATCAATAGCAATTTAGAAGAGTACAATATTTTTCTTTAAAAGAAATAAACACACTGAAGAACAATAGCTTAGATCCCTTTGCACACAACCGAGTTCTGTACTTAAAATAAAATGCAGCTTTCAAAGCAAAGGCAGGCAGTTTGATTCATTAATGTGTAGGGAAAAAAGAATGACAGGGAAACATAAAACTAAAATAAAAAATACGCAACTGTTACCGCTCTTTCAAAGAGTTAGAATGTTTTTAAACCTTAATTTTATAAACTTGAAGAACCCATCAATATAAAATATTTAAAATAATTTCCACCACCAGCATTGACTACATTGCATGATATGTTTGGATGCATGTAAGGCAAAAAAATCCACCCTTAAAAGACCAAGCATCATTTAATCACTATAAACATGAAAACAACCTTAAGATAAAGCCAAAGCTGTTACTGATAGAGATGATATAACCAGCTGAGATTTGAAACACCTTAGTAGTGGGGATTTCTTCTGCATGGTAGGCCAATAAACAGTCTCTAACAGGAAAAGAAAAAACATACAGTGTAAAGACATTACATGCTTCCAAAAGAGTAAAATCAATGGAAGAATTTTCACTCACTTCAAAACCATCAAATATACTGATTAGGCAATTTTTCCTTTGATGCACTTTTCATCATCACTAAAAGAAGATATTTATACTTGGGAATAAATGATTCAGCATATTATTCATTCTTTGAAAGTGGTTCAAGTTCTTTGATGTTAGTGTAGGCATTTCTTACAAATTTGAAAACAGAAAAATGTACATATTCTTGAATTTTGAGCTTAATGTGAAGAATATTGTAATCTAGACATTTTGGTTTGTTATAAATTACCAGATGCCATCTAACCAGATGTGCATCGCTGTACACAACTACAAATAAACTCATGTAACCACATCATTACATCACTTACAGAGTTGCATGTATGGCTTCCAATAAAAATATGAGAAAACTACTTAAAAGTGGATAATTAATAAATATTAGATAAACTTAATGACATATTCAATTCAACTTAGCAAACTGCCAACCTGAAAATGCTCTTAAAATGTTTAATTTTCCATATTTTAAAAATGAATTTACAATGATAAAATTGTATCATTGCTGAAGAGTACCAACGCTGAGAACAACCCTGTTATAATTTTCAGCAGAAAGCAACTGCCAGTGGGACTAACAGCTTTAGTACAGCTGTAACTAAAAGACTGATTAGCTCACCTAAGTTCAGCATTTAGAAAGTGAACAAATCTTTGTCATTACTTGTAATAATTAATTGCATAATTGAATACCATTATGAATTCAGTATTTTAAAAGTAAATTCAGATATCCAAAAGAAAGACCCTCCTAAGAACTCTTGCCTTTGTCAAAAATACATTTGTTATGTGCCTGTTTATCCATTTGACTGGACATATTAATTGCTATAGTAGTAAAGTTACAGAAAGTCAATTTCAGGCCAGTTTTGCCATGTGATATTATGCCAAATGTAAAAGGTAGAGGCTTAAAATACTGGGATATTAATGCCTCTCAATCCATAGTCAGACACCTGAAAACAGGATTTGAGCCCAAACTTTTGTTCCTAGCAACTGCAACCCAAAATTTGTATTACTGTATTAGAAAAGTTGAAGCATTGTATGTCTGGACTGATTTTCTGGTGATTACATGGATATATCATTTATCTTCTACATATGCTCTATGAAGAACTTTTCTTTCATTCCAAGCCTAAAAGCTCTCACTACTTACATGGAAATATTCTTACATCACAGTAAAGACAATTTTAATTAAAGAAATAAAGGTAGATGTAAGTGTAGATGTACATATATATGTATATATGCATACTTATATATATATATGTACACATACACTTTGATATACATATGTATATATACACATATATGTTGTTTTTTTAAAGTACAGATGGTAAAAAAATATAAATATTTAAAATAATACAAATATTTAAAATAATAATCTAGTTGGCAATTAAACACTGTTTTCAGAAATTCATAAATCGGACTAGACTTTTACCTTTCAAGTTTGAAAAATTTAACTCAGCGCTTTTGCTCTAAGCATTTTTGAATAAAGTTGATATGAAGTCTGACAAAAGCAATCTCATACCTTTTCCCCTTCCTCAAATATGAACATAAACTTTTTGCCACAGAAATGGTACAAAATTACAAAACCTGTTAATAATCTTATGTTCAAAAAATCAGATATACTGTTGAAATCATGAGAAAAAAATATTTTATTACATTAAATATTGAACTACACAATTATTATTTCAACCTTTTATCTTATCCCAGTCTGGACATTTTTGGAAGATCACCCAGAACCATGTCATGATATACAAATAGTAATCTTGCGTCCAGCCAGGAAAAAAAAAAAATCATTTATGTTTGACATGGTCAAAAGTTTTCTGCAAAATTTAAAAATACTGTAAATATAAGCTTGCAAAATTGCAGCAAAAGTAGCTGCATCTTCCATGGCAGAAACACCACGAAGGGAACAATTTTTATCAATAGGTATTTAATCTAATTCCAGGTTTTGGGACCAAGTCCACAGAATTAAATAGAGATATATTGTCTGTTCATGTGGTTCTGAAGAGCCACATGTTTATCTGTGGATGTAAACTGTACTTCCCATGTAATCAGGACAATATGAGTCCAAGACAAAGTTTACAGTGCCATATCACTGAACACATCAGTGTCAGTTAATTTGTCAGCAGATTGGAAATAGATGCGATTCATTTTAGAGATACATAGCAGAACTACTAATGTTTGTAATTACTGTATTCAAATTTTTACTGTACAAAACAAAAATACTAAGAGAATGGCTTATTTCAATGACAAAAAGCCAGACTTACAAGAGCAAGGTAAATATTTTGCAAGGTCTTCAAGTCAATGGAATCCAGTTGTGTACTTACACAACTAGAAGCAAAATGTGGCCCATTAGCTGTAAGTTAAATAGTTAATTTGATAACCATTTAATTACAAACTTCATTACACTTTATTTCTTTGTATATTCAATTAACTAGATGCCTCTTGTTCCTGGGACCTAAATATGCATTTTTCTCTGCCCCATCTCTGTTCTGTTCAGTTTTAAGAATAAACAATTATTCTAAAGTGTAACAGTGCTTAGCATTTCTGGAGTATCATCATACTGCTAGAAATTCTGAAATGTAGCTGAATAATGAACAGGAAAAAAATAAATTGCAAAAACTTGTAATATTAGGATACTATTTATACATCAATGGAAAAAAACACAAATATGTAAGACAGTATTGCTGGACTGTAAGGAGATCTGTGCGCTCTCTTTTCAGCAAAACACATTGCAAAGCTTCTTAGAAGGGTTGGGAAAAACAAATAGTGTGGCTGCCCCATTCAGATTGCTGCTATCCTGCCCACTTCTCTCATAGGAACACCTCACTCATCTCCTCCTCCATCCTCTTGTCATTCCTTAGCTTGTGCTCCTGCATTTTCCAGGGTAAGTGGATGCTGCAGAATAGAGGTGCAAGTTCCCTACAATCAAATAATCAATAGAAATGCGACGGCTGTTTGAAGGCTGACAGCTATGGCATTGTGTCTGCCATTCACCTCCTCTTCTCTCCCCATTTCTCGTTTAATGCCAGTAGTGCCAACAGCATTCCCAGTTCTGCATAAGACAGCAAAAGATTTCAGCCTCCTTCCCTGGTTTGGAGACGCTGTAATTCAGTATGCCACTCTGTAACCTAATGAAAGGCTATTCAGGTTCCCTGGAGACACTGAGCAATATGAAGAACCTGCCCTCTAAAAATGAAGGAGTTCTTGTTTACCCTGTCCTTCAGGATGTAGTGCCTTAATGGACTCGGCCCCCTGAGAGGGAACCATATGCATTAAACAGACTCTTAAGTTTCTGTAAGAAACAACATGCTGGTCAGACATTTTAGCTCCAGCTAAACAGAGATCTAAACAACCTACAAAACCAGGACTTTGCCTTCATTTTTTTCTAACAACCACAATTAGCTATTCTTGCCTTTCCAGATATATCTTCTACATTGTTTTTACCACAGGTCATAAGCTCATTTTTATGCTTTTTACCAATTTTTAAAAATTACTTTAATAACTAAAAATAACTAAATTATTATGTGATAAAAGGTACCACTGTATTTGAATTCCTCTAAGAAATAACTATAGCTTTATAAAAAAGTTAAAACATAGGAAAACATTAAGAAATTAAATATTACAGTAGGCAGAATCAACTGAAGATGTTTTCACAACCTTAAGTGACCATTAAAATACTGGATGGTAAAGATATATGTATTAAAAATAAAGGTGTGAGAATGTGGGCTTTAGAATTACTAAAGTGGAAGCTGCATTTTTGTCAGACTTTAAACTGATGAGAGGACTGACATAACATCTGGTGTTTCAAACTGTGTGTAGGAATGTCTAGAAATTCCAGGCTATATCTTCTGGGATTAACCACTTTAAATTCAGCTAATTTTGTTACAGACGAGAGTAAAATATGAAATAGGGAAGGGAAGGGAAGGGAAGGGAAGGGAAGGGAAGGGAAGGGAAGGGAAGGGAAGGGAAGGGAAGGGAAGGGAAGGGAAGGGAAGGGAAGGGAAGGGAAGGGAAGGGAAGGGAAGGGAAGGGAAGGGAAGGGAAGGGAAGGGAAGGGAAGGGAAGGGAAGGGAAGGTCTCACTCATGTTTTGCTTCCAGTAATTACATTGAGAAACCAGGATTCTTTTCCTTTTTTTTTTTTTTTTTTTTTTTTTCTGTTGTTGCTGTTCATCACAGAATTTCATGCATTTAGGAACTTTTGAAGTAAAATGTGAGACCACATGAGTGATTCAGTAAGCTCAACATTGCTTGTCAAAACACAAAAAAAAAAAAGAAAAAAAAAAGAGGAGAATATCACTTTAATAACTGACCTAAACCAGTCTTATAGCGAACCTAAAATAATATTCAGAATTCTCAAAATAGGGTGGATTTTTTTCAAACAGATTATTTTATCTCTTATTGTCTTTTTGAATCAGAGGGACATCTCCCTTTGCCAATTTCTATTCCCATCCACTTTTTCTTACAATAATTATCCACAGATGATATATCATTTTAGCCATTGAGTGGGAACTCCTACTTCCATTGAAGTCCTCATTCACAAACAGCCCTTTCAGATATGTCTCAGGATGATTACTGATTAAAGAATATTATTTTTCATTCTGTACTATTTTTCAAGGATTTATCTTCAGGAATGCACTTTATGTAGGCAATTGATGTAATTTAATCTTTTTCTCCAGTAACACAAGTGATAACATGTTTTTTTTCTGCTGAAGGTGAGTTGTCAAAAAGATTTAGATTAATTGTTCTGGTGGTAGAGTAGGCCATTAGAAAAATCCTTCATTAGCAGTTATCAAATGCACGTAGAACACATGAAGCAGCAGTAGTACCGACCTCAGAAATGGCAGTGTTAGAATGCAAACACAAACAGAATGTCAAGGGATTTCTTTCAGCTATTTCTTACAAATCCAAGCAATTCCTGCTCATTTACTCATTTGCAGATGCTGCCTCTTTGTGGCA
This sequence comes from Melospiza melodia melodia, assembly GCF_035770615.1. NCBI lineage: Eukaryota > Metazoa > Chordata > Aves > Passeriformes > Passerellidae > Melospiza > Melospiza melodia. The sequence continues at coordinate 107,757,073 of NC_086195.1, read as the reverse complement.
GAATGCCACGCAAAATGTACCTTTCACACTAAGGACCTCATCCTATGCTTGTACTGACACCTATGCAAACTCATAAACATGAGTTTAGAACCACACAGGAAAGATATACATACACACATAAACAGACACAAAGTTTGCAGGAGCTTCTCCTTCAATCCTCTCTGAACTAGCCTTTCTCTGGCAAAGTCAGCGAGGCTGAAAATTTTCTTACTTATACCCATTTAACAACAGCATGCCTCTACTGAGCTTAAATGGAAGAAGAACCAGGCCACTGGTTTCAGCAGTAGTTATAAAGACAGCAATTCAAAGTTAGGGCTCCAAAACTGCACCTCAGGCAGCCACACACACATCTCTCACTGGTGTCAATGGGAAGTCTGCAGGATGGAGAGCAGTGAACAGAATAGCCATTTGTTATGTCTCTTGTGACAAAAGAACACTCCTCAGCTCTGCATTTCAAACTGAAATAACACTCCACTTACTAAACTGTCCAAGCTAAATACAGTCATGCTTGTTTTTTGATTTTTTTTTTTGCTTTCGCTCGGTGTGGGTGGCATAGAGGGAAGAACACACGCCAAGAAAACATTTTTCTTGAATTCCAACAGACCAGTTATACAGCTTTGTTTTTGTAGAAAGTGACAGATTGTACATGGGTAGGAAATTCAGAATAGAACAGAGCCCTTTAGCAATAAAAGATGTACTAGTGAGCAACTCTGGAAACAATATTAAATATAATAACCAAATGAAGAAAGAAAAGACATGTGAAATATCACTTACCCTGTTCCATATATTAAAGAACACCTCAGTAAGGAAACAAAATACAAATATAAAACTATCCTGTTCAATATGTTGTTGAAACATATACCCCTGTGTTGCTTTCTGACCCATGTTATATATGCTGGTAATCACCACATGTCATGTTTCGAAAACAGAGAACACATTATGTTTTGCCTAGAACATTAGATCTTTCTGATGAGCCTTAATTGCTAGTAAGGAGAATCCAATGTACAAACAGATTATTTTGGCCAGAAATTTTAAAGTTCAGATACTCATTACTTCAGGATCTTACATTTGAAATATTTACCAAGTGTTTATTCAGAAACTATTAAAAAATCACATGTGCTGGGATACATATGAGACATCAATTGTCCCATCTTACAGTGATGCTGTGTTTATGAATATCCTTGCCATTGCCTGCTGCCCAAAGGGGTAAAGACATTTTATAGAGATGTGTACAGTCCATCATTTGGTCTTTCAGGATACCAGTAAACATGTGGATCTGTACAAGTGCAATTGTAATCGACTAAACAATCATAAACTGGCTACAACAGTTGCAAAATCATTATATTTTGGTTAACTAATACAAATTTTTTTAAAAAAAGAAAAAAATGAAACTGACAAATCAAAAATGAACCTTTTTTTACTGATAAAATGAATGCCTTCTACATGTCCCTCACTAGTTTGCCCAACCAGACTTCTGAGCAGGAGGTTGCTAAAAGACACATTTTTTCAATAGAGAAACATGATATTTTTCCTATTGCGATCAGATTTGATGTCTCCGATTGTCTGTTAAGATTTGGTCATAACTGGCATTATCTATAGAGATTTCAAAGGTCCTTCTGATACTATATCAGATTTGGGAAAAAAGCTCTCACTGTAGTGCAATACTTTAAAGCAATCCACAACCTTTGGACCCCATCCTAAAAAAAAAAAAAAAAAAAAAGGAAAGAAAGAAACACTCAAACATTCCAGTATTTTTACTTGTAAGAAGAATTCTGCATCCTCTTTCCTAATTTTTTGGGCTTCTGACAAACTTTGCCCAATGAGCGAGTCTCCAGAACTACACGCATTGGTAAAGTTTTCCATGTGCTTAAGTGCCTGCAGGATGAAGGCCTAAGCTGGGACTTCTTTCACAAACAGAGATACTCAAGTGAGTTAAAAATTTGCAAGATTAGGCCCTAAAATAGTGAAGGAAAGAGAAATGCTAATGTGCATATAAAAATAGGTGCTACAATAAAATATTTTTTTATATTTCATCAATAAGTTATTTTCACTAACCAGTTATGGATCATATATCTCTGCACTCTTTAATGATTTGTCCACATCTACAGTGATCCCTTTAAAGATCATAATATATATTTTTTTTTTAATTCAAAAGTCCAGAAAGTATACAAACACATCCTTAAAAAAAGGAAACCTTGTATTAAAGTCGGGGTGTGCTAATCTCTCCATAAAAGCCATTTAGACTCACCCATGGCTAAAAGGGGAAAATGTGCGCTGTACTCTTCATCCAGAGAGAAAATTAAACTAAAGAATGTCTGAAAAAAAAAAAGAAAGGGAAAGAAAAAAAAAAAGCACGACCTGAATCCTGAATGTGACCTGACAAGAAACCATTAAACCTCCTGCCACCTTCCCCCAAACACACATGGACACCCGCACAATGCCAGTGCTGTGCCCATTTTACACAATAGGCGTTCTCCGACTTCCAAATGCAGTAACAGAAAAGAAAAACCAAAACCAAACCAAACTGAACAGCACACCCTTTCAGAATCATTCCCCGAAGCTGAAAAGTCCTGTGCCAAGGCACTTCACCCTACAATAAAATGAATTAAAGGGGGAAAAAGAGGCGGGGGGGGCGAGGTGTGTGTGTGTAGGGAGGTCAGCATTTACGTTTCTTTGTTTTGCGTGTGGTTGTTAAATACAAATACTCTAGAGAAGGAGCTGCTGAGACTGGCGAGGGGACGGGGGGCGGGGGGGCTGTTTCTCAGAACTGGCTGAATGTGGTCTGTTTTTCCAGCACTTCGAGGTAGTCCGGCTCTGCGTTTAGTTTTGCTTTTAGCTCCAGATACTCGTTCCTGTTGGGCTCTACAAAGACAGTACTCGGGGGGCTGTAGAGCACCGTCTCCCGGAGCCTGGCGTCCCCCGGCCCCGGGTGCAAGTACTGGTGGGCACGCCTAAGGTCATAGTTGGGCGAGTACGTGTAGGCGGCGGGGAGCTTGGGGTAGTCGGGGAGGGTGGGGCCGGGGGTGCCCAGCGTGGAGGGGGAGTGTTTGTCGGGCTCCAAAATGCCCCTGTAAAAGCGGTCGGCGTCTTGCACCGGCGAGAGCAGCTCCTCCCGCGGCTCGATGGTGCTCACGCTGTACGCGGGGCTGCGCGCCGGCGCATCCTCCCCGCCGGGCGCCGCGGGCGGCGGGGGCGGCGGCGCGCCCCCCCCGGGCGGCAGCGGGTGGCTGCTGTAGGTGACCTTGAGCTCGTGAAGGTCTTTGTAATCCTCGCCCGAGTTGCCCTCCCGGGAGCGGTAGATGGGGTTCTTGCACATGTGGCCCAGCGGGTGCGGGATGTACTCGTAGACGTGGCCGGCGGGGGTCTTCACCTTGGGCAGCGCCGCGCCCCCGCCGCCGCCGCCGCCGCCGCCGCCGCGGTGGGGCGGCTGCTGCTGGAGGTGCGGGTGGTGGTGGTGGCCGCCGGCGCTGTAGACGCTGTACTGCATGTTGAAGGAGCTCACGTCGGAGTTGTTGGCGCTGGCGTGGTCGCCCTGGCCCTTCTTGCGCCGCTTCATGACCAGGACGAAGAGCCCCGCCGCCACGAAGACGGACATGATGAAGACGAGCAGCAGGCTGAGGATCAGCACCGAGAGCGGCACCGAGGAGCTGCCGCCGCCGGCGCCGCCCGCGGGCGCGGAGCCGCCCGCCGCCGCCGCCGTGCCATTGAGGCGCACGGTGGAGGAGGAGGGGGTGGTCCTGGCCGGCAGCTGGCCCGGGGACGGCGTGGGCGTGGAGACGACGATGTCCGAGTAGTCGGGGCACAGCAGCTCCGCCCGGACGGCCCGCATGTCGCTCTGGGCAAACTTCTTAGGGGACTCGCAGATCACCTGGTCCACCAGGACGCCGGTGTTGAGCTGTTCCAGCCACAGCTTCATGCCCACCACGTCGCAGGTGCAGTCCCAGGGGTTCTCGTGCAGGTCGATCTGCAGCAGGGATTTCAGCTGGTCCAGCACCCCGCTCACCGGCAGGTAGGAGAAGTGGTTGCTCCGCAGGCTCAGCCTGTAGAGAGACAGACCAGAAAAAATGTTCCCTGGCAAAGACCTCAGCAGATTGTTGTTCAAAAACAAGAGCTGAAGGTTGGGGACGGATTCAAAGGTGCCTGCCTCTATCTCCCTGATGACGTTGTACTGCAGGAAGAGGTACTGCAGGCTTTGCAGCCCGTAGAACAGCTCTGGGCTCAGCCGCTCGATCCGGTTCCCGTTCAGGTACAGCCTTCGCAAATTAGTTAAATCCCCAAAAGCCCGGTCCTGAATGACCGAGATCCGATTATTGCCCAGATGCAGCAAATCCAGCCCAGTGGCATCCACAAAATCTGCCCTGCGTACCAGCGCAATGTAGTTTTCCGTCAAATACATCTTCTTGGGATTATAGGGTTTGGGCTGCAGTTCAGAAATGCTCTCAATCTTCCTCTCCTGACAATTGACATTGAGGCCCAGGTCAGAAATCTGCAAGTTGCAAGTGCAGGCAGTGGGGCACTCCAAAGGCACCGGGGATTTGGTCTGGTAGGCAATGCTGGGGCCATAGTTGCTGTATCCCAGGTCTTTCGAGGGCAGGCGGGAGGTGGGGCGCACCCTTGTCTTGTTGGGTTGGCGGGTCCCTTTGGGGGGCTTCAGGGGAGATTTGTAAACAGCTGAAGAAGAAGTGGCCACAGAGTTGACCGAGGCCGGGGTAGTGTGGAAATACCCTGTAGTGCTCAGTGGTGTCTGAGGTCTCATTTCATAATCAGAGATGAGCCTCCTGGGGCAAAGCTCCTGCTTAGAGACTTCATCCAAGTCTCGACCATGTAAGCGGAAAGGGGTCTCGCAAACCACATCTCCCACCAGCGCGGAGTATGAGATGCTGTCCAGCCAATCCTTTAGAGCAATCAACTCACAAGAGCAATTCCAGGGGTTCTCCTCCAGCTGCAGCTCCACCACTTTATCCATGTGCTGCAGGAGGCCCACATAGGGCAGCAGCTTCAGCCGGTTACCCCTCAGGTCCAGGTGAGTTAAGGGCACAAAACGGAAAAGGTTGTTGGGCAAACTGGAGAGGAGGTTATCATTGAGAATCAGCACCTGCAACAGATGCAGTTTGCTGAAGGCATTGGGTTCAATGACGCTAATGTAATTATAATCGACCTGTAGGTATTCCAAACTCTCTAGCCCAAGGAAAGTGTCATCCCGTAAAAGTTCCAACTTGTTATTGTTCAAGTGCAGCCTCCTTAAACCTCTCAGACCATGAAAGGCCCCAGTTTCGATGTCTTGTATGTCATTGCTCCCCAGATGCAAAATCGAAGCCCCCGTGTAATTGACAAACTGGTTTGGGTACAGCCTGTTCAGAAGGTTCCCAGACAACAAGAGGTGGTAAACAGGGAACCTCGGTGGACTGATCTCAAAAAGGCTGATGATCCCTCTGTTTTCACAGCTCACTGTTAAGATGCTGTCCTTCTCCTCACAAGGACACGCATTATCACAGATTTCCCCATAATACTCGATGCTTTCTGCCCAGGAAAGGACTAGTGATGTTAAAGCAAATGCGATCGTCTGCAGCATCCAGATATGCATTTTTTTGTTGAGGTCCTGTTCCAAAGTTACTGTAGAGCAGCAAGCATACATTTTATTTCCTGTAGGGATAAGGAGAAAAAAAAAAAAAAGTAGCATAATAGGGTAGCCCCATAACATTTGAAATGGAAACAAAGTTTACATGTGTCTTCAGTAGGGTAGAGAATGGACTGTTCACCAACCAAAAAAAAACCCCTCCTGTCACTTCTAATTCCCACACTTTAGGAAACTGGATGACATGCCTTGATTAAAGGGTTGATAGGCAACTCCTTGTGAGTCAAATGCCTGCGGTGTCTAAAAAGGTGAGGTCACAGCAGGAATTGCTCTGGTTGTGTTAGTGTGGGGTGAATTTCAATGCTTCTTTGGATTTCCTTTTCACAACCAGCCCCATAAATATACATAAAATGGCTGTCAGTTCAGTTTCACGTTTCTAATTTAAGAGAAAAGAAACACCATTTTACGAGGTTTCCCACCTCCCCTATTACCCAGCTCCCTCTTCCCTTCAGAACCTCCCTGCTGAACCAGTGCACCAAGGTCTTCCCCTCCTTTTACCTTGATTTTAAACTGGTGATGGAAATACCATGGTAGGAATCCAAAGAAAAAATGCTCAGTGCTGAAAATGGCATCTTAATTCAACAGAGGGAACACTGACACATTCTCCACATCACACATTTTTTAAAACTCTTTTATGCTGGTGGTTTTTTCCCTAGCTATACATTTACAAAGCACACACCCACCCACACAGACATGCACACGCGCGCGCACACACACACATGCACACACGCTCGCACCCCCAGATGACTTTTGTGCAGGAATTCTTCTGTACTGAGATTAAATACATTAACCTCCTACTTCAGTGCACTTAACAGCTCTCTTCAATTACGGAAATTGTGCATCTTTACAAAAGCAAGTAATATTAATTGATATGTGATCCCCTCCCAAGTTATACACAATGTAACAGAGCTCATTTCAAGCAGAAGTCTCCTGTTTTCTCTCACACACACACACATACATACTCTCAAAAGAAATGTTTTAACCACTCACCCAAAATTTGTGAAAAATGTAAAACATGCAGGTCATCTTCGGAGTCTCATCCATATCTGACATAGCGCTTATTCCCAATGTTCTGCAAAACTAGCCTGGTAGAAGTGGAGAGATCTAAATAGGTCTCATGAAAATATCTCATTGCCAACACTCCGAACATCAGAGTTACTGATTATAAGCAGCGATGGCTGTCAGTGCTCTTCATCCTTTAGGGAAGAAGACACCCAGGCTGATTAAAAGCCAAGGAGGGTAGAAGGGAAACCCTACCATTGCCCTACGTCAGTAATTTAATGTCCGAATTCCACCTAACTGGAAACAAATCCTTTCCTTTTTTGCTGTCTTTCTGACTCCTCGTGGCTTTCTTCTACTTCTATTAGTCTAAAAGCAATATGAATAGGGAAAATAAATGCATTATGTGTGTCGGTAGGGGAAGACTAATAAATCATCAGGTTTAAATGCTGGGATCTTGGATCGGGCTTGCATTTTCTATCGTCCACCTCAGAGCTCCAATCCTCATGACACAACTCTGGTTTGGAGGAACGCATCCTAAAAAACGAGAAGTCTCAGTACTGCAAGACATCTCCTGTGGCATCAGGTTCAAGGCTGCAAAACTAGCACTTGCAGCAAAGGCAATCATGCAGCAAGAAATCGGAAGTCTCCGTGAATCTCTCTAATTCTGACCAGACGTCAACTGGATTGGAATTACTCAAAGCAAAAAGGCTTCACTGCATAGAGGCAGCAGAAATCTTACTCAAAGGCATGTATCTAGCATATTTTTTCTCAGCTCGATCAGATCCATTCATCCATTAGCCAACAGTTCTTCGGAGAAGAAGAAAAAAAAACCCCACAATGACAACCTATTGAAAACCTGCCCGGTCAGTGTTAAACTCCCAGGCATTTTACAACTTTAATTCAATTATGGTTAGCAAAAGAGGCAAATACAATTTTCCCTCCCTCTCCCTTTCCCCTTTCTCTGACAAAAAAAAAAAAAAAAAAAAAAAAAGAAAAAAGGCGGGGGATGGGAGGTAAAGAAAATAAAGTTGTAGCTGGCTATATGCAAGGTTGCAATCCCGCCCTGGAAACCCCTCTGTGATGACTGTGTGCTGCTGTTCGCCAGCTCCCTACAGAGGTTCAGATTGAGGGGGGGCAGGCAGGGGGTGGGGGCGACGGGGGGGAGGGGAGAAGAGGAAAGGGGTTGCATCGGGATTTTTCTTGCGTGTGTGTGTGTGGTTTTTTTTTTTTTTTTTTTTTTTTCTCCCCGAAGAGTTCAACCCTTAGATTACCGCACTGCATATCCGGCTGGAAGCAGCTTTCAGTACCGCCGACAGCAGCAGCGAGCGAGCGAGCGAGCAGCTCCAGCCGGACACTGCCGCCCAACTGAGCAGCACCCCGAGTTGGGAGAAATGGCTTTGGCGGAAGGGGGGCGAGCGGCGGGGGACTGGGGGTGGAAAGCAACAGCAAGGGAAGACCCGGCGGGGAAGGGGCGGAGGGGGGGGGGATCGACGAGGAAAGGAAGGGAGGAAGAAAGGAGGGAAAGAGAGCGAGAGAAAAGTCAAGCGCGGTACTTACTTCGCCCGAAATCTCCAGGGCCCAAGCATGGTGGCAGCCCATGAAGATGCCGACCCGCTGCGCGGGCGCTGCGCGGAGCCGCCGGGGCGGCGGAGGCGAGGATGGCAGCGCCGGGGAGCTCGGTGCGGAGCGCGCACGGGCACCCCCCGCACGCAGGCGGCGCCGAGGCACAGCGCGCGCTCAGGGGCGCGCACACGCGGCCACACGCGCCGCACACTCACCCTCACACACACGCGCGCGCGCGCGCCCGGGGAGCCGCGGGGGCGCGCCCGCCGCGCACGCGCGGCTCGGCGGCGCGCGCCCGCACGGCGGGGGCGGGGGCGGCCGGCGGAGCGCCGCGCTGTGCCCGCGCCGCCGAGCGCAGCGGGGAGGCGGAGGGAGGGCAGCGAGGGCGGGGCGGCGGCGCCGAGCGGGAGCGGAGGGGGGCGGGAGCGCAGGGGCCGCGGCGAGGGCCGCGCTGCCGGGCGGGTGTCGCCGGGTGACGGCGCGGCGGCGGCGGCGGCAGCCGGCCCCGTGGGGCGTCGCGCGGCCGGCCCGCACCGGCACCCAGCGCGCGGGCACACGCAGGCACGCACATGCCGATACGAGCGCGGCGCGCCCGCCCCGCCACTCCTCCGCCCCACGCACGCCGGGGCTGCGCTCGCACTTTGGCCAGCACGGGCCAACTTTCCCCCGCTCCTGCACCGCTCTGGACGCCGCTCCCCCTGCCCGCACCCTCGGGCGGAGGTCCGCGGCCGCCCCGTCCTCTCCCGCAGCGCTCGCTGGCCGCGGCCGGGCGGCGCGGAACGGAGCCGCGGGGAGGGGGGCGGCGGGAGGCGCTGGCGCGGCGGTCGGCACTGCTGCTGCTCGGTGTGCGGAGCCTGTGCAGCGTTCGCGGGGAATTGGGCAGTCGCGGGGAAACAAAGTGTCGGGTTTTGCTACGCGCATTCTCCGACATCGGGGACGCGGGCGTGTGTCGGAGCCGTTCAGCTTCACTTTTCTCCTCTGCCCACCCCAGAGGCGGGTCGCGGAGGGAGCCGGGGCACGGATGCACCAGCGGCATCTAAAAGACTCCCGCCACCCCCCATGCCCGCCGGGCCGCTCCCGCAGCAGCGCCGGGGCCCGCGGAGCCGGCCGCGCTGCCGGGCGCTCCGGGCGCGGTGCGGCGCCTCCCGCCGCCGCCAGGTGGCAGCGCAGGGCGGCGGATGGGCCCGGGGGGCGCAGCGCGGCGGGAGCGGCCGCGGCGGGGAGCGGGAGGCGGCGCCGCGGGGAGCGCGTTCCCTTCGTTCCCGGGGGATGACCGCCGTTATTGGGTGTGCATGCGGGGCCACGGCCGGTTTTTTGGGGCCAAGGCTGGCTGTAGCTCTGGGGATGCTTTTTTTTCCGGTTAAACTTCGGGTTTTATCTTTGGAAAAATTGCGTTTTTGGCTGATCTTAAAAAAAAAAGAAAGATAATAATTAGAAGGAGGTATAATTGCGTACGTGCAAAGATGTGCATGTGTTCGCATTTGCGTATTAATTGCTGCTGTGTGCTGTCTGGATTGTAGTGCATAAATCAAGTAGTACACACTACATAAATGTATTAATTCAAATGGTGTTATGCACACAGGAACACATGGAGTTCACCCCATGTGTACCGCACAGAGGTTGGAATCCAGCTTTAACTCAAAGGTAATGCTAGATGTGTGTGTCCCTCTGTTTTTCCTGTTCTAGTGTAAGCATTGAGCAATACTCTGTCTGTGGTATGTGATTTCTGCACATCTGTATCTTCAGCAGACCTCTGTTAACTCAAATCTTAACATCCCAACATGCTAAACCCAAAAATGATTGCTAAAAAATAGTCATTTTTGTAATGCTCAGCTGTCCCTAAAAGGCATATTCATCTTCTCTGCAAACATAAAAGGAGTGTGACTCAAATCTTGTTTCCCTAGGTCTGAAATAGGCAAGATCTGTTTTTTGGATGGAAGACAGATTCCTTACATGAACCAGGTAATTTTCCTGGCCTTGTAGAAGCTCTTGGAAATCTTCTCAGTGGGACAAAATACTTATCTTCTTAAAGTATCACTGAGTTTACTGTTTTGATGCAAACCCAGTCAATTCAGTGGATGGTTTTAAATGGTTTTAGATTGTGTTCCAAGGTGCTAGTTTCAGTCAGGAAAAAATACCAAACCACACCCCATACAGGTGTGTAGGTGTTTTTTTTCCACCTACATAGGCTCTTTTAAGCTTTCTAATATGCAACATGGAATTTATGATAGTAGAACAAAAAAAGAAATCACAGATACTGAACAGATCATGAGATGTCCTACAGGAATTTCTTATAGCCTCACTATTTCTGAAAAATATCTTCCTTTTGAATTAATAATTTTGTATTTTGAATATATGCGATTCTATGCATATATGCTTGCATTTTTTAGGCCTGTCATATTTATAGCATCTGTGATTCTCTAAGCTATTTTTCTCTCTGACACACAAAATTAGACACACATAAAAACTTTTTTACTCATAACAGAGAAAGATATTTTACATAACCTTGTCAGGTAGGGTGAGCTTAACTCCTTCCTGAAACTCTTTTGGAGAAGTTGACATTTCATAACTCTGAAATCATGTTAAAAGCTATCATGTTAAAGTCAACATTGTAGATATATTTCAGTTTAATTTTTCTGATTCTGTACTAGTGAGATATTAAAAAGCATAATCAGTAGAAAGTCTGATTTAATCAAATCTTACTTTCATGTTGTTACACTGCTAGATGGTTTTAATAGCATGTGGGAGATTTAAATAGTTATTAGTGTAGAACTATCATGCTGTTGTTCCATTCATTCTTATTCTTAGTCCAAAAGTATTTCTGGCAGTGAAAAGTTATATCTGAATATTTGAACTAGAACTGTCATTTTAAACCAAAGCAAAAACATCAAACAGTAAATAATACTAAATTTGTGATTTTTTTTTTTATTGTAATGTTGCCTCTTTCTAATTTATTTTTCAGCTACCTTTCATTAAACTGAGAAATCCTGAACTCCTTTAAACTGAAATACTCAGAAAGTTGGAAATAACTAATATAATCATCATATTACATAACTAATATATAATATATAACTAATAACTAATGTAATCATTATATTATGGAGTACAAGTAGAGAGACCTGAGTGAGAATGGAGCCAGAGTAAAGATAGTTCAACAAAGGCATATGAGGCATACGTGCATTAAATATACAAGTTTCAAGTGTTCATGTCTACCTTCTTTCTATAGTGCTTCAATTTATAACATTGGCAGGAACAGTTGATCAAGCATGTGGAGTCAGACATGGGAAAACAGGAATTTGGAGGTTCCAAACTTGTTGAATGAAATATCTTGGAACAGAAGAATAGACACTCTTTATGAAAGACAAAGTGTTGAAATAATTTCATGGTCATGCACTAAAACACGTTAAGGAGTGAAAATAAAAATGTTAGAAAATAAAAAGTGCAATAAAAATGTTAAATTTGAGGGTGAAGATGAGATAGTGTCCACTTGAAAAAAAATTATTGAGCAAAGGGTAGGAAAAATACTAGGGATGCTATCTATTACGAATCTTCTGGTCCAGACTGGAGCTGGAAAACAATGCCTACAAATATGGGGAGGGGGGAAATAAAGCTAAGGCTGAGATTGTGTGATCATGCAGATTTGTGTTATTTCTTATGGGCAAGCATCAGCAGAAAGTTCCACCAGTGTTGCTGGGGATGACATGAATTTGATCATGATAGAGGATAGCTTCTTTTATGGAGCAGATATTGAGCAAGCAAGACACAAGGATAAATTAGATTAAATTGTAGTAAATTATAGGATCTGCAGGATAAACTAATGATAGAAAAAAAAGAATGGTTTTGAGCTTTTCTACTTCATGTGAAATTTCAAGACCAAAGAATGTGAAGGATCTGTTACTGCAGTCCAGTGTTTCAGAAAGGCAAACTCAGAAATAAAAAATTTTAGTGAGTACTGGAAGAAGAATTCAGAAAAGAAAAATGCTACTTCAAGTAAAAAAGAGAGCAGATATTATTGAATTTTTTACAGTGGAGAAGAAGGGGTGAAACAAAATAGTCCACCTAAACTGGAATGAAAAAGAATTCCCAAAAGGTAGAAGCCTTAAGCAAGTTATTAAGAGTAAGCACAAAACCTAAAGAGAATGAAGAAGAGATACTGATTAGCAAGAAGAAATCTGCATCAATAATTAGAAGGCATAAAACCAAACTGAGAATGGTCAGAAACCTTGTTGAACCAAAACTTGCATAGAAACCTGAAGCAGAATAAAAACTTGTTTAGCAATGTAAATAAAATGAGAACTTAAGAAGTGGGATGGTTGTTAAAGGATGGGGTGGACATTAACAATAAAGTAGGCCCAGACCAAATAGGTGCCAGAAAAGTTGCCTCTGTTTCTGGTAAGAAGAGATGTAAGTTTTGTTGTCTAGTGTAAGTGGGAATATGGTAAGAGAAATCCTCAGTGCATCGTGGCACAAGCATTTGGTCCAGCAGTTTTATGTCTTAGAATAGGATCGGCTGTTTTGTAATACACATAGCACTGATTTGAAGGTGTATGGTAAGTGTGTCTGGACAGAAATTTTAGACAAAATAAGAGGTCTTTCTGAGAAACAGATGTGTTGAGATGCATATATATACGTGCAAATATATATATATATATATATATATATATATATACACATACAATGTAAATATTTTAAAATTTTAGTGTTATTGTCTATATTCTAATGTCAGTATTTCTAAATTCAATTCATGTCTGTCTGTATATTGCTTTTCTTTTGGTCTAGACTGATAGAAATAGTGTGAAATTTAATAATGCATTCTACAAACTCATGAATTAAAACTTTTACTATAAACTGGGAAAATCCAAGTCTGTAAAAAATTTCAGAAATTTAAAGCTAGTAGTCAATCAGGAAGGGGTTAGAGGTTGCTATTATAAATTAAGTACTTCTATAAAGGGAAAAGAAAAATGTTATTTTATGATGTATTAGGCAGGATGTCATATTAGGTAAGAAGGCATTATTAGTATTGTAAAGGATGTGCTTTTTCATGAGTTCCTGGTGTATTATGTGTGGTTCTAGTCATATATTCAAAGACGATACTAAAATGAAGTCTAAAGATCAGGAAGAAACTATGGTAATTGGGGCATGGAAAATGTGTCTACAGAACAGAGATTAAAAAAAAAAAAAAAAAGGAATACATAGCCAAATAGATATTGAAAGGACATATGAGTCCTTATAAATTCATTTTTAGTTAAATGCTGAAAAAAAACCCCAAAAAACTAAACAAAACAGAATGTATTTGAACTGAAGAGGGATGTTGACATGCCATCAAATGCATATGTGTTGATTTTAAAACCTAGCAAAGGGAAGAAGTTTACAGACTGTCTGAGACTGGAAAGGTCTTCCAAATAGGTAATCAGGCCAACAAAGTTTTTTTTTTTTAATAGAACTTGAAAATAAAAACTTTGTAATTGAATGGGACAGTTCGTGTTAGAAAAGGTACATTTGTGGCAAGTTGGAAAGGAAAGGGCTTTTTGAAGAAGTTGGAATATGTTTTTTCTACACTTACACTGTATCTCTTCTCTGCCTGAGGGCTTACTGCAGGCTCTCAGGTCAGGTAGGATGTTTTCTCCCTTTATTGTATAATTTAGGTTCTGAGTTATGTTAATTTCTTTCTTTCTTTTGTTCTGCTTTGTATAGAGGACATGTATCTCCTGGAACATTCTGCAAAGTAGTTCTCACATATTTCCTCCTGTTGAGGGGGTCTCCACAGACCATTGGCAGTGCCCTTTATTCTCTTCTTCCTCTCTTTTTTCTTTTTCCCCAAGGAAGATTTGAGGTTTGGCTTTTGTTCTTTACTGCAAATTAAAGAATTAAAGGTTTTGAGTCAGTGGGTAGTACCATCTGGACCAAAAGTTCTGTAGATATGTTTTTTTTTTCAACTAAATATTAAGTGTATTGTAACTCTTATGTGTGAGAATGTAGAAATGTAGGTAGTCCCTTTCAGCAATATGCTTCTGTTACTACTTGTGAAAATTAAATTCAACTCAGTTCCATTACCTCAAAGATACTAGCTAAATTTTCAACATTTTCAGTAGGACATGGCATGGATTAAGTGGCATACTGCAAAAAAATACCTCTGAAATTTCCTAAACTATTCTGTCACTGTAAAATTGCTCTGACTTTTCATTTCTCTTATCTCCTTGCTATACTTAGGATTATCAAATAATTACAATTATTTCATGTCAAATATGTCTAATGTAAGGTACCTAATCTATCCATAATAACTGAAATAAAGGATTTTGGTTTTTTCTGGATATGAGCACTTCCTCTGGGATAGCTTCTTAGTTTTTCTGGTGGAAGTTGTAGAGTAGGAAAAGAGGTTTATTAATATCCTTGCATAGAGGGGTAACATTAAGATATAAATCTATTAGGCTAATATTTTCTTTATGCTTTGATTTTCTTACACTAAGAAAAACATATTTACCAGGAGGAACTCAGAGAAATATCAGATGTTTTCTGCCTTAATGGTTAAAACACTCAAGAGAAGGAGCAGGCTTAAAATTTCTACACCACATTAGTTAGCAAAAATTCAAACATGATTAGTATACTCTCCCTCAAACACAGAACCTGACCTGTCCCACCCTTGTTCACTCTGGAGAAGTTGAGCATCCCATGAGAATTTCTAATGATCTGTTCCTCATAAACGGCAAAACCAGGGGAAATCAGAAATTGAAAATCGGCGATTATGTGGAAATTAGACTTCCAAGTGAATCAGTAATATTAATATTATTCCTGATGTCTTTGAAAAGGATTGCTGCAAGACATACAGCAAGAAATGTTGATCCTTGAGGCACATGAATGTGCCCAGCAAGAACTTCATCAGTCTTAATGGTTTCTGAATACTGGATCTAGGCTCTGTAATGGATAGGTAAGACTACATATATATAGATATATGTACTTATATATATGTGTGTGTGTATGTAAAGTTCATCCTGCATAACTTTAGGGGTATAGCTTAGCTTTATGTTTTGCCATTTAAATAATTTTTGAACCTATTTGAACGTACACTAATTAATGCGATAAAAAGATAAATCCTTAATCTTTTTAAAGTAAACGTTGCTACTCCTATGCATTTCTACATCATATGTTTTGACACATATTTACAAAATATAAACATAGAACGTGTACATACGTTCACAGACAGATTTTGCCAGCTTTGTCCTTACTTAAAATAAATATGAAAAAATTATTTTAAAAGTGATATACAAAAATCAATCTTTTATTTTATGATTCTACCCAAGAGGCACTATAACTGTTATGATTTATTAAAGGAAAATGAGGAATGTTTTTTTTTTTTTGTATTTTTCAATAATAGACTCACTCACTGGAGCATGAAAAAAAGGTGCAAAAGCCTTAGAGTGAACTGAATTTGCATGTTTTGGCTACTCGGCGTGACCGGCATTTCATGCCCCTGGTGGCTCCTCCAGGTCTTCCTAGAGGGGAGTTTTCATCAGTTTCTGCCACTAGGTGTCCCTGTATGTGTGCGGGAAAATCCTGATGGAGACATTAATTGAAGGAGGAGTAGAAATTGAGCAGGAGGAGTAGAAAAGATGATAGTAAACTTCCTTCATGATTTCGAGTTCTGTTTGATAACTGTCTTGCATGTTACTGAAGAGAAAATATGAGTGGATTCATGATTGTGCAATTATATTTCAGAACAAACTTTTTTAAAAAGAAAAATGGAAAATAATGGATAAGGCTCTTAGATATTATATAGTCTTTTTGATATTATGTAGCCTTTTTGATACTATGTATTTATATTGATATTATATATATATATATAAATCAGGAAAAGTTTTCTGAAAACATTTCAGTCTGGTTTATGTTTGGTAAATTTATTATAATTTAAAAATTATTCATACCATTTGGTATAAAAAAAGGATTTTCATGTAGTAAACACAATTAATTATGTATGTCAAGAGTGATGAAAAAACGTGTACTGTGATTAGCTTCTCTAGAACATCTTGATAAATGGGGTGTTTCAAGAATTAAGAGCCTTTGATGGATTGTACAACCCTCTAACCCTTACAATTAATGTTTAAATAGATCACTAGTAATGGAAAAGAATGTGGTTTAGACCCCAATTCTTTTCATAATCAAGTGGCTATTAAATGTTATGCAAACATTTTTCCAGTAGGACCATTGTTTAATCAAAGTCAGAAGCTTTTATGACATGAAAGCTTTTAAAATTATTATTATTATTATTATTATTATTATTATTACATGATAATAATAATAATAAAAAACCCAATAAAAGTAAGAACTAAAAGAGATGTTTTCTTTCAGCAATAATAAATAGGATACTTGAACAGACACCTCAGAGTATTAAATAATCATTTTCTCTGTCATCAAAAGGCTGCATGTACAATGAGAGCAGGATTATACTGATATTGTCCAGAAAACAGGGTTGTTGAGTAGTGTGTTCTCTTTTTCAAAATACAGACCTTTACTTAAAAGACAAGCAAGCAAACAAACAAGCTTTCATCCTTCTCAATACCATTCAAAACATTACTAGAGAAAAGCTACTTTTCTGAACCCATAATTCCGAGTTTAATTCTCTTGAACTTGTAGAGAACAATAGCTCTTTTTTGGAGATGTCAGCACTGTTAAACACTTTACTTCTGGACTTCTGTATCACACATAGTCTAAGAATTCGGAATTATGGAAAGAGGTTTTATTTTAAAGGTATTTACTGTCAGCATACTTTTGTGTGAATGTCTCTACTGGTTTTAAGGGAGTGATGGTTTGAGCTCATAGTCTTCTAATGCAAGAGTGAGAGTGTTGCAAGTCCACTGCACTGAAAACTTGTGCATTGGTGAATACATTAATTAATCATTATTCCTCATTAACCTTGTGTACTTCAGCACCAATACAGTAATCTGGTATTTGTTTTGGATTTCCACTTGTCTATTTTAAATTAAGTTAAATTTAAGCATATCTCCTCAGTTCACAAGACTGAGTTTTCACAGACCAAAAAAGCTATGAGACAAATTTATTAAAAAAATTAAAAGCTGTGTTTAAAGATACTGTGGGGGGTTTCCATAGTCTTCATACCACAGGCTGGGATTAGGCTACTACGAGTATCTATTGCTTACAATGTTTTTACTGTAGGCAATGGAAGGAGAAGAACTGGTGCTTTATCAATCAATGTGAAGAAATACATGAGATTTGTTAGCAAGGGATATTAAACATTATTATGGGCAAGTGGAAAACACAAATAAGAGTCTGTGTTTTATAATCACTAAAATAACTGAGTAATACAAGTGTTTTATTAGTTTCCCAGTGAAGCTATGGGTTTCAGTGAAAAATGGTAGTGATATATGTCATAAAACTTCTATATTGTGTATAGTCCATACATAAAGCATAAAGATATCTTGCAAGACACTAAAGATACATTATATTGAATAAAAAGAAAACAAAGTTGTCATAACTATATGATATACCTTAGTTAAGAATATCGAAATGCCCTGCGAGCATTGTTTATATGATGCAAGCTATACAAGTTATAATACACCAAGAACCTTCTCACACCTTTTGGTAAAGATCAGTGTAGAGTTAGAATCTTCAGAGGAAAAAATTCTGAAGAGCAGTTTATCTCTGCATAGAGAAGGTGTGAAAGTTATGTCTTAATGTAATCTCAGCTCTAGATTTCTATACATATCCCTGTGGAATGTAAACATCCTACAGAGCTTAAGTAGAAAGCCACATGGGGTTTTACTATGTTTGTTTCTCTTATGCTGGTACCCAGCAGCTGCAAATGGCATTCTCCACTAGACATATCTGATCAGGTAGCATCAATCCACAGTGCTGTTCTATAACCTGTGACTTAGAGAAAATAATTTGGAGTGAGAATGTCAGTCTTATTGACATCCAGTGGTAACTGAATAGTGGGAAATTACTTAACTGTACTTGGGTGCCTGTAAATTTGAGGTCACAGTAGAGAAAGCAGATCAAAGAGAGTTGAAAGGGAATATTATCCCCAGTCTTTATTTCAGGAATGGAAGGAAAATTAGATCTGTTAACTGAAATGTTGCATATGGAATGTCTAATACCTTATTAAATTTATTAATTTCTCAGAGCTCCCTTTCCTATATCTCATCCAGAATATGAATCAGACTCCTAATATAAGAAAATGTTGGAAATATTTTGTCCTTTTATGTCTTCCTTCAGTCTGTTTTTTAATTTTGTTTAATGCAAATTTATTGCTGAAAATTGTGGCAACAAAGAATTTTAGTAAATAAGAGTATCATGCCTAAATTATGACGTCTGCCTTGCCTAGGATGAGCTTTAGCATTTGAAGTCTATATAAGTTCTTCTGAAAGCTTCAAGATTTGTTAAGAAGCTCTCTGCATTCACGCAATGTTATCTACTTCTGAAATGCATCTATGCAGTGCTAAATTAAATAAATGTAATAATTCCTTCCAATTGAACAATTTCCCAACTATTGTAGGAAAAGCAAGAAATATTTTCATAGTTTTATAAAATGAAACTTACTTTTTAAAGGCAGATGAGCACCATGTTTTGAAATAGTCTTACTAGGCAACCATGCATGGTGTCTAAATCAGAGTAAATTCATCATAAATACTGTTCTATGGATAGTGATGTGAGATGGGCAACTCTCAAGGATTATTCTCACTACCTGAAGTCTTCTGTAAAATACATGTCCCTCTCTACCAATCGAGGGGATGTAATGCATTTAGCTTAGTTCCTGTTGCCTAAAGTCGAGTGGGCTTAATACATACTTGGTGAATGTTCAGTCAATGTATAAAACTGGCGATACCTGAATATAATTGTAAAGAGATAAAAACGTATTTAAACTTTGTGTCATCTGTAGTCTTACTGACATAGATAGGGTTTTATGGGAAATACAGTCCTGCTAATCATGAACTGGATAATATTTCAAAATTCAGACTTGCATTAGCAAATTTCTTTCAAAAACTTAATATTACAGAAAAAAAACCTCTTAAGTTCTCTTTCAAAAACAATTTTGTTTTGTTGCTAGCAAGTGCTCATGAAAGTTTCTGTACAACCAAGTTTAGTTTATCTAGTTATATCTGTAATAATATATATTTCCTGTTTGTTTTTCTGTTAGATTTACATGACTGAATACGTGGTTCATTGAACAGCTTTCAGGATTGATGTGACAGCAGACCTTTGTATCAGAAAGGGGTTTTTCTCTGCATCTTTTTTTGCTGTTATACATTGATTAAAATCCCATGCAGATGCTGTAATAAGAAATCAATTTCCTTGCTTTTTGGTTACATTTTCTTATAAAAGAAATTCCTGTTTATTCAACAAATTGCATTTAATTAAATGAGCAGATTAAGTTTGTATTTTATTTCCTTTCATTACATATTCCTTTGTTCTTAATAATATTTTTAGCCATCAATTTTTTTGTTTGCATACACTTTATGGAGCCCAGTGGTTGACCTTCACACCCAAGATGAAATGGAATAAGTGTCTTTGTTATGCTGAAGGCAAAGTATAAAAAACATATAGGAAAATGTTGTCATCCCTTGCCTATTAAATTTGCAGATGTGACAGGATATTCAGAACAATAACTGCATGTGATTTATCAGTAGTGACTGCTGACTGCCACAGTTTAATTTGCTACACCAACACCCAAAATGCTACTGTAAAACATAAACCTTTTGTTTTGCATTCCTCCCTTTGACAGAAACTGATTTAATTGACTAGTGTGTCCCATGTGTTATCTTCATTCCAAATTCCTTGCTGGAAAAATATAGTGCAATTGTGAAAAACTTTCTGACCCTTCTAAATATGACAAGTATAGAATCTCTAGCCATTTAACATATACTTCTGCTTTCAGCATACTTTCCCAAATAAAGACTGTATTTCTGAATATCAAATGTATTACTTATGTAGAGTAAAAAGTAACAAATCTTCTCACTTTGCAGAAAAACCCCACCTATTATCCAAATTACTTTATCATTATTTAATATATATAATTTTATCTTTCTTTTTTGCTAGTAAGAATAAGATTTGCATGCCAGAAATATACCTTTACATATATAATATATATATTATACCCTTATATATTCTTATATAGTATAATATATATATATATATATTTTACTATATAAAAAATAGCTCTGATAATGTCATACAATTTTTCTTCATCCTTTGCACACCTGAAAAACTTATTTATTGCCTTGAATACTTGCCTTGAATACTCTTCCACTAAGGATAGGATTCTTTCAATTGTTTTCATTAATTAAGCTGTTAATTAAAGCTGCTAGTTTACAGACTGCCAAGGCTTTAAAGAGTTTGCTTGAAGATCCAACATGTATGTTAGATAAATTAGCACCTGAGAAAATGCATCATGTGTTGTTTATTGTTGTCATTGTCATTTATTCCCTCTTTTTTTTTTACATAACTTCCAGTAGAAGTTTGTTGATAACAAGAGATTCAGAAGTTAGAGCATTAGTGAACTCACAGATTAAATAATATCCTGAGATAAACTTGTGGATAAGTTCAGAGGCTTGCATGCTTAAAGGGGGCTGAAGTGGACTTAGGATATCTGGGAACGTGAATGAAGACAATTCCACTCAGAAGAGCCTTCTGTGACACCTAATCCTGAAGAGGCAAGAAACTGTTCCAGTGGGAGATGAGCTGTTCTTACTGGAAAGATTCAAGCACAGCAAATAGGTACTGGAGCATAATTTAAAGGAGGTTTTTCTGCTCGAGGCTGTCCCTGTGCTTAATGGTAAACAGGTGTTAAAAGCCTCCTTAAGATCTGAATCATCCTCTCAAGAAAGCTATTTCTTTCAGTTGACTATGTCCCTTTATCCCTCAGGGAAAGTAAGTCTCTAAAATAATGTACAGGCTCATTTAGGGGCTGAAAGCTAGATGGGAAAGAGTCAGGTTCAGGAATCTATTTTTGGCTATGCCAGCACTCACTAAAAATGAGTAAGCTTCCATGTTGCTAACCTCAGTTCTGGAAATTAAAAGAAGCAGCTTACATGAAAGTTCTACACTATTATGTTATGTTCTTTAAAGGTTAGTAATAAAAAAAATAGAGTTTGAGACTGTGTCTGTGGGAAGTCTTTAATCATAAACCAGATGAATTAGCAACTCTTAGGGACAAAAGATTCTGACACAGAAAAAAATTATGTTTGACTGAGTCAATCTGCTAAAAGAAATTTTTTTCTTAACACAAATAAATGTACTCCATGATATATTATCATTCAGAACAAGCCTGTTTAAGAGTAAATTAGGCTTACATTGATCCTTCACATCTCCCCAAGAAAGTACAATGCATGTGAGAAATTCACATTTTGTTACTGAGAAGTTATATATCTTAAAAACAGCTCTTGACTTGCAATCTCTTCATTGTTCTGCTGAGATTTTTTCCCAGTGCTGTTTTTGACCTACTAACTTCTCTGCAGTCAATTTCTTTTTGGAGCACAGAGAATCAGAAACAGTACCATGTCAAATATTTAACTCTAGCATGGGTGACATGCCGTACGTCATGTGTTATCTACAGCCTAATATATACCACAGAAAAATCTCTTAAGAGATCTTTTCTTGTCATGTTCTTCAACATACATGGTCCAACCAGAAAGTAATTGACATTATGATGTTTATACCAATTCAGAGAGTGAGGAATTCCTCCTCCTGACAGCCTTAACATTATGATTCATTACACCTAACTTGTCCTGATCTCATTCCTTTACATCTTAACCAGATAATGGCACTTAACACTAATCTTGAGGAGGGTGGAAACACCTAATGTAAGGTTAGCCCTGTGCTTTTATCAGTTATAAAGCTGATTATTGAAAAGCGATTGAGAAAAACTGCTATAAAAAGGCACTGATTTTAATAATGGCCCAAAGCATATTCAGTCAAAATGCTTTAAATGAATATCAAGGAACTTTGGCCTGGAGCATTGTAGCTTCTTTCTTTTTACCTTTTTTTTTTTTTTTATTCTAAAAGTATTCTGAAAACTGCTGACAGGAATTTTACTTTGTTTCTTGTTATTCTGTTGTTGCTCCTTTGTAGATTGTGTCATTCTCTTTTCTTCGTAAAGCATCTAATAAGATTTGATTCTGTCGTAAATCATATATTTATTTTATTGAATAAAACATAATTTCTATGCTTAAGTTAATATCTTGGAGTGTTGGTTTTTTTTTGTTTTATTTTTGTTTTTCTCCAACTCTGTGCTTCTGAGTTCCTCTGTAATTTGATACTAAATTACTGGGTTTACAACAGAGTATTTGGCTCATCTGTCACATATATCTCATTCAAGGAATGTTCTAGGAAAGGTATGCCACTCACACTATTCTAGTTTGTTGGAAAATGTGGTGAGACTACTCCTTTCATACAGAAGTTCAGTGTTAAGAAATTATGACCGAGGAACTTGATAACATGACTTTAACTGTCCCTTCAAATTGACAGGTTTCAAAATCACATTTATTCTTAGTGCTTTCCCTAACTGTAGCAGGCTAGGCTTTTATATTCTATAAAGCCAATTACGGATCTAAACATTTAAAAATTTTCCTCTCTTTTGTTTGGCTTTTTTTCCATTTATAGTAGTCAGTTAACAATCTTTCAAATGATCTGAGCAGCCTTAACCCAGAATTCCACTCCAGGAAAGCCTTTTTACTCTGAATGTTTACAGCATTCAAACCTTAAACAAGAGCAGGGTTACTTTTTCAGGTATATGAATCAACAATATAAAAAGAGCTGTATGCATTTGTGAAGCTTGCCATAGTGTTACAAATGTTGGACAGATTATTCACAGACTGACAACACTGATCAACAAGGTTGTAGTTTCCTTTGGTGACCTTGTTACCAAAGATGTGAAATTACCCAGTAAGTGAAGGTAAAGCATGCAGTTATATCTTCAGGTTAAAAAATACATTTTTAAAGAACACAGAGTTTTCAAAGATCTTGAAAAGATAGTTTTGCAACCAAGAGGAAAATCCTCTTTGGTTCTGTCAGAATAGAGAGGGTAGATATTATTTCCTTTCTTTCCACTCCACATGCCTATCTTACATTTTCAGTTGACAATAAGTGATCATAATTATCAGACTCTTGAATATTCTCATGTAAATAAGAACCAGTTCCAGAGACTCTGAAGATTAATGTGAGATGAACTTTGAGATCCAGATGAATTCTACTGTGTGGCATTATATATTTCCAGCTGATCACTTGTTATGCAAGCTGCTCACCATTAAAATGTCAGGATTTGTAAATGTACCAGACTATAATTGCCAAAACTTTTAACTGAATAAGACTTTGAGATTCTGTTTCACAGCATGGAATTTGCTACTTCTTTGGAATTAACTTTGTGATGAGGATAATTTAGATTTTTAAAATCACCCAGTAAATATGTACTGAGAAAAATCTGAATGCATTCTAAAATACCTACTGCACAATGAAAAATACTAAAAAAATGGTATTTCCTTAATAAATTTTACTAAAACAGGACAATTTTAATTCTTAAATGCATTTTTTTCCTGGGGTATACCCTCCTATTATATTTCAATTTTGTCTGTGTTGCAGATATGAGGTCGTACCAATACAAGGGCAAACACAGACACTTGCCTTTGCTTTATATAGCCTATGGTCACATCATATTTCAAAGACAGTATTGCATCTGCTCCTCTCAAAGATTTTTGGGGTCAGCCTGACCCTTGAATAAGGTTCTTCTCTACAGAAAATGGATAGCCTTGTGATAAGAGAAGATGCTCCCACCATCAGCTCAAGACACACATCAAGAGGGTGTCTCTGCAGATGGCAGAGTGTGAAGGAAAGTCCTAGAGGTGTAACTCATCTATATGGATATATTTATATGTGTGCATGGGCATGTATAGGAGAGCATATAAATATATGTCTTCTAAGTATGTCTCTCCTAGATTGTATCTGCAAGCATAACTTCTGGGGGTGGGACAAGCCCTGCTGCACAGTACTAATGCATCATTCCTCATTCATCTGCCTTCTTTAAGAAACTGCACAAGTAGAGAGGAAAAATGATCATACAGCTGCCGAGGCACAGTGGCTGCATTTTTTCTTTGCCTACAAGCAGGGTGTGTGAATACAAGGGGAATTTCTCTACACCCCCTTGTGGATGCCATGGGACAGAGAGAGAGAAATGGCAAGCGTTTCTCACAGTGGCTTGTGAGAATTTTTAGGGAGTTGTGGGAATACGATTGCTTGTTAAGTACAAACAATCTGCAGGTAGTGGTTTTCTACTTCGTCTTTCTGTTGTTCTCAAGGACAGTGTATGAGGAAGGGGTTTTTGTTAACTAGCCAATCAAATAGAATGTATCGTATCACTCTATAAAAACCACGCGGTTCTCTTGAATAAAGCCTTCTTTGCTCTTTCTACAATATTGCCTCTTGCCTGTTCCTGCGTCATTCTCAATGCAAGAGTGACACTCCCCATTACAATTTGACCCCAGAACAGTAAAGAACCTGTTCTTCTAGATGAGATTTTTGCACATGCTTGAAGTACGTCATTCCCATGGCAGGAAAAAATGAATCAAGAATATGATCAATAGGCTTCCTAAACTGAAAGGCTGTGGGGTTAAAAAAGGAAAATTCATGATAAAAGGCAATTTTAAAAATAACATTCCTTATCAAGAATACTGTTGAAATTTCACAAATTTTAATGGAAATTGAGGTAACAGTCATTGAAAAGATACTGTTGAAACAAATCCCGTTTCAATCTGTATTGATCATGCTGTTAAAAAATTAATTTTTCTTTCTACCATCTTTCAACATTTAGTTATTTTTCTGATGGAGTGCTCGGGTGCTTGAAACCTAGGTTACCGTTTACATTAACTCAATAGCAGTCTGTTGTCACGTGTTTTGACTCTGCATTTCTATGGCACTCCTTCTGCCTACTGATGTTCCCTAGGTTTAAGTATACAGGAAGTGCAAAACAGACAACTTGCAATCCTGATATGGGGAAAGAAAAATAAAGCATCAGCAGATTTTACACACGTTTAGATGTGTCTAGTCTGCCATGCCGTCTCCTAGCATGCAATTGGAGCATTTTTCAGCCACACAAGAGTAGCTGTTTTGGAGATTTTCCAGAAGCTCAGCTTTGAGTCAAAGAGAGAAGTCTACATTTACAAAGAACCATTCACAGCTGTCAGAAGTTAGCTGTCTGTGGGACTCAAAGTACAGCTGCAGTTTTTCCAGAATACTGACAACTTCTGTGGCAACCAGAGTCTTTCACTAGTACTGGGATTTCTGAAGCTTTATCAGTGAAATTGTCAATGCCCTATGCTTGAATATTCCATTTCTGTGAGGTTTTTTGGCTTTTATTGTTTTGTATTCCACAACTTACTGAATTATTTTTCTGAAGTTAGGGAATTATAAAATATGAACTTTTGAAATTATGTGCTTATCATCTCCAGGGGTTTAGAGTTTTAAGCTTCCAGAATGAACAGAAAGCATTGAAGTCTTTATTTTTGTTTTTCTGAAAAATGTACAATTGTATTTGTAGCCTTTATGAAGAGACAGCAGTAATATTTAAACTAAATAGGAGTCATGGGAATGTATCCTCCCAATTTTGCTACAGTCAGAAGTATATCCTCCTCTTTTTATTTCTGTAAGGATGCTATCTACAGCTCCATTTCTCCTGCAGATACCCTTAAGTGTTCTTCATTTTCAGTTCATATTGAATATTCAGAGAAACAAACATATTGTGATATAATGTAGTATAAAGTGCAAGTGCATTTCTCAGAAATGCAATAACCAGAAACAAAATGTTTGAGTCATACAACATTTTCTGAAACCTTTTTCTACTCCCCTTCTCTTTTTGCCTCCTTAAAAAGTTTGCAAAATTATAGCAAGGAAATGAAAAGCAATTGTGAACAGAAACCATACATTCTTATTTCTTCCATGAAGTACATAGTACACATTAGAGTAAGATAAAACAGTATAGAGTAAACACTAACATTTTTTTAAATTATATAACAGAATTTAATCTTAAAGAATATTGTAAGTAGAAAACACAGAGGAAATAACCTACAACAAAGCCAGAGATTCAATCACAGATTTGACCTGGGTCAAGAATTAAAATCAGCATAGAAATTATGGCATGTATTTTACATCTAAAAGAGCTTCAAAATTCTATTTTTGCTAAGTTTTTTGTTTGTTTGTTTGTTTGTTTTTTAATTATTTTCTTTTCCCTATGAGTAAATCTCATTGTTCTCAAGCTTTCATTTTATATCTGAAAATTTTAGATGTCTGTGCAGAGGGGGCTTATAAACCTAGCCAAGGAACCTTGCTCCAACTCTTTTTCTTTTACTTTGTGTTACTTGGAAATAGCTGAAAGTGTTTGCCAATTCATCCAGGGAATCACTGTTAAAAGGAAGAAGGGGAGTAAAAAGGGGGAAAGGCATTTTAAGAATCATGGCTTTTTTTTTTTTTTTTGTGTTATTCCTGACCCTGATCCACCTCACTTGGGTGTTCTGTATCACTTCTAACTTTAGTATCTTATTGAGGCTGACCATGTAGTGTAGGAATGTAAAAGACTCCTGAGGAGCTGCAGTGAAAATCTCTCTGAAATGAGGGCTGGGTGTATCAGTCTGTCAAGCTGCTGTCCTGTATGCTGCACAGAAACTGACTGTTTTTCAGTGGAAGCATTTTTTATATCCAGTTTCTCTGAATACATTGATTTTATCTTTAAAATCTCCTGAATTTTTCTTTTAATTTCCAGGAAAAAAAAAAAAAAGAAAAACCAACTATATTAATGGAAAATGAAATCACCTGTAAATGCATGCTGTCATTAATTTTGATCTTAAAGAAACGGTTTTTTTGAGATCATTTTTCTTCTGGGGTAACAAGCAGATGTCACAGGCCAGTGATTTCAAATGTCTCTGTGAGTCTGATGTACAAGATTTCTTCAGGAAGAGTATCTTTTGGATTTGAATATGTTGCCATATTTTGAGTAGTGCTGCCTCGCTGTATTTAACTATGTATGCATCAGGATGTCACTCAGTGAAAATTACTTTCCCTCTGTGTTGCCATTCCTTGTTCATATCCTATAAAATAGGTTTGGTTAGTTTATACTTTGACTATGTTTTTTCCTCTTCAATATTTTTTGAAGCCAGATCCAAATTGGCATATTTTAATTGCTCACCATTATAAAATCTCTGTAAACATTGTAACATATATACATATATATATAAAAATGGATGAAACAACCTCCATGATGTTTAAAGAAATATTCAAAAAGCACCGTTAAAAAAGGCTATGGAAATAAGTATGCAAAGAGAATAAAAAAAAAATTTTATTTTATTTCAAAAGGTATCTTAGTAAGTATATTTTCTTCACATCCCTGAAAGATGGAGAGAAAATCTGTTGACAGATGTGTTCGTAGCTCTACTCTGCGGAGCCCAAGACAATCTTTAAACTAAATAGCACATTATTATTGTACTGCCATCATGTTGCCACAGGTTTCTAAGCAGCCTTGAGGCATTCAATTCCTAAGCCATTGGGAGCTCTTTATCTCATGAAATTTGACATGCCCATTTTGGATAGAAAATACTCAAATGGAGTCACCTTTCATCATCTCAGGACATGCAAGTTGTCAAAAGACTTGGCTATCAAGGGGGTTATGAAAAAGCAGATATTTTTAGTTGTTTGAATTCTGTATTTCACTTTGGCCACTGTTTATGCAATAAAAGTGAAATGCTAAGGAAAAAACCATAAATCTTTACATGTTATTGCTGTTTCTCTGTGAAACCCACCCTTGTAGTCTGTTTTCTAGCACAATAATAAACTATCATTCAGTTATGGTTAGTAGCAGAAAACTTGATAGTGGAAACATTTTTTATTAATGTCTGATTAGTATAGGGAACATGTTATAATTTTTTAGTCTTTGAGCAATATTTTTATCAAGTTTCAAGAGTTAAATTTTACATGCATAAAGCAAAAATTTGGAGTTGAACTGTTAATACAGCCAAGACTTCTAGAATGGATATGATAACTGGGATGAGGGAGAGAATTAGAAGGACAAAAAGTGACAAAAACTCATCGGCCAAAACAAAAACAATTTAATTAGTGAAGGGAAACAAAACAAAGCAAAACAAATAGCACAGAGGCAATTAATCACCACCTCCTCCTACCAGTCTGATGTCCAGCCAATTTCCAGTGTAATGCCTGTCTTCGAAAAACTATCCCTGCTTTAGATCTTTCCTCCTTTCTACTTTTCATTTCCTAGCATGGTGTTATATTGAGTGTCCCTTTCATCCATTTGAATGAACCTCATGGCTCTGTTGCCCACCCCTAGCCAACACCTGGAGGGATACAGAGAGTAAGAAAGAGAGCAGATCTTAGTGCTGTGCAGGCACTGTTCAGCAGTTAAAACACAGGTGTGCTGTCTCACCATTTAGATCACTAACCTGAAATGGCACCATGTGGGCTGCTGTGAAAAAGATTAACTCCATCCCAGTCAGACTCATTACAATACATCCATTTTTTTTTTAACATCAAAGTTTAACTTCTTGAACTATTTTTGTAAAAGAGCTTATTGTAACTACTGTCAAGGACATGACACTATATTAGGTGTATTCTCCTGAGTTGATACTGTATGACAATTGTTCATTTCCCAACTCACAGTTCCACAGAACTTATTGTGGGAAAGCAGTCTGGATGTTAAGTTGTAAACTTTTAAGAAAATAAAATGCCAGGGAAAGAGTAAAAATCAGCTACATTGTTAAAAATCAGTTGTAAAAAAGTTTTAAATTATCTTCTTTTGAGAGCAGGGAGTCATAAAGAGTTTCACCAAAATTTGCGTAAGATTTACCGAAGTGCAGGCATAATAAATGCATTCAGAGAATCATAATTAAGGACTGAAATTAGAAAATAATAATCAAAATATATACTCAGAAAGTTTTGTCTTTATTTCCATATATTCCTTTGGAAACTGGAAGATGGTGACTTCCAGTAATTTATACAGTATGTTTTAGCAAGTATGTCCCTAAACAGATGAAAAAACATGTATGAATATATTAATATTTATATATAATGACACATATTTGAGCACCAGTATATCACAAAATCACAGTATGGCTGAGGTTGGCAGGAGCCTGAAGAGGTCACCTTGTCTAGCTCCTCTGCTCAAGCAGGGTACCTAGAATAGATAGTCCAAGAACATGTTCAGATGGCTTTTGAAAATGTCCACGAGTGGAGACTCCACACCCTCTCTGGGCAACATACCTGTGCCTATAGTATGCATCTATAATTCTGTTACAAATTTGAATCAAATAAAAAACTGGGAGCTCTGGAAAACAGCCAAACAAAAGATTATAACTTGTTTTTAAGTGTAAAATACCTGATTATCTCCACTGGATATAGTGTAATATACATATATTATGTCTTCAATTTTTTATGTCAGTAGGAGGTTGTTTCTTCAAATGCTATTTAAATAATTTTGAGATAGTAAAAATAATACAAAATTGGAAATATTTTTACTCGCCTAATGTTTGAATATCTTTATGTATTGACAATGTCTTGTCTTTTCAGGGCTACCTACAATATTGTGTAATATTTCCACTAATCTTTTTTTTTAACCAGTCACAAAGCAACTTTTATATCCCTTTTCTCTTTCTGAAGATAAATATTAAGACTGATTTACACCTTTTCTTTTGTAATAATACAAGGATACTGTTTAATTAAAAATTTTTGTAAGTTTACTGGTTATGATCTTGAAAAGCATTTATGAGGACATTTACTTATCCTCCTATTGATCTAATTTTCAGGTCATCTGTTAGGATGGGACTAAAGATTAAAATGAATAAATGGTATTTTTCCATTGTGAAATTTAGGCTGATTTTAGAGGTTAGGGGTTTATTCACTGAAAGTACTTTTTAGAAATATTTTATCAGAGTCCACTATTCTCATTCCAATTTTAGTTTTCACATGGAAAGACTTTATTGAGTTACTGATGATGTTAAAAATCACAGAAACATAGACTCATAAAGTAGGTTAAGTTAAAAGGGACCTTTGGAGGTCATTTCTTTCAACTCACCACTCAAAACACAGGGCCAGCTTCTATCAGATCTTATCAGTATTTTTGCAAATGTTGCTCTCAACACAATTATCAAGGGAGTAACTGAGAGTTTATTTATATCTATGAAGGAATTTCTGTTGACTCGACTTTCAATTAGCCTGGAGTCATTGATAAGAAATGTCTTTTGAGTTCCTTTAAAAAGCAGCTTGTACTAGTTTTGAGTAATTGAAAATTTTATATGAGTGGGCTGAATTGGCTGGACACCAGGTGCAAACCAGAGCTGCTCTATCAGTCCTCATCCTCATCAGGACAAGGGAAGAAAAAATATAACAAAAGGCTCATGGGTTGAGTTAGGGACAGGGAGACTTCTCTCATCACTCCCAACATGGGCAAAAGAGACTTGCTTAGGGAAAATTAATTTAATTGCTTATCAATCAAATCAGAGTAGGGGAATGATAAAGAAAACCAAACCCTAAAATGTATTCCTTCCACCTTCCCCTTCTTATTGTGTTCAATTTCACCTTTAAATTATCTACCTCTTCTCCAGCTGCAGCTCAGGGGGATGGGGAGCAGAGGATTGCAGTTTGTTCATCCTGTGTTGTCTCTGCTGCTCCTTCCTCATCAATGTCTCTGTTGCTGTGTTGTGCAGTCCCACTCACAGGAGACAGTCCTTCACAAATGTCTCCCACATGTATCCTTCCCCCATCCTCAGGAATGACTCTAGCATGGCTCCTTTCTATAAGGTGCGGTTCTTCAGGACCAGACTGCTCCAGCATGGGCTCCCCACAGGGTTACATGTCCCACCAGGAGCCTCGTCCTCTATGGGCTTCCCATAGGATCACAGCCTCCTTCAGGCATACACCTGCTTCAGCATGGGGTCCTTCAGACCCTGCAGGTTCCATGGAGACTCCATGGGTTACAGAGGGACCAGTGCTTTAGCAGGGTCTTCACTGCAGGCTGCTGGGGAATCCCTGCTCCAACATCTCCCCCACCTCCTTCTTTGCTGATTTGGTGTCTGCAGAGTTGCTTGTCTCATATATTCTCACTCCTCTCTCTGGCATCTGTTGAACAGCAGGTTTGGGGTTTTTTTCCCCCTTCATAACCATGTTATGACAGAGGTGCTACCATCATTGCTGACTGGCTTGGCTTTGGACAGTGACAAGTCTATCTTGGAGATTGCTGGCACTTGCTTTATCTGACATGGGGTACAATATGCAGAGGGGCTTTGGGACAAATATATTTCTTAGTCTGTAATGCACCACTTCTGTAAGACCCAGTTCTATCTTCTCTGGAAATACCTGTACCAGAACTGTAATTAAGTTGAATGAAAGAGGCTTTTATTTCCAGCACTCCCCTTTCTGCTCTGTGACAAAAACGTCATTTGTTTTAGGTTTGTTTAGACAACAGAAAATTGCTTTTCCTGTCTCATGAAGTTCCTGCAATAATTCTCCGATTCTCCAATCTCCAATTGTGTGAATTCACTTACTGATAGAGAAGGTGATAGAGAAGAACAGACAGTTCTTAAATGTTGTTCACTTTATCGTAAAATACATTAGATAAGGTGGTAACACCCTATTTTCCAATGAAAAGAAAACATTCCTCTTTGTATTAACAAGAAATGTAACCAAGGTGGACCATATCACAAAGCCTACATATATACTGAAGACACATACATTTCACTGAGACGATTCTTATCCAAAGAATGGAGTCCCCATTTTCCTGTCTATTTATTTTTCTGAAGAATGTCAGGTTTGTGGTCAAGGACACTGCTGCATTGTAACACCTCCAGGTTCTTTGAATTCTCCATGTTGTAGCAGTGTTATTGACCCTTCTCTTTCAGTCTCTTTGTCTTCTTGTTGACAATAGGTTTAGTACATCATGCTTTAGCCACATTTTTGCACTTCTTGTAAAATACATTTAAAGGGCAATATCAAGCTATTCTGGGTTCTCTGTTCTTCAACGAGTTTTGAAAAAAAGGGGTAAAAGTTGCATGTGCTATTTCTTCTTTATTTTTTACTGTGTGAAACCTTTTTCTCTGTTGTAACAATATAAGTAAATGTTTTCCTTTGCTTTTGAATATGAAAAGCTTTAGGAAATTGCTTATATTGCTTATATTTTGGATTCTACTCTTTATTTAACTGCTTTATGTGTTTATTCTTTTGTGAAGGGTATTTGTCAGGTCCGATATTATCTGATAATATAATATAAAATCTATCTAATAGATACTAGTTTAAAAATTGTCTTTGTTAAAGAAGAAAAACCCAAAGTTTTTATCTCCCTAGTTCTCTACAATACTTTATTTCTAAGTGACCAATACTTGAAAAATAACAAAATTATGTCTTTTGGCCTACTGATTTATAAAGTTAGCTTGATTTGTGAGAAAGAAAAAACATGACCTCCATCTTAATGATGGAATCCCATTCTTTCAGAAGTTACAGACTGTAAAATGAACTACTACAATAAGTAACCTATATTGATTAAGACAATATAAACTAACAGTATAATTAGCATTTTTTTAATAACATAATATAAATTAATAGTAACTATTTTATAAATAATTAAATAGTAAAATTCAAACACTGAACAATTGTTATTCCATTCTTCAGCCTTAGTAGTTCTTTACTTGGTTCTATTGCTTTGAAATTGTTTCATGTAGTAAGGGAAAATGCCTACTATATATATATCAGCATTTGGCCTTATATTTAAAGCGTGTCCTGAGATTTATTTTACCATGTATATATAGAATGTGTTGTGTATGGTTTGCCAATGCTATTTGCCTTGGTGTGTCTTATCTTGACACGATATTGCATGGTTTGTTTATTTCAGGAACACTGTAAAATATCTAGGCTGTTCTTTCTTTTAATTCTGAAATCCTTATATAACATCATTCTGATCTACCTTCTTTAACACTTGGTGTGTTGGTAGCACTTATATTATTCTTAAACTGTGTTAGTAAGGAACATCCTACAACAAATTTAGCATTTTTAACATCTACTGAATTCATTCTAGTGCCAATACTGAAACTTTTCCCCATTTGAAGGGCTATTTAAATAAAATATAAACAAAACCTTGACAGTCTTAAAAGGCATATCTGTGTGTAGAGTACTGTAGGAATATTTGCTCTCATTTGTAGTCATATATAATTTCAATCAGAGAATTGGCATGAGTTATAGTAGCAGAAGTACTTTGAACAAAAATTGCTGTGTTCATAATCAAATAGGTCATCCAAAAAAATTAGCTCAACCATATAGTTATTCCATTAAAAGCACATGAATTATTGGAGGTCAAATCTTTATAGACATAAGAAAATCTGTAGAGGCAGTTGCCAAAAGTTCTTAAGCACTGGAAAGTTGTAGTGAGTTTACACCAATAGACAGCTAATGCTGCTTACCCACTGTGCCACAGTAGGACTGGGCAAGAACTGGAAGGGTTAAAATGATAGTTATGGATAATGTAACATAGACTATTTTTTGTTGGTATTTGGCAGTAGGGACAGATCTTGAAGTGCAGAGTGTAAGCAACGTTCCTTCACTGTTGATGTCTTTAAAATGGAGAATAAAGTAGTTCACAATGTAAAGAGTTTTAAATAATGATAGTAATAGTAATTGTAAGAAGAACAACAGCAATGGGTGGTAACATGTAATATGTAGCCTAGGTGAAATCCAGCTGGATATTGAGAACAAACAAGCAAGTAATGAAAAAAGCCCTGACACCAAAACCAAGCCAAATAAAACAGCAAAATTGATACAGCAATTTTGGTTCAAAATTAAATATCTCCATGAATAAAAATATTTTTGTGATATTTTGTGACATTTTATGTAATATATAAGAAGAAAGCAATACATTTGTGTTTTTCTAGATATCACTAGACAATGATGACATGTTTTCATACAACCATTTTTGAAGAATAAAATAAAACATTTAAGAACAGTGCACATGAGAATACTATTAAAAAGATTGCTGCTGTAATTAGAGAAGATTCTGAGAATAAGGAAAATCAAATACCTGAAATAGAATTGCAAATATTTTAGAGTTGTAATTGATCTTGTATATCTGTAGAATTTAAATTCTTGATTAATGGCAAACTGCAAAAATGTCAGGATCATAGAAAACAATATTCTTTGCTAAGTAAGATAACAGTCCCTCTTTGTTGCCATGGCAAGCACTGGCACTCACCATTATACCCTTCTGTATTATCACCCTCCAACTAGAGTGCTTCTTTCAGGACCTGCATCTGAGGCTTTTTTTGATGGAGTCTGCTGCCTTGTTCATTGGATAGTGCCATTGCAAGAGATACAGCTGATAAAAGCTGAAACCAGAATGGAATGATTTCCTTTCCCTAGCTGAACAAGTGCTTAGCCAGGAATTGGTTTAGCTGAGAAAAAGCAAGTCAGATTTATCTGTAGTTTAGTGCTATATTAGGACAAGAGAGTCTCAGATTCTTGTCTTTGGACATGTATTTTTGGTCTTTCATTTATCCTCACAGGGAAACTGCACAAAATAACATTTTATGAAGTGACCAGAACTCTGTGGCTTTTACAGGGCCACAGGCTTTGCCTTTTACAGGGCCAAGACAAAATGTTAACTAGTCTGATTTCAACCTGAATGTTCGAAGAATATTTTTTACCATGTATGAAAAACAATGTAAACAAACATGTGTACCCATATGAAAAATAAATCACTGCAGTCTAGGAAAAAATTCTGCTAACATTGTTCAGTTTGTACATAAAGGGCTCTAAAATATGCTATTGGAAATAGACTTTTTTTTTCTGATCCTACTGTGTCAACAGTGCTGCTCGGTAAACAGAAGTTTTAATTAAGAATTAAATGTAGGTTGAGCCTGAGGGAAAATATAATTTAAAAATGATTATATCTTCTCTAGATTAGTTAAAGAATAATTGGGAAATTCCTTTATAATTCTGTACTTTAGGTAATTATTTATTTCACAAAAAATCAGTGCCAACTGCTCCAGTACATGTGCTTGGTGCTATTTGGCAACCATCCATCCTGCTTTCGTAGTGATAGAGTTCTGAAATTTTGATCCAGCATCACCAGTGCTTCTTGTAGGTTGAAGTATAACCTAGTAAATTGAAATCTCGCAGATGTGAGACTATTTTTAAGCCACTGAAAGCTGTTTTAACCTCAATACCTCTATCTAAACTCTAAACCAACTATAAATTTTATGTGTATAGTAATGTCTATTACATTCTTTATAAATTAAAGATTTTCAAGGTATATATTAACCAGTGATTCTTATCTCCCTCTGTGCTTTCTGAAGGAATTTAATTTTTCCAGAATTAAGCTCAGGAACTTCACAGTAATATCTAATTACTCTGAATTTGTTTCTTTCTATTATGTTTTTTTTTCCTTTTTTTCCTGAATTATAAGATTAAAATGATGCATCTACTACCTCAAAACAATTTATATTTAATTCCAGTAGTTTAAATGTGAAACACATACTAAAAGCTCAAAGATATCTAGTATTGCAATTTTTTCTTCACAATTATCTTATTTAGAAACTATGTTTGAAAAATAATTCTACATGAAACTTATGATCATGATTGATCCAAATCAGAAAAAAAAAAAAAAAAGATAATGTAGGCAGCTTTTCTTAATATCAACAATAATTTTGTACACTATACCTCACTGAAAGAGAAATGGTTTATTTGTTGAGGAGCTTGCATGATTCACATTAATTTTATTGACATCTGGCACTCTGATGGGAAGATGTAACTGGTTTATGTTATATAAGCATGCAGGAAGGATCAGCAACAGGTGAAGAATCGACTGCAGCTCCCACTCCATTTTTCCCTGCACCACTGGGGGTAAGAGATAGAGAGTTGATAATAAAATTAAGCCTAAGAACAGGGAGGAGGGTGTTTGCAGATTTGAGTTTATTTCATTAGCATACTCTGATTTTGTTGGCAATAAATTAAACTCATTTTCCCAAGCTGAGTCAGTTTTGCCCATTACAGTATTTAATGAGTGATCTTTTCCAGTTCTTATCTTGACCCACAAACTTTTCAGTATCTTCTCTCTTCCCTGTCCAGCTCAGAATAGAAGTGATAGCACAGTTTTGGTGGGCACCTAGCATCAAGCCAAGGTCAAACCACCAGACTTCCCAATTTGTCTTCTTGGATAGTTCCATCCTGTAGTGAAATTGTGAAGATGTAGGCTAAAATAAATTATTATATATGACAAGAATTTGTGATGTTCCCTCCTCTTTTTTTTTCCTATATTGGGAAAGTTACCCTTAGATTTATGGGTTCTATTGAAATAATCAATAAAATGATGCAGCAAAAGATGAAAATATCTCCTAGATGTGGCACTCCATGACCACCCATATATCCTCTTAATTTTCAACGTGATTTATAGCATGCAAAGAATTCAAGACAGAGTCAAAAGGCAATTGATCAATACTACCAATATTTACATGACCTAATTAAAGTACGTCAAAGAACACAGAAATCTGAACGAAGAGAATAATTCCTAATACTTTGTTAATCAAGTCTTTCACAAAATTTAAAGAATTTACCCTGTAGACATTTTAATCTGCAGAAACCGATCAAATTAATGGGATAGCCTGAAATTACTTCTGAACAACTAATTTATATTTAAAAATTGCAATCTGCCAAGTATATTAGGTAGTGCAGACTCTGTTCCTTCATTTTTCAACTCAGCTAACAAGTTGGTGACAGATACATTGTGATCTGAAAATCCTATTCACTGGGTTTGTATGTGGTTCTACAAACTCTTCCTATCAGTCTTTATTTACCTAGCATCAACATTTTCTATTCCTTTTTGTGCTCTGTATTGTTAGTGAAGTTGCTTTGTTAAAATATTCAAAGCAAGTGAAACAAATACATTGAAAGTATGGTTAGAATTAATTAATTACTTTTTACATGCACAGTTTCACTCTTTCTCATTGTACTTCTTTTTACTGAATGTATTTTATTTCATATGGTCATGTATCATAAATATGAAGGCATTCAGCTGTCTTCAGGCAACATAATGAAATTTCTCTGAAATAAAATCTCCATCTAATTATAAATAGGTATTCTCAAAAATCCTTTTGTTTTAATAGAGCCTATCAGAGATTTTCACATACCAGATATGATGCCAGATAATTTCTCTATTTTTTAATTACATCCTACATTTTGGCCTAGTGCCTAATCTGAGTTCTTTATGGTCTCTTCTCAGAATTAGCATGTGCCAAACACTGATTGCTTCATAGTCACTTGTGTCTGTCTTTCATTTCCTCTCAGATTTTAGAAAAAGATCCACATTTCAATGTCATCTCTGAAACTAAGACATATCCATGTCATTCAGCTTACTGGGTTTGTAGCATTTCATAGTATTTTAAGATGTTTAGCATTAAAATTAAATATATATGTTCTTAGAATTGTGTATAATGTAGAAATAGTAGAATGAAGAGCTGTGTGTGAGATTGATGGAGGAAATTTTAGCCTTCACATTATC
Source organism: Melospiza melodia melodia (assembly GCF_035770615.1). Taxonomy (NCBI): domain Eukaryota; kingdom Metazoa; phylum Chordata; class Aves; order Passeriformes; family Passerellidae; genus Melospiza; species Melospiza melodia. The sequence goes on along the minus strand of NC_086195.1, from coordinate 107,719,343 downwards.
CCCTCACATTCAACTTTCCTGCTGCAGCACTGGTGCTACTCATGCTCTCTGAGCAGCAGCTCAGCTTCTAACTCATGCCTTGATTTTGTGCATTCAATTAATTAAATATTTATTTGAAAGGCTCTGTGTTATCTGAGACAACTACATGGCACTTGCATGTGTGAGATCTGCTAGACAGGAAGAACTATTCCTCAAGTGCAGATACCTTTGTAGGGCAAACGAAATACAGTTTGTGTCAAAGATGCTTCATGTGTCTGAAAGTCAGGGACAAGAAAGAAATAGAGAGGAAATTTGTTTCCCTATTTAAAAGCAAAAAAAACACCAACCAACCATCGAAGAATCCTGGGTTGTTGTCCTACTGTTTTTTCAAAGTTTTCACAGAAAAGAGGAGGCAGACTGATGGGTGAAGTGTTATGAAGAAAAGGAGTTTCAGCTGTCCTGCCACTCCCTATTTACATCACAGACACCTTTTCCTTGACTTGTAAGTTGAAGCATAAACAACCTTGTTTTAGTAATGAAATAGAGAATTAAATATATGGCACAAACAAATTACTGTTCAGTGTAGTTGTACCAGCTATTGAAAATGCATAAGCTTTTTTTTTTTTTTTTTTTTTTCCATGATGCCATTTTGCAGTTTTGGTGGAAGTAGTCACACAAAATTAGATTTGCAATACTCAGTGGCAAGAGTATCGACCAGAGTTGTGAGACATTGCTCATTGATCTATAAATTATACCTTCCTTTCCACTGAAGAATGCTGTAGCTATGATTTGTAGAGAGAAAATTTCCATGTGAGGTCCCTTTACAAATCCCTCATTAGTCAGACTGTTGGGCTGCTCTCATGGAAGAGCTCAGAGGTTCTCTCTTTCCATTATGCAAATCTCAGAGGAGTTTTACAGAAACTACTCTGCATGAAGACTTCATTTCCAAGTTGTATTTTGAACCATTTTTTTCTCAGTCTCTTGGCTACTTTGCAGCTGTTCTATTAGCAGCTGCCTAGCCAGAATTCACCAGAGTTTCAAATTATATTTTCTGTAGAATTCCAATAGTGCAAGTCTATTAAAAAACCCTAAATAAGTGTTATATCACCACAGTACCTATAGAGATTACAAATAAGCACAAAGACTTGGAGCCCAAGAAAGAGAATAACAGATTATGGCATAGGGAACAAATAAATAGATCTTTCATAAGGCATCCATTTCTAAATATTTCAACTTGTTATATAATTTAAAATTTACAATATAAAACTTCTGTCTCAAACAAATCCTAGAAAAAAGTTTAAATAAAAGGAGAATAAGAAAATTTTAGTGCAAATCCTGGAATAATTTCACATATTACAAATCAGGCTATAGACATTCATTCTGATACATATTGTTATTACAATTTAGTGATGTGGTGAGTTTGCAAACATAATTTCATGATTGTAAATATAATGTCATTATGTAATTTAGTATATGGTAAATGTAATTTACTAATTTAGATATGTACCATAATTTATCCAGCATTAAATGAGCAATGATACTGGATTATAATGACAGAAATTAGAAGAAACAAGGAAAAAAGGACTTGCTATTGATTAATGAATCCCAGATAGTCAGCTGTGAAGAAACAGAGACTAGGAAAACAGCACATCTGTTTGACCTCTTGGATCTTCAGAAATTGATATGAAATAATAATAAGAAAGAGAGAAAAGATGTTTGAACACAGCTATTTATGAATTTTATGGATTTGCAGTTGTATTTAAAATGCTTCTCTCATGGTGTTCTTGTTCATTTGTTATGATGTAATCTAGATCCACAGAGTATATCCAGCCATACTAAAATTTGGCAGTTATAAGAAAACAATAGATTTTAAATTAATTGGTGTTCTGAGCAATAAAATCAAACAAATAAAAAAGGAATAACCATGATTTTAGGAAGAGCAAAGATCTAAAGTTTAGAAGGGATTCATGTTTCCTCAAAGGGATATAATGTCCTATCAGTCTTCTGTTCAGAAAGATTAGTTCAATTATATTACCCTATGCCAGGGACAGGGTAAATAAAATTTCATAAAAATATTATTCTTCCTTCCTTTCACCTACTGCACTTAACAAAGGCAATAATATCTAATTTACAAAGTTCAGTCAAACTCACCTTTGTTATTGGATGGTATTTATTGTGTCTCTCCATGGCTCCAGTGCCTGTACAAATGTCACTGATTCCCTAGGGTTGTGGAGTGGTTCAGATCATGGACCACATTTTATTGAAATCCTTGCTGGGTAGGAAACAACTTCTTGAATTCACAATCTCATTTTAATAGCAACTAAACATTCAGTAATGTTAGTTTATGGTGGGATTGCCTTGAAAGAGAAGTAAATTAAAAATTGAGTCATGGAAGTTCCATGAGCCTAAGCTGACATAGCTCAGCTTTGCACCTGCACTACTCACTGTAAACCCTGTCAATCCATTGATTATTTGCAATAGAGATTTATTAATATCTAAAGAGTACATTCACCAGTTAGGCAGCTATACTTTTCTAACTTGAAGTCATCATAAATTGAAATTTCTAATGTTGAATAATTTTAAAAAATTGTACACATGCCTTTTGACATAATTTGTTTGCAAAAAGTCACTTTGAATGGACTAAGTTGTGAACCAGCTTTTTAGATGAAACTATATGACCTATCCTCTGCTAATGTCATTGGATCTGCCTATTTTATATATCTCCTCTCTTCTGTGCATTTATCAATAATAGAGTGCAGAAAGGACAATTATATTGGCATGTTGCCTGTTAAAATGAGAGCAGGTTTGAACTCCAATAAGATATTTAATTCTTAGAATTATTGGGCTCTGTCTTATCAAATTAGCTATCTCCTTTCTTTCATCCATCCTAAACTACACCGCCCTCAAAAAATGAGAAAGCCCAGATAACCTAAAAATATTTAATATAAAACAACTGTATTTTGCAGTAATTTCATCACAGAATTGTTAAGATTTTTTTAAATTTTCCAAATACAACATTTAAAGATACCATATTCAAATGTTTAAGTGCTAAAGCTGTGCAAGATATGGCAAAGATAACAAGATGTTTCAAGTACACTTGACAGCAATATAAGCAATTGCTATAATATAGTTCTGTAGCCAAAGATAGCCTCTCTGTGTATCTAATGAGACTTTAATTAGCTTCATAATCAAGCCTTGTTTTTGATGAAGCTTGTAATATGAATTGAACAGCATGATATTTTTGAAAGAATATGCATAATTTAATTTAATAATATTCTTTATTAGAGGAATAGTAGCCAAAAGTGCATCAGTAACTGGAAAATTCTGTTCTGTGATATTTGAATTTCTTTAATTCAATTGGCATAAATTAATACATGCCATGTTACTAGCAGCTTTAAATAAAAGATCTGGCTGTTACAGCTGTCACCTAACTGCACAGACCACCTTATGAGACAGAAGGTAGCCTTGCCTTTACTACTCTACAGGTACTAAGCTATTCTACATTTTTGATCAGTCCTACTATCCTATCAACTAAGGATGAAGTTGCTTATTTCTTAACTTGGCTTTTAAAAGGAACTCAAATGTTCATGCTGCATATTCACTCTGTAGGAAAAAAAGCTTTTCCACTGGGAGGTTTCTAAGATTGCTCAGGAAGTGAAATGACACGAGTTTTCTTCTCCATTGATTATAAAGGAAGGACATATGTGTTATTGCTGTATTTTCAGAAGGTAGAAGAATTAAAGTAATGCACCATCTGTGGTTAATTCTATTTGGGATAACAGTTTCAAGGGAAAAATCATAGCTTCTAATTCAAAACATCATAAGCATCCTGGGTAACCCCAAATGACTGTGGGGCTGGGTAGTACAAATGTTTTTTAAGGCTGGGACACTCAAGGCAGAGTCTCTGTTTCCTCTTGGCTCTTGCCATTTCCCTTTCATTCTGCAGGGAGAGAATGCTGAACCAATGTTGATAAGAGGCTCCCTTTTGTCTTTGGTTTTTTGGTTGGGCTTTTTTGGGTTTTTTTAATATTTTTTAGTTGGTTACCTTGGGCAGGTTTTTCCTAGAGGTTGCGTTTTGCAGTCCTGGACTGCTACACAGCAAATTCCACGAGGCCATGTTTACAGCCACTCCATATGATATTCCCATCCATACTCCATATGGTATTCCCATCCGTACTCCATATGGTATTCCCATCCCGCCAGCAGCACCCAGTGGCACAGGAAAGGCACAAAGTCCAAATCATCCCAGCTGGCTTCCTGCTGCTTCTGCTAGCAGCAAGATGAAGTCCCCCCATGCATTTCAGCTGTTTAGTGAATTTCAGCCCCTGGAATGTGCCAGCTGCCTTCACCATCCGAGCTACCGCTGCTGGAGGGGTCAGAGGGAAGAAGGCTTCCACCGTCTTTATCTCCCCACACACAGCTGTCTCAGCAGGTGCCATCTTGGGTGAGGAGTTTGTCTTCCATTTGAGTTTCTCTTGGTTCTTTTTAACTTGTGATTATTATTTTACTTTCCTTTCCTGATGCTATTTCAGGGATTTTTAGTAAAGTATTAATCTTTTCACTTACATCCACTCGGGGGTTTTTTTCTCATTTTTGATGTAAAAGGATTGATTAAAACTAAAGGGGAAGTACTCGTTTTGGAGTTTCCACCCCTTAAATTGTCTTAAACCAAGAAAAGAAAGAATAGATATTGTGAAATTTTTACACTACTATCTTTTAGAAAATCAACAAAACCTTTAATTCTAGGCACCTAGTCATCTATAGGGGTTCTTTTTGCTCTCCTTGCCTCTGTTTGAGACTTTGAAAGTACAAGTTTGTTTTACTATGGTTACAAGAATAGTTTAGTTCAACTATTCTTTGCTGCAGCAAAGGGGTAGTTATTAATGTGATTACACCAACTTTAGTTTCCTGTACCCTCTGCAGTCCCCTCCACTCCTCTATCAGACTTTGCACCCTTAAACATTCCTACATACTTTCATGCTTTGTTCCACGATATGCAATGTGGATACTCCTTGTCCTCTAAGAATCATTTTTCTGAGCTGTTATACCTCTGTTGGTTATTCCAGGCACAGAACTACAGAAAAAGATAAAGAAAGAAAGGAAGAAAGTAGAAAAAAAGGAAGAAAGGAAGAGTATTAAAATTGTGATCTCAGAGTAACCAGAAGATCCCCAGAGGAGATTAAGAAATTTCTTTGTCTACTATTCAAAAGAAAATTAAAATAATTGTTTTCATATATTTATTCTCTATCAAATGACGGAACTTGTAAACAACTCACTGTTTTCTGTTACATCTCAGAAAAATTAATTCTTTTGATAATAGAAAGGGGATCAGAATATACAGTTTTAAACTCTTCAGCAGATAATGAAATAATAACAGCAAGTAATAGTGGATTCCAAAATATTAGAGATAGAGGGACCTTCCCCTTTAAACCTTCAGGCCATTTAAACCTATTTTATTCTTAAACAACAAGCCATAGCTTTTATGTTTTGTCTCCTGTGTTTATAAAATACAAAAATATGTTACATATTTATATAATATTGTATGTGTGCGAACACTATATGTAACTCTCTATGTAGAATATAACTGGCAATAATAATATAGTAACCTTAACATATTTGACAGCACTTCTTTCCTATATATTCACATTTACACTTAAAAACAGTGCTGGGAAAAACTGACAGTACATTGTAAATACCTTAACCTGCAATTTTAACACAGAGCTGGCTGCAAATAGCTACAGTTCTGTCTCCATCCATGTTCTTTTTGACCTCCTGCTCATTCCGTCTGTGAAGCAGGAAATGAGAAAAAAAGGGGATGCAGTCTGTGCTCAAAGTCTATGGCAATCCATGACAGCTCCAGCAACAATTGTTACTGTGCAGAAGATTTGTTAGAAACTTTTTGGAACAGAGTATGTACATATGGCTGCCTTAGAGAGAATTTATGAGACAGTAATTTGTCAATTTCTGTAGAATCTTCCTGAGTACATGATCATCTGTGGAACAGAAAGGAGGAAGGTTATTGAGGTAATAGATATACAAGGACCTTATTTAAATTCTTCTCTATTGTCAGACTTCCAATATAAAGTTTTATGGTCCAGCTGTCAAACAAAAGCACCTCTGTAGACCATTATTCCAAATACAAATCATCCTATGTAACTGTTTCTGTGAAAACTTCCACTTACAGTGCAGGCCTGCTGGTTCAGTGGGACCATGACTTCACTTGAGAAGTCTTCTTGTACAGGCAACATGAGGTCTGCATGGGGAGGATGCCAGAAGACCACTAGCCTTAAGGAGAATTCCAGAAGCAGTATTGAGAAAGACAACATCGCTCTTTTCCTTGTTGAAAGAGCAGGGAATGAAAGTGCAGAAGCAGTACTATCCTCAAAATGGATTGAATAAAGCACTGAGCATCAACTTTTTGAAAGGTAAAATTTGTGCTCTGAAAATTTAAGGACAGCTATAGCTTTGACAAATAATAATTGTGTTAGAAGAATGAGTTTCTGCCAGGTCTGGTCTGAAAATGAATGGAAGAGTTTTCAAAAGGACCCAAGGCCAATAGGAATGTTACACATGAACATTAATAATTAACAGCATTTCAGAGGGAAGAATGGAATATCATGAGTTCCAGAAGCACAGAATCATAGAGTGGTTGATGTTGGAAAGGACCTCTGGAGATAATAATTTCCAACCCTATGAAGCAGAGCCACTTAGAACCAGTTGCCCAGGACCATGTCTATAATGCTTTTGGATATCTCCAAAAATGGAGAGTCCACAATCTCTCTGACAACCTGCACTAGTTAGTGTTCAGTCACCCTAAAAGTGAAAAAGTGTTTCCTGATGTTCAGAGGGAAACTCTTCCATTTCAGTTTATTCCCATTACCAGTGATCCTGTTAGTAACCATCAGACACTGGCTCCATCTTTGGGATCAGTACAGTTTAATACCTTTATCACCAGCATGGATGGGATAGACACTGGGATCTATGCATCCTCAGCAAGTTTGCAGATGACATCAAGTTGATTTGTGTCATTGACACACCTGAGGGAAAGAATGTCATCCAGGGGGATCTGGATAAGCTTGTAAAGTTGGCTTATGTGAACCTCATGAGGCCCAGCAACACCAAGTGCAAGGTCCTGCACCTGGGTCTGGGCAATCCCTGATATCAATAGAGTGCAGGGGAGGAAGGGATTCAGAGCAGTCCTGTGGAGAAAGACTTGAGGCTACCTGTGGGTGAAAAGCTGGACATGAGCCAGTAATGTGTGCCTTCATCTCAAAAAGTCAACCATATTGTGGACTGCAGCAAAGGAAGCCTGGCCAAGATGTCAGGGGAGGTGATTCTGCCCCTCTATGTCTCTCCCTGAGACCTCACCTGGAGTACTGCATCCAGCTCTGGAGCCCTCAGTACAAGCAAGACATGAACCTATTGGAGCAGGGGCAGGGGAGAGACACAAAAATAATCAGAGAGATGGAAAATGTCTCCTATGAAGAAAGACTGAGTTGGGGTTATTCTTTACTGGATCCTGGATCCAGAAGAGAAGACTCTGCAATGACCTTGCTGTGGCCTTTCAATGCTTGAAGGGGGCTTCAAGTGGAAAGAGTGGGACAGATTTTTAATGGCACCTGTAGCCAAGACAAAGGATAATGATTTTAAACTAAATAGGAATAGACATGGGGATGAATGTCTTTACAATGAGCGTGGTGAGTCACTGAAACAGGCTGACAAGAGAGACAGTAGATGTCCTGTCCCTGAAAACATTAAACATCAGGTTGGGTGGAGCTCTGAGCTACCCGATCTAGTTGAAGATGTCCCTGCTCATTACAGTGTATTTGAACTAGCTGACCTTCAAAATTCCTTCCAACCAAAACTAATCTATGATTCCCTGATCTTCTTTGCAACCTCCCTTTAGGTATTTGTATACATTCATTGATAAAATCTCCCTGAAGCTTTCCTTTTCTAGGCTGAAGAGTCTCAGCTCTTTCAGCCTTTCTTCACTTTCTTCACAATCTTTGTGGCCCTTTGTTGGACTCATTCGGGTATGTCCGTGTCTGCCTTGATCTGAGGAGCTCAGACCTGGAGACAGTACTCTAGGCATGGTCTCAGCTATCTGCTTCATAAATATAAGATATTTCAGGAAAAAGTTTTGTGTTTATAACAGAGTTTTAGGTCTAGATAAGAATAATAATAAAAAAAAGGTAAAATGAAAAGAAGACTTGGGTTGTTGCAACTCTCTTAGTGATACATAAGATCTCTAGAAAAATCATTTTTAGTCATGCAGTACCTCTGGTGTTAAACATCAGAAAGAGTTGATCTGCTGAGAAAAATGTTATCACTTAATGGGTGAAGAGGAAACAAAAACCCCCAGGAATTAATTTGGCATAGGAAATTAGAAGTGTGAAAAATCACAGAGAAACCTTCCTAAGCAGCTGCATGCTCCTCAGCTGTTAAAAGTTGAGTACCGCTTCCCTAAATGAAACTCAAGAATGATCTCCTTTGAATGGCTTCACTTATCATCAATTTCAGTCAGTACAAAAAGTCTGTAACCTCATCAAAAATGTGATACTCTTATTAATGGACAAATACACTACTGCAGATGATTGATTTTTCAAATATCCTCTACTCTTCTCAAAGGCAGACCAGCAATATGATACTCACAGATGCAGACCAGCTGATTAGTTTATGGGCTTATTAGTTAGAAGTGAGATTAAATTATTATTTTCAAAGAATTGCACTTGCTACTAAGTGGTATGTCTAGTAAAATACCTTAAGTTCTTGAATACTGCACTGATTTGTGGATTCTACCGGAAAAGCTAAGAGGAATGCTCTGCATTTAAGTCATTTTGCAAAGAACTGTAATGGGGAAACAAGGAAATTATTAACGCTAAATTCAGAGTTTCTCACTTAGGCAAACTTGCATTACAACAATCAGGAGTTTTGCCTACTCCCACCCCAAACTAGTGGGGCATGTGACCTTTTCTGTCTTTTCTTTCCACACAGTACCTGTGTAAGAATATTCCCACTAGATTCAGAAAACATTTTATTTCTACTTAAAAAATAAAAAATCTGAACAAAAAAATCAGGATGTGCTTGAAGTCTGGAGCAGCTGAGCTACATGGTGCAAAGCTGTCATTTCCTACACTTCTACCATTCACATTTCAAGTGATCTGTATGCTGAGGCAACTGTTCTAAGCAAATGATATTGATTCAGCTGCTAGGATGACATGAAAACATCCAGATGGCATGCATGCTTTACATTATAAACATTGGATAAATCATAACTTAAATATTCAGAAAGGTGGTCACAGTATCTTCTATGTCAGTAAATAGGAAAAAATAGATTGGCAATGAGTTTTCAAAATAGTCATATTCCTTCCTTGTTTGAGAGACATGGGTGTGCATGGTCTATAATTAAGATTTGAAATCTGTTCAGGTTGAGCTGAACTAATTATTGCCCCTTTCTGAATCTAATGTTATTGAAATTAAATAAGAAGGAATTGGGAGGGGATTTTTTAATCAGCTGTCATACACATATCCTGAACAAAGATCCTATGTAATGAATGGACTGAAAGTAATTTAGAAAGAAATTCTCTGAGGAGGAATTCTTTTATCATCTACGATTCATGGTAGTAAAAGGGATGTATTATCTTATGCTACCTACCCATCCAGTAATTACATTCAAAGGACACTGAAGACTTGTCGTTCTGTGCAAAAGTCAAAACTTTTGAGTTCATTCAATTGCAAAACCTGACATTTTGGAGAAGGCAGGGGAAACAGCCTGAAAATAAGTAGTTTGTAAAGAAACTGATGCTTAAGAATAAACTCCTATAGCAGGAAAACAACACTGGATGCTAGCAACTAAGGAAAAATAAGTAATCCACCACAATTCTTGAGGTGTGAAAACTGCAAAGAAATAAAAAAAAAAGCTAAATGTGTCTCAATGAACATTTAATGTCTATTGAATAGTGATAGTGACAAAATTTAATGACAAAATTTGGTTATTGGACACTCCAGTTAGTGACAGTAAAACCCATGCCTTTTTGTAAGCGAAATATCTTCTTAAGGCAAGAATTTTTAGACTTGAATGGAACACTTAAAATTATTCTTCTGCAAACTCTCTTTTATTAATTGTCATTAAAATGATTAATAATCTTTTGTTTCCAGAGATTATTCAGTAATTTAAGATTAGTTTCAATACAAAAATAATATATTGCAGTAGACAGACTTTTATAGTTAAATTTTCCATCAATCTTGTGAAATGGAACAATTTCTTATTTTTGACAGCCATTTGACTAAGGAGATTACTGTAACTATGTAACTACTTTTAAGTGCATAGCTTAAAAGTTCAAATAAATTATTTATTTCCTCAAACACTCAATGCATTTTGAAGCAATATTTATTATGCACAGTATTAGGACGACAGTTTAAGAAGTTTTACTCATTTTGGATAAGCAGATTATTAGAATAAAATTTGATGGGATCTTTTGTGTCTACATGGAGCATAATCCAAAAGGAGGTTCTGTCATAAGAGTTTTTACCCTTCCTGGTTTAATGTTTGAAAAATACTATTATAACAAACACTTGAGAGCAGAAAGATAAAATCATAAAATGGTTAAAGTTGGGAAAAAACCTTACTCAGTACACAAAGATCGTTGAGTCCAGCCTTTAACATCCCACTGCCATGTTTGCCACTAAACCATGCACCCAGGTGACAACAGAACTAAACAGTAGCATTCAAAATTTGAAACCCTCCCTCCTCTCTTCCCAAGCCTCCCAAAATATACATCTATGCTAAATCTGGATAACAAACTTTGGAGCTAATTGTTCATTAGTGAGTCACTGAGAGGTATGATGAGTCACTGATAGATGAAAAAACCTGAACGCTCAAACAAGACATGGGAAGATGTTGCAGTGGTGATCTGGTTTCCCTCTTCAACAGAGAGAGTATCCTTCATTGGTAGTGTGGGTAGCAGTACAAATCTACCTTTTCCTTGGCTGCAGTCTAATTTTATGCACCTAGACTAGATATTGAATAACAGGTCTTTTAATTTTGTCCTCTTCTTCTCAGTGTCCCTCACAATATTTTGTTATATCTGGCCAAAGAATGAAGATTACAAGAGTGTTTATAGAATCAAGGACAAATAGGGCATTTCTTGGTTTGCCTTCTCCTTGGAGTAACATTAGCTGATAAAAATGAATTGTTAAAAAATTCATAATTTTTGCATTTTCTTAGTAACATCACTGGAATTTTCCTGCTGTGGGAATTGAAATCTGCATTACATTAAGTGTTCAGATCAAATTATTTCACCTGGAGAAACAGATTTTCTTACCTGTGGCTATAATCCATGGATTCACCTATCATAAAAGTGCAATGAAGGATTATAAATGCATCAGCATTCTTCAGCTGAAGAGTGAAGGAATCTCGTGGGTGGAAGGAAGCTTACTTTTTTTTAACTCAGGAGAAGTAAATAATGTTACTATTCCATAAAAACAGTATCTCCTAATGGAAGAAATAATGAATACTCTTTTTACTGTAGTAGAAAAAATGGTATATCATAGTAAAAAAATAAGAAAAGAAAATAAATCCAAGTGAAATAAATATTTGGAAACATTGAGTAGTAATAATTTATTCACTGTAAAGATAACATCAACGAACTTTACTGGATACTTTTATATTGCAATATTTCCATGTATTTTCTGTAGTGGAATTATATGCCATTCATATTTTAGATAAATCTTAATAAACTGAGAATAAAAAGAAAAATAATGATGCCAGCTGCAATATTTTATTTTCAGATTAATTTTGCAGTAACTACTCTCAGTAGTAATTCTGGAGTTCCGAAGTCTTTCAGTGTTTCAATATTTTGTCCTTTTTTTTTGTGATTTAATGCCTCAGTCATCCCATGTGATAGGAAAATCTTCTTTTAAAAAAGATGCAAAAAAGAACTTTCTGTATCAAAATGACAAAATAAATGCTATTTCTAAGAAAGATTTTTTTATTATCATGATGACTTACATAGATTGTCCCTGCCCTTTACTCTCGGGACAGTTTTGATGGAAAACTTGCAACTGCCCCAGGTTTTGTCTTTTCCACCCAGCAAGACTCATTTCCTTACTCCTACAATGAGTAGGAATTTCTCATTAGATTAACAAGTTTCTCAACCAAATTATAAAAAAGTTCAGCTGAAGCTCCCAAATCTGCTAATTTCAGATTGAATTGATTTTTATTATATTTTAAAATTATATTTTGATAGTTCTTTTTGAAAGTCATAAATCAAGGTTACCTCAACAGCTCATTCTACGGTATGAAGCTAAGATTTATATTTGAAATTCAATATTAGACTACAGAGAACAGGCAACACTTCTAATTATATTATAATTATATGGCATATAAATGTTAATATATATGTATATATTAATACTTTCTAATTGGATTACAAGATCTGAATTATTTATTGACTATACTAAAAGAGCCTATTCCAAAGTACATTAGTACCTAAAGCAACCTCAGCATGACAGTCTCTACTGAAGGAAGGAGAAGGTGGGCAAATGAAAAAAAAAATTACTTTTGAAAAGAAATACAGTGGGAATTCTGGAGCTTTTTCTTTGTCTTTCCTTGTCCTTTTTTCTGCAAAGAGGACCAAATCTTTCATTTATTAAAAAAGAAAATCCCTTTATTACTGTATTTGAGGTAATTATACAGATTTTATTTAGACCAATTTTAACTAGCATGACTCAGAATTAAGGAAAGATTCTACACTTACGAAGCTTGACCATCATTTGACCCTGACAATAGCCATAGATTTAAATTGCCATGTTTTCTTTATTTCTGTCAGAACCACAGAAGGAGAATAATGATAACTTTCCTACTTGTATTACAGAAATGTCGACCATGTTCAGCAAGTTCTTTTTACAGCATCTTTAAATATAGGGCTTTGATACAAGGCAGGAAGAGATTCTGTGCAATTCAATCGGGTTATGTGAAACACACTGCATTTTACAGAAGCAGTTCCAGATCACGTATTAAATAAAACATAGAGTAAATTCCTTTCAGAACTATTATTTTTTCTTGAGAGAAGGAGATATTTATTTAATGTTCTTACTGTTCATACCTCAAAAATCTGACTTCAGAGGAAAGAGCTAAACATAGTGTTTTGATGATATCTTTGAAAACAAAATTTTCGGGGGTCAGATCTACTCTGAGCTTTTTAATTTTCCCCGACACAAAACCTTCATATAGATGGAAATAACAGCATTGCATTCCACTTCAGTCAGCAGTCTAAACAGCAGGATTTGCACTTTGCTGCCAGCAGTGGATGCCTTTGAGTTTCATTAACTTCCCATGAGCTTCTGTGCAGAATTAATGGATTAGGAATTCATCTTCAAAAGCCTAAACTGTTCTGTCTAGGCTGTTTTCTTTCCTTGTACTATATTGCCTTAGTTATGATAACCAGAAATCCCTGATCCATAGTTTCCTCCATGTAATCAGCTGTCAGGCTACTTGATTTAGAAATACTGGACTCAGGATTTCTTTTCTGCTGTTTTTTTACCACCTCCTTGGCCTGCTATAGCTCATATCTGTAAATCTCATGGTCTTATTATAAGCCCCATCTTTTCCTGTGCATCTTTAGAGAGGCTGGATGAAATACATTAAGGTGATTGCCCTGTTCTGGTGGGCACACATTTAGAGAGGCAGGTTAATCCAGTATGTGGCAAAGGCATGGATAATCTCATTTATGTCAGGGGTATGAGGGATTAGAATCCTTTGGATTGTATTATTTTAATTAAAAAGAAATAATCAGCCACACATCATGTTAGATGAAGCCTAACAATTCTGTTAGCAAGTGCCAACCAGCCAAGACATTGTTATGCAAAGGATAAAATGTAGTGGCTTCAATAATTTTTTCTACATGCATAGAGGGATAATCTAAATATTGGCAAATTTTTTAGGTATACTTGTTTCTCAAATAATAATAATAATAATAAAAAATTCAAATAAATAACTTTTTTATGATAATTAGAGTTATCATAAAAAGTTTTGAAGTTCACAGTTTTCATTCTTCAAGAGCAATGTGTAATGAAAGATATGCCTTTGTATTATTTGAATATTCAAAGCCAAAATATGAACTTCATTAAAATTACAGTTTCCCATTGCAGCTCTAATGGGCTGCTAACAGTTTTCATTGCATTTATTTGGATTAAAATAATTTTAAACAATAATAAACTTTATGATGAATCTAATCTATTATCAGAAATATGGAGTAGGTGATTCTGCACTTACCTGAAAAAGTATTAAAATCAAATGGATTTCAATAGAATGGAATGGAATGGAATAGAATAGAATAGAATAGAATAGAATAGAATAGAATAGAATAGAATAGAATAGAATAGAATAGAAGTATTTCAGTTGAAAGGAACTTACAATTGTCATCTTGTCCAGTTACTGAACACTTCAGAGGTAACCAGAATTTAGAGCATATTATTAAGGGCATTGTCCAAATATCTCTCAAACAATGACAGATTTGGGGCATCTACCACCCCTTTAGGCAGCCTGTTGCAGAGTTTGACCATCCTCTTGATAAAGGAATGCTTTTAATATTCAGTCTGAACCTCCCCTGATGCAGCTTGGAGCCATTCTTAGATTTCTTATCACTGGATTCCATGGAGAAGAGATTAACACCTGCAATTCCACTTCCTACACTCAGTGTCCTTTTCTCCAAGCTAGACAAAGCCAGAGTTCACAGGTGCTCCGCCCTGGACCTGTCTTCCTTCCCTTTCACCAGCTTTCTTGTCCTGCTCTGGACATATTCAAGTACATTAAATGCATCCAGAGGAGTGCTATTTATGTGATAGACTGTTTAAGTTATAGTTTAAGTGGTTTCATGGATATCTTTAAAATCACTGCAAAAATAATTTTCTTGCCAGTTGTGCCAAAGCATATTTAGCAGATCAGATAAACCAGCAAAAAAAAAAAAAAAAAAAAAAGTATATGGCATGCTGCTTCATTTTTGGAACAAAAACCTTGTTCCAAACTACATTGTTGTTGGTTCTTAGCTGAAAAATGTCTATCAGAGCAGCATATTATCTATATGATTCCTAAAACAGGATTTAGTGCAACACTTTCTTCCTCATTTATTAAAGAAGCTAAAACACTTTTTCTCCCTAAATTAAATTCTAATGCAAAGTAGTATGTAGGCTTTTAATTTGTAAAATCCATGTACATTGCTGTTCATGAAACTTGCTTTCCTCTGTATAGACAATATAATTTCAAAAAACTGAGATGACAAAGCTATGGATTTCTCTCTGCCTTTCATTTCCTATTTGAATTTTCTATTGTATGTTAGCTTTTTAAAAAAATGAACAAGATCTAGCCATTGATCTATTCTTTTGAAAACAAGGCTATTAATTCATGTACTTGAATTGGAGCAAAAAATTATCATTCTACCTCTTTACTCAGACATTGAGATAAGAATAGGAATAACTGTAGAACTTTTAAGAAAGCCTGAGAGTTGTCATTCAATTCCTCTGTCCTTGTGAGATTTTTTATTTAAAAGTCCCAATTTTTTGGGACCCTTTATTTTGAGCCCCATAAGAAGAACATTATATACTCCCTCAGCTAGCTCAAATGCTGCAATTAGCAATACAAATGGTTTCCTAAATTCTGTTGATGTCACTGCTGTGCTTGTCCTCATTTATAATTAGTTTCATGGTTCAGATCGGAAATACTTTTCTTTGATGTTTTCACAAGTGGGAAGAATTATGTACCTTTTTTGTGCTTATCTCAACAGAAGGTAAACAATTTTAATAGCCTGTTGGATTGCTAATTAGAGCTAATTGTGCCTTGATTGACCTATCTTGACAGAAGCACCTTACAATACTTGCTTTCTTCACAAAGTGAGGATTTGTTTGCATGAGAAACTTGTGTATGCTCAACCTTAGAGGTAGACTTGTTTGGCTGTGATCATCTGAATTTGTTAATTTATGTTTCATTACTTCTTATCAGCTTGTGGCAAAACTCAACCTCATCATTTGTGCACTGCAACATGTGAGTTCTTATTCTGTCATTGTCTACAAAAGTGGAAACTAGCACAGACAAAATCTTTATTGAATAAAAGTCTGAACCCCATGGATAAACTTTTCTCTGCACAAACAAAAAAAAAAAAAAAAAAAAGGAGAGAAGGGAACTATGAATTCCCAAAATCTTAATGGTAGTATAGATGTTCCATGCAAATTACTAAGATGTAATGATGGACTTGGGATTTCTGTAATTGCCTTTTTGAATAAAAGAGTGGTGGGTCTGCCCACTGCCAATATATGAAGGAATTATAAATTTACAGAGCTTTTGACTCCTTTTGGCTGATAAAAGGTATTCAGAATTTAGAAAATTATGTGTCCTCTACTTACAAGAAATAATCAATTGGAGTTAGCCTCTGTGTGAGGTCAGTATTATCCTGAGCCTCCCAGAAAATGCTTAAAGGCCTAGGAAGTGTTCATCTTTTTGTAATCTAATTTAGAAAATTAAGTTCAAAAACAAGTGCTTTGTAGTAGCTGTTTTGATACAAATTATAAAAATATTGTTTTTTCTCAATATGGCCTCCTACAGAAATGTCTAAAACCAGAGTGAATCCTGTAAGGAATTGTTGTGAGGGAGTGTTTGAGATTGCTTAAAAAGCCTGTTACTCACTCGTAGCAGGCTTCTGACGGTGAGCAGTGGGGTTCTTGTCTATTAGGTACAATTTTACAAGAATTCATTCTTGTGTGATGAATGAGTCAAATGTAGAACATGTTTCCAGTTTTAAGGCAATTATCAGTTTGAAAAACAGCCAAAAGAGAGCTTATTCAAAGTGTTTATGCCTCACTGTGCTGCACAGTTTTGTTCTTTGGCCTGATGACTGGAAAAGAAAACTTGTCTATTTCGTTATTAGTAAATTTAGTAAGTTAGCCCTTCTGAAATTTCATGCATAGGAAGCATTTTTTTTTTCCTGTTCTAAGAGAATAGAAAGACCCATGCAAATTTTTGCCATAGTGCTTCTGCTACAGCATTTTCATCAGAAAAATTATCTAAAAATGATATGAGCCATTATCTGTTCCAGCAAATGACTACTCTGTAGCACAGAAACTACAAATAATCTTGTTTTGATGCTTTGATGAGAGAGCAAAAATAAAAATCCAGAAGACAGCTGGACTATTCCAAAGCCTTAAGAAATTTCAATAATTGCTACATTATACTATTAGTCTTAGAGACATCACTAGCTATGCTATATCTCCATGCCAAAATTTAAAAAGTGAGCCTGTATTTCCAAATTCTTTAAAAGTAATCACAATGTCAATAGTAAACTGCAAAAGCTTCTTATCACTGCATTACCCAGAAATGAGTGACTAATTAAAAAGGCTGAATTGTCTTAAGAATGACCACTTGTGGGCTGCTATTATGCAATATCATATTCTGAATCTTGAAACAATATAATTTGGAAATCGATTTCTGTATTCAATCTTCATGCCAGCTGTTCTTCTGGCAGTTCCATGGACATTATCAATTTATGATTAAGAGAGAAGGAAATATGTGGAAGTAAATAAGAACCTTATATTCAAAGAACAAAGCAGTAATAGAATATTCCCACTTATCTTGGATGTATTTCAAGATAGATTCGGTAGGTAGGTAGGTAGGTAGGTAGGTAGGTAGGTAAGTAGGTAGGTAGATAGATAGATAGATAGATAGATAGATAGATAGATAGATAGATAGATAGATAGATAGATAGATAGATAGATAGATAGATAGATAGATAGTTAGTTAGTTTCAGGTTCTATACACTTCAAAACATTTCAAAAGGGTGTTTAGAAAGAACCATTGTGAGAATAAAGCATGTGGTAACATTCTCTTTTTGAACTGTTTATAGAGTAGAGTACAGAAAAAAAGCCATAATGGAAGCATTTACATGTTCACTGTTGATTTGCATGTGTGTATGCGTGACCAGAATATAGATATACAAGAATTTTTATAGTGAAATGAATGCATAGTGCAGAATATAATATAATATAATATAATATAATATAATATAATATAATATAATATAATATAATATAATATAATATAATATAATATAATATAATATAATATAATATAATATAATATAATATAATATAATATAATATAATATAATATAATATAATATAATATAATATAATATAATATAATATAATATAATATAATATAATATAATATAATATTTTGTTTCCTGCTATAAAAAGAATAACGTTAAAACTTTTATAGAAAGGATTCTTAAGGCTTTTTAAGTAAACCTGAAAGTTAACTTCACCAAGCTTTTTTTAAAAGAATGTTCTGTCCTGTGGGTTTTATGTGAAGATGCAGAAGCAATCTCAATTGATTTTTCTATTGCTTTTATTCCTGTTGCCTTGACATCCTTTATTAGCTGTTTTTGGTATTATACATGTCCCCATGTTAGATGAAGGGACTTTCTGAAATTATTATTTTCTCTAAGTTAACAAAAAAAAAAAAAAAAGGAAAAAAGAAAAAAGACCATTTGCTTTTATTTCAAATAGAAAGCAAAAGTGGCAAAGAAGTCACAGCTCTGTTCTTATGTCACCAGAACTTTTAAGGACAGCTCTTTGAAGAAGGGAGGGAGGAAGGAAGGGAAGGAGGGAAGGGGGAAGAAGGGAGGGAACATGAGGAGGGAGGAAGGGAGAGAGCATGAGGAGGATAATGAGAAATGCTATAACTAATCACAAAAGAATTTTCTGTTACAAATTAACAAATAGGATTAAATCAAAATGAAAAATGAAAATAATTTTGGTTTATTTAAAGGACATAAAAAGTAAATACCTAGACTGCCAATTGTATTTTGTATATAATTCCTTCCCAAACTATACTACAAAAAATGACTACTTTTTAAAAGGACAATAAATATTCCAATGCGTTATGAGAATAAACACTCATAAGCTGAAACCTGAAAGATGATCAAGTAGGCTCCAAGAGTATCAAATAGAATAATTAGTTAAATGCTAAAGGAAAAATATTTTTGGTGTGACATACCCTGAAACTTGTTAAAATAAGTAAGGACTATTTAGTTATATCTATGCCATAACTTTCTAGTTTCATGAGGACATCTGATTTTAAATTGACTGTAGAAAATCCGTTCAGATGCCTTAATATTGGCATCTAATGAAATTTAGGATAACCTGGGGTATCTTGCTTGCCACCTGCCCATTCAGAAATATTCAGTTAGGTCTTGTGCATTATATGTATGTCCTAGGGCATAGCAAACACAATTGGGCCCTGTGTTTAGGTAATTAAACCCTAGATTTTGAAAGGCCCACACTTCCTTAGGCACTTGAAGTGAGATTCAATCTCCAAGCTCATTAATCTTAGCTAGATTTCTTCTTCCACATTCTAGTCAGCACGCAGAAGCACTTCCAAACAATTGCTGAAGTAGGTGAATCCCTAAGAGAAGTTCAACGCCAGATGCCAGAATGTCTCCACTGATTATACAGGTATCCCAAATAGGTGGCTCAGAATATTGGTAGGACTCAACTATCTCCTAATTTTAGATATCTACATGCACATTCAGCATTTTGATTCTCATTTAGTCACTGGATTTCCAGTCATTAGGACTTCATTCCGTTGCTCAAGTTTATATATCTACTGTGTGAAGAGGTCTCTTGGACATGCTCTGGCAATTATTTCAGTCCTTTTCAAAAGCTTTGATTAGTTAGAAAATTTCACATGGGGCAAGAATCCTACCTGTGAACAATTAATTGAGTCTGAGTATTTGGATTCTACGAAGCTACTCAGTTACCGTAAGTCTGTAATTTACTTGCCTAAACTTACTCCCCCTTAGAAGACCTACAATATCTGAGACAGCCTCATAGGACGCATGAGACACAGAACAGATAGAACTCCATCCTTCTGACTTGACAGTGGAAGACCACCCAGGATATGGTAGGACATCTCAATTTGCAGTAGATATTTATCTTTAGGCAAAGGAATCCCATCCTAGCTGACTAACATTAGCTGAGAAGACTTTAATTATTATAGTATTCTGTGTTTGGATAGGATTGTCTTGGCTAGGATATCTGTAATAGACAAGCTAAGTGAAATCAGCTGAGTCTCCAATAATAAAATACATTTGTTCAGCACAGATCTTTGTTTCTTTTACCATAGATTGGTCTGCACACAAACTACTAAACTGTTTCCAGAGCAAGGGATGTTTATGAAAAATATCTGTTGAAAATGGCCCTTAGTTTATGATAAGTTTCATAAAATCATGTGAAGATCTTAAGTTGGAAGGACTATTAGGGGTCTTCTAGCCTAGCCCCGGCTTATCACAGGAATACCTAAAAAAAAAAATCTTATGGCTAAGGGCATTGTTGACTAAGGGCTTCTTGGGCTCTGACATTCTCTTTAACATGACAAACCTCTTCCCTGGGAAGCCTGTTGTAGTGATGACCACCCATTTAGGGAGGAATCTTTTCTTAATGTCAAATCTGAACTTCCTCTGAGACAGCTTCATTCCATTTCTTTGTGTCCTATCACCAATGACCAAAGAAAGCAGATCAGCACATTACTCTCCAGGGCCCTCCTTCAAGAAACTGTAGCCTGTGATGAGGTCAGCTCTCAAGCTTCTCTTCCCAAAGCTGAACAAGCCAAGTGACATTACCTGCTGCTCATAATTCTTTCCCTTCAGGCCTTTCAACACCTTGATCATTTTCCTCTGGGCGTGCTCTAACACTTTGATGTCCTTCTTGTATTGTGGTGCCCAAAACTGCACACAGCACTTGAGGGGAGGCCACACCAGTGCCGAGTACATCAGCACAGCAGCTCTTTGTCCAGCTTGTGATGGACCCGATGCACTCAGGACATAGCTGTCCATTGTCCTCTGAGACATAGGGGACCCAAAAAATGTATGTATTTTATTCCATATTTTCTGTACATCATCTGCAACCTGTTGTAGTTTCTCTTTAAGACTCAGCAACCCGGGAAAATAAACGGGAGGGTTTCACCCTGGTTCAAGGAAAGGAGGAGCCTTGGGGTCACCTCATGTGGGGTCACATCTATGCCATGCTCAGCAGAACCATTTCTTCCCCCCAGCAGCACAGCAGTGACTGGGAACGGCAGCTAAAGCACCAACTGCATTTATATAAATACTGTTGCTCACATCACATATTATCCAAATTTTTCATAGAATACTACCTTTGCTGACCATAAGATAAATAATTTCAATGTGAATCATTTCAATGCATGCGTTATGAAAAGCAATATATTAGATAATGCCATTTACAGAGCTGTGGAAATACTGAGAAGTGTAATGACTTCCAAATGTTTTGTGTATATATAAACTAGTTCAGATTGCTTAATGTTTAGAATTTGCCAGGATCTAAGTCACATGAAAAACAATGATATAGGATTTAAATAAATCAAGGGAAATTGTGCCAAGTCATAGGGAGCGGAGCACCTAGCACCTCAAAAATACCCACCAACAACTGTCCCTCCCAAATCCCAACATAAAACCCAAGTATGTTTTAGTACCACCAAATGAATTGCAAGACACTTTGGTGAATGGTATAGATAAATGCTAAAGCTTTCTCCAAATCAGAAATATTATCCTGAGCATGAAATGCATGATGTTATGAAGTTGCATGGCATTTGCTACAGTTTGAGAGGATTAGTTAATAGAGATGTTTATGCTGAATTAGTGGATTAAGGACATTTTCTTTTTTCACACTAAATGCAAACTTAATTCAGTCTAATGATGGTCAGAGGCAGCTTCCTGATAGCCTCCTTTCTTTCAGTGAAAGATGATCATGATGCTCATTACTAAAATGTCCTCACATACAGCTGCCTGTACTGCATTGCAATAGAAATCACTAGAAGCTACAATGTTTTAAATAACAACCTATAGCAGGAAAAGAAATCCTGTGAGTTTACTGAAAAAAATATTTTACTTGTATGAATCACCACCTCAGTGGAGAAGTATATTTGTAAGATCATTCATCACTGCAGTGCACCTGGCAAACTCACTACTTCATAAGAAATATATGAGAGAAAGGATTGTCAAAATTTAAATCTTAAAAATATAATATAATAAAATATATATATACCAAAAGAATAAATCAGTAAGATCTCTGTTAGTTAGGATAATACAGTATGCTTCTTGCACTGCCAGATTTTATGCAAATTAATTTCCTGTATCCTAATATTAGCCTTACTATTTTGGGCATGACTTTTGGGTAAATGTGCTGAAGTATTCTGGGAAAGATTGATAGCTGTTTTGTTCTATATGGTGTATATGATAAATAATTATACCAAAAAGCAGACTGTAAAATTTATTGAAAATAATGCATTCCAGATTTAAAATGTAACATTGTTTTCTGAAATTTACACAGAAATTTAACAAATTCTTTGTGTTTTAATTTGACTTCATGAAAATAACAACCATATTGATATCTTAAAGATCTAGAAACAAAACAACACACTTTCAAGACAATATTAGTATAGGAAGCAATATAAAAGATGATCTTCAATTGGAGGCCTCCAAAGGCAGATATGGAAAAATGCCCACCCCACATAGGGCAAATACAGTTTTATAAGTTTAGCAAATTAGCATAACTGACAAGAATTTCCAATTAGAAGCAGAAGCAATAAGGCAGTTACTCCCTTGCTTCATCCTCTTCTGGAACTCCCTTTTCTTGCTACTTGCTATAATGGCTGTACTTTCTTTATGAGAAAGCGTGTCACAGACATTTTTTCATAGAAATCCTTTCTTTGGGATTTGTTCATCTTCTGGGAAGCTGAGGCCCCAGAAAGAGAATGTAAATAATGATTATCAGCTGCTGTGACATGCAATAGGGTGCACCTGTGATTGGCTCATGTTCCATGTGTACAATTAAGGGCCAATCACAGGGCAAGCTCTCTGGAACACAGTGACAGAGAACTCTCTTTTTTTAGATTCTATTCTATTCTTAGCTTAGCAAGTCTCTGCAACTTCTCTCTTTATTCCTTTTAGTATAGTTCGAATGTATTACATATCATATATCAATAAATCCAGCCTTCTGATCATGAATCAAGGTTCTCGTCCATCTCTGTCACCCTGAGGAGACCCTCATCAGGTCGCTGTAATAAAAGTGTCTTGAGAAGCTGTTTTAACCTTAGTTCCCAGAAGCAGCAAGATGGGATAGGAGCCTTTTGGTATGTGCTTTTTCTTTCTGTCTATCAGGGTAGGAAAAATACTGGAGTTAGCTAGGAACTATATAACTGCACAACAATAGTCTACAGAGCTACAAATATATGCAGCAAAAATAATTTTAGCATCAATATGTGTACTAGAGTAGAGAAAAGTAGCCAGTTTGTACATATTATTTGATTCAATAAAGAGTAAAACCAACCCCTGAAATAATTTTCTGGAAGATGGTTTGATAACCTTATATGTCAAACCATTTCTTTAACCTAATCAAAATTCCTGTTTAAGATAAGCCAAAAAGTTTTGATCATTGATTCCTTCAATAAGGAAATTGGGTTTTCTTTGTAGATTGACATTCTTTGTGAAAATAACTAACTGGCCACACTACAAAAATGACAAGTGTCATTAGGGATTTGTGAGTAGTTTGATTTAATGCTGAACTATGATGTTAGACAGCTATTCTGACTGTACTTCAGAAATGTTGGTTTTAAGGCATACCAATTAAAATGATTCAGTCAAGTCTATTCCCAAACTCCTCAGTTCCCCTTTCTTGGCTTAAAATGTTCAGATTTTTGCTGGCTTCCAAGCAGGTGACAGATTAATGATCTTGTTTTTACCCCCATATGCAAGTGTACTTTTTATCTCACCTGCCTAGTTAGAAGCAGGGGCAGGTGAGGGGAGGTATTGTTTTCCAGTGTCTCATAGTGCTTATTGCACTCTACCTGAGAGCTATCTTGCACATCGACACCTGGAGACCCTTTCCTGCTCTTGGTGGAAAATGCATAGTTACATATCTACAAAAGATGTGGGAGAGATGGCAAAAGTGATTAAATCTGAGTGATTGCAGAATTAGGATACCACAAAAGGTAACCCAGTTCTTAGTGTTTCCTTAGATTACTTTTTGGGGGGATTTTATCCCAGCATTTCCTGCAGTGCAATTATCTTTAACTACTAAGAAGTTTTTGTCTTTCAAATTCTTCAAGATATACATCTTAGGACAATCCCACATCTAATTTTATTTTTTAATCTCTGAGCTTCTATGGCCTTCCAAATGTTCTTAAGCAATTCTAAACGAAAGGCCTTTTTATCAGAGTGCTAACCAATGTCATTCCTTTAAAACAGATTGTCTTATCGCTAGTAAAATTAATAAAATAATAAAAGACAATGCCTATACAGTTACACATATGAGAGCGTCCTATCAGTTCCTCTAATATAATGAATTTAACAAGACTGCATTTATTAAAATGGAAAAAAAATTATATATACACTTTTTTTGTCTTCCAGATTATTTTGCAACGTTACAGGAAATATTCTTCATTCATTCAGCTGGTACCAGCAGGAAATCCAAGCATGTTAATGAATAATTAATGGAAATGAAGCAGTTGGAACAGGTATACCATTAAAATCAATAATTGAAATTATTTATGGACCTCTAAATAGGAATGTATGGGTAATTTTGATAACCCTGTCCCATTTGATACGCTAAATATATAGAATATATGGCACTGCTTGTCTGAAAAAGGTATTAAATGATGGAAAGAGGAACAAAGTGTTGACTATATGTCTCAAACACTTTCAAAACTTCAGAGATCTAATCAAAATACATGGACTTACATTGAGACTTATGGATACATCTACTCAGTCAAACAAGCTTGAGCATTCATCCCTTATCATTGGCTGATTGAACATTAATTTTCTTCCTGATTTCTTAGCTAACCACCCCTTCCCAAAAGAACTATTTTAAGGATAAAGCATAATACATTAATAGGGAGTCCATGGTTGCCCTTGAAAGCGGAGGAAAATGGAACCCCCTTCATTCTTTTCTGTCCTCCAATACTTAGGCTTTGCTCCCACAGGTCTTCAAAATGTTCTTCCTCAAGGTAAGGCCACACCCCATGGCACAGAGCAGTATTCATGCTGAATTTCGAACTAAAGAAGTGATGTCTCTGTTGGACCTCCACACAAAGGTCTCAAATTCTTTTGAATACTCTGAGCTGAAAGGCACGCTCAAACACAATGGCAATGTTTTCTTTGTGTATGTTACCACTGAGCACCAGGATTAGGCTCAGAATCAAGCGTTAAGGGTTTGGGGAAAAGCGAGCAAGCTGGTCCTAGAGTAGAGAGGAGCAAGCCAGATGGTGTCACCTTGCCCTGGAGCCATTTAGCTCCACAGACACAGCACAGCTATTGCTAATTACAAACCAAAGGCTCTGCACCAACTGGGTCAAGGCTCATCAGGCTGCATTGGAGCTCCCCTTGGCCTGCCCAGAGCATAGTTTTTAGCTTGTTTAAGTGTAATGACAATTTTCTGATGACCAAGTACTTATTAACTCATTAATTTCACTTTGATCAGCTTTGTAAAATTTTGTGGCATAACCCCAATGTTTATAGTAATAGTAATGTACTGATGACTTATGTGGATGGAAATATTCACTGTTGACTTAAAAATGTAGTTTGGATGCAAAAAAGTCTGGTATGACAGAAAGGGCTTTGAGAATGGAGCCCTGGGATGCAGGGTAAGTAATGTTATGGGACAATAACAAAAAGGGCACAGGATTACACTGGAGACGCGAAGACTCTAAACCATATACGAACCAAACAAACATGCACCAAATGAGGAACTACATAGCAAATTCAGGAGCAGTAACAACAGAATAGCGGACCTTCCCATCTTGCCTCAAATATCCTGACTATAGAGATAGAGATATAATATTCTTATACAGTGGGAATTTTCCAGTATAACCTTTCTCATTTACTAAGAATAATTTTTATTTGCTTTATGCTCTATAACAGGTTGTAATGAGTAGTAACCTCCACAACTTGCCTGCCTGTAAAATCAAGCAGTAAATGTCAAAGATAACCATAGCCCTTTTTTGTAGCAGACAAAATGCATTTGTGTGAACGGTTTTCAAATATGAAAGTATTCAAACCTATTTGGTCCATGCAATTCAAATAACTCAGCACAAGGGATGAAGGAGGCATTTGTTATCTATGCTAGCCCTTTTTTAGGATACAGCCTGCTGAAATAAAATCACAATCAGAAAAATCACAGCACAGAAGAACACTGGTTTCAGAAACGCGTTATGGCATCTTTCTGTATTGGTATCGTGAAGAATTGATGGATTTAGGTTTGAGAGAACTAACCAAAGAATTTTTTATTTACAGATGAAAGGCAATAAACTATTAAAGAAACCTGGGATCAACAGGTGGGTAATTATTGTAGAGTGAGAAACCTTTTAGAAGCCAATTTATTATCCCCTATAAAATCTGTAAACAGATCAGGAGCAGATCTGACAGCAGCTGACAGTAGATATACTACTACAGAAAATCCTAGTAGCATTTCTGGATAATAGCAGAGTCCATCAGAAAAAAAAAAAAAAAAAAACATTAAAAAAAGAAGAAAATAATAACTGTCTATTTTTCAAATACCAGATCTGATGAAGGTTGTACAACTAAAGTGCTAGCAGCTGAGCCTTTCCTTTTCATCAGGACCATTTCAAATCAGCAAAGGCTCCAGCATGACCTGATATGGCCAGATGTGAGCTTGAAGTCTAGTGCTTTGCACTAATAAAAATTATAATAATTTGCCAAATAAAGTTTAGGTGGCAGAAATACAATTGGAAATTACCAAGAAACAGAGAAATTAAAATATGCACAAAATGAATCCCATAGGTTTTACTCCACAGGCATATTGGACGCAGCAAATTTCTAAGCTGGCATATGTGGCTTAGATTGTATGGCTCATGTTGTGTAATATTCTAACTCTGACGAGAAGTGCTGAGGTTTGAATCTGAATCAGACATTTTGTTACTGACTTCTAATTGCTAAATATATTTATGGCTTTTTTTTTTTTTTTAGGGCAGACCATACTTTCAAATAAAATAAAATAGATATTAACATCACACCATTGTTCAAATGTACTGAAATTTTCAGATTGTTTCTGAAATATTTCAGCTTTTTTCCTGGTCTTGCCTAAAAAAATCTTTATTTGATTTACTTAGTTTCATAGTACAATGAGTGCAAATATGCATATTTTCCTTTTCATTATCAAACTAGTCTTAAGGTGGGGTAATTTCTGCAAATTTTTGCTGTCTCAGCTTGACCTCTGTTGTCAGAGAGAGAAAACACTGTAAAAGTGTGACTTGTCCCACTTTTCATAGCTATCAAGAGCTGAATTTGACATAGCACTCTATTTCAGTTTCCTGATTGTGAAATATGAATAACAACACTTGCTAACTTTAAAGAATGTGTTAAATATAAATCAGTGGTTTATTGTCTGATCAGATATTGTACCTGATAGCCCTGGGAACAGTCCTTGTGATTCCTTTCTTACTGATTAACCAGTTTAAAAATCTGTGACAAGACTTAGCATTTTATCTTATAGCTATTCCTTGACTGTAATGAACTTTTATGTACCCCATTACCAGAAAAAGAGACATAAATTACATCAATTAGTGTGATATAAATCTATTGTTTATTAATTTTTAGTAACCTCTTATGGGTTAAAAAGGCATCAATTTCACATGTATGAATTTGTACCTATGCACTGAGTCAGACTGTATTGCACCTCACTTTAACTATCCTCTAAATGAATTGTGTACTAGCATTGAGATGAGACATCCGAATCTGTAACTCTCCAGATGTTCTTTTTTTCAGGAATTAAAGGTAAAAGCAGAATACCAACCCAAGAACCTGCACAACGGGTAAATTCACACTGTTTTTCTGCAACAATGGTAACAAAATGAAGAAACATAGGAAAAAACCAGCCCCAGATATGTTGTTTGTTTCATAGGATGCATAGAATCATGGCATGTTCTACACTGGAAGGGACCTTTAAAGATAATCTAGTTCCAACCTCCAGTGCCATGGGCAAGAATTCTTCCCATGAAACCAGGTTGCTCCAAGTCCCCTTCAAACTGACCTTAAATACTTCCAGGGACAGGGCACCCACTACCTCTCTAGGCAACCCATTCCAGTATCCAATTACCCTCGCAGCAAAGAATTTTCTCCTAACACCTAATCTAAATCTACCCTCTTTCAGCCTAAAGCCATTACATCTTGTCCTGTCGCTAGATGTCCTTGTAAAAAGTCCCTCCCCAGCTTTCTCATAGGCCACTTTTAGGTACTGATTTGTGCTTAGTGAAGCCATGTTCCAAATCATCTCCTCATTTTCCATGTGTTTTAGCAGTTTCCTGGAGAATCTGCTCCATGATCTTGCTGGTCACAGAGATGACACTGACTGGAGTGTTCCTCAGGCCTTCCTTTTCCCTCTTCTAAGAACAAGGGTTATGTTTCCCCTTTTCTGCCACAACTTCTCACACATGGTGGCTAGTGGCTTAGCCTCTTTGCAGGTTCCTGGCTTGTCTGCTGTTTCTCGGTAGTCCATCAATTAGAATGACGGGCCAGGTTTGTCCTTGATTATTGTTTGTAAATGCTAATTCGCCAGGGTCTATGTCTCTCCAAGTTCTGTCTCCCTCCGTTTCCTTATCCTTCCAATTGAAAAAAAAAAACACCTTCACAACCTACATACCCTTCCCAGTTTGTGTGATTGATCAGGTTTGCTGTCTTCACCATCTACATTACTGCAAATTGGTCAGGCTTCTCTCTGTATGTTCTTGTTTTGTGGCTCCTTTGACCAGGTACCCTTAGAGAAGCAGGCCCTCTCCTTACACTTACTCCTTTAATAAGCACTTTCATGCAGGGTGCAGATACCTTCATATTGACCTGGTATAATTGGTGAGTGCCCACAAAAAGGGTGTTTCACATTCTCCATTTCCCCCATCTCCAAGTTTTTGATTCTGTCGTCTTTTGGCAACAGTCGATTCTTAGTTCAGGGGTGAAGAACTATTTCATTGTTCAGCTACACTTCTATTCCACTACAGCAGTGGGATAAGGAAGAGATTTCTAGGGAGATTTCTATCCCAAACCTAACCAAAGCTGTCTTCTGAGTTTTACATGACAGAAAAAACAAATCATCATTTTGCTTGTACATTGTGTGTAAGACTATAGTGTTTTAACAGGTAAGAGAAGTCTTTGCTCTTCTGAATTACATGTATAGGAAAAATGTTTTAGAGAAAAAAAAGGAGGCAAAATAAATTCCATTACTTCTTTTGAAGTGCTGGACATATAAACTTGAAAATATATTTGTTATTCCATTTCTGTCTTCAAATCTTAGTATTTTGATTTCAGAAAAAAAATAAGCTACACTTACAAACTAGTCAGTGGTATTAGAAAGTACTACTTTGCTTGTCTAAGAAATTATATGTTAATTTAACCTTTATTCAATGGTTTTCAAATGTACTGACTAAATGAAATTAGCTGTCAAATTATTTTCTGATATTTAATATGTCCTCAGCTACTTATGATTTTTTTCTGGTCCAGAGCTCCTGTCTATGAGTTATACCTATATAAACACAGAATTATTATAGAGTAAAAACATTACACAAATTTCTTGAAAATGGCTCCAGCTAAGGTGTGGGCCAGCCAACTCTGTCATATTTAAAAGGTCACACATTCAATAGAGAAAACTCAAATAATAAAAGGGTTTTTTCACCACTCAAGTTCGTAAAAGACAGAATATTTGAGCCCTTTAGCAAGTAATTTCAACTCTAAGACAAAATGTTCTTAGGGCCGGTCTCTTATGGTAGGTCTATTGCATAAAAGCCCTTGACTCACTCTTCTCTAAAAAATTATTTAGAATACTTAAACCCATATATGTTGAGAAATCCTGTGGCAAGTTTTAATATGAGTTTAAGGTATGAATTCAATTACAAAAATATATTTCTGTCTATTCTGTTTGTTTGTGTTTCAACTACAGAAGCCTAATAGTGTCACCAGCCAGTGGTGAACACAGTAAATAATTCCTTACAGTTCTGTATCATCAATTTTTAGCTTAGCTTCAGCCCAGCATTTTAGATTTCTGGGCTAGGAGAGCACTGCAACCTTAGTTGTCTATTGAAAAGAATGGTTTTACCTCCTAAAATTACTTATGAAGGAAAAAAATTACTTCAGAGATTCAGCCTATGTTTAATATTTGGGATTTGGAATCAATCAAGCATGTTTCCTGGAGAAATGCCATTCAGGATTTAATTTGCTTTAAAGACTAAAGGCATAGGGCCAAACTATTTACTGAGGGCCAATTCATGCACATCCAGGCCTCCTAAATATCCATTCAATTGCATTACTCTCCCACTTCCTGGAATAGTTTAATCTTTTTTTGTAAGTGCGATGATGAAAGAGGTGCTGTGGCACAAAGAAGCACAAACGAGGGCCAGGATGAACAAGGTTTTGATACAGGGATAGGAAGAAAACCACATTTAAACAACATAATCCAGGCAGTTGCCAAGAAGAACTGGAACAGATTCAGTCAATGTCATAAAAACCAGAATTCAGAATGCATTTTTAATTTAAATTTATATACTAATTGCATTTAGTATGCAATTTAGACCACTAGTGTGTCCTAAAGAGCACTGAGCATCTTCAGTGTCCTTTTAAGAATAAACAGAAGTGTCCCAAATATATGAGTATTTCAGGACAGCAAACTGCCCTAATACAATATAAATAAAAAGAATGGAAACAACCCCACTGACATTCCCTTCAGAATGTTACTTTCTCATATTATATTTGCAGGCTAGGGAGGGAATCCTAAATCTTGACAAACAAAAACTGTTGAGATGGATGGAAGATTCCCTTCCCTAAAGGCAGGAAAGCAAACAATGCACATGTAAAACATAAAGAAAACAATCATCCTGTCTCTCCACGGTTTGGAGCTCCTGCCCCAGAAATAGGACCTGCTGTTAAACAATGGGAATTTCTAACTGCACAAGCTCTAACAGCTTGTTTTCTTTCATAAGGCTCAGCTTGTTTTCTTTATATCCTAGAAAGCAGAGAAACACTAAATCTGGGATACTTTTCTATTGTCTGTTTGCATGAGAACTTAGTTATATGTAAAATACATGGACACTCATTGACTACAATGTCCATAATCACACATTTATGAATATTTAGTCCTCATTAGTAAATTCTCCATCTCTCTGGATATTGGTTCCAAATGCTGCTTTCAAACTGTCCGTCCCAGATAAATTAATCCCTTCCCAAGATGTTTCTAGCTTCCAGCTTTTTATAATTTTATTATGTCTCCTTTTGTTTGGGAAAGGAAATTAGTTAATTTTTCAAGCTTCCCTAATTAAGAACATAAAATATGAAATATTATTGTCTCAGAAAATGGCCCTTGTGGTCATTTCTACAATGATTGTTTGGTGTCTAACTTGTATTTAGGCGACTTAGCTCCTTCTGAAATCAGTAGCTGTTTAAGAAAAACTGTCTTCCACATTTCAAACTAAATGAGTCAAGAAAACATTTAAGTGCTTAACTCATAAACTGTAATTGACTTTTCAGGTTTGCTCTCAGGAAACAGTTTATTTTCTCCAAAAAAGGACATGGTTGCTGTGTGAACAACTGCTGGGGAAACCAATTTCACTATATGAGTTGAATTTTATAGGGTTTAGAGGGGAAAATGTGATTTTTTTAAACTAACCATCATGTGCCTATAACAGATGAATAATGGAGGTAAATTCTTTTTATTATTGCCTCATGGTCGTGAATCTGTTCAGTTAAGAATGACCTTCATTTGCTCCTTTTGAAGAGATAACAGATGGAATCAGTAGAATAAGTCATATTCAGATATACATTTAAGTGGATAGACAGAAAATTGAATGCAATAAAAGATAGGAGAAAGCAAAATGATGGGGATAAATTGTAAGATATTACAAGGTTCTGAAAGCTAGGAATCAGGAAAAGCTGGGATTAAAAGAAATGTGACATACATAAGAAGACAGGGAAGAGGAAAATATAAAAGACCGGGTTCAAAGTTTTTATTCATACTAATTTTCAGGTCTTGTGTTAGCAAATGTGGAGATTTTCATCTGTTAAAACCCACAAAAGTATCCTCTCATTTGACATTGTCCTTCTAAGTATCTGCATACTTTATTCTTGTTTACTAAAAATATTAATAAATAATATTCAGTAATATCGGATTACTGAACTTCTTAAATTATTCATAAATGACATGAAAAGAGAATTTTATTTTAATTCTTGGACCAGACCAGGTTTCTCTTCTTTGTGTAACTATCAAAATTCTTTCTTATTGAAACAAGTGTCCAAAGGTAATGTGCTAAATCACAGATTTTTTTTCTTTGCTTTGTAGTTGTATTCACCTTTTAGAAAATTGAAAAAATTTAATCTCTGTGGTGCTCCACCAGATATATTAGCATAATCAGTGATATGCTTCTTTAATGCTGTGTTCATATTGAAAAAACATGAACATGAACTTTGTGCTAATTAGACACATGAAAAATCCAGTGAGATGCAAAGTGTTAGACTTAATGGTACCTCAGATTACACATTTTAATCAAAACTGTGATGTTAATACATAATGCTAATGATACCACAGAAATTAATTCAAACAGATATATTGTAACATACTACTAGGCTTAAGTGCATTTCTCTTTAGAGGTTTCTAATCTACTGCCTAATTATCTAATTAGTAACAAGTATTTCTAATTTTTTAAACTTTTAATGAGAAATCGTGGCAGGCTGAATACTGTTTTCTTTTTTAGCAGGAAATATATAAAACATAATTGCTACTTATGAGCAACAATGTATCTTTATCAATTTAT
Source organism: Melospiza melodia melodia (assembly GCF_035770615.1). Classification (NCBI taxonomy): domain Eukaryota; kingdom Metazoa; phylum Chordata; class Aves; order Passeriformes; family Passerellidae; genus Melospiza; species Melospiza melodia. Next base: position 107,686,498 of record NC_086195.1, on the reverse strand, counting down.
ACCATGATATGTCAGGGCAATATTTTAAAGCCTATACTTGGCTGTAAAAGACAATGAATCCATAACTTTTCTGTGGCGTCTAAAACTTCAGACGGTGCTAAGGAAAAGGTGCAGGCAGCCTCAGTATCTTTCTGAACATATTTTGATGCCACGCCAGCACTGAATAAAAATATTCATGCCCCTGTCTATTCCTAGTGATCAGGAGTAACAAGGCTTGAGAAGATAAAATAAAACAATTTTAGCTTATGGATTTTGTGCTTCCTACTCCAGTGCATCATGCACTCTGAATCATGTGTGGTAATGAAAAGAGAATCATTACATGTTAATCTGGACCCATTTTTAAAATCTTTATCCATGCACATAGTGTCCCATCCTTTGAATAAATGGAACTGTTAATAAGTTCAGTAAGAAAGAGCCTTGTGACACAGGAAAGAAAACAGGTAAGCAAGCTTTTGAAGAAAATAAATTACTGTTATATATGTGATTCCCTTGTATATCTTACTGCAGAAGAAGTACAGTAGACAATTTGCATCAGTAAACAGAACAGTTTTGGAAAAACGTCTCTTTTGATTTCTTGGTAACTTCAGGATAAAATTCTGCTACTCTAAGGAAGCCACTACAGTAAGACACACACATTTATTATCACCACACACCTAGCCTAAGAATTGTTAACATTTTAGAATAGCTTTTTCGTTTACCAAACTTTGCTACAGACAACTTCTCTTTGAAGACTGAATTCCTGAAAAAACACAGGTCAGTCTTATCCTCCCTCCTAAACTGCTATTTCTGCCCATTCTTTCAAACTTGGTAACTCCACACTGTGTGCAAAGGGTTCTCTGATTTCCTCCCTGCACTTCAGCTTTTCTGGGAGTGATTTCAGTGTAACTGCTCATGCATCTGCAGAATCACGCTTCTCTTCAGTAACAAAGTATAGATCTGTCTCTCAATGTCCAGCTCAAAATGATCTTCTGGAAAAGTTTCTTCTTTGAAGATTTTTCTCATCTTACTTAGTTATCTAAGAAAATGAATAGAATTCTCTATTTCCACAACTAAGCTGAATGAAACACTGGGAAGAAGGCTTAGTTCATAGGAAGGATAGTGAAAGAGTCTAATTTTTGGAAGCAATTTTTGCCAAAACAATTCTTACAAACTTTACAAAGACTTTGCACATACACTTTTTATGTTGCCATTCTTGCATCAAAATCTTCCTATAAACAAAAAGAAACAAACAAGATATAAAAAGCAAATAATTCACTGTTAGTGGAATTAATAGTTTTCAGTCTTGTGGTCCCAATCACCTATTTAATAAAGTCTTAATAATAATGCATTTCAAGCCTGCATACAGTAAATACCTTACCAGTAATTGACCCCTTTCTCTAATAAAAAAATGACAAATTTTTCTATTTTGGTAGACCAAAGCCTTTTAGAATATGTTCATATTGTCTACCTGCAACTAAAAAAGAAGAACTGAAAAAAAGTTTAATAGTCCTCAAACTAAATGTTTGGTTCAAATTAGATATATATTTATATCTAGAAGCTGAATTCCCCCACTTATAATTGATATACCATGTATAAAACTATAGATGGCCTTACTATAGAGACTAAAGGAAGTATTCAATATTTTTTCCTGATATTATTTTTTCATGCTTGAATGGTGTTTACATCATTCATATGCTGCAAACTCTTTGGTTTAAGTCCCTGTTTGATTGTGGAATCATTCTGCCTTTCATCCTAATTAATTTCTAAGCAAATCATGTTGTCATTTCTGGGTATGATGAAGAGGTCAGAGCACACTGGGATCTCACTTCTCCTGGATTTCAGAGATTTTTATTGTGGCGTCTTGCACAAATAAATTTGGAAGTAAATCACAAAGGCAATAATCCTAATCAGACAGCACTCTTCCAGAAAGAGCATTGCTCATGCTTCTTGATCAACACAGGGGTGCTGAACTCTGGTGTTTTGCTTTGGTTTTATTTAGATCCCTTTCTAGTGAGTGAATTACAGAGAACAGATAATGACACAAATAAGGTAGATTAGAGGGAAGGCATCTTTTTAATGCACTTAATAAATGACTCATAAAAATGCTAAACCACAGATGTCAAATTACTCTGACTGTACAATCTCAGATACTTTCTGGCAAAATTTTCCACTCAGTCAGTTCTCTATATTTCACAGTATTGTGAGTAGTGCTGATGAAAACAAATCAAATACACCCCAAGTTTCCTTCTTTTTCCCTACAAAAACCCTTAGAAGATCTGAAGCTAAATCCAAATCACTTTTTTTTTAAACTGGGAAAATATAGCTCAGATGATTTGCTTCTGGGACTAAGGGTTTTCACTGCTTTCAATATTATTTGCAAAATTTTCATATTTATGGTTTAAAATGGGCACTCTTGCCAGTGCTTTTTCAAATATGTATACTTAAATATAATATTTTGAACACATAAATTAGATATGAAAATATTGTAAATAAAAATATAATATTTTGAATGTTCAGAGTTTTTGGCTTATGTAAACCAAGTCAATGGGATTATGGCAGTTAAAAGCATGAGAAAAATTGTTCAGAGAGACTTGACTTATCTTTTGTCCTTTGGTTCAGGGTCTGAGACACTTTTAACCACGGTGGCATGCAAGCAAACACATTGATAACAGTGCATATTATTCCCCCTCAGGATTGTGCAACTTCATTAATAATGCCAGCCAAAATTGTTTTCAGGGTCAAGTCATGTTTCAGTTTCCCAATCTCCAAGACCAAACTACTATAAAAATATATGAAAACCCTATCTTGCTAGTTCATGAAAACTCAGAAGCTTAACATTTGTCAAAAAGTGATCTTTCTTTCTCAGGCTTTCTGTCTCTCTCTTTTATTAAATACAACTATTCATTCTCAACCCCAAGTGCTGCAGATCCATCTGCCTTTTTGACAAAGCTGAAACTTCTGAAATTTTCAGAGTTTAGCTTCCGTGAGCATTTTCTTGTGCCTCAGCTATTGAGGCGTGGTGCTGTATTTTATAATGTAGATCCCAAACCCGCAAGTTCCTTGTAATTTTCTTTAATTTAAGAAAAAAAATTAATTTATTTAATAATAGCCTCATTAGGAAAGAAAAGAAAAAAAAACAAAACAGATAATTCTTTAGTTCAAAAACTAGTTTTTAATTTATTTTTCTAAACAATGTTGTCAATAAAACATCAGTAAATCAAGAGTTCAGTACTGTACCAAAAAATAAAAGCACAGAATCATAGGATCATTAGGGCTGGAAAAGACCTCTAGGATCATTGAGTTCAGTTTTTAGCTCAGCATCACAATGTTCCCCATTAAACCATGTATCCATGTGCTGCACCCCCAATCCTTTTGAACATTTCCAGGAATGGTGATTGCTGAACCACCTACAGCTGGCCTCAGCCATTAATGCAGCCAGCCCAGATCCCTCTGTAGAACCTTCCTACCCTCCAGAAGGTCCTGTTGAACTTTATGTCATCTTCAAACTCTCTGAGGGTGCCCTTAGTTCCCTTATCCAGATCTATAAAGATATTAAACAGAATTGGCCCACAAACTGTGTCCTGGGAAGCGCAATTTATGACCATCCACCAGCTGGATTTAACTCCATTTGCACCCATTCACAGAAAGAGTAAATTAAATGATAATATTGTTACAATTCAGGAAACCTTAGGAATGTTTTTATAAAATGCTTATTAAAATCTAAAGATATTGAAATTAAAAATAATTGATCAAAATAAGAAAAACTACCATTTTTTCCTCCATGTGGTTTGATGAAAGATTTGCATTTTCCAAAGAATATTACTAAAAATGCAGGATAGTAAAAATTTCTAGTTCAGTAAGCAATGTTACACTTCATTGAGTTCTCTGAAATAAGCCTACTTTTAATTTCCATGTATGTTTTTGGACAGAAAGAGTGACTTAGCATTTCTGGATTGGTTTAACAGCTTGTCTGGGTTTGTTTGTATGTCTAATTTAATTTCATTTTGCTGACCTATACATTTGCTTTAATTGCTTTATTTGCTGTGTGAAGCTAAGAAATAAAAAATCTTGGTAAGTCTTAGATTTGGCAGACTTAACTTTGTGATCCCAAGCAAGTTATCAAAATTCACTCACTTAAAAATTTGTTAAATGGAGCAATAAAAACAAAGTTTACCTATTTAAGGACTGTATTGGGTTTGCAGGGCCAGGTTTTGCTAGCAGTGGGACTACAGTGGTGCCTGTGAGAAGATGCCAGAAGCTTCCTTCACATCTGGTGGAACCAATGCCGGCTCCAGGACAGACCTGCTGCTGTCCAAGGCTGAGCCCATCAGAGATAATACCTGAAGTAATTGTTTTCTAGGAAGAGAGAAGTGACAATATGTGAAGCGACAGCCCTGCAGACACCAAGGTCAGTGCAGATGAGGGGCAGGAGGCGCTGCAGGTGCCAGAGCTGAGGTTCCCCACAGCCCCTGGTGCAGCCCATGGTGAAGCAGCTGGGACCCTGCAGCCCATGGAAGGTCACAGAGATGCAGATATCCATCCTCAGCCTGTGCCTGAGGACACCTGTGCCAGAGCAGGTCGCTGCCCAAAAGAGGACTGTGACCCTGTGAGAAGCCCATGCTGTAGCAGGCTCCTGGAAGGGACCTGCAGACCTGTAGAGAGAGGAGCCCGTGGCAGAGAAGGTTTCCTGCTGAGACTTGTGACCCTTCTGGGGACCCTTTTGAGCAGGCTTTCTTTGAAGGACTGTAGCCCTTGGAAAGGGACCCACATTGGAGCAGTCTGTGAAAGAGCTGTAGCCTGTGGGAAGGATCCCATGCTGGAGCAGGGCGAGAACTCCTCTCCCTGAGCAGTAGTCAAAAAACCATGTGATGAACTGACAACCATTTCCCCATCTCCCAGTACTACTAGGGAAGAGAGATAGATGCTGGGAAAGAGGGATGGGTTCAGGGAAGGTGTTTTTAATATTTGTTTCACTTCTCATTATCCTACTCTGTTTCTGACTGATAATAGATTCAATTGATATGCCCAAGTCAAGTCTGTTTAGCCTGTAATAGTAATTGATGAGTTATCTCTCCCTGTGTCCACTCATAAGCCTTTATATCTATTTTTTCTTCCCTGTCCATTTGGGGAAGGGAATATAGACAGCCTTGGGGGCATACCTGGCATCCAGCCAGGGTCAACCTACCACAGACAGTTTCATAAATTATCTGTATAAAGGTTTGTGAAGTCATTCAACGGTAGGATGATGAATGATGTGTAAATAAGACACAAGTCCTTTCATAAATTAAACACCCGTTGAAGATTATAAAATAAATAAAAGTTATGTTTAGTAATTCAGGGTGATTTCCAGCAGTGTTATGTATGCTATTTCAATCAAAAAATTGAAATATCCCCTCAGAGCATGAGGGGATATACAACAAGGTATTAATTCTAAAGCTGTTCTGACTAATCTCATAGCTCCATTTCTTTTCTTCCTAATGTGCTCAGACTCTGAATGGCCAATCTTTCCTCCTAGCCATCAAAATCTCTAACTTCCCAAGTACTTGATTCATAACCTTTCAAGCATGTCCACTCTTCTCTGTTCCAAGTAGAGTCTTAGTTTCGCTACCACACTAAGCTCCCTTTCAACTCCCCAGCCCTCTGGATCCCATCCTCAACTACGCAGTACCACTGTGCCACCCCATTTTCACACCCTGCCCTGAAGTTCCTGTGTTCATGAACCTCAACTTTCTTGCCCTCCAAATCCTGTATATTGCATAGTGTCCACTTCTTCACTTTCTACATAATTTAAAAATGAGTCATGGTCCCACAAATTCTGCCGTTGCTTTCGCACTGATCATGAAAATTTGCTTTTCATTTCCATTTTCCTTACTCCCTGCTTCACCAGGAACATAGAATTGGCTGCTGTAGGACGGATTTACCCTAACAAGGCATTCGCCAAAATTTAGTTGGATGCAAGCAACAGCACAGAAACTGAGATCCAAGAACAAAATGGGCAAAAGGACAGACTTTGCCCAAGAAACTGTTAGTTGTTCTTTTTCTTTTTTACTGACATGACTTAGAGAAGGGAGAAAATTGTAATTTTTTTCAGTTGGACAAATCTGAAGGTGATGGTACAGACTTGCAGAAGGATTTGAAAATGTTATATGAGTAGTATCTGCTGATGGAATTCAGTGTTGATAAGTGCAAGGTAATATGCCTGAGGGAAAATATGACAGAAAGTTAGCTGCTGCTTCTCGTGTAAGTGATCCTGAAGCTACTGTTGACAGTTCGCTGAAAATTTCAACTCAGTGTTCAGCATCAGAGAGATGAACAATATATTACATAACTATATATACTTTAAATAATTAAGAAGGATAATTATATTATAAATATTATTACATATTAATTAACATATGGTTCGTAAGCAGTTTCAGTGCTTTGTGCAATTCTTATTACCTTTATTTTCATCAGTAAAAAAACTTTAAAAGAAAGAAGAGATTTTCTATCAAAATTATTTCCTACTTTGGGGCGTGGGGAGGTTAGCATTTCAACTTATGAAAATGAGCTATGTCCGGGACACTTTGGCAGAGAGAGTTAAAATCATGAATTAATGGAGCAAGTGGATAGTGATTATTTCTCATTATCCAAAAAATAACTAATACCTAATGAAATTATCCAGTACCTGATAACTCTTTTAAGCACAAGCATAAAAGCACTTTTGTGTATAATTAGCTATGATAATTTATAATAGAAATATGTCTTGGGTACACATTTAGCTTGGCAATTTTTAGTCATAAGCTGGCTTTGGAATGATAACCCATGGAAGATTTATATAGTATATGCCCTATTTCCTATATCATTAAATTAAACATCTACCACTGAGTAGTGTCAGAAGAATTTGAAGAATTAAAAAATGCTCCAGAGTTTTGCAAGTTCTGCTGCTGCTCTCCCACTGATCACACAAAAGATACATTAGCTTAAAAAAAAATAAAATCCCAAAACCCAAAAAAACCCACACCCTTTCCCTCTCCCCTCCAGCCCCTAGGATTATTTCTTTATTTCTTTCCATTTAATGTTAAGAGCTTGGCATGATCCCACTCAAAAGATCAAATATAAGAAATAGCATAAGTTAGACCTGTAGACCTGTGGAAATTAAGTTAATAACTTGGTGTGTATTTTTCACAGTGATTCGCAGATGGATTGATATGAAACATTTTTTTTTTCCTCCATTTTGTTATTTATTGCACCGTTGGTTTTACTACTAGCCCCAACTGGACCCAGGTTCCTAGCACAGTTATATTTTCCAGGATCAGAATGTGCCATGAAATTTATTTCAAAGAAAGCAGCAAAATCATGCAAATCTTAGATGCTTGCCACAGCTCCCCCTACCAAAAGAAGAGAGAAATTCTAGGAGAGAATTTCAGCAAAGAGAAACTCCATCATAAAAGGCAAAAAAAAACCACCAAACCCTTACTGGTCCATAACTAGACAATAAACTGAAAGTCTCCTGGAAAGTACCAAGATAATATAAATTCTTTTTTTTTAATTAAAGAAATAAGAAGATGGATTCCTGAAAAAGTATATGTTTTTGACACTACACAATTTTTTTCTAAAATTACAATGTAATTTAATTTTGAAACCATAAATTTATGATATGAATGGTAAAGTTCATATGTAAGCATGAAGCTGGTGTGAAACATCAAAGCAATAACACTATGTTATGATGCACAAAAAGGCCAGAACAAAGGAGTAAATATCAATTGATAAACCAGAGACAGAAACCGTGGCTTTGCATCAGGTTTGCAGATTTTTGGTTTCATAAGCAAAATACAGTTTCTATTAAAATGAGTGTCTTTCCAATTACATCAACAGACACTGAATTAAGCCTCAAGTCCGGAGGTTTTAAGTATATAATTTGTGATATACTTGTATATTTGTGACTTCTGTGACATAGTTTCACATCTAATCTATAAGTGTTACTCTTTAGGAATCTATGATGACATAAATAAAATTAATAGGTCTAAACACATATAAATATATTACAGATACAAATAAGCGAGAGGAATAATCCAGGTAAGAATCAGTAAGAATGTTGCATTATTGTGTCAAATGAACATATATTTTTCACAGCTTATTATCACACCTTTTTTGTATAACTGCTAGAATTTCTGAAAAAATCATAGAATTCTACAGAAATTTTCTAGAATTTATGAACAAATTGGCATTTTATGAAAGAAAGATCACTAGAAACATAAGCATATCCTCTAACTTTATATGTCGAAATAAAAATGTTTTCCTAGTCAATCTTTCTTTTTCTAGATGAAAATTAACCTTTTTCATGTAGTTTTTTCTCCTCTCCTAGATCTAAAGGATCAAGTCAATATGAAATTTGGATTTTCCTAAATAATTTAGGAAATTTCTACATTTAGGGGAAATTTGACTGTTGACAAAAAAAAAAAGAAGAGGGGAAGAAAAATAGGAGAGCATGTGAAAGAGAGAGAAAGCAGGTCTTTGAATGAAATAAAATGGGTAAGTTTCAGAGATAACTAGTTTATGCCATGTGGCTGCTAAGAATGCAGTGGGGATTTAGAGATTCAGGGGAAGAAGAGAAGGATGTGCAGTCAGGTTTAGTGAGTATATAATCTACTTAAAGTTTGATTAGGAATTCTATTGTATCTGGACAGCAGGCAGACTGCCTCATAGACAAGAAGGAAAGCAATGGGTTCTTAAACTTTCATGTGGCAGCACTCCCATTGTTGTCTCTTTTTTATTAATGACGTGGAGGCAACCATGATAAGTCTGAATGGGGAGAGCACTGATTGGCTTAAGTGAACTTCCTATCTATAAAGCCCCTATAGTCTCCCTGTCTGCTGGATTTCTACAGCAACAACTGAAAGGCAGCCGCACATTGATGAAAAAAGTAGCAAAACCCTCTCCTGCAGGTATAATTTGTTCTTATCTTAACTCCAGTTCTCTTTCAAAGATCACTCTTTTTCTATGTGAGGATGTCAAACTCTGTTTGCTTCAGAGAGGGGAGTAAAACAGTCATGCCTACAGTCCTGACATAACATACACTCCAGAACACATATACAGATAAATGAATATCTCTATTCAATGCACGCATTTTGTAAATACATCTTGTACCTTATTACTTGTTTATTGTAATGTCCTCAGATACTGGCCATTACCTATACCCATAGCACTAACCTATGACCTGTAACTGAGGTAAATTCAAAGGATTATTTTCCCAAATAATCATCTGGCTTTTCTATAAGTACTTGAGAGTATGTGTTATGAAAATATTTTAGAATAATGTGATTCTAATGTAACATCTACAAGAAGGTTATAAAAGAAAGATGTTTAAAGGAATATGTGAAATCTGTAAAATGTGAAACAAATTCAGTAATTCATATATTAGTGAATTTCTCTGTATTAACTCCACATAATAATCTCTACACTGTCTCAGATTGTTTTGTAATTATGCATATAACTACTGAAACTTTTTTCTATTTCACACTGTAGATACAGCTGCATTCCACAAGTTACATTAAATGCTTATTTGCCATTAACATTGAAGATTATAAGTATGCTGTGCTTTAAACTTACTTCACATTATTACTCTGCAAATGATATATTACAATGTTGTCATCTTATCGCAGGGGTTCCATACTGCTGTCTCCTTGTCACAAAAGTTTCATACCTTCTTGGTGCTTCTTATGGGCTGCTCCTCAGAGCACTGCCTCTTTCTTCCTCACAAAGCAGCCAACTGACCCCAGTTCCCTTCTCACCCACCCACCCCACTCTTTTATAGCACCCTGCTTCTCACTGGTTACAGCTGTGGCCTGGTAAAGTCAGGCCTGCTCCTAATCTTTGATAATTGGCCCAGCTGCAACTCCTTAGGGGTAAGATTACTGTCTACACTATCTTTATTTTCTTATATTCTATCCCCCTACATTACAAAATATTTACAAATATTATATTTATTTATAAAATAAAATACATTTATGTTATATACTCTGTAAATAAAATAGAGAGAAGTTCAAGGTCATAGGCTAAACATAATTTTATTCTAACCTTGCATATGCAGTAACAATACCTATATTCATTCATGTCATCAACATCATAACAACTGATGCTGAAACATTTTAATACAAGAAAGAAGGTGCTATAATTATTTGACTTCCCAATAATTTCTATTTTTCCTGCAGCTTATTACAATACTTTCATTTTTTCCCTCTAAAGTATATTTTATTCCGAGTGCACACAAGATGATTGCATCATTTATACCATAATGTGTTCTTGTTATCATCTGATTCAAACAGATTTTTACTTTCTCTATTTATGTCAGAGCGAGATGGTGAATTGACTGTGAAATCCTTGAAATGATGACCTGAATCTGACATAGCTTTAAGTAGTTTTTGTAGTTTTTAACATAAATTTATATAAGTTTCCATTAAATCAAATTGCTTAAGAAATACAGGAACAGCACGTTTTACTCCTGCATAATATCCTATGTTCATCAAGCTTCTGTAAATCAGAAGAAATTTTTCTTGATTATGTTTAGGGACAGAACTTCAAAAATCAAGATAGATGCAGATGGAGGAGAGCTTTTGAGTTATTTTATTATACTTTATTGTTGATGGGTTTTATCCATTATATCCACTGGATATTTATTTCACTACTACAAATTTTTATTTTCCCTCCCCTCCAAATACCTGAAGAAATTACTAGTCAATTTTTTGCTGACTGCTGGGCACCACCAATTTTAGACTTGAGGTCCCAAATAAATTAGGTAGACAGTACAATAATCCAAAAATACATTTCAAGAGGAAAAACTGAATTGCTTCTTTAATTAATTATCATAAGTTTTAATGAGCATAAGATCTAGTTACTGTGAACTCTGCTCTACATTTCAGAGATGGTAAAGAAGGTTCCTAATTACAGCACAATTTTACTTCTTCAGCATATCTATATTCTGCTGCATGAATTCATTGAAAGAAGATGCAATCGACTTCAGACAGTATATAATATTTTCTTTCATTTCAGCAGACGTTCATAGCTATGGAAATTACAGACCAGAGAAGACAGAAAAGACATGATCAAAACATATCTTAAGCCCTGAGGTCTTCAGTGCTTTGGAAGTAACATAAATTCCTGTCTAGTCATGCTAAAAAATAGCAGCATAGAATTCCAGATCAGCTCTGTGTCTCAGAAAAGATATGATCTAGTAGCTTTTATGGAACACTCTTCAATATTCATGTTCAGAGCAGCAAATCTATTTGCAGCATCATGGACACTTAAACACATAAAGAAAAATGGCACAAGGAGATAAAACTGAAATAATACTATTCCAAGTCATCAAAGAATCATTATGGGAAGAAAGGACAAACAGTTCAAATAGATAACTGTGAGGCATAGCAGCGCACTTTTCTTTGCTGAATATTTGACCAGGGTGATTAGAAAAAGTGTGTCAGGGACAGGAGAGAGAATCTGGAGAAATCTCTGCAGTAGAAAATGTTTCCATTTGTGGTTGGGTTGACCTTGGCTGGGCACCAAGTGCCCACCAAGCCACTTTATCACCTGGAAAGGGGAGTGAAAATATGATGAAAGACTTGAGATAAACCCAGGGAGAGATAATTCAGCAAGTACCCCCACAGGCAAAATAGACTCCACTTGGAGAAATTAATCTAACCTATTGCCAATCAGACGGCAAGTGGGATAATGAGAAACAAATCCAAATCTTAAACCACCTTCTTTGTACCCATCCCTTATACTTGGGCTCTGCCTGCCTTCCTGTTTCCACCTCTCTGGGTCACATTTACTGTTAAATGAAAGCCATACCATTGGCTTAGGCATATGGTCTTTTTTACACCTTAATTGCGGCCGAGGCATCACTTATAATCCAATCATAACTGTTTGTCATATCCATGAAGTCAGAGGACAGAATCAGGTGGTGCTTTTCAGTCTGAAGCTATTGAATCAGTATTGCTATTATGAAAAACATAATTAAGTGCTAATTACAATTCTAAAGGAACAAAAAATATGTTAATCATGACACAGCAGAAATTGACATGCTCTAAGTCCCTAAATAGAAACATTATGTTTATAGCTTTCCTCAATGTGATATAGAAACAAAAGATGAATTACATAAAATACAGAATCAACAATTCTTGAAGAAATTGGGAGGCAAAAAACATTTTGGAAGTGATGAAATACAGTAAACTGAAACAACATGAGATTGAAACAGAAAAGGTTTGCTATATTTTCTTTCCAGAAAGTAGAATTTGTGCAAATTAATTCCTTGTGTTCTCTTGGTTTTAGAAGGCTACATAGAACAAGATTAAGGCATAGTTAATTCATAGAAAAGCAGAAAAACTATAAGGAAAATGTCCTTTGTACATTGTGAGGTAATCATAGCAACACAAATCCCCAAACCAGCATGATATCTGATGGCATGTATTGGATGTGTCCTCCCTCTTCAGGGTGAGAAATTGTGAAGAGCAGCTGCAGTGATGCTGAGAATGATTTTAAAATTGCATTCATTCAAAGGAAAATCACTAAGAGAGAATTCTCAAATTGTAAAGAAAATAGTTAATGATCATCACAGGATATATGGCTTACATAGGAAACTGGGAAGGCATTTATTTGGAGAATTCAGAATGAGAGTGAGGAAGAAGCATCCATTAATTTGTGAAGTAATGAAGTTTTCATCTTATAGGGAGTTTAGATTATGTTACTTAAAGGACATAACCTGCTTCAGCATGGGACAGTTGCTCTGAAGTTTATTCCAAATATATTTGGAAGTCAACAAAACAATGTAAAGGACTATTAAAAAAAGAAATTTCATATTCTAGCTGCTCATGTTTCAAGGGTAAAGCATAGTTTTGTCTGTCTGCTTATGACAAATGGCAACAGGCTCATGGGAGCTTCCATTTTGTCTACAAGACATATTAAAGCAGAGTTAGTTTCATTTTAGGGTAGTTGTTGCAGTCTTTTCTGAGGAACTAATCAAACTGGTTCACATTGTTTTAAGTCTGCATATAATGGTATGGATGATATTTCTTTCACACGATGAAACAAGCTGACCTGGAGTGTGCTCCAGGATGAAGAGGAGTGAAAGCAGGTGCAATGGGAGGACATGGGTGGCAGACCCAAAGGAATTTGAAGCCTGTTGGAAATATCTTGGGGAACAATGCTAATACTTTCATAATAAAACAGAAAGAATTAAAGAGGATTTGTAACGGCAAGATACGTAATGGAAACAGTATTTACAGTCATTCAAATTAATTCCTACATTTTGTTCTTTCAAATCACAAGAGACTGCAGGTTAAGCTAGTGATGAAATCTGAGTTCAGAAAAATCTTAGTCCCTTCCACTTTCTCAGGGGACATCAAACAAAGGTTTCTGTGTACATTTTGGATAGAATAAGGAAAACTGAGCACTTTTTGGCCTTTAGCCAACCTCTGCTGGGTGTTAAATGTATTACAGTTGAGCTTGGAGGACAAGCAGCAGGAGTCTGAGAATTCAAAGTAAAGCAAAAGGAGAAAGGTTCAGTTGTGCTCTCTTAAAGACCTTGGCCTGGGCTGCCCACATGAGGGTGAGAAGTCCTCTTATTCCTAACTTCTGCATAATGCTTTGAATTGAAGAGCGCAAGGAAGTGATTGTAGAACATTTTACCTCTGATAAAGAAATCAATGAGCAATTTAATAAATGTCCTTCATGTGATGTGTCTGCCCCCTGGGGTTGTCACAGAATAGCTTTTTTGAGAAAGAAAAACGATAGATCTTACTGAACTTGGAAACCATACCAAAAATCTCTTTTTTCAAGTAATTCAGATAAAAAAGGCAAAGAACCATTGGTTGCTGCAATTTATCACTGATGAGTTTGTGTCTGGAAAAGGAAAAAGAAGTCCATGTAATATTGTTGAAATAAGTTAGTCCCTCAAAATCATAACACTGTTTTAAACATTAGAAAATGAATGTTACTCTCAAGGTTTAGGTATAGCAGTTTGGAATCATAAATATATTAACTTGTTGATGAAGAATTGTTCTGGAACTGTGTTGGCCCATCCTGCCTCCTTCCTTTTCTAACATGATCTTTTCTCCAAATCACAGAAGTTTATTTTCCTCCTGCTATGAAGCAAATGGAAAGTGAGGATATGAGAAGAAGATAGAGCAGATTGCAGTCATCAGGCACAGGACTTGCTCAGACAAGTGTACTGACCAGCCACACTTCACAACCAGACACTTTTATACCCCATTCTGTTTCTTCCTCCTTTGCTTCCTTCTGTTCTCCCTTCTCAAGCATATTGCCTCATTAGTTGAAACAGTCCAAAGAGCAATCTGAACCCTCAGGTCCTCATCCTTACCATTTTCAAAGTCGTTGTTTGCTTGCAGTTTTGTGATCAAAAGATCAATTCACACACTTAAATTTGTGTGCCTGACAAATGTTTCCTGTCTTTTTCTCTAATTTGTTTTTTGTCAGATCTCCAAATGTTTTGTTTATCATATCCCTTTTCGTTGATGCCCCTTTTGAGAAGGTTGTGATCAGAAAATCTTACTGAAATAAACATTTCCATATTGAACATACCATTAATAATTAATTTGACTGGCTAGGTTTGGTTGTCCCTCCCTCTTAATCTGACGATGAGGACTGTCTCTCTGTATGTTCTTGTGCATGGCTTTCCTACTTTCTTATTATCCATTTTAGCACTGAAAATATCCTTGGCCAGACACTCTTAAAAGAGCAGAGGCTTTCTCCTTCCCCTTGCCCATCCATAGTTCCACATCATTTGTGGCCCTGCCTTTAGCCACATCTCTTCATTGCCTTCTGCCAGTCCCCTTGTGATCCAAAGCTGGGTCTTCTAAGTACTCCTTGGTATTGTGTATATTTTCTAGCCTTGGTCAGTAATTTCTATTATGAAAAAACAGGTTCTTTTGGTTCAACCCCAGCTGGAAACCAAGCACCAAGCAGCTGCTCACTCATTGCCCCCTAAGCAGCATGGAGAGAGAATAAGAATGTAAGTGAGATAAAGAAGCCAAATGAGTTGACATAGAGAGACAGTTTAATAAGTAAATAAAAGAGCTGCACAGGCAAGCAAACCAAAACAAGGTATGAATTTGCTCATTCCCATCATCAGACTGTTGTTCACCCATCTCTAGGAAAGCAGGGCTCTGTCACACATAGCAGTTATTTGGGAAGATCAACACCATAACTCCAAACATTCCTCCTTTTCTCCTTCTTTTCCCCAACTTGTTTTCCTGGGCATGACACCATGTTTAATTTTCATGACTGTGAAATATCATCACTCTTTTATTCTTTTTAATAGCTGAATTTTATAGTTTAAAATATATTTTCATTTTTTTACTTTTCTCATTAACAAAGAAATTAAAAATAGGGAATATTACAGATTGTATTATTTACATATACATGTATATAGAAATATACTATATATTTTGTCACATATAATGATCACATGATCATTTTTTCCAATATTTCTTACTTCTTTCTTGTAACTTATATTGGAAGATAACAAATTTTAGGCAAACAACAAATTTTAATTAAGTCTTCTTTTCAAAAACCATGCAAGTGTCACACTGTAAGAGACACATTGAGTCAAGCTCTGCTCCTTGCAGCATTACCTAAAACTTAGCCATATAATTAACAGCCTTCTCCAGATGCTCCTTGAACTTTTGTTTTGTGGAGAAAAGAAGAAAACCCCACAATTTTGTAAAAGTTGTAAAGTTGGTATGTTTATTACAGCGCTGGACGCACGTGAAGATTGCTCTCCTCAAAAAAGGCATGCGTACCTCTGAGAACTTCAGATCTCTTTTTATCTCTCTCTCAAATACATATGCATACAGTTTCACAATAGGTTCATGCATATTCATTTTTATGGGTTTCGCGTGACTTTTACCACTAGTTCCTTTTTATCAGAAAGAATTCCGAGGTCAGGCTGACTTTCCTTACAGCAGTCCCCGTCTCTATCATCTTCTGTCTCCTCCCCTTTATCTCTGTCCTTCACTGAAGTAACTTCACTGAGCTTCACTGAGCTTAGGCCTTGCAGACTGGCTAAATAACTATGGTTTCTAACCACAGACTCAACTCAAAAATATACATTTCACCTAAATTAAAATGGATTTCTATCCTGCAAAAGTTTCACTTTGCCTCACTTTGACCATCTTGATGTCACAACCTCTTTCCTGGGGAGGCTGTTCCAGTCACTGATCACCCTCTTAGTGAAGAAACTTTTCATTACATCCAATCTGAACTTCCCCATTGCAGCTTCCTTCCATTTCCTTCCCCAATGCACCTTCCTTTCATTTCCTCCTGTGCTGGTCACCAGAGAAAGATTAGCACCTCCCTCTCCACTTTCCCCCTTGAAGAAGATGTAGATTGCTATGAGGTACCCAAAACTGCCCACAGCACTTTACTCTGAAACTCAATTAGGTCGAATTCCGGGTTCTGCATTCAGGGAGGAATAATCCCATGCACCAGTTCAGGTTGGGGAAAGCACCTGTGGAAAGTTTGATGGAAAGGAACTCTGCAGAGACGGACCTGGGGGTCTTGGAGAAAAACAAGTTGCCCTTGAGTCAGCAGTGTGCCAAGAAGGCCAAGAGAATCCTAGAGTGAATTAAGAAAAGCATTTCCATCTGTTTGAAGGAGGTGGTCCTGTTCCTCTACTTAGCCCTAGTCAGGCCACCCTGGAGTGCTGTGTCCAGTTCTGGGATCCTCAGTACCAGAGAGAGATGGAGCTCCTAGAATAGGTCCCATGGATAGCAACAAAGATAATCAACAGACTGAGCATCTGTCTTATGATAAAGGAGTGAGGGAGCTGGTCCTGTTCATCCTCAAGAAAGATGTCTGAGAGGTGGCTCACCAGTGTCTATCAGTATCTGAAGGGAGGGTGCCAAGGAGATGGAGCCAGGCTGTTCTTGGTGGTGCCAAGCACCAAGGAGACAGGAGATGATTGGCAGAAATTGACATACAGGAACTTCAATCTGAACATGATGAAGAACTTCATTACTGTGTGAGTGACCTTGCACTGGAACAGATTTTCCAGAGAGGCTGTGGAGTCTTCTTTTCCTGGAAATATTAAAGATTACCTGAATACAATCTTGTGCCATGTGCTCTAGGATGACCCTGCCTGAGAAGGGAGGTTGGGCCAGGTGGACCATGGTGGTTCCTTTCAGCCTGACCCATTCTGTGGTTCTGTGAGGGGAGGCCACACCAGTGTAGTGCAGGGCAGGACCATCGCCTTGCCTCACTGGCTGGAGATTCTGTGTCTGATGCACCCCAGGACAGGTGGCCCTTTGGGCTGATGAGGAACCCTGCTGACACATGGCCAGCAAACCCCCAGGTATCTCTCCATGGGGCTGTTCTCCAGCTGCTCGCTCCACAATTTTTATATATTTGTATGTATTTCCAGAGAATCAAGTATTTGTTGCAGCTGTATGTAGCTTATCTGTGAAACGGAATTCTGGAGGAGCTTAGATGATGAATCTAAAATCAAATGTACAATTAGAATATAATTGCTTCCAGTGCATTTAATCAGGGAGCTCATATCTCTCATATAGAAAATAAAGAACATGTGTAATAAAATTCCTAATATCAAATTTGAAAGATTAAAACCAAGCAGATTTCTCTTTCATTTTTTCTCCCCAAAGTTTCATATAATTTCAACTAGACAAATAAACTCTAGATGTATCAGTTTAATTACTATGCTCATTATTCAGTGCAACTATATTATTCAATTAAATGGAAATTAAAACTAAATTGAAATTACAATCTGAATAAACTACTGCAGGAAGCTATAAGTAATATTGTATTTGTGCTACACTTCTGCAGCATTTCATTTAAAATTCACATGAAAATATAATTAAATCAGTATTAGTAACTTACTTTGGTTTTAGGTTAATCATATTTTAAAGGAAACCCAAGAAGAAACAGGAAAATTACAATTAAGTCAGCACTTTATTTGCAGGTCTAAAGGCAAGTCCTTAGAGTTGGGGTTTCTTCAAAGACTATGCTTTCCATGTGTCTTGCCTGTTATAATGAAAATGAAGAAAGTAAGTAATGTATACAAGGACAAGCTTTAGATGTTTGTTGATGGTTTGGAATACTCTCATGTCTCATTACCAGATGATTGCAAAGCAAACTGCTCCTCTGTGTAATATCAAAATCTCATATAAAAAGATATCCAAATGGTTGTTGGGATGCCTTCAGCTTTATGGAATATAACTTCTGTTATTATTCCCTGTTAGGAGGGCTTATTTCTTGATTGTTAGCATTATAGGAAAGTATTATTATACATATATGTGTGCATATATACATATATATATATATAGTAACACATCAAATCTCCAGGTTCACATTTGACACAAGGCAGTGCACATCAGGCCATATATTTACACTGTGCATCTTATTTATAATCAGCCCAACATGCAGGTTATTTTACAGTTACGAATCAAACAATAAATACATGTTTTGCTGGAAATTTTTTTGAAAATATTTATTTAAGCTAAATTAAAAAAAAAGGATTTATGATTATGTCTAAAACCAATTTTATTAGGGAAAGCTAACTTAAAATGTATGCTTAATATTTCAGGGTGAAAATTATAGAGTTTTTATGGGGTTGTAAGGTATTCCCATCAAGGCACAATCATCTCCAAAATGAATTTGTGTGGAGCAGCACATGCAACAATTGGAGTGGTACAGCTGTGAGGGAGTAATTTACTTGTTCTACCTCATACTGATTTAATATAACAAGAAAGATTCTGTGACTGCTCAAGAATACCTCCAGTGGTCTTCATGCATAGAGGTGATGAACAACCAATCTTCAAAACTATTATTGATATAACTTCTTTCAATGAAAACCTCATGTTTAACAAAATGCATTTAATTTATTAAATTGTAGTTTTTGTTTCAATTTCTGAGAAGAAAAAGAAGTTAGGTGTACTTTAAGCTGGCAAATTACTCTAACAGTTAATGTAATGAGATAAAGACTAATATACAACTTTTTTATGTTAGCAGAAAAAACAAACTGCTGAACTGATGGTCTTCTCTGGAGAACTGTTGTTTACCACATGCAAAAGTTCAATTTTCTTTTCATTTATGAGGCATTTTCTTAACATTCTGAGACTTAAGAAGAAGCAGACAGCTCTTCAGAAACCTGGGACTATGGATTTATTGCCATGAACCCCAGAGTCTCTTTTAAGAAAATCCCACCATTTCTTTTTTATCTGATCATTTAAGTGATCTTTGGTGACAATGCAGAGGATGCAAGAAAAAAAAATGTAGTGCAAACATAAAAAACCAGAGAGTATGCCAGATGGCATTTGTTAGCAAAGCAAAACATGAATGCAAGAGAACAACTACTGAAAGTTCATGATCTGTGTTTTTAAAAACACCTTACAATACTAAACCAGAACAGCATTGCTAACACCTTCCATTATTAATGAGCATGCAGCTCAGAAAAATTTTCTATTGTTGCTTTCAAATACAGATTTTTAAAAAAATGTCCAGCAGACACTTTTGAATTTTATATATGAAGGAGAACGTTTTTCTAGGGAGTTATATATGGGATGGATGTACTTATTCACAAGGAAAGGATGATCCTCTTAGCTACAAACATAACTTTAAGAAACAGTTTCTTCTCTTACACAGCAAAATCATTTAAAGACAAATACATCTGAAACCCCCTGTCTCAAGCTTAAGTGCCTGATTTAATACTAAATCTATTCAGTCAAGACTTCCCCTGTCCGTACTGTTGGTAACCAATACTTTTTCTTTGTACTTGTATAGCAGCTGTTTTTCTGATGACTGGGAGGAAAAAAGACCTTTTCTCTCAAAGCAGTTGTCAACATTTCATTGAGCCTTTGGTAACATAATTCTTACAACTGTTCTTGCAGTTGTTGGCAATTCTTAATGAATGACAGAACAATTATTTAAATAAAACTGCTGAGTACTTCAGTTGAGTGTTAGAAAAACTCACAGTTACAGAAAGCATTTGCTTGGAAAATAAGCCATCACTTTCCTCAAATCAATAATTATAATTAAATTACTATAAAATGACACAGCCAGTCTTTCTCTTCCATCAGTTTGCTTAAATTATGGAAAAAAAAGGTTACTTCTAAATTATAACAGATTAAGGAAATAACCTTTATACTTCTAATAATTTACATCTGTTAATATTCCAACAGTACAGTAAGTAAATTATACTGTATTGTAAGACAATTACTTTTGCTGACATATCCTAGAGTGCCCTTTAGTACAAATATCAGTTTCTATGAGTTGTAAAGATTAAAATTGAAATAAAATTGAGAAAGCAAGCAGGATAGAGGACTACTTATGAAAGACTTTTATGGCAGCCCTGATTCCTTCAAATGTTGGGGTTTTTTTGTTATTGGCTCTGAACACCTTCTAGCAAAAATGATTACAGCAACCAGTTCTGCTAGGCTTAATAAATTATATTTTTTTCTGGAGTAATGTCACAACTAATAAAATCAGTGGGACTACTAACATGCTAACTTAGCCTGTGGAGGTCAGGCAGAATCTTATCCATGAGATTCCATTAATTTTTTCTTTTGAACATCTGAACATTATTGGGTGCCATCCCATTTATTCAAGGTGTGACTGCAGTTGCATGCTTTCTATTTCAAAAAAATATGAGGTAAAAAGCAAGTGAAAAATGAAAGTCTACAAATTCTATTTATTGATACAGTAATTTCTGTGTTATACTGGATTGATCTTTTGGCATCCGACTACTCTTGGTGAAGATAGTAAGATGATGCTATAACACAAATTTGTAAGTTTCTCTTATGTCTTTTGCAGATCCTGCAGTAGAGAAGTTTGCTGAGTTTATTCTTCCTGCATTAAAAAAAAAAAAAAAAAGAAAAAGTAAAAGAAAAAGAAAATGTAAAATACAAATAAATGCATTTTAACTGTTATGGTCTGAATCTGGATTTTTTTGACATTTTGACATTATAAATGGAGATAAGCTAAAAGTCATTTTCAAATAGGCATGGATTAGTGATCATACAGCCACAGCCACAGAATATCTGTTTATATACTTACTCTATCTATACTATTCCTAACTATAAATTACTGTGATTACGTTGGTTTTGCAACACATAAAACATTTATCTTACTGAAAATCCAGATTTCCTTTACTATGAGAGTGTTTCTGAATGTTGCTAGCATATCTTGCAAAAGCAATTGCCTGAAGACAAGTTGAATAAACACTCTCCTAATGGAAAACCCACATTTATAATGCACTTGAAGAGTTAGGACAGGGAAAATATGATAAATTACCTCAGATGCTCTTCTTAGTGGATTTCTATTGGCAACTTTTTTTTATGCATGAAAAATAATTTTTTAATCCCTCACTTGTAAAAATTTTATATTTTTTTTATTTTTAGAGGATAAAGATATTATTAGAGACTAGTGTGCAAAGGTGAACATTATTTTAAAAATTATCTTCAGAAGTCAGATGAATATTGTTTAATGAAGTGATTGAATAATTGGTTCACGAAAGAAATAAATGGTTGCAGTTTAAAAAAATACAACAAAAAAACTAAAGGAAAGGTGACAAACATAGAAGC
Organism: Melospiza melodia melodia; assembly: GCF_035770615.1. NCBI lineage: Eukaryota > Metazoa > Chordata > Aves > Passeriformes > Passerellidae > Melospiza > Melospiza melodia. The sequence goes on along the minus strand of NC_086195.1, from coordinate 107,664,935 downwards.
CCTTATAGGCACAGAATAAATGCTGTACTGATGCTGCACATTTCCTTCTCTTTTGCTCCCATGCCCTAAGGGTAATATCCCTGGGGAGTCCAACTAACTAACTCCTGGGAAAGGTGGAATTTTGCATCCTAAAATGCAGGCTTCTGACTTTACTATTCACCTGACCATTCATGATCAATGTACGGTCACTGCAGCTCAGGCAGCCTCAAATGAGCAATACCTTCAAATTGAGAGGACTGATTATACGTTCATAGTAGAAATGAGACCTGTGGTTGGCGTCCAAAAGAGGGTAATTAGTGAGCCCCAGTTTCACAAGAAGTACATCTGGTCTGCCCAAAATTGGCTGCTGAGCCTACACCACTGTGTCTGCTGTAGTTACCCCTGCTCTCTGACAGCTCTGTGTTCAACAGACCCATTACTATTCACGATGGTATCTTCTTATAAGCCTTCCCAAAAAGATAATAGAATATTCACTGCTTGTTATATTCTGAGACAATTCAGATTATTAAGATGGTAGTCTGCCTTTCAACAGAGACAGACATATGCAAGTAAAATCTTTCTACTTTATCCTACCCTATAGTTTGACCTTGGATGACATTTTATATTTTATATTTTCTTCAATATAAAATATGGGCATCATAGAGACACCTTTGATAATATTTATGAAGGCAGTTCTATTTTTTCTTATGTATTAATATAAAAATTATTCAAACATCTCAGATATCTCTGAGTTTTGAAGTCATAAGTTTTATCTCTAAGTTTTTCAGAAGAAATCAGTCTTGATGCAATTATTTTATTTCAGTATTTCAAAATAAGAAACACTAATTTTTGTATATTTTAATATTAAAGCATTAATGTTGATAGAATTGCTTTTGAAAAAGAAGAACTGGATGAATAAGGTGGGAGAAAATGGTCTTTTATGTGATATTCCTGCAAGACACTTCCTTTGATGTACTTTCTGATAACTAAGTTTAATATTATAAAGAGAAGATATTAATATGGATATGTGTATATGGATCTGTGTTTATTTGCTGCATAATTTCAATAGGCTCACATATATGTGTCTTATAGGGGAAGATATATTAGTATCACTGTATATCCAACCTTACCTTATGGAAGTAAGGAAGAATACCTATGGGAACTTTAAGGAAAAGTAGCTTTCTATATGGTCACTGCAGAGAATCTCCACAAAAAGTCAGATATTTAATGCATTTTCTCTCTACTAACTTTATTGGGAGCTTAGGGCAACCCTGCTGCTTGTTTTAAGTGTCTTATTTTTATACTTAAATAGGTTGCACTGTACATATGGCAGATGGGTCAAGGCTATAAAAAATGTAAAAGAAGTAGTTTTGGCCACATCAGCTTTTCTGTGACAGCTCATTTTTGTGTAGGAAAAGAACCTTTTACTTCTCCATGCCTTTTTCTCATCCTTTTCTTTTCTATACCCTTTGATTAAAGCCCTAATCAGTGAAGGCTCAACAACTCAGGAATTTCAGTTTTATACTGCTGCAAGGTCCTGAGGATTTAGAAAAGGCTTTTGATGGGAATCACTCATGCATATTTGTGACATTCTCCTAATTCCCAGACAAATCTGTCAGCAATGTGGGGTGTTTTTGAAAAGACAGTGAACGTGGGATCGTTAATAATGGTAAACAGTAGAACATGTGAGAGTCATGGGAAATAGGTTATGGTTGTTATGATAATCACACTAACACAAAAATCTGTTGAAAATAAAGAAGATATTAAAACAAACACACGTGCTCTCTTATCTATATTAGCTCAGGATAATGCAAATAAATATAAGTTACATTTTCCTTACTGTGCCCATCTGTGTTCAGGAAAGATTTATCTCAGGAAAAGGTGGGAGAAATTTCTCCAGGACCAAGTACCTTAGGGACATTTCTTACTTATAACAACATTTAATATTACACATGAGTTCCCAAGAGTTCTGACATTATTAAGCTGCTTAGGGAGTGTGTTGAATCAGTGGACTCTTTGACAGTCTTAGTTGAAATCACTTCCTCTTCACTTTTAAGTCTGTTTTGGCTTCTGGAAGTTTCCATAATAAAAGGAAGAAATAAAAGTTGATCAAAGGTAAGCATTCAAGGAAAGCTTTTCAAAAGCAGATAGTCTGTGTGAGCTTGTTCCTGTGTAAGGAACATTAGGCTGAGCTTCAAAACCTTTGAAAATGTCTACCTGTCTCAGGAACTATGATGTCTTCTAAGTAGTCAGTGTGATTGTTTGCCCAAAGGATAACAAAGGCCACTGGCGTGACATTATTAATATTCAAACTTAGGTGTTGGAATCTAGATGATGTTATATTAAAAATAATAAATAATGGAAATGGGGACGTAACTACAGATAGTGTGGTTATCTCTTTCTCCAACTTATCAATATGTTCCACTTCCACAAATATGGAAAGTAAAATGTTAATTCATTATTTCATCTAAATATCTGCCTTAAATGGCTGTCCTTCCAACCAAGGCAGCACCACAGAAAAGTTCTTGTTCTGAACAACATGAAAGCAGCAGGAAAAGGAGGGAAATCAGTGACAGGGGGAAAGTACATTCAAATTAATTGAGAGGGATAATTAAAAATATAGTTGGAAATGTATATAAATAGAAAAATAACATTAGAAGAATACTACCAAAATTATAGTCTAATAACAGAACATCTTTGGGCTTTGAAAAGTATGAGATATATTCTGATATAATTACAACTCTGAGAAAGGCTTATGACTCTTAATGAACTCTCACGAGGAACAAGAAGAAACAAAATGGAGACCACAAAAAGGTACTTAACTCAGGATCCTTAAACTGATGTTAAATTAAAATATAAAAAATAGTGATTAAATATTAATGTAAATAATATAAATATTAATATGAATGCCTAAATGGGAAATAGATTACACTTCTGACCCTGTTCTTCAATGAAGGGAGGTTTTGTGTTGGGGTTTTTTTTCCTGCAAGACTGTCAGGTAAGCAGGATCCTCTGAATTTATACACAGTGACATCATTATTCTCAGGAGAAAATGTTTGACCTAAGCAAAGTAATGGATGTTATATGACCACATGAACTTTAAGGTAATTAAACCCCATTAGGGATTAGGTAAATGCTAAAATTTTCAGATGCTTGGCTGTAACTTTTCACTTGACTAGAGACTCAAGATATGGATTCACTGGAAGTTTTATGGCATCATTACCCAATAGAATGCTGAAAGTACATTTCAGCAGCCACAGTTTCTAGTGTAGTTTTTTACCCATAGCTATCAAAAAGATGCCACTGTGTCTACAGATCTAGCCTCTATGAACTTGTATTAAATAGTCATTGGATAACACATAAAACCAATATAGAGGCATAGATGAAAATATCATCTCATTCTGTCCAAGAATTGTCCTAGCCTCAGATTATAAAGGTTATAACTAGTCTTCTTCATTACTCTTTTCTAAAGCAATTAATCCTTAGGATTGTTATATGGTGAGGAACAGATGCATAAGAATACGTCAATCAAAAAAGAATAACCTGAGAGAACACAGGTTTGTCAAAATCCTGAGAGAACACAGGTTTGACTTGCCTTACAGAAAATAGGAGTATCCAATATCATAAATACATATTCAGTACAAAAAATAATTTTTTGTTTTTGTTACAGGTTGATTTCTTGTGTTTCATTTGATTTTTTTTTTTCTTTTTGAGGGGGTGGTGTGCTTTTTAACAGAATGAGGTAAACTAGCAGAACAATTATGTGGTATTAATTATGGCCAAAGATATCAAGTAATTTTAAAGATTAAGATGAATAAATTCTGGATAGTAGGTTTTTAGTATATGTGTTTCTGGTTTTGGAGAGTCTTGATGATCTGATTAAGGACATTTCTGATTATTGAGAGTCCCTTTCCTGCATGTTTAACTATGTCATAGAATCATTGCATGTTTAGGATTGGAAAAGACCTTGAAGATCATTCATTTCCAACCATCCCTTCCATGGGCAGGGGAAAACCTCCTCTAGATCAGGTTGCTCAGAACTCCATCTAACCTGGCCTTGTACGTTTCCAGGGATGTGGGCATCCACAACTGCTCTAGGCAAGTTCTTCCAGTGCCTCATCACTCTCACAGTAAAGTATTGAAGTGAAGGGGAGACGACCATCCTTTAATGCATCGAACTCCGATTTATTGATCGATCAGTCACTTTAAATAACAGTGTTAATTAACTTCATGCATATTCCAAAATCCAATTTTATGATAGGCTAACAGAGAAAACTCTAACCACTCCTTTTGTTTTACAATACCAATAATTGTTTACACAAAACAAAACCAGTGTTCCCACTGTGATATGAAAGGTTCCCAAAACTTTCACATCTGTTCTCAGGGTGCCATCTTTTCCCAGAGAGGGTGTTTTGCTTGTTATGGGAAGACTGTCTGAGAACCTTATTGTTTATAAAGTGATGCCTAAGAAAGTCTAATTGTTTATAGAAATCAGGCTGGGAACTGCTTTTGGAACTGCTTTGCAACTACCTTTTACTTTTCTCTCAATTGTACGGCTTCATGGCCTTTTTCTTTTAAGCCATGCTTGAACTAAACTCTCCACAGTAAAGAATCTCTTGCTCAAGTCCAATTTAAATCTACCCTTTTTCAGTTAAAAACCATTGCCCCTTGCTGTGCCATTATACACCCTGTTAAAATTTTTTACTCTTTCTTACAATCTTCCTCTATGGGAAGCCTTCATGTCCCTGGAGCCTTCTCCAGCTTAGACAATCTCAGCTGCCTGAACTGATATCTTCATATGAGAGGTGCTCCCATCATCTGACCATATTCATGTCCCTCTACACTACAGCAGGTTGTTATCCTTCTTATAAGCCCCCAAAGCTGGATGTGGTACTCCAGGTGGGGTCTCGTGGGAGTGAAACCTGCTGGCTGCACTTCTTTTTATGCAGTGCACGATACAATCGTGTTCCTGGGCTGCAAGAGCATATTGTCACACGCTGCACACAGAATGCGACTGCAAGGCTTCTGGGAAAAATAGTCATGTTGGTACTGAATGCTGAAATATTTAGAAGTATGTCTATGCATCTAAGTTGTGCTTCTGCCCAAGAGATGTAATGGGTGTAGTGGATATGCTCGAAATTGGTTGAATGAGGATGAGCATAGTGAATTATTCACCTTATGCAAAACAAAGTACTGAGATTATGAACATCCTGCAGATAACATTAAGGTTATATCTACAGTAGCAACATATTTTTCATGAAAAACATCCCTATTCTTCAGTGGGAATTGACTAGTAAATCAAAACCAACTTTATGAGGCCTCTGTATCACAGTGTTGGTTGGTTGCTTGCTTTTCCTTTGGAATAGATTTTTTTGATGGCTTAGACGGAACATCAGGCATGCTGTTTGAAGAGATATGGTAGATCAAGCACTTCTGCATTAGGCATTGGAGAGCATTTGAAGAGTACTGGAAGTATTTCCAATTCAGTTTTTTCTGTAGGAAGGATTGGGCTTTTTTGGGGCAAAAAAACCTGTAGAAAAATAACAGTTTATGGTCATCAATTATCTTTAAAACTGTGTCCAAAATATGACAATGATTGGCATGGCATGATCAGGAAAATTTGTTCAAAAATATATTTATGTTCTAAACTACAATTTTAAGTAGATATGGCCTAAGGCAATGTATCTTTGATTAAAGTTTTACGCAATGAAGACAAGTGTTTTGGAGATGTTATTTTCTGAAATTCAGTTCAAAACTGTTATGAACTAATATGCTATGGAACTTGAATTCATTATTTTTTTTCTAAGTCTTTCCCTAAGAACTGGCGGTTTTGTCTTTTTTCTTAAAAAAAGCATTTTATTATTCTATTTAAGCAATTAAAAATTCAAGTAATGAAGGTGCCAAATCCTAGGTATGATTTCTATATCCACTGATAAGCCTGTTCTTGCCTTTCATGGGACAAGATCAAGTTCAAAAATATACTACATCTGATAATGAAAAAAGGGTATGTGAACTAACCATAGCTATGTTAAAGTTTCCATGCCCAGAAATGATTAAATATATCAATTAGTGTGTTAAAATTTTCCTTCATTATAGTAATGTATCATTCCAAGATATTTTTACTTGTAAACAAAATATTCCAATAGCTGACAGAAAGAAGATATTGAATCAAAAGACAGAGAAATTATGTTTGTATGTTCAGTGATTTACAGGGTGTAGGTCTTCACGTATTGATATAATTGTTATAAGATTAGGGAAAAAACCCTAATCTGAATTAATACATTTAAAAGTTAGAAAATCCTGGCAATTATTTATCCCTGCAAAAGAATTTTGTCAAGAATGTTATAGAATATTTATCTTATCTGTCTAAAATATTGCTTAGTAACTAAGGGTGTGTCTATGCAATATTTAAATGTTCTTTCTTTTTTTTTGTAGATGGAGAAAAGTGTTAATATTTTTTCTTATCCCAGAGGAAATTTTATCTCAATAAATAATGATTTGATGCCATACATATGCCAAGTACTGGTTAATCTGAATTCACTTTCAGTTTCTAATTAGACATCTGTTAAAGTCTGTAACAGGAAATCTAATAGAGTTGTGTTGTAATTTGTCAAAGAGATTAATGATTCACAGTGTTAAAGTGTCTGTAAATGGAGTTCTTATGTGAGTCATTATATAAGTTGAAATTAAACTCTTTTGCTTTTATGGAAAATGTTTCCAACTCGTGTTATTACCAGCAATTATAACATCAAAACACCCCAAAAAGGAAAAAAAATAATTATAAAGCTATTTTTTTGCCACCATTCTTTAATTGGAACACTTATGCTTAAAGTAACTGCCAAAATTAATGAAAACCATATTTTTTCTCTTTTTTCTTTTTACCATTTTGACATTCCAACATTTTAAATGAAAATATGCATAGAACTAATAGCTGTACATTTTCCAAATTGATTGGAAAAATTATGAAATATCATTAATTACTTGGGTATTGCAGAATGCATTGCAAATAAAAATCTCATATATTGATCTTATTTATTCTAAGAATTCGAAGTGCAGGATGCATATTATATCCCATAGTCTTTTGCAGTCCTTCAGAAGTCAGCAAAAACTCAGTGTGTCAGTTAAGTATCACAGCTGAGTTAAGCAAGTTTTTTTTTTTTTATTGCCTTCAAATTTAAAGCATTTTTCAGTGTTTTTATTTGTGCCTTATTTTTCTTTGGGTTTTATATTTTAAGAGACATTCTGGAAGATAAGGAAAGAACATTTCCTTTGCCAAAATAAATAAGCAAGTAAATAAATAAATATATCTTATATGTCAAAGAAATTGCCATAGGTTTTTAGAGCCCAGTGACTTAACAATAACTTGTTGGGTGAAAAAAATGTTGACAATCTGTTTCCTCACTTTGCAGAGGAAGCCATTCATGTTCCATCATGTGAAATTCCCTTCACATGTCTTAGAAGGCAGATGGTATTCAAGATTTTCTCCTGATGCCCTCAAAAGTAATGTCTTTTTCCTGCACTGTCTAGCTTGTATGTGGCAATTCCTTGTACTACTTGCCAGGCAGATGGGTTGTGCAAAGTAATACATCTCTGCTTATAGTCCTCATGTACCTTTTTTAAATGTAGTGAACTTCAGAATTTGCAGAATTGTGTCTTTTTAAATTGCAACAGCTCCTTATTAGCAAAACCACAGAACAATTTACAATTGTTTCCAATTGTGAAAGGACATGGTGAATCAGAGAGAACACAATGTACGAGGTCAAAATTCCATCTGCTTTGCTGGAACAAACTCGGCAGTATTCAGCATGAGAACAAGTTCCATTTCATATGGATTGTGCTTCAGAAGGTGCCATATTTAGAGTAGTTTATAAAAAATTATGGCCTTGTAAAAGTTCATATATGCTTTACAGCATACTTGACTTAAAATAAACTAGAAAACATGATATTTTGAGGCAACAGATATTTTTTTTAATGAAGACAAAAAAAGTTACCAATTCAATGTCAAATAAAAGAGTCACGAACTTGTACTTTTATAATGCCAGGGAACAATTTAAATCCTGAAAAATCAACAAGAAATCTGAAAGCAGAATATGAAAATTATAATACTGCCACAGAAAAATATAATTTTGTTTAATACATAGAAAAAAAAATTGATATATAGTGAATTAAAAGTCAACCCACAGAATAGTAAATACACTTAAATAGTAAATTTCACTTAAATACATGGAATTTCATTTTGGAAACAAACATAGAAAATTATTCTCTTCAGTAGAATACTTCAAACATTATTTTATTGCCAGAAAAAGACTCCCAACTAAAGATCTTATTTTTAAATCTTTAAACTCAGGATCCAATTCTACTGTGAACACCTCTCCTTTCTCACCAAGTTACATGATTAGCATGAAATGGATGTTGAGATGTTTTCTATACCATTACAAATTACTGGAGCTGAAGGAACTGAGATGTGAATTCCTCTCTTCATGTCTAATGTTTGTGTTAAATCAGGTTTTTTGTCTACTCATTCAACTAAATCTTGCAATTTAAAATATTTTAAGCATTAAAAACAAAGAAAAAATCAAAATGCATTGCTTACAAATCAAAGCTAAATTGAAGCAGGTAGTTGAAATAGTTGTGAGGAAATGAAAGACATTCCTGATTTTTGTACATTGTTAATAGATTTCTGGCATACTTGGTTATCCACAACTTTTTCTGTTATAACTGGACTCTCCTAGAAATATTATTATACTGCTTTTCTTTTTGTGCAATATTTGCTTCTCAAATACTGTATTACAAGTAGTTGGGTACTCACAGACTTGAGCTTGTGTAACAGCTCAGAAATACTTAAGTCAAACCAATCTTAAAATAAAAGATATAACTGCATGAATGGACTTCATGTTAACCAAGGACAAGTCATCCAACTGAATATTACACTTGAAATGGGACTGTAAAACTAATTGGATGTACTAGACTGCCCGAAACTGTTACTCCCTGGACAATTTCAGAATGCGTTGCCAAGAGTCTCTGAAATGCAAGTACAAAATGTAGAGGGCAAAGGGCAAAACTTGACTATCTGTCTGATGTGTGACATCAGGGGAAAGTAGTCCCCTTTGATAACACTAAATGGAAAATGTTGACGAAACCACAGGAAAGTGAAAAATGCCTAAGACTTATCCATCATGTTCTCACAGACATATTTACCACTTCTATTTAGAAACTTGCAAATCAGCATTTTAGGTGCTAGAGGTCGGTCATGGTGAAGTACTAGTAATTTGCCATATCTTGTTCTTTTACAAAGACCTGTTACACCTGTGTCTACACTGTCAAATTTTAATCTGAAGGGCTGATAATAAATGAAATAACAGTTCCATTAAGACAGCTACAGAGCAAGCAGAAAAGGCATTGATCACTGCAGCCCAGTCTTCCCTTGACCTTTACATGCCCGCCAGCCCCCTCTTGTTGGTGAGAATAAGATCCAGCATCTCTCCTCACTGGCACCTCTATCACTAGGAGTAGGAAGTTATCATCAACACACTCCGGGAACCCTCTGGATTACTTATGACCCACTGTGTTGTCCCTCCAACAGATCCCAGTGTGATTGAATTGCCCCGCAAGTACCGCAAGTTCATGAATGTGAGGCTGCACCAATCTGTCTATAGTGTGACTCGTACATTTGGTCTTCCTGGAGAGGCCATTTGTAGCATTCCCACTATAATGTCACCTGTGCCTGCTCTCCCTTTATTTCTGAGCCATAAACTCTCAGTTCCTCGTTGACCTTCAGGTGAACCTCCATGTTCTCCAGCTGCTCACTGACATGGAGGGCAACACCACCTGCTCAAATCCCCTGTCTTTAGGTCCTTCCTAAAGAACCTGTTCCCTTCCATTTGAACATTTTGGTCATAGGAAAGTGCATCTCTATTATGACAGTAAGATTCTAGCCCCACAGGCATGGGCATGGCTAGGCTCCCTTTATTTATTCCCCATGCTCCTTTGATGAAGCTGACTTCCATGAACCCTCAGCAGAGCAGGTTTCTCAAAGCAAGTCTCATCATCTAAGTAGCTGAACCCCTGACCCTGGTACCAATCTTGTAGCCATTTGTTGATTCTCCGAATTTGACTGGCTCTTTCAAAGAACTTCTCTTTTGCTGGGAGGCTTGTTAAAAAAACAATGTGTCTTCTGGAATCCCTTACCACTTCTCTCAAGGCTCTGTAATCCTTTTCTAACCTAATTTTTTGCGCCTTAGGCTTTTATAAATTTTCCTGGCAGTGATTTTTATCTTGAATACTGGAAAAGCTATGACTATCAGAACAGCTATACTTCTGCCTTTGTTTTTAATTATTCTGAAAGACTTTAGTTACCTTATGCTCCCACATATTAATAATTCATTTTCATATTAAAATTAGCCATGGTCACACAGCTGTGCTGCATAAGATGATTCTATGAATCACAGGTGGATAAAACTCCTTGGACAAGAGTGAAATGATGGAGCTCAATGTAAGTGCCAAAATATAGGTCTCTAGTGTCATTTGAAGATGAGTAATTTTAGATTCATTCCTGGCCTCTGTCTACAGTAGAGATGTGTCATAAATCAAGTGTCACATCTGACAGTGGCATGGGAATGTCTAGGATGCTTTTAGAGTGTTTCTGGAGGCCCTAGGCATATGTGCTTAGGCAATCCACTTGTGACCATGGTATCAGATGATTGCTGTAGTATTTGGCCAGACCACTGTTAAAAGGCCGTAACGAGTCTGTACTGGAAGAAATAGTTGTGAAATGCAAATTTTGATTTATAGAAGGTTTTAAAATATGTACTTAGTGTTGCAGCCCTGGATTAGATACTTCAGGGTCCTGGATTACATGCATCCCACAGAAAAGAGATTCCAGGACAGGAAAACATAAGTCCTAAAACTCTTTTGTTTTATGTGTTCCTCTAGAAATTTTAGCATATGATGGGCCATATCTAAAATTCTCTATTTTAAGCTCAGTGAGCTTACCATGTGAGAGTATCTGTGGCAGTCCTGTGGCAATTTTGGACTCCTACTACTTGGCAGTAAGAAATCATTTGATGTTGGGAAGCCCCCTAGAGGTATAATGGATCTGGAAGATTTAATGCCTACTTCCAGAGTAATTCCTTATTACTGGGAGGACATTTATTTGATTTGGTCTGAATGTAACATTTTCCACAAGTTTATAGTTTCGTTGCTTGAAAGAGACCATCATTTATTCTATTATACTTTGAAAAATTGTTGAGACAGAAGTAACTGTGAAGAAGCAACTAAGTTTCCTTTACATTGAGAGCGGCAGAGCTGGAACAGGCTTTCAAGGGGGGTCACGAAGTCTCCCTCTCTGGAAACATTCAAAACCCATCTGAATGCACTCCAGCGTAACCTGCTCTAGGGTTGACCTAGATGGTCTCCAGAGGTGCCTTCCAACTATTCTGTGATTCTGTAAATGATGTATTAATAACTAAATTTCAGTTTGATCTCCGCTATGGGAGTAGGGTGGCACTGTGAGTAAGGTGGGAGATAATTTTTTGGTCAGAATCTTCAAGGTATCACCATCTAGAACCTCCAGAATGTCTGTATCTATCCAGAACTATCTTGTGTCTCTTAACATACACACTTAAGTGGGTGAGTATCAAACTTTTTTTTCCAAATAGACCCTAAACTTTTTGCAAGGTTAAAACTGAATATTTATTTCATCCAGCGTGTTGAACAGGCTGAACTCCAAATCGAGGTGGTGGCATCAGTTGCTATGTTACATCATCTTTGCTGTTAATAGGAACAGTTTGTTTGAGGCTAACTTGTTATCCTAGCCAAATTTATTTCCAGCAAGGCAGGATTATTCAGCTCCTATACATCAAGTCCTACCCTGCCCATATCATGATTAACACTTCCAGTCAGGGCCCTAACATTGTTAGCAGTCATTTAGTTCAAGGCAGGCAACAACAGAGCATGACACAAAATACCTGAGTCCTCATGGTCTGAGAATGACAAGAATCATATCTAGATGTTCATAAATCCCCCTTTTACACTTTTTCTTCAGATAATTGAAGCAGAATAGCTAACTAAGCCCTTTCCAAATTCTGCTAACAGAAATGAATCCCCTCTATACACACACACAGAGTAAAACAAGTACACTCAATCTCTTCTCCACATACATATAAATTAGATAGTTGGCTTAGTTTCTGCAGTTTCATTAACCTTTGTGAGTGTATTTTCCGTCACCAATTAATTCAAGAAGGTAGTGGCTTGATCCTGACTGGCAGCTAAGCAGTACACAGCCATTCACTAACTTCTTTTGCTACCAACATCATGGGGAGAAAAAATAGGAAGAGCAAAAGACCCCAAAAGTTGTGGACAAGATAAAAATAGCTTAACAAATGGAGGAAAGATGAAGAAGAACGAAAGGAGAAATGCAAATGAAAGAAGTGGTGCAAACACAATTATTTGTCTCTTCCCACAGAAAACCAATGCCCCGTCAGTCCCTGCGCAATGGCTACCTACCCAAAACACTCCTCCCTTTGGATTTTACTGGCTGAAGATGGCTCTGTATGCAGTAGCCCTTTGTTCATTTGGGTCAGATGTCCTGGTTATGTCCCCTCACCTCTTCTTTTACTCCCCCATCTGTCTTGCTGGGATGGCAGCATGGGACGCAGAGCAGGGCCTGCTGTGATGTGACTGCTGCTCAGCAACAGCTAAACCACAGTTTGTTATCAAAATCATTCTGGTCACACAGCAAAGCATTGCACCTTAACAGATTGCTATGAGGAAAATTAGCTCCTACTCATCCAGAACCGACACAAAGAAGAAAAGGTAGATGCGCAGCTCTGTACAACTGACAGAAGCATCATGTTCCAACGTCCTGGTTCTCATGGGTGACCTAAAGAAATTTTGGGGGTGGGACTAAATCAATGTGTATAAATTCCTGATGGATTGGAGTAAAGAAGACAAATTCAAAGTCTTCTCAGAGGTATGCAGTGACAGGACAGTAGTAATTATTTAGTAACAGGAAATAGTAATAAATTTATCTATATGACATTCAGATAAAATGTAAAAGAAAAAGTCGTACTGGGATTAGTCTGAGAGTGGGCAGAATTTCTATCCTCTGAGCCAGTCAAAACCTTCCTGCACATGGTAGATGTCCAGCAACATGAACAACCTGACCTAGCTAAACCTTTTCTGGTCAGAACATGATCTCCAGAGGTCCCTTTCAAGCTCAATAATTTTATGAATTTAATTAGCTCAATAGAGAGTCAAAAAAGATAGAGTTTTAACCCCAAGAACAAATTTTCCTTGAAATTAATTACAATTTTCTTGTATCTGTTGTCTTCCCACTCCTTCTTGAGATTTCCACCTTTTCAGACAGGAATTCTCAGTCCTCATACATCTATCCTTAGAAGATCCATACTTGTCCCCAGAAAAAGGAAAAGTGTGCAAAGGGCTCCATAAATATCTCTAGAGAAAAGGAACAATACCACTTAAAATATAACTATAAATATTTACGAATACAAAGCACACAAAAAGAAAAAAAAATACAGGCTGGTACTTCTTCCCTCTCCAAAAGATTTTGAATGGTAAAAACACTGAGAAAAAGTGAGTGGGATTTCTCCATAGATTCTTGCAATTAAATTTAAGCAAGTTTAGGATATCTGCCAATGGGAAGGTCCACAGGTTGAGTCAGGTGTTCAAACTCCTAGAAGCTAGCACAGCTGAGATAAGTATGTGAATGTATGCTGATATGGATCAGAAAACCACATTTAATGGTGAGCCTTCATATGTGCCTGTTAGGGATTTCTCAAAGTTAAATAAACATTCTTTTTGCCACTGGGTTCTGACTGCGATCCAAGCACACTTCTTTTTTCAGAGTCCTAGTCATGTCTCTGGGCCTTTCAATCATTATCACATTTTTATAGATGTTAACAGCAGGTCAACAAACTAACCAGCTAGCTGAATAACAAGTAGGATTCTCTGCAGCCCGCAGGAATAACATTTTTACAGAATGCATACAGACCTATTCACAGATACAACGTGTGAGGCAGGTTCATGGGGTGTTGTATGAAAGAAGGGAAGTGTCCTGTGGTGCCTTATATGTTGGAGTATGGGGAGGGTGGTTAAATAAGCTGTCCACTTGTTCAGAGGGAGCAAACAATTTTCATAACTGCTTTCTGATTTTCTCCTGAAGGAGGCTTTCTGGTTTATTAAAAATGAATGTACAGGAAGCAACTAGCATAGGCCTAGTGCAAAGGGGCTAGGGACCAGAGATCCAGGGTGAAACACAGAGCCAACAACAGACCAGATCAACAATATAAACATGACAAAAGTCATGGCACATCAGCAGGACGTGTCGGGTGGAGGGGGGGTTTGGCATGTCAGGGAGGGTAGGGCACAGCAGTGGGGCCATGGCTCAGCAATTTGCAGGGCAGTTTGCCCAGTCAGGGTGAGCAGGAAGGGCTCTTTCCAGAATGACCCAGTAAAGGCAGATAAACAGACTCAGTATTGGTGCAGAAGAGCACAAAAGGATCCTTTCAGTCCCAATTTCATTAGTGCACTAGTATAAGCCTCCTCAGTCATGGTGCTGACGCATACTGTGGAGCTCATTCCCCTGCAGCTGCTGCAGTCACTGCCCAGCCATGCCAGAGGCCTCCAGCCACACTGCTCTGCTGATGGCAGACAGAGCTCTCGAGGCCACAGGTTGCCAGAAGTGCTTGGTGCCTCTCTGTGAGGCTGGGGCAGAAAAAACAGCTCTTTTGCTGTAGCTGTACTGTGGTTGAGGAGCTGTGTCACCAGGCAAGAGAGTTCCTTTTCTGGTAAAGTAGTTTTACATTGTTTGTGTACCTGCTCCCATAATTCTGCTGGCTCCCATCAAACGACCCTTGACAGTGAGATGAAATATTCATGTGAAGGAGAAGGGAGGCTATGGAGTCACTCAGACACCCCACCACTGCTGAATGGACCGCTCAGCTGCACTAAGTAGATGAGTGCAACCAAGGGGTGTGCACAGGACACACAAAACTGCCCGAGGGAGGTTGAGAAGAATATGACCATCATCAGGATTAAATATCTACCAGGAAATTACAGATACTTCAGAAGAGGTCAATTTTAAAAGAAAAATGAGGGAAGAGGGCCATTTGTGACATGGGGAGAGACAGTGAAGAGGAAGCAGCTGCTACCACGGGGAGTCTGCCCCTGCCAAAAGTGTCCCCGGGGCACCCTGACCCCTGTCCAGACCATAGAGGGCAGCCTGCCATGGGGCACTGGGAGCAGCAGGCACCCAGAGGGAGGCTGGCAGAGTGGGGACAGCACATGGGACCCCCATCTCAGGGTATGGGACACCTCTCAAGCCACCTCACCAGAAGGTGCACCAGAAGTGGCAGTGATATGCAAAAATGGGGAAGGAGTGATGGCAACTCCTACATCCAGGGGATGTGTGTGTCTATGTGTAGGTGTAAATACTTGGATTACCTCCACAAAGCAGGTGTTTATTAGCATTTTTTATTTGAGCTATGACTAAGTTTTCTGTTACATTAAGGATATTGATTCTGAATATATAGCTAATGGATAGATAGTTATATATCATTAATAAATCAATAAACTGCTTTGATTGTCAGAATTTATCAAAACACATAGAGTCAATTAATTCTTATCAGGCATCCTTGCAGCTTTTGGAACTTGGTGAGGTTCTAAAATTTATGAATTCTCAGAAATCATCCCCACCCAGTTCAACACAGCTTTGAAAAGATCTGCTTTTGTTTCAAGCTTTGTAGCTTTCCACCTTTCGTGTCAGGATATGGAAACTTAGTAGAAGGTACACACCCACCTTCTGCCTTGTTTTCCCTGATCTCTCCAGAGAAGATCACAGTAGCTGGCTGTGAAATGCTTCTCTTAGACATACTTTGTATGGAGCAGTACGTCCATTGGCAAACTATATGCATCTCAAATACAGGTGCAGGCTCAAAGAGGGTTTTTGACCTTGAGCCTGTGACTTCTACAATACTTAGGAAAGCTTAAAAAAAAAGACAAATCTATAGGATTATTTGTTTTAAAGGACTGGAATGTCTGGAGAGAAGTATGTAACCATCTGAGTAATAATAGAAAAATAATTGTTTGCTGAAAAAGAACATACTCAAAAAGACAATAAAGGTGATGATGACTTTTCCCATCATACAACCTTTTATTCCAGTTACCTATATTCTAGTATATGGAGTTCTTTTTCAGTGTGATTGGATGAACAACAGTACAATAAGTGATTTACAGCATGATATGATTTTTCTGTAATGCAAGTTGGCACTTAAATTACATTGGTATCCAATGTAATGACTTTTAGGCACATCACACACACTATCCTAATGCAGTTTTCCCACTGTCTTCACCTGGCACATAGAACTTTCAAATACAAAGGGCAAAAATAGCAAGGTCTCATGTCAAGCGACAAAAATATCCCCATGTTAAGGCCTCAGATGTGTCTCAGAATTATTTCTTATTTCTTTTTCTCATCTAGGAATGAACGTACCATACCACCATTGGTTTTAGATGGAATAAATATCAAATATCTTTAAAAACAGTGGGGGAAAAACTCAAGTACTATCTAGCCAAGACTGCTGGATGTTTGCCAAACATAAACGTTTAAGGGGTAGGTTGCCTCATTCATTTTTTAATTGTCCTTTGGAGGTGCCAGTCACTTTATTTTGATTGAAATGGAAGTGTGACTAATAAGCTGCTGCCATGCTTTCCCATTTCATGTAGCTAAAGTGAGATGGAATCTAGGACAAAGATTTTAATTATGCAAATTTACTGCAGTAAACTAGAAACTTAAAAAAATTGATAAATCAATTAATTTTTACTTTCATTCTTTAATTGTACCTTAAGTGTTTTTATTTAGTGTTTTAATTAAAATATTTACATATTGAAATAATAGACCTTTTAGAAGTTATCATTGAGATTTGTTTTCAAATGCACAATGTTGTTCTTCTTTCTAGCAGTTAAAATGATCTGAATTTTTCTTAGCCACTTAGCATGATTGTATATAGCTTTAAATCCTGAGACCTGGCAATTTGTGTTGCTGAAGCAATAAGGTAATAATGAAATAAGTCACATTGTATTTTTTTGTCATTACTTTCAAAGGATGAAGTCAGACAATTAGGGGGAAGAAACCTAAGCTAACTGAGCTCTTAGCTTGTTACTTTTCTAAGAGTTGTACTCATGAAACTGGTAATGACAATGAAAAATATCCACTATTTTCCCTTATAGTGGCTATGTGGAAAATGATCATCAGAGTATTAGGGATGACCTTTTATACCACTAAAAATGTATCTATTTGTTTATTTCTACCATATTTAGTTTATGCCACATGTAAAATTTTATCATCAAATGAAAACTCCTCTAGAGAGTGCTGAGTGGGCATATTAGAGTGAAACTAGTGAAGGGCCATTGGTCAGAGGACTGAAGCACATGGGATATGAGGAGAGTATGAGAGAACTGAGTTTGTTCAACCTACAGAAAACAAGATTCTAGGATGACCTAGTCTACACTTATTAAATAATCTACAACTATTTAGTGTTGGAGAGAGGAATAGAGTAAAAACCAGCCAAACTCTTTCAAATAAGCACAGTTGAAATACAAGAAGCAAATAACCCAAGTTGAATCACAGGACAATTTGACTGTATGAGGAAACAATTCTGCAGGTGTGTAGTCAAGTGCTGCTGAGGGTTTCCTAGAGAGGCTGTGGAGTATCCATCCTTGTAGATATTCAAAACACAAATGCTTCAGGCCCTGAGCCATCTCAATGTCTGTGTCACTTTAGAGCAGGAGGTTGGCCCAGGGACCTAAAGAGGTCCCTTCCAACAGAGACTATCCTATGATTCTGTGATCAGCTCTGCTTACCTGAATGCCCTACTCACATGCAGCTTCCACAATGCTTTTACAAAGTGATATATAGCTTACCTATACATTATGTGTTATGTACTACAATTACCTCAAACCTATAAATAGAAATAAGAGTAGCGGAGCAATCATAGTTTGGTTGCATATTCAGACTGAAATTTAAGATCTTCTTTTCATTCTCAAGTTCATGACCACCACACTTGACTAATTAGTATCTTCTCCACATAGAGAAAATGTAGGTGAAGTGGTTAGTCCTTTCAGATATTCAACAAGATTTTTCTTCTCTGGTTTTGTTTTTTTTTTTTTTTTTTTTCTAATATAGTATTTCAAAACAATCTCCCAACAGTCTTCCAGGGGGATTTAATCTTCATTTCAAAAATTAGCTAATAGTTTGACTGATACTGAAGTAAGCATTTTAAAGTTCAGTGTGAAGAAATATACTAAAGAAGGAGAAAAATCAGGGTGGTCTTGAATTTGCAATATATTTAGTAAATCTCTTTTTTTAAAGTGCAAATTATAAACCACTTGGGATTGATTCTCATAAAATTTAAGCATTTTTACCTTATTGAATGAAATAATTCTATGTGCTTTAAGTCTGTTTTAATTACTCAATTCCTCCTAATTTTATTTAGTCATAGTCACTAGACATAAAAGGCAAAATGAGTTTTAGACACAACTGTTGACATTTTGATTTTGTATTGTTTGGTTGTTTTGGTCGGTTTGTTGATTTTTATTTTTATTTTGTTCAGTTGCCTGACAGTATTGTATTAAAGAAAAAATTTCAAAGGCTTAGAAGGTCTGCTTCCATTTTCTCCTGGTGATTACACAGGAAAGGGACGGGACCAGCACTGCAGGACTGTGTCAGCTTCACTGGTCTGCACAAACCTGCACAAGCACTGGTGATATTCCACCAAACCTACTACCTGAACTCTCCAGACTGTAACTCTTCCCTTTGTCATCCCACAGAAGCCAATTCTGTACCTAACTTTGACAGGGAAAGAGGCAGATCCTGTGGTGTCCTAATTTTTTTCAGAATATTATTCACTAATTCTTATTCATCCTCTCAAATTGCAGTATTTGTTGATCTTCAGTTTTATTTGCCTTTTCTAAATTTCACTTAAAGCTTGCTTAATCATGCCTCACAAGGTGGCCTTCATATTTCCTTTCATAAAAATATCTAATAATTTTTCTGTTTTAAACATCTACTGAACACTGAGCTGATGTTTCCTTAGAACTGTCTGTCATAACTAACACAAACTTTTTCAAAATGGAAGCGATCCATTTAAATGCCGTAAGTTCATGTGCAAAAGATGAATTTCCCCATATGTCCATAGTTGTGTGTGCCTTTCATGAAATTTTCTTTGTTGTTACTCAGTCTAACAAGATCCCTCTTTCAATCCCAACAGTGTTTGTTTTTTTTTTACTGTTCTGAAGCCCTTCCAGATCTTCATGTTTGTCCCTCTTATCTTAAGTCTATAAGCATTACTCCACAGAAGTGTTGTAATAATGTTTTATGGTGGACTAGGAGATACATTCTCAAAACTGTAAGAGCTGTTAGTACTGTCAAATGAAGCTTTCTAGAAAAGAATCATTATGAGATATATGACAGAATGTAAATATTCAAAGACTTTGCAAATCAAAATGGTTCTCTTTTTTGAAGAAGTTTGGAAGAAATCTGGGGAAACTCAGTTATACTTAGCTGCACTACAGCTGTCCTATGTTATGTATAATACAGATATAAATATATTGAAGTTTTCATGCAAAAGAAAGCTGGGGCTCTACTTTTTCTTCTTTAAACATATTATTGCTGTTAGTTAAAAATATTGCTGTACCAAGGGTGCCATAACTGCTTGAGGCCAAGCACCTAATAAAACATTACCAGACTATGAAAATTTTCAGAAATTGAATAATTTGCCTAATATTACCACATTATCTTCTTGTTGTATTTTCTGCCAGTACACAGTTTGTTTTCACAGAAGATGAAACAGAATATTATCACATGTTAAAAATCATAATTACAAATATAATTTGTCCAATGGAACTAACTAATTTTCTATTTGGTAGGAATAAGTCAGGGATTGTTATGTCAGGAATTGCTTTTTTTTTTCAAATAAGAAGAACTCTGGGGAGTTCTGGTTTTAATGTTATTCTTAATTAGTTTAATTTTGTTCTGAAAATAATAAAGAAATCATAAAAAGTAAAGCACTTATTCTTTAATATGTAAGAGCAGCTTACATATTAAGTCTTCATGTTTTCTGTGGTATGCTTCACTCCCCAAAGGGAAAAGAATTTTCTCTGCTTCCTCTCTGGTGAGGTGTTTTTTTTTTTGCAAAGACTGTGAGAAAACATGATTTTTTCACATCTCAAGTAAATGCAGCCAGCCTTCCTCCCCTCCTTTCCACCTTTCCTCTTGGCTGTAGCTTTTCATGATCAGTCTTGGAATTCCTCCATCTGGAAGCACAAAATCACTAATTCATTATTCTTGCAGCAGTGAAAATGTTGTATTCCAAGAAATATGAATGACATATTTTTGTGAAACATATTTTGGTCTTGGCTCTAGGAAGATAGGGAAGTTAGATCTATTAGAAATGCCATGCCCTAAGTCTGGTTGTTTATTTCTGGGTGTCTGTTTTTACCTGAGGGAAACCTTTCTCATCTTTGAGGTCATGACTGAAAAAGCTGAGAACAAGACTCATAGCTTAATCAAGTTGTTAATCATAACTAAATGAGACTTGTAGGTAAATGACAGTAAAATATTTAACACAAAGATAGAAAAGCAAAAGAGAGGGTTATTTGTTTGATTTAAGGTTTTAAAAATGTGCTTTTAAGGAGTTGTTTAAACCCTAAAATCAGGTTAAATTCTTGCAAGTGCAAATAAATATCTGTGGACAGAACAGGACAGAGTCAAACCATTGTGTCAAGTGGCACTCTAAGTGTAAACAGAGTCCATTTACCCCTTTTGAGGAAAAAAAAATCAAAAGGTTATATTCCTTATAGATTGACAGTTTCAAAATAAGCTACTACTTCTCATATACTGGTACTAATCTTGCAATGACACTAGGTTATTTACACTGCATAAGCTGAATCCTACTTTCTTAGTAGATAACCCATTTTGCAGAACAAGGAAGTCAAGTTGTAATTTGTTTTTTTCTTTTTATGTTTTGTAGACTCAAAATTTTGAAGAAAAATGAAAAGAAATACTATCTCAGGGGCAAAGTGAAAAATGCTGGTGTTAGTTATAAGGTGCTTCTTGAAGGCTGTCAGTATTATTAGTGGCTTTTTGGTCCATTAAAACAACTCTCTGGAGCTGCTTGGCTCTTTGTCAAATTAACACTATGATAATACCTATATCAACACTTCTTGTGAATTGAATATGTACAATATTAAATAATTAATAAGATTTTGGAAGCCATATAAGGTTTATATGTAGTAGTAGTTTATGTATTATTCCTTGGCATAAGAAAGAATTAAGAGTAAAAGACCCAAACAAACATGAGGACCATCACACACACAAAAGACTGAATTGCTCCATATTTCTCTCAGAGATTAGTGGCAGAGGAGACAGCAGATTTCAATCCTCTCTTACAACAGTCAGATTCTACAGCCTCAAGAACAAATCGTTCTGCTCCTGCTCCTTTTATTAATCTTCTATTTTACTGACAATAATTGATTTAAAACAGTTGGTTGTTTTCTAGAAAGCTGAATACAGACTTTTAACTTATTGAATATATGTTATAAGATAATGATGCTATAGTAAAAATAATAGGACTAAAGACTGTGTCTTAACAGCATTGGTACAAAACAGCTGAAGAAATATTGGCAGGATTGAATCTGGCCTCTTCTATGTTTTGATTTTGCAACCATAACATTCTTTTAATAAAAATTACGCTGTAATTATTGAGTATTTAATTTGAACTATGCAAGCATTTGCTGATATAATAGAATATATTACTATCTTCTCTTGTACATTTTAATAATCTACTAAAGAGGAAAATAACCATAAGTTTTCATGATAGTTGTTAAAGTATTACTAATTCAAAAAAAAAGTTTTCCTGTAAGATACATTGCAAAGTCTAAACTTTAGTCTACACAACAATATAGTAAAAAGTTTCCAAAAGTATCCATTTGAAATTCATCATTTGATCATTTGAAGTTCTACTAGCTTTGTTGTCTTCCACTTTCTGAATCAAAATACTATATGCTGTTACTTTAGTGCAATTTTATTAAGTGGTTGATATGTGGGGAGGAGAAGTAGTGATGTAAATTATCTCATATTTTAAAAATTTCTAAGAATTTTTTGTGGGGTATTTTTGTGTTTCTTGTGATGTTTTTTGTTTAGTTTTGTTGTTGCTTTTTGTTTTTATGTTTAATTTCTAGTGTTTACATTATGAAAAGAACATAAGTTTCTTAATCTTGTGTGACAGTGGTCACAAGGGTTTTGCAGGTGAAGAGAGAGGCGAGAATGTTGACCTCATGTTCAGAAGGCTTGATTTATTATTTTATGATATATATACTACATTATAACTATACTAACAGAAATAGAAGGAAAGTTCTCAGAAGGCTAGCTAAGCTAAGAATAGAAAAGAATGAATACCAAAGATCTGTGTCCCAGCAGAGAGCGAGAGCAGCTCTGCCGTGAGTGGTCAGTAAATCCAAACATCCACAGGAGACCAATCACGGATCCACCTGTCGCATTCCACAGCAGCAGACAACCATTGTTTACACTTTGTTGCTGAAACTTCTCAGCTTCAGCAGGAAAAAATCCTAAGAAAGGATTTTAATGAAAAGGTGTCCTTGACAATCTTGCTGGTGGTCCACTGAAGCGAGGATGTGGCCAAGCCAAGGCTACTCCAGGATAGGGGCCCAATTTCAGACTCAGTGTGTGGAAACAGGGTCAGACAGAGCAGAGGGGCCATGGGGATGGGAAGGGGCCATGCTGGATGTCAGCAAGTGGATGTGACCCCAATCCATTCAGATCCTTCCGTGGTTGGGCAAGGCAGAGCTGGGGTGGAGCTGCTGCAGAACTGCTGGAACAGACAGGCCTGGATGGCCTGACAACGGGTCCTGGGCCCATGGGCATTTTCAGTTTTTAAAAGCCACTAAAAAGCAAGACATTAAAATTCAGTTATTGATTTATATTTAACAGATCCTTTCTTTGCTGCATGGGTCTCTTACCATGGGATGTGAGTCTCTTAGCCAAGGCATCTCCTCTGTAATTGATATTGATCTCACCACTGGGCTAGTACCTGAACTTTTAACTCTCCTGCTTGTTTTCTTTCCAACAGAACAAATGGGCACACACATGTCAGCTTCTCCTGGGTAAAGTTTTTCTGTTGCTTTGTTTCTTTCTCCCTAGGCTTGCAATCAGTTTGTTTCTTAACTTGTTTGATTTGATCTATTTCTGTTTATTGATTCTTCACAAGTGCATGCTTTTATGCTCTTCAGGATTACTCCAGAAGGACATTCATGCTGAGGCAGGAGAATGAGGTGCTTCCTCTTTGTCCTTGTTACCAATTTTCTATTTATATTACCATTTTATTTCCATGACATTCACTGACAGGTTGTTACAGCTAATTGGTTTATTGCAACATTGAAAGACTTCAGTAATCATATATCATGGTTTGTACACAGAAATCACTAGATTAATAGCTTTCATTTCAGACTGTACAGCATCCAAACTGTGAGTTATTAGCATAGATGATAGATTTGGAAATATCTTTCTAGTAATCTGTTCTAAGGTTTATGCCAATGCCTTACTGTGGCAAAAAGCACAAAAAATATTTTTATAAATACATGAGCAACAAAAGGAGCGCTAAGGAGAATCTCCATCTTTCATTGCTTGTGGGATAAAACATAGTGACAACGGAGAAGGTAATAAATGACTTATATGTTTTTTACAATAAGACCAATTGTTCCTGGGGTATCCAGCCTCCTGAGCTAGAAGACAGGGATGGAGAGCAGAATGAAACCCTCAAATACTCAAAAGTTTCTGAAAGAGAATATGCGGCAGTAAAAGGAAATTGATCACCTCAAAAATAATTTCAACTGACATAAAATAGTAAAATATACATTATCTTCTGCATCAGAAAAATGAAAGAATATAGGTTTTTATGAAGATATGTAAGACATCCTTAAATATAAATCTCAACACATCTAAGCCATAAAACTGTACTCATGAACACTTAGTTCCTGAGCAAGCCATCAACAGAAAATTTTTATTATTTGTCATAAATTACATGTTTTAAGGAATTTGCTAAAATAAAGCTTCAAAATATTATGTACAAGGTTTCCACTAATCCAAAGCAAAATAGATGTTTATCCCCAGAGCTAAATATTTAGCATATAGATAAGTATTTGGGGAGATGAAAAGGTAAGCTCCATTTATGCTTGATTTCTTTCAAAGATAAAATCTAACTCCAGGATCATGATACTGTTTAAAGGGAAGCAGTTACTATAAAAGGTAAAGTTGAGGTGGCTTTCTCCTTAGCTCACAAAAAGTATAATAAAATGTTAAGGACATAATAGGAAAGGAAAACCATAACTGTATTCTTACACTTAAATACAAAAAATAATAATAATATTTTTCCAAAAAATCATGTATGCATACTTAATATGTATGAAATTAATATAAGAACTTTAGGGTGAAAATTACATAGTTTTACATTAGGAGTAGGGCATTAATGTCTATTATATGAAAAAATGCTTAAGGGTTGTAGTGAACAGAGAATATTAAAATAAGATAGATAATGGCAACAAATAATTCTAATATTTAAGAAACAACCCTTGCAAAAAACATATTTCTCTAAATATTTGGTTTAATGAAATTAATGTCACATGAATTTTGCTTTTCCTAAAGAGAACATGAATACATTGTCAGAGTCCAAGTATTACTTGACCATGTTCTTTTAGATAGTTCACAAAGGGAATAACCCCAAATTTACTTATTTGAAAATACTTGATGCTTCACTGGATTTAGCAGAGTGATACAGCCATGTAGTGAAATCATAGCGTGAACACCTCATGGCAATTGCTCCATGCAGTTAGATCACAATCTAAACATGATTCCATGACCAATCTCTACATGCGCTCTATCACATCAGCAGGCAGCCCCAGCCACTGGGAAGGAACACAGAGATTACAGAGATTTCAGCCTGTTGCTCTTTTCAAAATATATCTTGTTGGTCACTCATTTTTTTTTATACTGTAGGTTTGGCTGAGATATGTATACACCTCTCCCATATTGGTCTTTCTCAATTAGGAAGATATTCACAGCTTCTCTTGAGTCACTTAGCAAAGGATGTTTACACAAAGAGCTGCTCCATCCAGATAATAAAGTCTTCTGGTCACTCTCTGATCCTTTTGTTCTTTCTTTACAACAGCTGGGTCGCTCCCCATATTCTACCCCTCTACACTTCACAAGTGCTTGTGCTCATCTCCTCTGTGCCTTCTTCCACGCTAGGGATTTTTTGATCAGTTGCACACTGGCTTGCACACACATATACATAAATGTTAAGAAAATACAATTTTGAAAATATTTTGGTGGCATCAGATATTTACAGAATTAATTTGTGCTGTTGAAGAGTGTGAATCATGAAAGTATAAGACCAATGCAATGAATTGGGCATTACAGTTATTGAGATGAGGAAAAATGTTGCTTTTAACTAGGTATAGGCAGACTGATGAATTTAAAATAGGAACTACATTATTTTAGTCATGTCAGATATTAAAGTTTATGAACTGTATAAATTAATGTGGTTGGAAATTATTCTGCTTTCCGTTCTGTCTCTCTAGATTATATGAAGTGATTAAAAAAATGCCTGAAATTTAATTACTTAGATTAATTCCTGGTTTGAGTACCCCATGTTATGCACGATAAATAGCTTGCTAAGTTTTATGTCATTTGAAACATTTTGTCATTTGCTTCCAATACAACATTTTTTTTGTGATTCCTGTAGTCAAAATTTTCTGCAATTTTCTACATCTGCCTCCATAAAAGCAAGTTTTTCAATTCATTTCTGGTTAAAGGGAAATTAATTCCCTACTAAAAAGCCAAGGAAGTTACACACATTATTGTAGTGTTGTAGATATCTCTGGGTTATCCAGATATCTCTGGTTTAATTTATTTAAATAAGATGTGAAGAGATTAGTCATCTAGACAGTTATGATAAGCTTTGCAGGATAGTAGCAAGTAAAGAAAATGAAAGAGAAGGATATTGACTTTGACTGGGTGCCATGTGCCCACCAAGGCACCATATCACTTCCACTTATCAATATGGGAGGGGGAGAAAAATTAAAAAGCACATGGGTCAAGAGAAGGGATCACTCACTAATTGCCATCACAAGGAAAATAGATTCCACTTGAATAAATTAATATGTTACTGCAATTAGTAACAAAGAAGGATATTGAGAAATAAAAGCCAAAGTAGTACAACACATTAGCACATTAGAAATACATATTAAAGATTTGTTTTTCAGTTAATAATTTTTACTATAACTCTGCTACTGTGGAGTGCACAAACACACCAGCCTGTGTGCCCTCCTGCACACCTTCCTGCTGGCCTCCTTCCTTCTCTTGAACTTCCTTCCTTCCTTCCTTCCTTCCTTCCTTCCTTCCTTCCTTCCTTCCTTCCTTCCTTCCTTCCTTCCTTCCTTCCTTCCTTCCTTCCTTCCTTCCTTCCTTCCTTCCTTCCTTCCTTCCTTCCTTCCTTCCTTCCTTCCTTCCTTCCTTCCTTCCTTCCTTCCTTCCTTCCTTCCTTCCTTCCTTCCTTCCTTCCTTCCTTCCTTCCTTCCTTCCTTCCTTCCTTCCTTCCTTCCTTCCTTCCTTCCTTCCTTCCTTCCTTCCTTCCTTCCTTCCTTCCTTCCTTCCTTCCTTCCTTCCTTCCTTCCTTCCTTCCTTCCTTCCTTCCTTCCTTCCTTCCTTCCTTCCTTCCGCCACTTCCTTCCTTCCGCCACTTCCTTCCTTCCGCCACTTCCTTCCTTCCGCCACTTCCTTCCGCCACTTCCTTCCGCCACTTCCTTCCGCCACTTCCTTCCGCCACTTCCTTCCGCCACTTCCTTCCTTCCTTCCGCCACTTCCTTCCTTCCTTCCTTCCGCCACTTCCTTCCTTCCTTCCTTCCGCCACTTCCTTCCTTCCTTCCGCCACTTCCTTCCTTCCGCCACTTCCTTCCTTCCGCCACTTCCTTCCTTCCTTCCTTCCTTCCTTCCTTCCTTCCTTCCTTCCTTCCTTCCTTCCTTCCTTCCTTCCTTCCTTCCTTCCTTCCTTCCTTCCTTCCTTCCTTCCTTCCTTCCTTCCTTCCTTCCTTCCTTCCTTCCTTCCTTCCTTCCTTCCTTCCTTCCTTCCTTCCTTCCTTCCTTCCTTCCTTCCTTCCTTCCTTCCTTCCTTCCGACACTTCCTTCCTTCCGACACTTCCTTCCTTCCGACACTTCCTTCCTTCCTTCCGACACTTCCTTCCTTCCGACACTTCCTTCCTTCCTTCCTTCCTTCCTTCCTTCCTTCCGACACTTCCTTCCTTCCGCCACTTCCTTCCTTCCTTCCTTCCGCCACTTCCTTCCTTCCGCCACTTCCTTCCTTCCTTCCGCCACTTCCTTCCGCCACTTCCTTCCGCCACTTCCTTCCTTCCTTCCTTCCTTCCTTCCTTCCTTCCTTCCTTCCTTCCTTCCTTCCTTCCTTCCTTCCTTCCTTCCTTCCTTCCTTCCTTCCTTCCTTCCTTCCTTCCTTCCTTCCTTCCTTCCTTCCTTCCTTCCTTCCTTCCTTCCTTCCTTCCTTCCTTCCTTCCTTCCTTCCTTCCTTCCTTCCTTCCTTCCTTCCTTCCTTCCTTCCTTCCTTCCGCCACTTCCTTCCTTCCGCCACTTCCTTCCTTCCTTCCGCCACTTCCTTCCTTCCGCCACTTCCTTCCTTCCGCCACTTCCTTCCTTCCGCCACTTCCTTCCTTCCGCCACTTCCTTCCTTCCGCCACTTCCTTCCGCCACTTCCTTCCTTCCACCACTTCCTTCCGCCACTTCCTTCCTTCCGCCACTTCCTTCCTTCCTTCCTTCCGCCACTTCCTTCCGCCACTTCCTTCCGCCACTTCCTTCCGCCACTTCCTTCCGCCACTTCCTTCCTTCCGCCACTTCCTTCCTTCCGCCACTTCCTTCCTTCCTTCCTTCCTTCCTTCCTTCCGCCACTTCCGCCACTTCCGCCACTTCCGCCACTTCCGCCACTTCCTTCCGCCACTTCCTTTCTTCCGACACTTCCTTCCTTCCGAGACTTCCTTCCTTCCGACACTTCCTTCCGACACTTCCTTCCGACACTTCCTTCCGAGACTTCCTTCCTTCCGCCACTTCCTTCCGACACTTCCAACACTTCCAACACTTCCAACACTTCCTTCCTTCCGCCACTTCCTTCCACCACTTCCTTCCGCCACTTCCTTCCTTCCTTCTGCCACTTACTTCCTTCCGCCACTTCCTTCCTTTTAAGGTAAATCTATGTTATTTTATTCAGAATGCATTTATAGTGTATTAAATAGTCAAAGGTATTTTCTCTACCATAAGGTAATTCAAAATTTTGGATCGTTGTCTAACTGTAGGGAGAGGTAATTTTATATTTCATGTTTTAATTTACATTATAATTTGAAACAGAATCAGATCGATAACTATTGCTAACTTGTGCGAAATGTAGTTTTAATTTTCTGAACATTTTTCTTAAATCCCAGCTGGTGTTTATCTTGTCTACAGTGAATGAAATACTTTAGTCAGTAAGGTCCCAAAGTTGAGTTCCCTATGAAGTTACAGAGGGAGAGAAAGAAAAAGGGAGAGAACAAACCTTCATGATTCCCAAGGTAAAGATCTTTCCATGTTGAAATGTAACCTAGACTAAGATCCTAAACATAATCAAACTAAACCACCTAATAACAGGTGAGATTACACTAAAAATAAAGCAATTTAATTGATAGATTGTCTCTGATGTCCCAGTTTGTTCCAAATGTAGAATTCAGATTTTTTTAATGCTACTCACATTGGAAGAAATATCTGGGGAAAAGAATGCTTCATGCAACAGTGTACTATCCATTATGGAAATGGAGATTATAATGCAAGATCATATCTTGACATTTGTAAAATATAATATTTAAACTGAATATGAAGAATAATTACCTGTCCAAGACAATTGCTTGATGAAGGAGCAACTGCCTAAGGGGAAAGCCTCAATACCTAGTTAAATCCAAATGATATTAAAAATGATATCTTAAATGAAAAAATTATACTAAATGGTTAGCAAAGTCATAAATACCTGAAACATCTATCATTCACAACTTTTTGTCACATAATTCTGCTTCAGGGTTTGAAAAATATCAATAAGTAGGAGGAAACATGGATTTGCTTCCTGAAAAAAATAGTTGTTCTTAACAATTCTTCTCAAGATTTTTGTAAGAAATGTAACTGTCGTCAACTGTAATGTAGGCAGATTGAAATACTGAAACACTGAATTACTGTGTACAGTTATGATACATTAAAATAATGTTACTGTGTCACTTAGCATATTAAGTGTATCAGTAATTTGCATTTGAATATAATTCAAATCAAATCTCTGTCATGGTAACTGTCCTTCAGGTGGTTAAAGAGCATTATTATATAATGCTTTAGGTTCTTCAATGCAAGATTGAAGAATACCAGCTCTCTCAGTTTCTGTTTTTATTTAGGTCCTCCAAGCTGCAGACCATCCTGGTAGCCTTCTCCAGTTCTCCACATTCTTTTTTATCAGGGCGAGCCCAAACTGGACACAATGTTCCAGGTGCAACCTCACCAGCCCTGAGTAAAGAGGAATAACAATGTTCTTCATTTGCCTGATCATACTTCCCCTACTGTATCACAGAGGGGCAAGATTAAAAAAAAAAAAAATTAATATAAAAGCAAAATTATGGGTTCATATTCCCCTTTTTTTTTCCATCAAAACTGCTTTTCAGCCAGATGCTTCCCACATTCTCCTGGTGTTATGTGCCTTCGCATTTCTGATCCTTGAACTCCTTCAAGTTTCTATTGGCCAAAATCTCTCTGCTCCAAACTCAACGTCTTAATTTAAATTTCTAGTGTTAGGGTGGTTTCAAGGACAAGTTGCTGTGTAGAGAATTCACAAATTCCTGATCTGAAATAACTTTCTTGATAATTTAGCAAAATAATATCCCTGACCCTACAACTAATGCTGCTCTTTGAACAATCATGAGGAAGGGTATTTTTATAGGCATGAAAGCAGAACGAAGAAGACTTACAGGAATTACTGAGTAGAATTGAAGGGAAATGTGTCCTACAAAATCATGCTGGTCAGAAGTCTGTGAAGCAATTAGAATTTAAGACTCTGATTCATGCATGTCTGCAGACAAGGCCACTGATGTTAAGATTCAGTCTGATCTTATGTTTGTTATTATCACTGTCTTTGTCACTGCCTCTTTCATTGACCCTTTTGATTTTTGTACAATTGCAAGTTATGGAAAGAGTCATTACTCTTTCTTGTATCCATAAAGAGAAAAAAAAAAAAAATGCTGTTTATTTTCCTCAGGCATGCCTGTAAAATGAAAATCCTCACCCTGTAGTTCCCAGCTCATCTATCTCTTTAAAGCCATGAATTGACACATTTTGATAGTACTTGTATAGCAGATAGGTGTGAATATATTGCAAACATGACACACAGTAGTGTGTCCTGGGCATTTCCTCCTTAATCTCCCAGTAGTTATACTGGCTTAACCAACTTTCTTCATAGCCCCAGTATGCTGTTGTGCTTTGCATTTGTCGCAAAAATGAAGCTGATAATGCGTCAATGTTTTATCTATTGCTGAAGTGTCCTTACACAGCATCAAGGACATTCTGCTTCTCACTCTGCCAAGCAGTGAGTGGGCCAGGCTTGCTCAGGATGCAGGGAGGAACCAGCCGGGACAGCTGACCCCTGCTGACCAGAGGGGTGCGTGGGCCACACCATATGGATCATGCTCAGCTGTAAAAGCTCAGGAGGAAGTGATTCTGTCCATGGTTATGGGATTTGTGCCTGTTACACAAGCTGAAACCCCCTTCCAAGTGGTGGCTGGACGTCTGCTGGCTGATAAGAATTAGTGAATTAATTCTCTCTCTGATTTGCTTGTGTGTGGAACTTTGCTTCACTTATTAAACTGTCTTTATCTCTATTTGTGAGTTTTCAGCTCATGCTCCCCTAGGGGAACCTTTACTCTAGCTAGGAAAGCAAGCGAGCAACTGGCTGGGGGCTTAGCCTCTGGCCAAGTGTTTCAGGATAGCTTCTTTAATTTTTTAAATGCATTTAATTAAGCGTATTATAATAATGCATAAACTCCCCTGATATTATAGAATAGATAAAGTACCTATTTCTAACAAATTTTGTTTGATGTAGAATTCAGTGGAAGTATTGCTGAAGAAGCTTTCTAGTAATTCTTGAAAATAGAGTTTAGTATATCCAATATAAAATGCAAGTGCTTTAGGGTATGTATTGCAGGGTTGAAATGAAGGCATTTATAAAATTATTATATTTCGTTTTAAGAGGTACTTAGATTCAGTTTCTGACTTACCTTCTTTTACTGAACATTGGCTATTTTCATCCAGTTTACTCATTACAGTCCCTTAACGGGTGTGCATGCTTTCTGTTTATAATTTCTTTTTCATTATTTAGTATATTTTATTTTTATGGCTCTCTTCTATCAATTCTATTTCCTACACATATTTTTAAATATGCATGTTTCTCACCATTAAACTTTTTCTGTGTCATTACCTCTGTATTTAAATCCTAACTACTACTAGTTAACAAAAATAATAGAGTCCAAAATAAACATTGGATCATCAATGAGGAGTAGAATCAAAAGTAAAATATGGAACCACTTAAGGTAATGAGAAAAGAACAAATTAGTTGTAATGATGTTATTAAATTTTGTTTCCATATTAATATGATATCAATAGTAAGGAATTATATAATACAGAGCAATTGTAGTGTCTACATATTGGATTATAGGATGGATTATGAGACATCATAGGGAAGGCCAAATGTCTTTTTTTTAAGCAGGACTCATGATTTCTTTCAGAGGGCAATTATATGTCCCATTGTTCCTCAGATGCACAGTGTAGTCAGTGTTGAAAGGTTAACATCCTATTGTCCCTAATGCTGAAACCAGAACTATTGTCTCAGAGAAACAATAAGTATTTGGCAAAGTTTTTAAAAGGACATGAACAGTAGCTCCTGTTGTTCCAACTGATAAGGTTTTATTTGCATATTTATTAGTTTCATTTGGAAGTTACACATTTGAGTTTGTGTGGATATTTCTCTTTTGTTTAGCACAAACAGGGAAAAAATTGCCATCTTTTCTCACTGAAATCCTGAGCTATTAGTTCCTAGCTCAAATAAAGCTGAAATTCTCATAATCTGAGACCATTATTTGGCCTACCCACTAGTTTCACCCCCTGCTTGCCCCGAGGAAATTAAATCATAACTTAATGAGATTCATATTGTACTCATTCACTGTGCCCAAAAGTAATTCTAAATAACTGAATTTTTTCTGTCACCCCAGTTATTTTACACATCTCCTCCCTTAGGCTGCTCTGCTGATGCATTACCACACCATCACCATTTGGAAGAAAGAAAGACGCATAGACCACCAGCTGGTTGTGTTGATTTACAGGACCTGTCGTGATTTGACAAGTCTATCCCAAATCCCAGTTTTTATCTGGTTCTCATGCATGAGAAGTTAGCTTCTGTACACCTGTAAATGTGAGTGTAGGTGTGTGTGGGCATGCAGAAGCGTACACAGCTGTGCACCCATCACAGAGTCACAGAATGGGTCAGGTCAGAAGGCACCACAGGGGATCATCTGGTCCAACCTCCCTGCTCCAGCAGGGTTATCATGGAGCACACTGCACAGGATTCTGTCCAGAAGGTTCATGGATTTCTCCAGTGAAGGGAGACACTCCATCTCTGGACAAACTGTTCCAGTAGTCAGTAATTTGGAAGTTACTGGCTTTAGAGTGCTTAAAAGTAATGTAATAGCAAAATTCCCATACTCAATATTTCTACGAGGTTTTTTTTGTTTATTAGAAGTTATAATGAGAAAAAATAATGAGTAAAATGAACACAGCCACTCAGCTGTACAAAGAGAACTCCTGTAGACCTCATTACACTGCCTGCACTGAACAAATCAAACACACACAAATGCTAGCCGCCTTTTATTATACTCGTAAAGCGGAGTTTGGGCTCATAAAAACTGTAGCAGGAAACTTTATAAAAACATAACAGCCTGGGTTTAGTGGCTCCTTCACAGCTATCAAACAAAGCAGGTTTTTCTCTAAAAAAATACCCTAGCAGATACTTATGAAACAACTGTCTTTTTTTGGCATGGTGAAATGAGTATTTTCACTGTATATTGGTTCATAAAAGAGGGAGACTGTCCTCTCCTATCTACAGTTCAAAATCAAATGCAAAAGATCCCTATTAACTTGTTGGATGTAATCTAAGCATTAAAGATTATAGCTATGTAAATAATAGAGAAGTCATCTTTAGATGGATTCATTCAATTTCTGCTTAGACATTTTTGTACATTTTATTGTTCATTTTCTGGACAGTCCTATCTAAATACCCTGTCCTAACAAATATTTAAGGAATTAAGATTTTCATTAAAAGTATTCATTTTTCATAAGGACATGGATAAGATGTCTTATTTTCTCATTTGATACTCATCATCCATTGGCTTATTTTTCCATTTAAGAGCTTGTTAGGGAATCAGAAAAAAAGATAATGTTTCACCTAGATGAGCTCTCCTGCACTGAAATGAGAAATGGCAGTAAGGAATAAGCCCAGAAGTTTAAGAAAACTCACAGACTGCATTTTATTTCAGTTTTTCATGGGAACCATTCACAGCTAAGTAATACATACGTATAAATCTTTACTGGTTCATAAATAATCTGCTATCAGAAACATACCTCGTTTGTGAAAAAGTTTATAGGAAAAATATCTTGACAGTTTCCTGCTTTATTGTGCCTTAAGTCATGAAAAGCTGCAAAAGTTCACTGCCAGAATTCACTCTTCTTTTACCATAAAAAAATCTTATGTATTTCAGACGGATTTCATTAAAAATCAAAACAAAACCCTGCAAAAATTCCTAAGAAAACTCAAGTTAGTTTTAATTATAATCTGCAGTAAATTCTGACAAATTTATTTACAGTCAGATCTGTTAGACTTAAAGCTGAGTCATCAGCTTCTGTCATCACTTACAAAAGTATTCTTTCTCTAGA
Source organism: Melospiza melodia melodia (assembly GCF_035770615.1). NCBI lineage: Eukaryota > Metazoa > Chordata > Aves > Passeriformes > Passerellidae > Melospiza > Melospiza melodia. The sequence goes on along the minus strand of NC_086195.1, from coordinate 107,630,824 downwards.
ATAGAATTTTTCTGCGTCACCATTAGAAATTAAATAAGAAACTAGATTATGCAAATGTTAGAGATAAATTTTATCCTTCCATTTCTCATCTAAATGTAATGCCATGAGTTAGGCATTAGTACAGCACGAACAAAAGAAACAGAGCAATAACAGCATCAAAAGTTCTCTTTTGAGGGTTTTCTGCACCTTACTGTACTGAGCAATTTTAGAAAGAACCTCTGGTTATATCAAAGAATTTGGATTTCCAAAGGAATGAACTCAGTTAAAGGAATTCTCATCCCAGATGGTGGTATGAATTAGGTATGGCTGTTAAACAGATGAATCATCTTGCCTGGTTGTAATTTTCCAGAGGTTGGAAAGGCCCGAGGAACTTTTAGCACACGCAACCAAAACACACAAGGTCTTGGCAAGTGTTATCCTTCTCCCACAATTTTCCATTCAAGGACTACCTTCAAAACTCTCAACTGTCAAACTGTCATCAACTTTAACACCTTAATGGATTTATGGAGCAGTTTTTGTAAAGCTAAACCAAAGTATTCAAATCCTGCACTTGGTCAGAAATTTTTTTCTGATTTTGAAATATGAGTATAACAGGACTGGTTGCTGATATTATTTAGGTATTTTCTACCCAAGAGAACCTCTGGCATTATAAATACGAGCCCCCCAGTAGTCATAACATCTGCTGTCTGAAGGAGTTGTCTGCTGGTTTAGTTGTATTACTTCACCCAAACATGCAAAATGAATTAATACTTTTTTAAAATTATTTTATAAATCTATATTTAGCGAATCAACCTTCAGGCCCAGAGATTTGCCAGTAATTTCTGCCTTTTAATTTTGTCAATTTATCTGCCTTCAGATTTTGGTCTTTTGGGACATACTTCCTTAGCTTCCTGAGACTGCAGTCTGTTTTATAAGCTTTGGTAAACTCAAGGTATATATTGCTCTTACAGCTCTCAGTTCATTCACAGAGGCACTCTGTTCATCTTCACTGGCATTCAGCTTGCTCAGGCGTGATTTTGTCTTGGTAAATTCATGCAGATTGCTCCTGATGACCTTCTTGTTCTTTCCATGCTTGAAAGGCTATTCCAAGAGGACATGCTGCATGTCCTTTTCACAGCTCTTTGTTGCTTATAAGCATCCACCATCCTTCTTGCCTTTCTAAAAGGGGATTTATAACTTTTATCTCCAAGGGAGGGTCTCTCCTTGTCTCCAGAAGTTTTTATATGAAGGGAAGGAATGGAAGGGGAATGGAATGGGATGCAGTTCTGAAAAACCACTTAAGAATAGAATCAGTAGATGTTCCTACAGAAAGATTTTTTCCTTCATAAAAGAAAAATACATAATGATGGCTATAAGAATTGTTGCTAGGATTTAGTGTCAGTCCTATACTAAAACAAGTATTTTTGTTCTACATGATTTGCAAAGTTTAAAAAGAGAAATTATTTTGGTGAAGAGGTACAAACAGGTGTATAGGTTATGAGCTGGAACAAAAGAATAATTCTAATTATGCAGAATTAAGATGGAAAAGTGTGAGCCAGAACCAAGCTTCCACTTTAAAATGTAGACACTCAGTGAAACCTTTTAAAAATGGTAAGCAGAGCAGTAGGTTTCTCTGTGTTTTGCTTTACTGGTGCTGCTGTGACTAGGAAGGTTTTACATTCTTATGGAAAATTTTGAACTTCTTTGGCAAGAGATACAAGACAATATTAAAACAGGCCATTTGGTTCTTCATTGAGAAAATCACAAGGAAACTACTTCGTCTAATAGTGCAGGTTATTTCTGTTTTAGGCTAAAAAAGTGTCTCCAGAGATGATTTAGAGAGATTGTAAAGGAATTTTGTCTATGGTCCATTACAATGAAATAAAAATTATATTAGTTTTAAATTGATAACATATTAAAATTAATGAAACAATGTGATGACATTGATTAAGATGATAAAGAGATTTATAGAAGCCTTTACACATGGAATAAAGATTTTCAAAGAGTAAGCATTAAAGTGAAAACTGAAAAAAGAACACTGAATAAAAAAAATCTTCAGAGCAGTAACAATTTTAGTTCACAAAGAGATTCAAGATGTAGTATAAAAAGGTAGGATAGTTTTCCTTATGTTTCTGTTAAGTGAAAAAGTAAAACAAGTACTGGAATTATTCAGAGAGAGCATGTAATTTTAATGAACAATTTTGCAGTTGTTCTTAGACAAAACCTGGGAATTTGGCAAAAATTACAAAAATTTTTTTTTCCGTCTCAGAAACTATTACTCAGCGGCAAATTCCATTTTGGTGGGATTTTTAAAACTACTTTGATGGCCTAATTAAAAAAAGTCAATGGAACATAGACAGGTTAAAACTCAGTGTTTTGAAAAGGTTAATTACTTAATGAGTTTTAAGAAAGCCCACAATGAGACAGTGAAGGAAAATATCAATATGCCCATATTTTTCTAATATGAGGGAAGTATAGCAAGACCACTGGGAGCAGCAATAGAATTTCTGTCAGATCTGTATTAAAAATCAAATAGTATTCATGTTTGAGTTAATGTAATTAGACCTTACTGTTGATTTCAATATTCTGTTCATTTTCAACTCGTGCAAGGCAGCTGTGAAAAACAGATCCAAAGAACTTTTGAAGCTGGACACAATTTCTGCCACTATAGAAACTGAGCAAAATTTTATCTGTGATATTATTGAATTTCCATATCAAAATAATCATTGAGTTTTCTACTTTTATACAGAGGAGCAATATCAGTGGTTGTCAATCATCTATTTTAAAAAATTAGTCATAATCCTTACTACAGCCAATTAATATCAGAAATTATTTAGGTTTATAATTTTAGAAAATAGAATATTTCCTTCCAGCACACACTCATTAATAGTAATATTGAAATAATGCCTGGATATATCAGTGTAGGATTGGTCCAATGTGCATGCGTGAAGGAAAGAGACAGAGACTATCCTCATGATTTAAACAGATGTGAAACTGAGAGGAAATACTATAAGGCAAAAAGTTATATGGGACCTCAGTATCCAAATGCAACTGATAACATACATTGTAGAAGATATTATTTAGTGCAGATTTTTAATATCAGGTCAAGTCTTTTCAATACTGCAGAGAAATATGGAATTAACTGTCCTCAGAGGTTAGTGGGCTGTGGTTGAACTGCTTTTTTTTCTGTAGAAAATCTGCTGGGAAATCTTGAAATGAATACACAACAGTTAGAGTAAATAGAAATGAGAAAAGGAAGGCCAAGGTCTACTTAGAATTAAATCTGTCCAAGTGTGTCAAGAATAAAGAGAAGAGCATCTTTACTGTACAGGGAACCATGCTCTGGGACAGATTGCCCAGAGGGGTTGTGGAGTCTCCCTCGCTGGAGGCACTCAAGGATCCTCTGGACACAATCCTGCACCTTGTGCTCTGGAATGACCCTGCTTGGGCAGGGAGATTGGACCAGATGACCCACTGCTGTTCCTTCCAATCTTACCCATTCTGCGACTTTATGAAATGCTTTGAAAAGCTCAACATTTATTCAAGACTGTACCAGGAAAACCTCATTCAAATAATTCCTCCAGAAGGTAAAGGTCCCTGTATAATACAGATGTGCTTCAATATTAAGTAAATCTGAATTGAGGATATTTAAGCTTATGTCTTGAAATATATCCTCAGAGATCAATTGCAGCCTCTCAGGGCTGCAGCTGCCAACTTGGATGAAAACCTAGTTGTATCTAGAACCAAAGATGAAGTAGTTGAAAAATACAAACCAGTGCTCAGATCCTTTGGTCTCAATATTAAGGAATTTCTTTCGTCATGAGAAAGAGAAATGGAAGGAGAGCAAAGTTGTTTATTTAAAAAGTATTCTAAAACAACAGAAATAGTACCATTTACTTTTCTAGTCTGTTCTCCCTACCAGAAAGTTACTGTGTCAAGCATAATGTAGTGATTAGATATAATAAAATGGAATAGATAAACCTAATAATTATTAGAAGTTGTTATTATTAATGACTCTGGTAATTATGGCCAAACTCCTATTGGATTACTTATTTATTTGATTTGATAATAACAGAGCCTAAAAATTGCCTGGAATTTCGGGAGCAGAGTCTTGCTGTTGAAAGATTGGTGACACTAATACTGCTTGAGTGGTCTGGGTTTCAAGGCTCTCCCAAGATGAGGAATCCGACAGTTCTAAGAGCCTTTGCAGAGATCACTGAAGTTGCCTCAGAGAATTACGTTGGCTATCTGCTCTTCCTCTGTCATGTAAGATCTGGTGTAGCTCAGTGAAAAGGCAGCTCCCTAGAGCCAGCATTCCAGCAACAACTGCAGCAAGGGTTTTAGCCTGGAAGTCACTCTCTGACCCAGTGCATTCTGTGTAGATGCATTTACAACTTAAAGTGATACACAGAAGATCCACAAAGTGGGAAATGTTCAAAAGCCAGTATCAATGGTTTGTAAATTTTCTGTTTTATTTCTCCCCAGTTACTTGTTCGTGGTTGTCCTTGTTTTAATTTGATTTCTATCACCAATACATGATGGGTGACTCTGTGATACAATATTGCTGAAACCATTATTGACTCCTAATGAAAGAGTTATGAAAACAAAGAGCAATGAGAGTAAGTAGTAATTCCCTTTCCTTCCTGTCCATTTCCCCTTACTCTTGCTTTTCCTTTTTCCTAAAACAAAAAAAGGGAAATAGAAAATAGAAATTATCATCCTATAATCTTTCCCCCTTTTCCTTTTATCTGTTCTAACAAGAGTTTATTCTCCTTCTCTAGAAAGATGTAGTCCCTTTGCTATTATATAAGCTGTGGATGAATGATATTTGCTGTGCATTTATTTGGGGCTAAGAGAGTCTTGGTGCAGCAAAGCTGAAAAAACCTAGCCAAAAACAAAGGCAGAATTGACTGTTGTCTACATATACTTTTTCTTTTTATGTACAATACTTATGTAATATGTAGACATACAGAGATGTATATGCTATACATCTTTTATCTACATATATACAGACTACATATGTATGCAGAATGTGTATATAGGTCATCTAATACATAATGTGTACACTCAGTATGTATATGCTTTATATGTATGATACACAGTCTGCATCTATATTACCATATAGGAATACCATATAGGACAAAAAATTATTTTGTCCTTAATATGTTAAATTGTCTAACTTTTAAAAGCATTAGACTGATTTTGTATCACTTCAGTGATTTTTTTTCTATTTCAGTGAGATTTAGTGAAGTTGCATGAATTTTAAATCAGCATGAAAGAAGAAAGAACTCTTTATAGTAAAAGATTGTAATAAAGCAACATTCTGTGTCAATTCATCTCCCAATTTACCTTTCATTTCTACATGTTATTCCTCTTTCTGTGTTTTTTCTTTATTTTTTTAATCAGCCTTTTTTTCATGCAATATATTTTATATCATCTTACAGTTCTGTATGATATATTTTTCATTGCACCAACAGCTTCCTTCAAATTAGTAATTTTATTAAAATTCTTTCTCATCTCAGCTGAAGCACACAAGACTTGCATTCTTTCTAGCAGAATCTCTTTTGGATGTGACCTTTTTATTCCAGCCTGTTTTCACTTTTGTGGTGAGTTGGCCTCAATTAACAATTAACACCCACCAGCTGCTGGCTCTCTCCTTGCCCCCAGAGGAAAATAGAAGGAAACTGTAAGAGCAGAAAATAAGAAAAAACCTTTGGGTTAGGATAAAAACAGTTTAAAAGAAAGAGGAAGGACAGAAAGAATTACCAAGAAACAATCAAGTGATGAAGAAGTGAGCACTTACCATCTCCTACCAGCAGAAGAATCGCTGGTCCCATACAGACTCACTGGGTATTTTGGAAACTCTACACCCTGCTTTGATTGAGTAAAATGAGTATGAGATTGAGTACAACATAGCATGGATATTCCTTCGGTAGCTGAGGTCAGTGTCTTGCTGTGTCTGTTCCCAAAATCTTGCCCACCTCAAGCTGCCATGCTGGGGGGCAGCAGAGTGAGAAATAGAGGTGGTCTTGATGGTGTGCCAGCACTGCTCAGCAATCAATAAAACATTGTTGTGCTACTCAGACTGTTTTAGCCGCAACAGAAAAACACGGTACAGGGTGCTATTAAGAAAAGCACTCCCATCCTAGCCAGATCCAGTGCAACTTTTATCTCTAAACTTGGGGAACGTATGGCGTCATAACATGCCGTACGTTATGTTATGACATAACATATTTTTTTGTGACATAACAATTTTTTGTGACATGTCTCCGTGGCATTTTCCAGTAAGAATTCTGATTTATGAGAATTCTGATTTACTCTATTTTGATTCTACTAGAAGAAGAGTGTCTCTTGGTGTGCTTTATCTATTTTGTTCCACTTCTTTTGGTAGAACTCATTATAGATCTAAACTTCACCCCCTGGTTGTATTTCATTATTGTACTCTCCCTCCCTTCTCCTTTAACTCTTGACTCCTCATCCAGAGAAATCTGGGGCTGTTGACTACAGCAACATTTCTGCCTCTCACACAGAAGTAGTGTGCGTCTGTATTGTATATTCTACTTCTCATAAGCTGTAACAGTTTTGTGTAATTTGTATTAGATGTCAGAAAGTGAAACTGATTAGCATAGAGAAGTTTATATATTGCACAAGAATAATAGCAGGAAGACACCAAAACTCCTTATTCTCAGTTGAGTGTCCCTGCCCAGTGTTATCTTTCATCTCCTCCTGTGACTTCATTTTTTTGAAGCTGCGTGACTGGACAAGAAAAAGTCTGAAAAAGATTCCCTATCTTTTATCTGGACAAACATGTACCCTGATGAATCAAGAAATTCTCAAGGAAATTTGGAGCTACTTTTTTTAACTTATGAGGAAGAAACTGAAATTAACTTTGTTCCTCTTGAACGAGTCTTTCCTTTCTTAGAATTATTGTTGTGTTACTCAAAACGTACAATGCATAAATTTACAGAGTTTTTCTTCTCACATGAATTACAGAAACCCGAGAGTGGGCTGTAGGAGTGTTAGTCCACTGTGTAAAAGTGAATTTAATCTAAAGTCATCTGACTCAAATCTGTTCTCGAATTCAAGACAGACATTACAAGGTGTACTTACACTATTTTCATAACTCTTCAGTACTCAGAGCTATGAGAAATACACTATCCATGCACCATCATGTTCTGATCTTAAATTGAGAGAAACTTCAACAAATTAATGCATTATTCCAAGGAACTGAAGAGAGACACTGTAGTATGAAAAACTCTAAATTCTGTAATGCAAATTAGATAAAGGCAAGACAGATCTAAACGTGCCTCTGAAACAGACAGCAAGCTATTCTTTCCAGAATCTGCAGTGTATTTCTGTGTATTCTCATTGTTTTGATTACAAGAAACCAAAATACTACACAGACATGGGCGACAGCTTGCAACATCTCCTGTCCTCTTCTCAGACATTGAAGGCTTTAATTTTGTTCTCTTTTGTTTTGTTTTACTATATTTTGTTTAGCAGTCCTTACCACAGAAGCGACATTCCTGCTTTCAATAGCAAAAGTTCTTTTTTGTCCTCACTTTTCCTTTAAAAATATTTATTAATAAGAAATCTCTTATTTTTTTGCTATTTTACCCAGAACCCTGCATTTTTCCATCGAATTAAGAGCCGTTAATCAACCAAACAAAATCTGTTAAATGATTGAGTTCTGAACAATCAAGGTTAAATCAACTTCAAAGGAAAGTAATTAGCTAAAATATTGAAATGAAAGCAAACAAAACAAAATTGCTGCAAACCTTAACCTCAAGAATTAATCCAGAAAAAATACAAAATACACTTCAGATTTTCAGTGTCAAGGATATAAATTATGAAACTTGATATAAAAACTGATGCGAACTGTCTGGTTATAAAACAACATCCCATAAATAAAAAGTTTACAAAACAATGGAAGCAAATTTAAGAAAAGAAAAAAAAGAGATTAAATGGCTGATGTATTTTGCTTTTCCCTTTTTGTTGGTTGTTCATTCCCTTGTATATTTCATTTATTTAGTATGAAACCTTGAGGAAAAAAGATAGACAGAAGAAGAAAGAAACAAAGTTCTTCTCTTTGGTGAACATTTCAGCATAAAATAATTTTACAAATAAGACAACATAACTGAAGTAATGCCCTAAGTGGAAATAAAAAGTTAAAATCTTTTTTTCAGAAGAAAAGACAATTTTTGTCAAGAATAACAGTTTCATGAGACTCTCAGCCCTTGTATATTCACAGCTGAAATGCATAATGTTTAGTTACTTCTTTAACCTTCATCTTCTATTCTTCAATATGTGTTTCACTGGAGCAAGGAGTGGAGTCTGCATCAGAAATGTGTTGAAGCAGTTGTGGCATGTTGAGGTAACACCATGAGCTGCAGTGTGTCTGCTCAAACGGGGTCCAGGCTGCCTCAAGACAAGGGAAACCACAGTGGAAAATATTAATTGGCAAAATTTCACTATGCTACCCCAAAACTGAGCCAATCAGAGAAGCAATAAGGGCCCCTACCTAAACCAATCTAACAAAGATGCTGGCAGCTATGAGGGGCTGAAGAGGCGTGCTTTGGGAAGGCATTCCATGAAGTCCCTGAAGGTACATTAGGGGAGGGTCTCTGGGAGGCTCGTGCCGATGCAGGGACACCCCTGAGGGCCACAATTCATGGATGGCCCACACTGGGTGTGACGCTGGGTAAGGGGCAACCATGAGGGACGGTGCCCTGGGTGACCCAGGCCAGGCAGGAGCACAAATGAGCTGAGCAGCAGAAATCTTTAAAGGCAGAGATAAAACCTGAACCTCCTAAGCCATTTAACACCTGGCTGGTGAACTGGACAGACTGAGTATAAGACATGGTGAAAATATGTAAAATTGCAAAAGGAGAGAAAAGGCAATATTTATTTCGATGCAGGGGTGTGTGTGTGTGTGTGTGTGTGTGTGTGTGAAAGTGTGTTGAAATATGCTTTTTTTTTTTTTTTTTTGTTCTTGTTTTTCTCCTCCATACCTTAAAAAAAGAGATCAGCCGTTTGTATTGTGTGTCAACAAATTAAGATAGGTAAAATTCACACTTCTAGAGGTTTTTTATTGCCTGGGACATCAATATATAGGAAATTTACCCTAAAGTTTGTATGAAAATTGCATACTATTACACTAACGTACACCTCAGTTTACAAACTTCCTATCTTCACTTTATTCGCTTAGAGTAAATACAGACATATCTTAAAACTGTATTTTTGGAGTTACAAGTACAGAAATACACAGAATAACTATATCCATGTATTTCTTTATTTGAGGTAAATGTTTAAATACATTACTTGTAGTAGGCTAGAAGGTAACAAACAGGCAAGAAAACTTCAATGCAGAATTTATGCTTACACACTTGGTTACTTAACTAATGGTCCTAGATAAGGAACAGTGTTTGATTATTCTTTCTAACAAACTGTGTCAGGATAAGGAAAACATTCTTTTATGTTTTGCTGTGATGTAAGTCACTAAAAACCTTCTGAAATTTAGTGTGCTGCTATATAAAGCAGAGCCACTCATTGTCAGTCCATTCATTAACTAAAATGAATTAATAGATCATTAACAAGCCATTACAGGACTGAACTCTTTAATAATTTTTTTATAATATTTAATCACATGCTATGAGATATTTATAAAGTATGTAATTTTATATATATTTTATAGAATTGTTGCTGTATTTTAAGACCACTGGTAACCAAGCACCATGCATTTGCTTGCTCATTTTCCTCTGATGGGATGAGGGAGAGAACTAGAAGAATAAAAGTAAGAAAACTCATGGCTTAAGGTAAAGGCAGTGTAACAGGTAAAGCAGGAGCTGCAGGTGCAAGCAAAGCAAAAAAGGAATAAATTCACCAGTTTCAATGGTCAGGCAGGTGAAAGAAAAGCCAGGCTCCATCCCATGTAGCAATGACTTGAGAAGACAAAGCACCTTTACTCAAATTGCGACCCTCTTTACTCAAATTGCGACCCTCTTCCTCCCTCTTCAGTTAGCTTTTATTACTGAACATGATGCTCTATGGTAGAGAATGTACCTTTAGTCACTGGGGGTCACCGGTCCTGGCTGTGTCCCCTCCCAGCTTTTTGTGCACCTGCAGCCTATTCACTTGTGGGGTGATGGGAGAAGCAGAAAAGGCCTTGACTCTGTGTATTATACAATTTTATTATACAATTTTTATAGTAAGTTTTACTTGGCATAAACAGATCCTTCAGAATGAGAGATATTGGACATATTTTAATTATATTAACACGGTGTAGTTCTTGTGTTGATCTGTGTGTAAAGAACTAGGCTATTTTCTTTAGAGTTGTACTTATTATTTTGTCCTCTCTTGGTATGACAACAGCAACAAGGTAACCTCAAGTTCAGACACAGCAGGAGCAGGCTGTCTTTACTGTTTTTCCTGCAGGGTGAAATGTTCTTTTTACTGTTAGACCTTGTTTTTAACTGATAGTAGAGCATAGAAGAATAATCTTGCAGTAGTGTACTGATGTAAAAAAAAAAAAAGGTCCATTGCTATGTAACATATTCTATGGGGCTTTTTGCTGTGTAGCTCTTTTGTCAATGAAACTGCTAGTCAGTGTTTTAACCCCTGTTTAAGACAGGCAGTAGTCTCTTTCAGCTAAGATACTTCCCACATGCTGTTATTAGTGGAACGTTGTTAAAGGGACTAGTATGTTAAACACGTCCATGAAAACCCAAAGCTGGTCTTAGTGAACTTTACACAGCATTAGAAAGAATAGCTCTGACCATGCATGGCTTTAGCTTTAGCAGCTCTCTCTTGATTTCTGCATTTGTTCTGCCTCTGTTATGAATCAAGCTTGCAGCTGGCACTGAAGAGCCAAGAACAGAGTAATTTTATGCTTCCTAATATATGCTTTTGATGATTAGATGATGGTTAACCTGAAAGTACATTAAGAAATTTCAGCATGATCCAGGAGATGTAAAAATAAATGAATTGACAGATTCAGAGATGAACTAGGTCTCATTTTCTTCCTTTTCAAATCCTCTGTCATTTTCAGGATTTATACCAGTTGCCACATTTCCTTGATTAGTAGAGCAAGCATTATTTAGCAATTCTTTAAAAATCTTCACTAAAAAGATATATGTTGTATTTTACCGGCTTATTAGTGAACCGCATAACACAATTTTAGAAAAGAATTTTAGTCATGGCATTCAATGGAAGGCAGACAATAGCCATCCATATGCCTTAAAAATCTGTCCCATTGTCCTTGTAAGATGTCGCTGCCATATGAGAAAAGAAAGGTATGTGTATAAATATGTATGTATTGCAAGCTGCTCCCTGAGAGTGTTGATGGCAGTTAGTTAGATTGTGCTTTGGCAGTACCATGTAGCCTAAAGTTATTTTAGCCACATTTCAATCTGTCAGTAATCTAATCATTCAGTTCTACAAAACTTCTTTCCCTGTATTTGAAAAGCCTAAGTATTGAAACTTCATATTCTGTCTAATATTAAGGACACCTTTCCTCCCTCTCAGAAAAGGAGATGTCGGTTTATTTAACTCACTTAGTGCTTTTCATCTGCATCCTAACTTTTATCCTGGTAATATGAGGCTCTGTGTTTTGTCATGTCTGAACACATAACTCTTAGGTGTATATAAGTGTTCAAAAACCCATGTACATAATGGTAGATAAATGAATTTAATATTTCTGGATATCTTGAACAACAAAGAGAAACAAATCTAAGTTGAAACCTTTCCTGCTTCTTTTCTGAAAAAAAAATCGTAAAAAATAAAACTCAGTATTTCCTTCTACACATAGTAGATCATCAATATTCAGATCACTGATACAGAAAATTTTTTTTAGATATGAAAAATAAAATTTTTTGTGGTAAGACTTGTGCATGCTACTTTCAAATATAAAAGGGGCTTTTTTGTTTGTGTCTAACAGTGAAGACAACTCTGAACAAGATCTCCTGATAAATTTCAGTATATCAATATTGTCTATATTACATTTAAGTAAAACAAGATGTACTCAATTCTCTTCCTTTCACTTGATACTTTTCTCTAAATTTGATATGCATTAGACCACAATTCTTTATGGATAAAAAATTAGGTCAGAAAATTCTTAACAGTGCTTTCCTTTAGCCTCTTTTTCTACTCATCTTCCCTGCTGAGGAAGATACTTTCACAGAAAACATCTTACCTCTGTGCAATTATTTCAGGAAAATATTACTGATGTAAGAGATTAAGTATGATTTACTACCTAATTGGTAATGCAGTCCTGTAAATATTGATTATGAGATTAGTACTATTCAGTTTTTTATTTCCTTAGCAGACTGATAGAAATTGCACTTAGGAAAACAGTGTATGAAGCCCACACTAGTGAGGTTAAAATTACTACTTAAAATGATGATGTCAGAAGTTTATAAAAGTTTTGGACAACTACCCCCAGATCAATAGGATTACACTCAATGAAGTATTTGACAGGAGAAATCAAACACACAGCTACAGAATGAGGAGAAAATAGCTGGGCAGAGTTGTAGAGAAGAATGTGGAGTTTACAATGGATTAAAAAGTATTTTTGAAAAAAAAATCTAATTCTGAGGCAGACTAACAAGATTGTTGTATGTCAGTCAAAAATAGTAATAGCAAATAGAAATAGTTGAAGAAAAGTGGATTTCTAGTATCTGATGTTGGTGAGACTGCAAATGTAGTAGTGTGTTTTATAAGGATGCAAAAGCAATCTTACCTTCTTTAAAGTAGTCTCTTTGTCTCCTTTCCTCTGCAATTTCCCTAATCAAGAAAATGTTCAGGAAGGAAGATGCCTTATTATGTTGACTTTTATGCACCAGCTCTTAAGGAAGATATTAGAAGTCTGGAGGAAAGGAAAAATAAAAGAAGTAGAAGTAGAATTGAGAAGAAAACAGAAAAAAATGCCTTTTAAGGAAGATCTAGGAAGACTCAAACAATTTAGAAAATGTTGCAGCAAAACTGGTGAAGTAATTGTTTTCTTCAGCAATTTGGGTAATAGCAACATTATGGGGCAAGGGGAAAAAAGCAAGTATTTTCTAAACACAAGTTTCTGAAGTCTCCCCATCTGGAGGTTTTTAAGAATGGGTTGAACAAACAAAACAGAAGTGTTCTTATCCTCCCTCAACAGACGAGGGACTATCCTCCCCCAAGAAATTGTTTCCTCGAAGTACCTTCATATTTATGGCTACATGATTATGATGGCTCATATGATATGTCAGTTTACCTATGGGCTGCATATTTTATTATGAAAACAACCCTTAATAGTAAACTGTTTTATGTCTAACTGCCCTGTAATAATTTCCAAGAATTAAAAAGATGGAGTGAAATCTCATCTGATTTCAGAAGGGCTTGGGCCTTTTCATTGCCATTCAGGTAACTTTTATTTATCTTTTTTTTACAGGTAAAGAAATAATAAATTCTTCTATTGATTCAAAATTTTTCTATAGACTGATATTGATCTAGGATACATTAATTGTAGGACTGAATTTCTGAAAAGCACCTGCGGGTTTTAGGACTGCAAATTCCAGTGAAAATTAATATTCACTCAAGTTGTCCAAGAGCTTTTCCAATGAATAAATGTCTCTTAGGGATAAATGGCCAGGAGAGGTGAGGAGGAGAGGTAGGAAGACAGGTGTAGAGGAAGGCTTGCAATTAGGTACAACATGGTTGAGATCCTCTGGGTCTAGTTTAGGGGAAAAGCTAATAAAATAGATGCTGTTCCGGGAATCTACTGAAGGTAATCCATCCAGTAGGATGACATCAGTGTATTACTATATAAGGCATTAAGAGAAATCTCTAGATCAATTGCTCTTGGCCTTACAGATGACTGCAACTTCCTAGAACTTAACTTGGGACTATCATACATCATGCACAAACAGGTTCAGGAAATTGCCAAAGCATGTTGAAGAAAGATAATGTTTTGATACAGACACTAAGACAGCAAAACAGAAAAGAGGTAAAACCTGTTTGGCAGGCAGTCACTAGTGATGCACCTTAGGGCTCAGTTTTAGGGCAAGTTTTCTTCAATGTTTTTATCAATAACCTGGACACAGGAGTTTTGTGCACACAAAATAAGTTTGATGACAATACTAAGACAGGAGAAGCTGTTGAATCTGTGAAGGATAGAGAGGTCTTACAGAGAGATCATGATAGACCAGAGCATTGGACAATTACCTGTTGCATGAAATTTACATAGCAAGTACTGGATTCTGCACCTGAGAGTGTAATCCTGGATGAGTGCATAGACTGGAGCACAAGAGCCTGGAGTGAAGACCTGCAGAAAGGGATCTGGAGAGTTTGTTTGATGACCAGCTCAATATGAGTCAGCAATATGCCCTCAAGGCCAAAAGAGCCAACTCTATCTGGGAATTGTTTGGCACAGTGTAACTTACTGGTGGAAAGGATTGTCCAGCTCTACCCAGCACTGGTGCATCCTCACCTCAAGTGCTGTGTGCAGTTTTGTCTTTCTAAATGCAAGAAGGATGTGAAAATATTAGAATGTGTGCAGAGGATGACAGCAAAGATGGTGAAAGGTCTAGAGGGCATGGCTTATGCAGAGTGGCTGGACATAGTATGTTTGTTCAGCTTTGAGGAGGCTGAAGGGTGATCTCATTGCTGTCTACAACCTCCTCATGGGAGGAAGCAGAGAAGGAGGGGATGACCTCGTCTCTCTAGTGTCTGGTGATAGGACACAAGGGAATGCCTTACAGCTGCATCACTAACAGTTCAGATTAAATATTAGGGAAGAGTTCATTGATCAAGCAGTGGAACAAGCTCCCCAGGAAAGCAGTCATGGCTCCAAGCCTGTTACAGCTCAAGAAGCATCTGGGGAATGCTCTTAGCTATATGATTTAGCTTTTAGCTTGCCCTGTCTGGAGTCAGGAGCTGAACTCAGTGAACCTTGTGGGTGCCTTTCAACACAGGATATTCTATAATTCTAAATAAGGTATCTCGGAATACTTTTATAGAAAAAAAGAGATGATTTCGTCTAGGGCATGACTCATCTCATTCTAAATTAGATTTGTACTAGATTTGTACATATGGCTATCCAAATTGTTTCTTAAAAGGACATGCACCTCCCCATTTGCTATGATAGCATTATAAAATTCCAGACAGCTCCTTTAGGCATGCCTGAAGTTATGCTATTTGAACTGCGTCCTTAGTCACCTTAGTACTTCAACATTGCTAAAAACCTTCCAAAAGGAAAAATAAAGAAATGCAGTACATCTAAAGTTCTAATCTCCTCTATTAAATTCAAGGAGTTTGTAATTTTCTTTTGGGAACAGGATTTGAAAATAATTTGTGCTATGACAATATTTTTTTTAATCATCCATTCACTGCACTTAAAAGTTGTTAGAAGGTCTTTTCATAAACTATAATCACTTACATGGAAAAGCTCATTTAGTTAGTAGTTCACAATAAATGAGATAAAGGTAATGTTCTGAATTTAGGCTATAAATAGTGCAATGAATTTCATAAACATTTTCAGGAAATTGTATTAGAAACAGAGTAGGGCTAGAAATAGGCTAAAACAAACAAACAAACCTCTCTAGCCTCTTTTTTGTATTTTGTTTTTTGGTTTTTACCATTTTATTGTCTTCTATTTATTATATATAGGAAGTGCATTCGATTGTCATTCTATTCTGCAACTGCCCGCATGATGTGACAATCTTTCCTGTTGATATGAATACAAATACATACACACAGATGCCTGGGGCATAACCTGCTAATTTTTTCCTTATTTAAAGAAATCTCCTTAATTGTCTATCACCAGCCATGTATGTTTTTCTCATTTTAAATGTACATCAGATATTGGTGAGAAAAAATCACTTTCCATAAAAACAAACAGATCTAATATCATTCATTCAGACTCTGAATGAAATCTAATGAAGCAAAAAAAACCCCAATAATGCTTCATTCATCTCCTAGCTTTGAAAAAAAAATCTGGGTAATTTGAAAGGGAACAGTTTTCATCAATTAAACACACAAAAAAGAATCAGCACATTATTAATTATTAATATAAGCAAGATAAGCAAAAGAGAGCCCAGTGAGGGCCCTCTGCTGAATAGACAGAGGATCTAGTGATAAAAGCACATGGAAAATGCTAAAGTATAGAATGGTTTTGTTATCTTAATCTTTACAGTGAGACTGGCTTTCAGGAGTCTCAGGACCCTAAAACATGAGGGAAAGTCTAAAGCAGATTCACACTCAGTAGAAGATGACCAAGCTGAGGAACATTTAAAAACACTGGATGCACACAGGTCCATGGGACTTGATTTGATAGAGCCACAAGTGCTGAGCAAGTTGCTCAATTTAATTGTAAGACAATTCTTAATTGTCTTTGAAAGGCCATGGCAAATGTGAGAGGTGTCTAAAGGATAGAAGAAAGCAATTTTCTCTAATTTCTTCCAGAAACCTTCTGCATAGAAGAGGTCTGTGTCCAGGTCAAGGGAACAGGCGCTCTCTCCTTCCTTTACAACCTTACAGTAGTTTTTCAGGTCCATTTAAATACAAGACACATTATGAAAGCAATTTTTGCAAGTTTGCTTCTTGATTCCCACAGGAAAGATGATATGCACATATTGAAAGGGATTTCAGTGTTCATGAGCCGGGTCCCAACTCTTGGTGACTGAGTCGTGAAGAACAAACACACCTCCCCATCAGTCTGCCTCTAGGCCAGAGGGCCTTCATGCTAATAACATTTTTTCTAGCAACCTTCACTGGACTGAGAGAATGTCAGAAGTGATATTAAAAAAGTTTCTTCATATTTATATTCTACAGAATCATTGATTTCTGGAACAGAGTGAGACCAGAAGCAGATCTTGAATGTACAAAACATGGTTAAGGATATAAATAATTTTATGCCATCTTTTTACTCATTATCATTGTCTTATAAAACGTATTTTAAAAGATAGAAAGATGAAGAAAATAAAAACTAAAAGTAAAAGCATTTAATACTAATTTTCCTTTAAGTTTACCTTAAAAAGTAGAATAAATTAAGAAAGCACTAAAATAGAATAAGCTGAACAGACAAAATTAATTTCAAAAGCATTTGGCGGGAGGTTATGTCAGAATTAATACTGATGGAACAATGTGTTTGTTAAAACAACTTCAATTTCACAGGAATTAAGGATAGGGAAGGGATTGTATTTTGTTTAAATTTATGAAGGTAACCTGGGCCACTACAGACCAGTGAGTCTGAACTTTGAGTTGTGTGAGTCTGTAGAAATTGTAATACATAGTAAAGTAAGTTGATACATAGGTAAAGTTATTTTATTAGATAAGATTGATAAAGATTTTTAAGGCAAAACTTCTTTCTACAAAGACTATTAAATATTTTTAGAGAAGTCAAGGAGCAGAAGGACAAGAATAAACTGATTTTATTAAATAGGTGTAATTTTTTTTTTGTTCTCAAAAAAATCACTAGTCAAAGGTGTTTAAATGATGTAATCAGCATCAGCTCATAGCTAGCTTTCATAGAATAACAATGTCTTAAAATATCACAGAATAGAAATAATTGGTCAATTTTCCTAGCAAAAAAAAAAAAGCTGACATAAAATCTCCAAGATTATCTGTCTTGGGATCTGTACTTTTCACTGTAGTGAAATTTAGCCAGAGATGCAAAATAGAAGAACGAAATCTGAGCTGACTGTGAAGTCCTATGGGATGTTGTATAGAATATATTATTCTATTAATATATATTAAAACCTAAGTGGATTAATCTCACCAGAACTGAAGTGCAGTCAGCTCTGATCTAAGCTAGCTGTCAACACCCCTCTTGTACCTCCTGGAGAGAAAGTACATCTCTAGAATGGACTTGTTCCACCTTAGCGCAGGTACTTATAATTAGTTGGTGTTTATATACCTGATATTAATTTCCCTCAACACAGAATTATATTTCCTGACTGTCAGATGTTTAGAAGTATTTGTGTCTGGTTTCCAACTAACAGCAAATCTATCACAGGCCCTTTGTCATATCTTTCAGCAGAGTGTGGATACTTCAGATAACCTAGGGTGTCTCAGATGGCACTAGATATTCAGGCTGAGGAAGCAGAAACATTGTGAAACTCTGCATTGACTAGAAAGGTAGATACTGACACCAGACACAGATTTTCATCTATGTTTGCAACTAGATAAACTGAATTCAAATGTGATCCACTGGGCAATCCAATCATAGACTCGAACACCTGGGGTTGGAATGGACCTCTGGATGTCACCTAGTCCAACCCTCTGCTCAAATTCGGGCTGCCTTTGAAGTAATATATACTCCACTATTGAGAAATACATAAATATGTGTGGAAAAACTGAACAAAAACCCTTATCCAAGATTCTATTCTATATTTATGATATAAGGCTTTAAATCCGACTTCAAGAGGCATGACACAAGACTGGATAATAATCTGGAATTGTAAGCATACCACTCTCTTGTCATCAAAGCACACTCAGAGTACAGAGAATTATTAGAAAGAGAATGAAGAACAAAACATTAACACTATAATGGCACTGAATAACTAAATTAGAAATGCAGTGGAAGTTCTTGCTTAAGGAGAAAAACAAGGCTATTATGTTTTCACTGTTGCAATGAGATGTCATAAGTAATATGATAGAATATTCTTTAAGCATTAAAATATAAATTATACTGACAGTATTTTAGGCTTTTACAGATTACACCTGATTCTTGAGTATCAGAATATATGTATGTATTTATTTAATATTTAAATACTAATTGATACAAAAACTGAGGAAAAGAAACTAAATTAAAAGATAGTGTTCTGCTCTGCATGTATTAGTCATAGGAAATTCCAAGAAGTCTGTTCCTTATCACTGTGAGTGGTCTCAGTGTGATAATACAATAAATTTAACAAGTACCTCTATTTGCTAGTGGTTGTTATTGATATAATTTATCCACAAGTTAAATGAAGGAAACACAAACTCCATACATTTTTGAAAGCTGAATAATAAAGGAAAAATAAATCCAGCAACTGTTCTTCTAAATTAATGTGAATATTGTTAGAGGCAATGGAGAACTGGAGTACAAGAAGTGATGTGATGACAGTGTATGTTGTTGAAAGATACATCCACTACACTTTCAAAACTCATCTATACCACTACTCTGTTATAGATCAGCTTTTCAGAATGATAAAAGAACATAGCAATACTAATGTTTATTTATGTATTTGGCAATATTTTAATCAATTTCCCATTTTTTTATTAGTGTTATTTGGTAGGAGATACCTGTAAAACACAGCTATTAACTAAATAAATCTGAGCAACATGAGGTCCTGAAAATATATCATTAAATGGAGGGAAAAAAAGGCAATTAACACAGCTGCAGCGGTTGTCATAGTGCAATAATGGCACAAAGGGAGCCTGAATCTTTATTCAAAACTGTGTAGTGGTAGAGGTATAACCATCTCCAACACTAGTTGTGGTAGATATTCCTACCACTGCAGAGACCCTCACCTAGACAGAACTGCTTTGATATCCTCTTCTCTGGCAGTGCCTGCTGTTCTGATTTGCCCTAGAAATGTCTCCCTCCAGGACCCAACCCTGTGTGAGCCCTGCTCTGGTTGCGGTGCTGAGTCCCTGGAAGGGCAGCAGGAGGAGGTGAATGGGCTGTGCATTTGGAGATTCACAGGCTCTTCAAAGATCAGGCAGAGACAACAGCCCCAGACCTTGCTCCAAGAAGAGACAACTGGAGGCTACCTAAAGAAGGAACAGTGAACAGAGGTACCCAAAATGGAGAGGAATAGAAACTTGAGACCTCTGGAAAGAAGTAACAAACACGGGTTGCTAGGTCTCAATACAAGAAAAGTTTTGTCTTAATGAGGGGGAGGAAACACAAGGCTGCTGAGAGAGTTTGTAGAATCCCCACCCTTGGAGACATTTGAACCTTAACTGGACAAAACAACATAGTCAAATGGAATTTGCTTTGAACTGAAGATTTTGCTAGGTGGCCTCTAGAGTCCCCTTTCCAACTTACATGGTTCTGTGATTCTGTGATTGCTTGAAGAAATTCTTGTTGCATAACCTCAGTACTAAGTGTATTCATATTTTACTCTTCTTTATAATTTGCTTTGGTTCAATCTCACCGCTGTAGTGAACTAAAACTCATCTTTCTTTTGTCCCTTTCTTTCATCCTTTCTTTTTTTTCTTTTGAAATGGCACAAAATCTTTTTGCTGCTTTCATTTACTTCTCAAGACTACTGTCAAAGTACTTTCCAAGAAATTCTCTGGTAAAATTGCAGGGCAGAAGCTTTCCCTTGTTAATATAGATTATGTTATTATAGCTTATGTTATTATAGCAGGGAATAAAATCTGAATATTTAGTTTATGTGAAACAGAATAAAAGACATGTTTATATAAGAGTTAGAATTCTGTCTTTCTTTATATTTTTGGAAAAAACCCTTAAAGTTTAATCTCTGCCTTGTGGTCAAGTATTCTGCTATTTATTAGGAACTAGGAACTTGCACAAGTGAAGTTGTGTTTCTTCTTTAAAAGTACTTATTATAAAAGGAAATTTTTTTCTTAAGTGATACATACTTCTGAATTTTAACAGTGGCTATTTTCTTAAAGTTTTCTTAAAGTTTTCTCAATATAGCTGAAACATTCTATATCAAGAATTTTGACCTTGGTATCTACTTATGAATATCATGTAAAAGGATTTATAAAGTGTTTATTCAAATGCTTTGCTGTTTTATTCAAGAGACGTGACATGATCCTTTTGTAACTTTGTATAAAGAGACTTAGTATCATTATTGTTTATTAATAAGTGGACAGATTTTTTTCAGCTATTTTTTTTAAATGTATCATTTGAAGTAATCAAAGTTTAAAAATTAGTTTCAATGTACAGTTGGAGTATATGGTCATTTATTCATTTATTACACCAGATGTATTGATGCTCATATCTCTAAATCAAAATCAAGATTTTGATTTAGAGCTATACAGTTTTTGATAATCTTTCAGTAAACAATTGCTGTTCTGCTAATGGTTAACTACAACTCAAAATTCTCTTTTCCCTGCAAAAAAGAGCTTTGAAGGCCACAGGCAACCTGAAGACAGCACTGTAACAACTAGAGAACTATACAATTGTATTTAAGGAAAAAAGAGAAAAGGAATTTCTCTTTAAAACGCATTTAGAATTCTC
Source organism: Melospiza melodia melodia (assembly GCF_035770615.1). Classification (NCBI taxonomy): domain Eukaryota; kingdom Metazoa; phylum Chordata; class Aves; order Passeriformes; family Passerellidae; genus Melospiza; species Melospiza melodia. The sequence continues at coordinate 107,609,679 of NC_086195.1, read as the reverse complement.
ATAAAATCACTCATCAGATTCTCACAGAATGTTTATAAATATTAAATCAGTTGAAAGAAGGTGAGATCATTTTTGAAGACCCTAACCTGTTCATCATCAGTTTAACCCTTCAGTTAAGTTTTAAGCTGTTAAACATTCAATAGAACAAGAAGTGGAAGATGGGTTTCTTTCTGTGTAAGTTCTGAAAAGGCCACACAGAGTGCTGTGCTAGGTTAAGGTTTAATTAATACCATAATGAGAAGCTTTTAACAAATAACAGAAAAAAGGGAAAATATTTTCTCCAACATTACATGTCAAAATAAGTATTTACATACATAAGGAAACATCTATTAAATTAAAATGCACATCTTTTGCAATATTCATTGAACTGTAGAATGGTTTGCATTGGGAAGGACATTAATGATCCATTAGATCCAATCCCTTTCCATCTGCAGGGGCAGCTTCTGCTAGACCGTGTTGATCAAAGCCCTAACCAACACTTCCAGGGCGGGTCATCCACATCTTGATATTTTCTTTTGCAACATGGAGTAAATTGATGCATGTAAAGAGGAGGACAGAGCTCTTGTCTGGTAATCCAGTAAAAATCCCAAACATACTAAAAACTCTAGCAATAGTTTCCTCAGGCCACAGCTGTTCCCAGGTATTTTTATGCAGTAGCTGAGGTTTCACCTCTCATTTGTTACATTGTGGGTTTGTTTTGTGAGCTGGGGTTTGGTTGTCTATTTCTTTGGATGGTGTTTGTTTGCTTATTTTGAAGAAAATACTTATAATTGTCAAATCTTCCTTTTACTGCATAAACCTGAAATGAAGGTTGAAATTCTGACTAGAAATTCTTTAGTCCCTGAGTCTGCAATGTCTACCATCCAAATATGAAAAAGAGACATAAGCTTTAGAGTAGTTAGAACAAAAATATCAATGAGTTACACACCTCTCTTTGGGAGTATAGCTGACAATGCACAGTTGGTAAATAAATTTTCATTGATTGAAGAAGGAATTAAAATATGTGCCATTTCTCAACATCTAATGTATATAGAAACCTACACCAAGCAAAACAAAATAATGAAGGTGTGGTTAAAGGCAGAATTCTTTCTTTCGCTGGTGTTTGATGCTTTATCTCAGGAGAAACATTTTTTACCTTTAAAGATAAAGGCATCTAGGCCAAAAGTACTTTGTCATTACTCCTTTTAGAACTGTCCTTAATTTGGCAGATATAAACATTCTATACTAAGTAGTTCAGTCCTCTTCAAATAATGTGAGACTAGACACCAATATACCATTATTCTATATTGTTATTCTAGGCTACTATTACCTATAGTTGTAGGTAACACTTTTATGTTGAACTGTCAATTCTCTTGACACTGTGGCTATAGCTTTCCAAAATCTCACCTATCTTCTGTGTCCAAAAGGCCCAGACAGACTCTGGAACTCCTTTTTCCCACTTGTATTAATCCCAGCATCTTTGTTCTATGACAGCAGTTTTTGGAACGTTTTATCCATTCTCTTGGTAGTCCTCAAAGGCTTCTGAAGCGCTCACATGTCTTTTTGAAATTCCATAATCATTGATACATAAAAAGCTACTTTAGGACACAAATCTGGATTGAATTAGAACACACCAAAATTGTGTCCACTCATAACCTACATTCCTCTTTCAAACCCAGAGCTAACAATATTTTCACCTTAAGAGTCTGCCAGTCAAAGATTTCTTTTAGGTTCCTTCTAAAATTTAAGGAATAATTTATCTACTTATCTTAATCTGGTAGGAATCTTCAATACCGCAAATTTCTTAAAGAACCTTTCCAAGATCAACTGCATCAAGACGGTATCTTACAAGTACCATTACTGGAAAAAAAAATACAGCCAGCCAACCAACCAACCAACCAACCAACCAACCAACCAACCAACCAACCAAAAACCCCAGAAAAACCCTAAAACTCAACCAACCAACCAACAACCCCCAAAACCTCAACCCTCAGAGTTCAAGTAGTTCTCATTTGAAAATAGAACTACAAAACAGATAAACTCTATCTGGTATCACAGCATGCTGGCTAGGAGACTTTCCTAGCCATAAGTATACATGAATTTCAGCTTTTTGTTACTTTGAAAGAAATTTGATAATAAATTAATTTCTTTCAAAAAGCCCAAAATCTGTGAAAATGAATGTTTCTGGTATCTCCCCAGTGACATGTATCCGAATGTCAGTGGTATGGAGTGTTTTGCTTTTCTTTTTACTACCAGTATTTCTGCAGCAGCAGCAGAAATTATTCCAAATCTGAAGAAAAATAATTTCAGCCTTCTTTATTTGAATGTGGGAACATCACAGTCTTGCTGAAAATATGGATGAAGAATATGAAAGGTTAGAATCAAATATAGCTGTATGCTTCTATTCTTGTTCATTTTACTGTATTTCAACTTTTCATTTATTGTCTCTCAGCTTTATCAGAGATGAATTGTTAAGAAATGGGTACAAAGTGCTCTTTGCTCTGTTCAAAAATATCAATAACTTTACAAGTGACTTTTTAATGACCTCTAGCTCATTCTCTTTAGTAAGGCTTGATCTACACAGTTTCTGAATATAAGCATGTCGAGGTAATTTAAAGTGTACCATCATTTATTCCCCACAGACAGGAAAAAGTTTGTACAGTCTTAGCCAATACAATTTTTCTTTTGCTGAAGGAGTGGATGACTTAATACTTTGCAGGTTTTCCCAGAGGTTTGCAGTAGTCTTTTGAGGCACTATTTTGGAAATAAAGCAATTTGCCCCCAAAATCCAAATCTTGTTTTGAGGGCATTACTTCCTTCAAGATCATATTTGATTTGTTTATAGAAATTTCTGGCCCGGTCTGCCCAGTGAATGGGGCTCAGTTTCTCGACTCAGACAAAACAATTTCAAACCCAATGCATTTTGACTGGAATTTGCAAAACAAACAAACAAAAAAACTCCTCCCACCCCTATGGTGCATTTCATCATCCCACAGCTCTTACCTGTTGCTAAGGGTGGGAGGAGTAACAAAGTCTTCAGCTCTGGATCTTGAAGACCTTCAGAGGCAACTGTATTAAGGAGACATTAGCTAGACAGCTCAGCGGGCTGCCTAAATTTAGGTTGGAGGCCACATTAGATTGAAACAACTGTAAAGAAAGAACACATGTTTTAAACACATATTGCAGTCCCAAAGGGCAGGTTTCCTGTACTCTGGTTCCCGAGTCATATGCATTGATCATTCAAAGTAAGCATGTATGTCAAGGAATTTGTCTCATGTTAAGTCACACAACAAAGGTGAGCTAATGGTAAATGGCTTCAGACATCAAGTTTCTATCTGTGATTTATCTTTGTCTCCTGCTTCCTTTGATGGAACATTATCACAACATGCCTATTATGACATAGTAATTTCTCTATGGAGAGGAGAAAACTCTGCTTGAAAATGGGATACATCTGTGTGACTGATCAGTAAGCTTCTACAGTGGAAGAAGGCATGGAGGAGGTGGGCCAAGGTGATGTGATTGAGAAGTTCAGGGTAGGATACAAGGAGTGAGCACAGCTATTGTAAAGAAAGGTGAACTTACCTGAACACTAAAGGGATCAGCCGGTGGCCATTGTGTTACTTACATGGCTGTATCAGTCAAGTGTATCAGCTGATTGTCTAAACGGCTTTCCCAAATCAAAAAAAGTGAATCTCTTCCTGATTTAGTCAAACCAGGTCAGACCAGCCTGGGCAAAGTGGCTGCCAATAACTGAGCAACTTTCCAAATGAGCATTGGAGAGAGAAGTAGCCTTGATCTGACTTCAGCCTGTGTAATGTCTCCCAGCAATTAGGAATGCCACAGCATTGTGGCTGTGAACATGCAAAGACCAGTAATAGGAATCGTGTTTGCGTTGTGACGCAACTGCACACTGCAATTGCTGTATTGTGCTTGTCCTGTGATATCAATACATTGCATTATGCTAAATCAAAGTCTTTGTAATGTCAATTATCTTTAAGTAAATTTTATATTGAAACATTAAACCTCCCCCATGTGGAAAACATAAATGAACCTGGTCGGAGAGTACTGGGCTGACAGGGTGATACCAATGCCAGGCCAGTGGATGAAGTGATATATCAGGAGAGACTAAATAGTTCTCAGTCTCTTGGTTGTCTTGAGATTTAGCAGTCAAGGTTGTCTTGAGATTTCTTCTAAGATCAATATTTTCAGGGCTGTAAAGGATTTCTATAAATCAGATTACACCAACAGTCAGTTGGAGAACTGGGACTACAATATCCAATTTACTCCATATCTTTTACCAGTGTAAGGCTTGATTTAAACAAGCAAGGAGATGTCAAACATAAAGAAAAGCTTTTACTTCCAGTGGCTGAGATTTGATAAGAGCAACTTATCATAGGACTCATTTCTGATCCCAGTATCTCTGGCCAAATGGTGAGATTAAAAAGAATGTTGGCATTCCAGAATAAAGAGACTCCATGCCTACATGCAAATTAAAAGTGTGCTGGAAGCATGGACCTCAAAGAAAGGGGACAATGAGGGTGATTTTATTTTTTCACATGACACTAAATGACAACTATTCCAGAGATCTAAAAGGCTCATGTTGAAAGGATAAAGGTGGAAAAAATACAAAACCCACAGACTTCAGAGTTTTGCGAAAATTATTGAGAAAGATAAACAAGTGATCTAATCAGATTTTGTAAACATAACTCTTTAGAATGATGTTTTCATTACAGCAAAAAGGGCATAACAAGAGCCAAGACAGACAAATGTAAGTTGAAAATAAGGGACAACTAGAACAGTTGCTCAGAAAGATTACATCCACTGATGCTGCTACACAAAACTGCCGGGAAAGGGATTAAACAGCTGACCAGCTGTGTCAAAACCACACCTCCTAGGACAAGGAAATTGTTATATGCAAGGCTCTAGATCTACTGCAATTCACCTCTGCATATTTGAGATTAAGTAGCACAGTCCTGAGAGTCTCCACTGTGTGACCTCTGGCCTGAAGAGACAGAAGAATTAAATTTCATTACCTATGTTTGTATGAAGTAACTGAATGAAATTCTATAATTTATTAAACACAGGAAGTAAGAGTAAATTATGGATTTTTTGTCATCATGACTTTATGCTTTTGGAAATGTATGGTGGAAATTCATGGTAGAAATAAATACTTTCATGCAATAAAAGTAAGGTGTAGGTATGTTTGTGTGTTTTTTTGGTTTTAGTAACTTTAAGCAGCTAAAAATGACCAAAAATTCCAACAGAGACTTCTGCTTCTGTACAGTCTAAACGCTCTGCCATGGGCAGGGTCATCATTAACTTTATCAGATTGCTCAAAGACCAATCCAAACTGACTCTTAACACATCCAGTCGTGGGGTACCCACAACTTCTCTGGGCAACCTGTTCCACTGCCTTTAAAAAAAATTAAAATTTCTTCCTGATGCCCAATGTAAATTTACATACTTTCTATTTAAAACTGTTATCCCTTGTCTTGTCATTTCATGCCTTGGCAAAAAGTTCTTTCCATCCTTTTTATAAGCCTCCTCTAACTATGGAAAGGCCACCATAAGTTTTGTCCAAACCCTTCTCTTGTCCAGGCTAAACCACCACAATTTTCTTAGCTTTTTCTCATAGAAGAAGTGTTCCAGGCCCCTGAGGATTTTTGTGACCATCCTCTGGACCAGCTCAAACAGGTCCCGGTCTTTCTTTTACAGGGAACTCCAGAGGGGGACACAGTACGACTCCAGGTGGGGTCTCCATTGCAGGATGCTCTGCCTAAGCAGGGATATAGCCTGCCCCACGGGCACTGCCATTCAGCACCACCTCAATTCTGGGCTTTGGTTCTTTTGGTCAGCACCACACTTTGGAGCCACAGCTCAAAATGATGAGTGGGGGAAAGATGGCATTAAAGGATGGGTTACCCACAGCTGATGCCAACAGCTTTTCCACTGGAGAGAGTGAGGCAAACAGGTCCCCTTCTATAGAAAGCGAAGGGAGACGACCCATCCTTTGATCAGCATCGAACTCCGATTTATTGATCTTACTTACACATTTTTATAGTGGTGTTAATTAAGCTTATACATATTACAAAACCCGAGCTCATCATAGGTTACAGATTAAACATTAACCCCTCCTTTTGTTTTCAATACCTGTGGTTTGTTATTGAAACCAAGATTTGTTTTCTCACCCTGTTATGAAAGTTCTCAAGGCCTCCATGTTTGTCAACTTTTGCTTACCCATACCAGCCAAGGACAGAATGTTTACCTGTTATGGAAAAACAGCCTGAGAACTTAGCTGTTTATAGAAACAGGCTTGGGAACTACTGCTTACAGCTGCCTTTTACTTTTCCATCAGCTGTATATGATTATGGCATGTCTGAACAAAATTCTATAAGCCATTTCTGAGCAAAATTCTCCAACACCCTTCTCAAGGGTGTATCACATTCCTGAAACCATGCTCCCCAGGGATGAGGTCAGCGGCGTGGGACAACACCTCAGCTGTGCCACACTATGCTCTCTTGCTGCAACCAGGACACCAGGGTCTGCTGTTGTTAGAGCTGAAGAATTCTGAGACCAGCTTGACTGACATATCAGGCTCACCATGAGGACGCTCAGGACAGATCTTCCCTGAATGAGGCTGGGAGCGGCAAGGATGATGTGAAGGCCTTGATACAGAAATGAGTCAAAAGTGTAGAGCAGAAGAAACCAACAAGTTGGTAACACCTTTTTTCAGCACAAAGTCTGTTTCGCTGAAGAAATCTGACAACACATTACCTAAATATATATATATGACTGTCAATTAATCACTTTGTCCAGTAAAAGGCCAGTCCCACTTTTGCACAGTGAGGACTTCTAGTGTATCTTCCTAAGATGTGTGAGGATCCTTCCCTTGAATGGGAACATCCCTCAAGGTTACTCCTTGAGGCTGAGCAACAGATTTGCCCACAGTCATAGGTATGGGTGAGTAACACCAATCTCAATAATTGTTTTGTTAGCTTTAATGTAATTGCCTCAATATAATTGCTTAAATATAATTGCTTCAATATTGCTTCCAAAATAGTACACTACTCTAACAGCTATAACTATCCATATTTTGTAGCAAATAATTCTGATTAAGCTATTTTTGTCTAATTATTGTCATCATTATAATCATTATACAATTTAAATAAATCCTTTGGTTTATTTATATAATTGTATTTGCTTTGTCATCCTTAATCCTGCAGGAAAAAAGTTCTATAAAGTTTCAATTACAGATATATAATTCTTTAGATGCAAGCAATTGACTAAGTCTGGGGTTAGGATTGGATCCAGCCCCACATGGATTCCTCTCTGAGAAGGAGTTGAAAAGCGAGGGGGTCCTTTCAGTGCCCTGTGACTCAGTGGGAGGGCTTCTTTAATAAACTTTGTCTGAAGCTCCCATTCTACCTATGACATTCTCATAGGAGCAGAACAGGCAGAAAAACACCCCCTTGCACCTGCTGGCTACACTTCTTTTTATGCAGCCCAAGACAGAATTGAGTTTATGGCTGGGAGCAGACATGGCTGGCTCATGTCCAAAAGGCCCAGTGGAAATACAGATTTGTATTTTCCTTGGGCAGCAGAAAAAATGTATTACAGTTCTCAGTGTAATGGATTTTTCTTAAAAGAGTATTTTGGATGTGACAGGTTTCTGCTGGGTCATTTAGCCAATGCCTCTGCATTAGAGGAGGAAATATTTTATTATTTCTAAGCCAGGTCTCACACAGTGGTGTAAATTGGCTTCGAATCTTTCACTGAGGCTGATTGTACACCTGCCCTTGGCAATCTTTTCCAACATTCATCTGCTATAACTGAAGGATTTCCTTTCCTACGATACTATTCCCTTGTCAATGCTGATTTTCAGGCTGAAGTTTCAAACAAGTATTTTTTATCTTCAGCTCACTATCTCATCAAAATGAAAAGATTAATTATATAATATTTGAATGATCTTTAATAATTTAAAAAACCTGTTAACCTACTTTTCTTTCTAAAAGTTTTTTGGTTCTGGGCTGGGTTCTTTTGATGACAAACTATTTATTTTCTTATAAAGAAAACACCAGTTATTAAACTCTGCCTTAGTAAGCACCTAACTCAGATTAATGCAGCTACTCCCAAATAGGTCACTCAGGGGAGAAATTCAGACAACCAATAAAAGCTTTCAACTAAAGAACATTGTTCTTTACAAGAGCCAAAACTAAACTCAGCATTATATTGGTGCTTTATGAAAATTAAAAATGTTACTTTAGAAATATTGCCTAAAAGAGATTTCTTCCCAAACCACTATTTTTAGCAGGAAAGTGATTCCCTTCTGATTCCTGTGCTACTGCCTGTTCTCTTTAATAACATCCTTGTACATTTATTTTATGGGAAAAAAAGTTGTCATATAGCTAAATATTCTAGAAATGAAAGTGCTTTTTCTTCATGAGATGTTATTATAATCTATAAAGCACATTTGTTTTCTGTGGCTTAAAGTAAAGCTTTCTCCTTTGCTAGTACAAGGGCTGTCTTCTGAGTAATTGGCTGCAGACATACTATTTCATCACTGCCTAAATTTTTTACCTATGTTATTTTCTCTTCCATCAATCTCTAAATGTCAAAACTCAAATTGGTTACTGTCTCTACTGCTTTCAGACAAGATAGCTCAATTTAATCCTGTGTCCCTAGGAGGAGGAGAGATGCTTCTAGAACAGAAAGACAAATTAACAAGGGGAAAAAAAAACTAAAAAAGCTATCAATCCTTCAAGATAGAAACCACAGGATCTTAATATTCAGGACAAAAAGTCAGTAAGATCCTAGTTCTCCATGTTCTTCTTCTGTACTTTATGATCTTAGAATATACCAGTACATTAATGAAAGACAGCTGATGAGATGAGCAGACTTCCTTCCAGCAGGTGCTCTGATATTTCCAAACTTTTCTAAATAAGATCTGTGTAAAAGTAAATGGGGTACTTGCTTAATGCCTCAAAAATGAGGTTTTATGAGAAATAAGAATTTCAAACCTAATAGCTGACTATTATTTGCACTCCATGAATCTAAGCAGATTTTCTGAAATTATCACTGTTAGCTAGAATAAGTAATTTGCTTACCTATTATGATGAGTCTTTTCATTGTAAGAAATCAAGGAAATTTTTTTGTATAGTTTTTTATCGATATTAACAGTTGCAGATATCAGCAGGATAACAAATGTCTAACTGTAGAAATACCAGGCTTTTTTTAAGAAGTTGTGCGGTGATAAATGTAGAGACTGTCTCAAGAAACACTGAAGGTGTAGACAAAAACAATCTGAGAACAAATCAGTGTTACACAAGGTATATATGAGTAAAGTCCCTGTCATGTGAAAAGGGAGGATTTTCCTCTAACCCTTAGTATTTGATTAGTCTGTCAGCTCTTCAGGAAAGCCAAGACTCTTGCGCCCAACCAGTCTAGAATGTCCTGCTCCACCCTTGTTTAGTCCCTTTTAGAATATATTGTGCACAGGAGGTCAGATGTTCTGACCAGGGTCTGTCCATGGAGAAGCAACCATATTTTTCCCTGACTTCTGTATTGTTATCCTTTCACCCTCAATCACCTTCCTTCAGTCACACCGATCAGGTCTCATATTTGAGGTAGGAATCTCCTGTGCTTTCTAATTTCTCTAATGTTTCCTTCAGAAATCATAGAAACATAAAATCAAAAAGTGACTTTGATTGAAAGGGATCTTAAAAATCTTCTTATTCTAATCCCCTACTGCGGGCAGGGACACCTTTTACTAGACCAGGTTGTTTAAAGCCTCATCCCTGCTGGGCTCAAAGACTTTTATGTTCACATGAAAGCAAAAAATTTAGTCAGTAAGGAATTTCTTCCTAACACCCAGGTAAAATTTACCCTTTTTAAAACCATTGCCCCTTGTTTTGTCATTACTTCTCCTGCTAATTAGTCCCTCTCCAGCTTTCTTGTAGCTCCCCTTCATGTACTGGAAGGCTGCTATAGGGTCTCCCAGGAGCCTTTTATATCCAGCCTGAACAGATCCAAGTCTCTCAGTCTGTTTTCATAACAGAGGTGCTGCGGCCCCAGTTGAAGCATCATCTTTGTGTCCATCCTATGGAATCACTGCAACAAGTCCATATCCTCCTCTAGAGGTGCCAGAACTGAACACAGCCCTCCAGGTGCTGTCTCCAGACAGTAGAGGAGGAGAATCAGCTCCTGACATGCTGGCCACACTTCTTTGATGCAGCCCAGGACAGAGCTCCCTTTCTGGGCTGCAAATGTACATAGCCAGGTCATGCTGAGCTTTTTGCTAACTCCAAGTCCCTCTTCTTTAGTACCCTCTTCCCTTATTTTTTACTTTTGATAGCATAACCTCTGAAGTTGTATCAGAACTTAACAGATTTCTGTTGGCATCAGAGTTGCCTAACTGAAGATGCAAATTATTTCAAAAAGAGCTAATATCTGGTACAAGGCTCTGATGGTTGAGGCTACTGACAGCGAAGAGTAACTACACAGTAGGAATAGTGACTCAAGGAGAAATTTTAATACAGTAAAAATATTTTTAAAATATCCTAAATATATGGTTGCCTAAAGAATCTGTACATTATCTGATCTTCAGTATTACTCCATTCACCCTAAAATATTTCATGAACCACAGGTTCATGTTACAGTTAGAAGCAACCTAAGAAGGAGCAACTAATCTTCCTTTCCTTGGTATTGTCACCAGGATTATTCTGTTCCTTCAAGTTCTCACAAAACCTTATCTACATTCAATGGAATTGTGTCTACTTTTTTTTAATGGGTTTTGGTCACACTACTCTAGTCCCACTGCCATGGTAGGTGAGTAAATGTTAAAATTGCAAAATTAAAACCCAGAGGTGGAAGTGGTTTGTTTCTTTCAGTATTTTTTTTCCTATTAAGATGCCATAGTGCATGCCTGCACAGGTGTTTTTTTTGTCATGTGCTTTTTTGATGTTATGCATTAAAAATTGAAAAGCTGGGGAAAAAAAGAAAATAGGAATCTAAATGAAGAATTTGGTTTGAGAAAGGGAAAGCTGTTCTTTTTGGCTAACTTTGAGCGAAACACAACCTCGAAATGTGTTTACTAAAGTATCAGATTTACACTGTGTGATGAATGAGATGAATTTGACCTGCAGTTTAGACTTGTCAGGGAACATCAGGATATTGAGAGACTGGGAAGTTTAACAGTCTTCATTTCCCCATGGATAACTAACCCTCATCCGATTTCTGAGTGGTAGCATTTGTTGTTTCAGTATTTTGTGCAGTTGATTAATGAGTTTCAAATCCTGATCTCTACTGTTTCTCTCCAACTCTCCCCAGATGGAGGCAGAAGACATGAGAACAAAACTCTGCTGGGATGTGTAAATCACACAAAACATATAACAGAAGTGACAATTTATATAAGGATCTGGAATCTATCTCCAGCTGGATTATTTTGTAAGGAATGGTAGCACATGGAAGATAAATAACAGCAAGAAAGCATTCCACTATATATACTTTACACGAATACACGCAGTCATTAAAACTCAGAGCTAATAGAATCCTGAAAAGGTAAAAAAACAACCTAGATCTCATCAATATAGATTTCACATACCTGTTGTGGCTGATATATTTAATTTTAAATTTAAATTTCATCTGGATAACTTATTAGTTTTTGGGGGTTTTTTACATACTTCTTCACAATTAGTATCCATGAACATACTTAGGAACTTATATGATATTTTCAACTACTTTTATTATTTTAGGCTCAGTGAAACTAATAAATATTAAAACAGTTGTCTTCCAGAGCATGAAAATGTTGTAATTGCATATACAAAAATTTCATTAATAGTTGCTGTAGTAATTATAATTGCTATCCAGGAAAAAAAAACAGATGCAATAGATTCAGATGAAGCTTTACTTCCAAAAGTGATATGCATCACTCTATTTTGTGATATATATTTCTGCAGTTATAAATCAAATGGTTGCTACGTGATACCATATCTTCCTGATGAAAAAACATTCTTTTGATCAATTCACTTTGTGTGTAATAGTTAACACACTCCAAAATCTAGTGAAAATATAGCACTTAGTAAAGAACTTCATTTCACTGATCACCAGCTTATCTTCCAAAGATGAGATTGTAAATTAAAATTTAAAGCTTGGTTAAATCCTGTATAGCAAAACTTCAAGACACAAATCATTCCTTTTTCCTTAGGCTGCATAACTTCTCTCGCTCTGTCTCCCTCCTCCCTGTCCCAAGTTTTCTGTCTTTCTCTCTCCTCACTTCCAATGAAAATAACTCCCTTTTCTCAGATTCCAAATACAAGTGTTTTCGAAGAACGCCAAATTTATGCATAATAAACTAAAGAGAATTTTTTTCTCTGTTTGTATTTAGACCAAGGTAAAGAATTTTGTACCTAAATTTTGCCAAGTTCTTCCCAGTTACAATTGTTGGTTCAGTAAAAGATGCTGTCTATCTACAAACTTGACTGTCTTCCAGTGTTAGAACAAAATAGTTTTAATGGAGTATCAGATAAATTCCCATTAGGTGCAGTGGGGTTCTAAAGCATAAATACTGGTAAGAAGATATGTTTCCATATCCATATGTAAAATTATCTAAACAAGATCTAAAGAGGTCTCTGAGATACATGCTAAAGTATGACAATAGCAGTGAACATTTATGGCATGTGCCTTATACGGGTATTCAGAAAAACAAAGGTTTTCTAATACTTGTAATTTTCAAAGTTAATTTACTATCTGTAAAGATAGATTCTCCCTCAGAACATTCTGGATGATTTCATGAAAGGAGCAATAGAAATTCTCTTATAACAAATTTTTGACTAGGTCAATATGCATCCTACATTTAAAGATCAGCTTGCAAAATAATTATGGCAAATATATATATGTTTGATTTAAGCTACTGATAGAATCTATTTAGTATATCAGAATGTTAAACACAGATTTCCACAGTACTATTTAGCATTAGCTATGAATTTTTCAAGCCTAATAATATCTTTTTTGTGGATCAAGATGATAGATTAAAGTTAACTTAAATTTCAATTTCTTTAGTCATTAGTTAAAATTTGCAAAGCACTTAGAAAAAGTCAAGCATCAGACATGTACATATACAGTTAAGAACTTGAAATTCCACTCATTGTTCTCATCACTCATTACTCTTCTTGCTGAACAATTGACAAATTCCTTGCAGACCTTCCCCTTCATCTGCTTTCTTACATGTTCCTCAGTTACAAATCTCACATGGAGTTCTCTATCTTTCTGTATTGAAGGCAAGGATTATTTAAGAATGGAAACTGTTAAATAGCATAGGATGAACACTTGTATGTGAACAAGTGGTTTGAAAGCTTGTTAAACAAGCTTATGAAAACACAAAAGCAAATATTTTTAAAAAATATTATTATTGCCAATATTATCAAGAATAATTGCTAGGTAGAGGCCTTTCATTAGATGAAGGAGGGCAGTTCTTGGAGAATGACAAGAAAAGTGCTTTTCTTCATCAGAGGCGAGTATAGAGATGCCAAAGATGAGAGTTGCCAAAAATTTCCAAACCCATACAGGCATCACAAATAATCTCCAAACATTTCCATCTACTCTTAAACTGTTGTCATGTAGGTTGGAAATAATGTCCAGTATGGGAATCTTATGGAAAAGTCCTAAACTCTGTTTATTACAAAAGCTGACTACTAATCTCAGGCACAGATGTTATGCAGCAAGATATCAGTAGCTATCAAACCACATAACTTACAAATACTATAACTTACAAATATGGTTTCAGGCACTTGTGTTTACTCCTGCTTTTTGGAGCTGTTTATTCATTTGATACTGGATTTTTGAAAATAATTTCTGAAGTGCTTAAGGCTTCTTAAGCACTGAAAAAAGAACCTGTAAAGATGCTTCTGGGTTCATTCAGTCCACTCAGAAACCAAGGTATTGAGAAATTAAATGATACTGAAAGGAATGTATGAGCTGTTTAGTATCCTCTATCTAAGAATCTAAGCAATGGCATTTTACAAGTTAAGGAGAAGCATTTATAAATTCTAGGGAAGAATTTCTGAAGTTTAAATTTCTTTTTATTTTTGTTTCAAAACAGAAAGACAAATTATTGAAGTCAAACTTTAATAGTTTTAATGTTAAATACACTTACTAGAATGGGAGAAGTAGCAGAAAGAACTTCTGAGGCTCTAGAAGCTATTTGAGTCCTAAAGTTTTTTTTGGAAACTGAAAAATTCAGTCAAACCAAAACCTCAAATATGTATTCTAAAAATAGTAATTGTCTAACTTCTAGCTTTAAGTCAGTTAATAGGGTTTTCACTGATTGATCCCATGAATTCATTCATTTGCCTCAGTAATTAAAACAAACTGTATCTTCTATGCAGTTTTCTGAAAAGTTACATCAAAGGAGTAGTTTAGTTTGAAGTCTACACACCTCCTGCTGTTACACAAAATTATTCTGGAACATTGAAGCTAAAAAAAATTCCAGTCCTTCAAGTACAATAAATGTAGAGACATTTTTGCATCACTTCATTTATTCTGGCTGTTGGCCAAATTAACTTGCAATTCTAAAAAACCCCACAGCTTCCAATGCAAAATAATTCAAAGTGGCAACATATCACTCTAAATTGCAATCACAGCACAAGGTGCTACAATTTGTAAACTCAAGCTTATTCTATCATTTGTTTTTATAAATGCATTTTTTAATGAAGCAAAATTTGATTATAGAAAATCAAGCTACATCTCGAGCATTTAGTTTGGAAGAGATGAAATAAAAATTATTTCCAGTTTACATTTGTCTACATACTTTCAAAATTCTCTTGGATTTTCAGCTGTATTCTGTAAGATAAAGAGAGACAAGGGGAAGTTTTACAGCTACTCCTAGGTTCTGGTGGCTCTTAGAGACTGGATATCTGCATATTAATACAATATAAGAAAACAGTAAGGACAGTAAAAAAGAACTCTGTAAGTATAACCGCTATTTTTACTGAAATTATAACTTGCAAAAACCATTTAATCATAGCACTATGCACTCTTTTATTGCAACTGTGAGTTAAAAGAACTCTTACTCTGGTTTTCACTTATTACTTTTAAAGATAAAGTTTACAAATTTTTGGCATCCTGATGACCAGGAAGATAAGATGTATCTTGGCATGTGTATATGTTGAATCATATATTTTTGGCAATTCCATTACCCACATTGAATGGTATATCAATCACCAAAAAGCTGGTGATGGGCAGCATTGATAATTAGCTGTCCAGGGATACAGCTGAACCGCCATCCTTGAAAGCCTTCAGAAGGCACATGGATGTGGCACTTGGGGGTATAGTTTAGCGGTGAACATGGCAGTGCTGGGTTAACAGTTGGACTCAATAATCTTAGAGGTCTTCTCCAACCTTAATTATTCTAAGAGTCTTTCACCTTAAAGTATTTTAATTGTTGTCATCTTATTGCAATGCTCTCATAACTTCTCAGTGATTTCTCATGTGCAGCTTTTCACAGCACTGACTCCTTCTTCCTTACAGCACAGCCAACCAACTCCAACCCTCCCCTCATCCAGCTACCCCACTCTTTTGTAGCACTCATCCTCATTGGACACAGCTGTGGCCTGTCAAGGGCAGGCCTGTTCCTAATCTTTGGTGATTAGTACAGCTGCAACTCCTCAGGTGTGAGATTGCCTTCTGCACTATCTTTATTTTCTTACATTCTATCCCTCCACAGGGAATAGTCAAATATCCATCAGTAGATGAAAAATATTTAGAAATACTCTTTGTTGCAAACACAAACCCAGAAAATTTTCTTAGATCATGGATCCTGATGGAATTTGTTTGTTTGCCTATGGCAGCAGATCCTGAATAAAACTGCCAGCTCCTGCCATGTGGCAACAGTCACCTGAGATGAGATGTTGTGGGGAGAGAAAGGTGACCAGGTGGCTGGGCTTGCTGAGCTGTACCAGGTGACCTTCCTTCAGCTAGCACCAGAAGTAAGGGATTGTTAATGTTGTTATGTTTATCAGTCAGCTTCCTCCTCCCATCGTCATAAAGTCTTCTCTGTAGAGCAGAGAAGACCTCAAGGCTTACCTTTTCAGAGAAGTGAAAATGAAGAATGCTTCTTTATTCCAGGAGGACTCCAAAGAGTATAAACTTGCTCAAATTACTGATTCATGTGTTTGCATGGGTTATGCTCCCTGCCCCAGCAGCGCTTTTACATAACAAATTAAAGAAGCAGCCCTAGCAACAAGCGTCAGAATTCTATTTCACCTCCTTTTTGTAAGAATCCCACATAGCAGGCTACAGAGTCAGGTTCCCATTATCTCTCTGGAACTGCCATTGTTTTGTTGGTTTTTTTTGGGGGTTTTTTTTGGTTTTTTTTTTTTTTTTGTTTTTTTTAATAAAAGAATGGAATTCACTGTCAGTGAAGAGTGGAGAGCAGCTGAAGACTGGACTAGCTGATGATTATTTCTTAGCAAGTCAGGTGTTTGATTGCCCCCAGCTAAGGTGACAAGTAGGTGGCAGAGAAGCTCATGTTTTGGACTGTTGTGTGTCTCCTGGACCCTACAAAAAGTGTGTGATATGACTTTACATCATCAGTAATGTCATACTCAGGCAATGAACTTTGAAGGCTCTCTTCAGCTTTTATGATGTGCATTCCTTAAGCTTTTGTCCAGCAAAAGCCAGAATTGGTGAATGCAAATTTTCTTCCTTAGCTACTGCAGAAAAACTCCAGCATATATTAAAAAAAATCTCCAGATTATTCTACATATATCTTAATGTCAGATTTAATTGAAGCAAACAAATACATGCCAAAATTTATCTGTGTGGTAATGCAGGTTAATGAAGTGACAGATAGTCTTTCAAATGATATGTAATTTTAAATATGCTTTTTATTTTTCCCATTAACTATGTGATTTGCTAAACATAAATATTTTGAAAATGCATATCATTTATTTGATAGACAGTAATGGCTTCTTTGGAATCAACCTAGTCAAGTGAATCAATATATATATAATTTGGAGTTTATTTAAGTAACTGGTGAAATTAGATTGCTGCATATATATATATATATATATATATATATATACACCAGTTGCACTAGAGGGGACTGTTAAAACAGTAGCAATCATCCTATTGAGCAGGCATGATGTTTTCCATAGCACATTTTTAGGGTTCTGTGCCCAAAATGCTTTTGACAACTTATTCCTTTTTTTTTTTTCTATTTGAATTAGTAACTCAGCTATTAAAAACCAAGAGGACAAGAAAGGTGTATGGCAAAGAAAACAAGAATCCAAATTGTCAGGAAAGTGCTTGGAACATATGTTAATTAATCTGTCTTTGATCTGTTCCCAGAACCGTCAGCATATGTAGAGTTGGATCCAGATTAAATAAGAATCAAACAGTACACAGAAAAAATACTCACACCATGTCAGTGTAATCTCATATGTAGTTTTATAAAAGGACTGTGTCCTGACTGGACTTGAAAGAAGAGAAGGTCATATGGATCTGTTCAACAAGAATATGTTTTGTTTGTAAGAAATATGAAAAAAAAAAAAGAAGGAATTGACTGTAATTCACCTTGATGTAAAAACTGACAAAAAACTGCTAATTTATTTGTCTGACATTTGACATGGTTAATTCTGTCTTATTTTATTTTTCTGATAAACCCCCCTCCCCCCCCAACTATTGGATCCAGGAGAAAGATCATTCTGATACATGATATTTGAAACGGAAAGTCGTTGATTTTCAGAGCCTCTAACACTTAATTGGAAAGAATACTAGCACAAGTGCCATGAGATCAATTTATCCATTTGTAACTGATCAGCAAACCCACCCCAGCAATGCAGGAAGACTCAGACATATAAAATATATAAAATAGACAAGCATGATGTGCTCATGGAGCTCCAAAAAAACCAGTAGGAATGGGATCACAGCTTTTGTAAAGAAAGCTAAATGTCTCTCAACAAGAGGACCACAAGGTAGACTTAGCTGCCAATACACATCTGCTTCAATTAAAGGGCGTCAACCAATTTTGTAAATGATCTTCCAAAATTAATCATTTGAATGCATTGCATTTCTAATCCAGACTGATTGACATGGAGGAAGCTTTTAAGCAACTCAGCCCAGCACAGGTATAAAAAACAATCCAGCAACAGAGGGAACTTTGAAGAGAGCAAAGAGCTTGAACTGTTATTAACCCCTGCAGTCCTTCCTGGTGCCTGGGGATGCTCAGTTGTGACAGTGAGCATGGCAACAGAATCATGTTTGTACTGTGATCCAAGTGTACGTTGCAATTGCTCTATTGTGCTTGTGTTGTGCCTGCAATTCAGTCTATTACTCTATGAATTTTATAAATCAAAACTCCATGTAATGACAATTATCTTAAAAACATAAATTTAGTGCCAAAGCATTAAATCTTCCTCACAAGAAAAAGCTAAAAGTATCAGAGAGTATTGAACTATGACACCCAAAGGTTATATTTGTGAAATAAACCTAGTTTTATAGAATTGCTACACTTTAAAAGTTATTGCATTAAAGCATGAATTGGTTATGTTGCAGGAAATAGAGCAAATATGGCTAAAAGTAGAGATAACATGAAGTTCAGGAAAATAAGCTATGATGAAAGTGCAATTTCTATTTCACTTCAATGATAGCAAGTTCTAATATCTGCATCACTTTTTATTTAAATTCCCTTTAATTTTGAAATTTCCCATTTCTTAAAAGTTGAAAAGAATTTATATGTTCAAAATAAATGAAATCTTTTTTTTAGAAGAATTCATTCTGCTAATAAAGCATTTGTCCCTCTCTTCACTGAAAATTATGTTTTTATTTTAGCTAGCACTTTGGCATTTGATTTTGTAACCAAAATTTAATTTTAAAATCAGTTATATTCCTATCTTTGGTTACTATATAATTTTTCTTTGGCTTTATGTCTACTTAAATAGAATTTAGTGAAATGGTGGAGCTGTTTTGCATCATCTGATGTGGCATAAGACATGATTATCCTTTACTTGTTTTGCAGGCAAGAAAGGTAAAAAGGAGAGCTTGCAGAGGGCTCCTTGAACTCTTCTTTGCGTTTCCATTTTTGTGTAGTAAGCAAACCTGGTATAAAATACTTTAAAAACATAAGTTAGGACTAATATTTGAAGAACCTTGGAATAGTTCTATGATTTTCAAATCAAAGCATGTATATAATTCTCCAAATAATATCTGTACAATTTAAATATTGTGTATATTTGACTTTACATGAATACTTTTAAAAACCATTTTTGTTTTGTATCTACCCATAATATGTTTCTTTTCCCACAAATATGAACATTTGAAAGGACAAGAGTTGTGGAATTTTTCAAAGGTTGACTCACAGGAAAAACATAAGAGACTGAAGTACTCAGGCTGCACTGTCATAGTCGTACTTGCTGGTCATCCATGCCCCATACCCATTAACAAACACATTTAGCACTGCATATTTTCAGCGTGGGTCTAGAAAACTATGATTTGGTGTTCAGAGGATGCATGGTCTCTTAATCCATGTCTTTCAAGAAGGGCAAGTTCTAAGACAGAAAGTGCTGCTGTAGATGAAATATCATTTTTCAAAAAGCCCTAAAGGGTGGTCAATGGCAAGTCTCTTTTGTGAAGTCAAAATGTTTACAAAATCATTCCAAACATTTCATTCACATGCATCCTCCTATTTCTGAGAGAAGAAACACAGTAGACTATAGAAGCTGGATATACTTTTAAAATCTTTTTTACTACCACTCCAGAAATTTTAGCAATTTAGCATGTGCAGAAGCACAAGGAGTAATAATTTTCTATTCACTTTGGTCCTCTTTAAGATCCTATTCATTTTAAAAATAGTGGTATTGCTAAATTTTTATACCTTTTTTTTATTTCCCCCTATATTTAATTATATACTATTATCTTATTCTTCTTGGTGACATCTGTTAATTTCATTTGGCTGTGCAATGTGATTACCCTTACCCAATTTCTTAATGATTACATTGTGAATAATTAATACTTTTTTATTCAGTTTCATTGCCAGGAAAACATTTATCTAAATTGCACAGAAAACCTTTTCATGTAATCAGCCTAACACATAAATGTTTCCTCTTTTGAAATTAGTCTTAACTTTAAATTATAAAAGTTACTTTTGCAAGATTCTATTGTTCCAGCAGTTTTTTATTCAGTCCCATTGTGCCCAGAACTGTCCAAATAAGAACACACAGCCTCTGCTTTAAGTAGTTTTTATGCATCAGGTAAAAAGCAGTTACTAAAATGGCAAAATTTGCAGGCTCAAGTCTTTTTCGTGTGGAACCACATTTAAGACAGATTGCCCTTCTCAGTCTATATTTTAACTACATTTCTTTAGCAACCTATTGAATAATCTTTTTAACCATGATCTTATTTATTCTGCAGCTGATGGTCAAGTCATGAAGAATTCCTGTTTTAAAACTCAGATTTTAAGCAGTAACTAATGCTGTTAAATCTTTCCTTCACCTCTAGTATTTATAAGTTTACCTTTAAGAAAGAGGAACAGCTCTCAATAGTCATGGTCAGTTGTTTTCTGAGAAGCAAATCCATATAAAAGATTGAGGTTGATATCAAGAGGGCAGGCAGCAGTGATAAATCCGTATTTCTGAGAATCATTAGTCTGATTCAGCTGCTTGGAGAGTTTCGATGGGAGTGCCTCGGTGGTCAGAATGGTAGAAACACAAATTCTGCTTATATTCACTTGTTGGAATAGGGAGTACAGTTTAATCAGCTAAAATGCAAGATCTTATTTTGTTTCTGGTCTGTGAAAGCCCTGGAAATTTACAAAATTGCAGTAGCAATTTGGCAGGTTACTGCCACAATGAGATGAATTGTCCATTAGGCAGACAGAAAAAAATCACAGTCGGGTGCATTTTCTAATTGCAAAGTGACACTGAGGAGACTGTGTAAATTAGTAAACCTATAGTCACAGAATCTATTTCTAGAGTACACTTTTTACTTTCTATTCAGAATCTAACTCAGCATTACTAAGATAGCATCTAAAGTGGGACAATCATTAATGGAAATTCTATAAGTATAATCTCTGCCTTTTTCAGCAAATCTACCCCAAAAGCCTCCCATATTCCTTTTCTGGAGTAGTCTTCACAATGAGTTGCATAATTTTTATTAATGTGATACCTGCAGACTGTTTCCATTGTCCCAATTACAGTAAAAGTATTTTCTTCTTGGGTTAATCCAGTTTCTGATTAAGTAAAAAACAAAAGGATTATGAAATACTTTGGCAAAATAGCAACCATGTCTGAAATCCAAATTAAGATACATTATTATTCCTGAGAGCACTGTAAAAGATTGAGAAAAATTAAATATAATGGAACAAACTAGGAAAAGAGAAAGTAATTATGAGGTCTGGGATTATGAATGTTAGGTATTCAATGAGTGGCATATTTCAGTAGCAATGGAGGCACAAGAAAGCTAATTGGGATAAGGACTGGAGTAAATGTGCTGCCTGCAATTTGTCTAGTACGGAACTGTGACTACAGAACAATTGAACAAGGCTCTGCCTGTAGTTAACAGGGAAAGAGAATGAGTGTAGAGTATAGGGAAGGGAAATAAAAGGTATAAGGATCCAGAACCATGGAGTTTTAGATCTATGATTATTCATCAGCAGCCCAGAGTATAACATCAGACAGCTTTCCCTTTCCTAAAATGATTTTGTATTACAGATCTGGAATAAATTTAGTATAGTAATGAGCTTTTTTGTCACACAGATACAAAAGGAAATAATGAGCAGAATAAAGCTGCACTGTCAGTGTAACAGGGACTAGAATCTATTCCTGCAGTCTTCAAGTGCTTCTCCAAAACATTCGAATTAGAGACATACATGGATTGATACAAACCCCTTGTTTGGTAAGTAATAAAGCTGGATGATCCCCAAGAGCAGAGCAAATTTATTTGGAAAAAAAGAAAAGGGCAACAAATTATTTTCTCTCCTCAACTGACACAATTCAAACTGCTCATGCTTCCAGTCTTCCCTGGGACAATATGACTTCTGGAACCAGGTTTCCTTTGATTCCTCCTATGTGGCACAATAAAGTGTTAATTCTCCAAACATGTCACCACATGCTGAATGATAAACTCCCACAGAAGGCTCTAGGCCAGTAAAAAAAGTTTCAGATAAATTGTTTATCTCAGTTGTGCTTCCAAACCTTTAGAGGTTCACCATTTCTAATTTACCATGAGAGTTGTGGGCAAATAATCCTTGCTGCTGGCAAAACTCATAAAAATCATATTTTGCCAGAGAAAATAAGGCCTTTTTGGGGAAGCAGAGGGTGGTGAGGGAAATTGGATAAAATGAACATAAAATGCCTAAAATTAACACTAACACAAAATGCCTAAATTATACATTTTTCTGAGATGAAGGTACATACTTGCTATTCTGCATGGAACACATCTGTTGCATTCTGTTATTTTCTTAATATTTTTGAATTTGTAGATGATGTTATGATACTTGAAGTTGAGTCTTTTATTTAAATATAAACATATGAAGATTGTAATTTCATATCACTAATAAGTGATGGTTTTTCCCTTCTCCTCAGAAATAAGACTATGGTTTAATGTACCTCATCCCAATTTTGTGCAGTCAAACTTCATCATCAAGTTTTGGGGTCAGGTTTCATATTTTTCTCCTGCTGTATAAAATATGTACAGAAATAGTCACTTTGATGACTTCTCTTTTTTTCTTTATAAATTATTGTCAGAGAGTGGTATTCTCCTTATATTTTTAAAGGCTTGAGATTAAAAATCGGAATGTTCCTACTTGAAAGCTCTAAAAATAACACGTGTTCAAAATGCAGCTCTGCCAGAACAGTATTCAGGCTTCAAAATAGAAAACATCCATATTAGAGAATTTTGGAATTTGAGCTGTTAAGGCATGTTAAGAGTGTCTGTCTCCTCTAGCAGGAGCAGCCCAAGACTCCCTCCTCTTTGGTTGCTGGAGCCAAATTTGGTACCTGGAGACAGAGAGTGAAATTACACGTGAAAATATTCCAGAGAAATGGATTTTTATAATAAAAATAATATAAACTGGGAGTGTATTGATTGGCCCTTTTACACACAACTGTCCCCTTTTATCCCATCCCTGTCTTCCCACACATGTTCCTCCTGATGCTCCCCACGATTCCCCTTTTTGCCCATCTTTGACCATTACCTAAACGTCCCATAGTAAGTTTTATATGTTCCACAAACCCCACTCAAGTAACCCATACTGCTCTTGCTATTTTTTTTCCCCTGTGGCAGTTACAGTGTTCAAGGGAAGCATCTCCAAGGCTGTATCTGAATAGTTCCCTTAGATCTCATCCACCACTGGAGCTCTGATCTTCATTATTGTCACTCTTGTTACCTTTAAGCTTGTGTGCACATGTTTAATTAAAAATATCTTTGTTACTTTATTCTCTTACACTGACTAATCCTTAATCAAGTAGCTTTAACAAGCACACACCCTCAGTTTCCACATTCTCTTACACAGAAATTAAGTTGGTTTTTTTAAGGCCAAAGATTAATAAAGGCCAAATTCTTGATCAAATATCTGTTCAAGTTTTCCATCTCCACACATATGCCACTCAGTTAACAATTTCTGTGATTAAAGGAGTTTCCCTTTCTTTCCTTATTTCTTTTGATTACTGAAAGGCTTTTCCAATAAGGAAAATAAAATCAAAGCTTTTGATTCATGTGATTTTTCTTCTTTTTCCTTCTAAATTCAAACAGGTTGATAAATTAAAATAAGTAGCTACAAAGCCCTTGATGCTGACATTTTTCCATATGCAACTTTCAATCTACTCCCCAGTAAAATTAGAATGCTGTGAGCTCCAGGGACATTTTAAAACCCTGACAAGTTGAATACAGAACTTGGCAATGGAAAACCTGAATAGCATATTTAATCAAGTATTTGATCTTAATTTTTTAATTTACAAAACAATGCTTACAGCCAGTCACATACCCAAACATGGCAAAATCTTTTTTCTTCTTTTTTTATTTAATTAATTTGCTTGAATTATTGACAACACTATGTCATTCTTTTCAAGATCATGCACAGCTATGCTTGACTGCTACTCTCTATTCCCTCTGATTAATTAATTTAAATTGTTCTCTTTAATGCATTTCTTGGAATGTTTAATAGTTTAACATTAGTCTATGGTTATGCTATTATGACAGAGCAATCCTCATTACCAGTTAGCTTGAGAAGCTGCAAAAGAATCTGCTGTTAGTGATGAGAAAGGCTGTGACACAATGTTCTCAAAAATGTTATAAATTCTAGTGTAATTTAAGATATTTACATTAACCTTCTCTTTCTTGAATAAATATATTTTTAACAAAATCTTTCAGGCTAGCTGAAGCATTTATGAAATATAGATCCCTGGATCTTTTCTCATAATTTGAAATTAAGTAATTTTGGAAGGCAAAGTGTAACAGTCAAAGTGGTAAAATATTTTCAGCGGATAGATGGAAAGTGTTAATGCCCTGTGAATTTAGTTACTTAAAAAGGCAAAAATGCTTAAAGAAGTCAGGTGATGGTTTCAGTTTTTCAAACATTAGTTCTTGGCGACATAAAAATAATTTGTATTTTAATTTTTTGAATAATTGAAATATTTAAATTATTAGTCACTATTTTTTTATTTGTGATTTTCAATTCTGTTTTGTGATACAGAGTTATCAGAATATAAAAAACTTCCTTTAATGCACAAATTTTCTATTAATTTCTGTCAAGTAAGTTTGTAAACAAGACCTCGGCAAAGTTAGGTGTTGGCTCTGGAGGCAATTGAATGAGATTCAAGAATGATAGTGGATGGGAACTGCACAAATATGGAAAAGTGAGAGAAACAGTGAGACGCGTGGCAGTTGCTGGAGTAGTGGTATGGATGAGATGTGGCAGGGGATTGCTCAGCTGTCGTAGGCATTTTGTTCAGGGCGTCCAGGTACTATCTGACTCCAACAAAAGGACACTCCATGTCTTGCTGTTCCCACTTGTTTTCTGCTTGTCCCAGGAGCTACTCCCTGGCATTCAGAGGACCATGAATTTGCTAGCAGCCAGAAGTGGACAGAACACAGAGAAGAGGGATATAGGCTAGGACATGAGTGGGACTTTTTTTACCTACCTCTCTTCCCATTATCAGTTTTAAACCAGCTTGACAGTGCTGGGAATATGTACTAGGCTTTGGTGGGAAGCTGAAGGAGAAGGACAAGCTGGGAGCAGACAGTCACACAAGCAGCATTAACATCGCAGCGAGCAGCTGTGTGAAATTTACTCAATCCTTAAATTATTGGGCTTTTTAGAAAAGATGGTGCTTAGGGGAGCTACTGAATTGTATCATCTTAATAATAAAAATAATAGTTTTGTAGGGAAACCTTAAGCCAACCTGCAGAACATCTGCCCAGCAGATCCTTACTCTGGTCAAGGCCTCTAGCAGTTAAAACAGATAAACAAAACAATGCAATGGACCAGCAGCAATCACAACAAAATTGTGAAAAGGACTTGTTTATCATGTCTGGTTTCCAGTCTTATTAATCACATAAAAGCTGTCCTCTTACCCCAGGCAAAAAAAGGCCCATACTCCTCACCTGCATATGTAAATTAAAGTGGTATTTTGCATCTCTACTAGGCTTTGGATCTGCTAAAACCTACCACATCTCTGCCAGTGCACTAAGGAGAGGATGCTTTGATGTGTGACAAAGTAGAACTGATAGAAACTTTCTGGTAACCTTTGTTTCATAGGTATAAAAGATGTTGTTGGAAGAAAGATTACCACCTCACAGGCAACCGGCTTTTGTTAGTGAAATAGAAGTATATGATGTGGTTTGGCAGTAGGTAAGGAACCATTCCATTCCTTCTGACTTCAGAGCCAAAAGTATATTCATTATGACAAATCCCTGTCTTTCACTCCACCATGACCACTTTTTGATATAACACTTCTCGAGAACTGGTTCTGGGTGCTCCAGTACAAGGGAAACAATTACATACTACAGAGAATCCTAAAAAGGGCCACTAAGGTGACTAGGGGTCTGGAGCAGATCTGTGAGGAAAGCTGAGGAAGCTGGGACTGTTAGACATAAGGAGAAGGCCCAGGGGGAATCTTGTCAATCCATATAATTCCTAAATGGAGGGTGCAAAACCAATTGAGTCAGACTCTTTTCAGTGGTGCACGGTGAGAGGACTAGAGGCAAGGGGCAGAAACTGAAACACATGAGGTTCCTTCTGAACATCAGGAAAGAGATTTTTAGTGAAAGCTCTCCTGACAAATCAGAGCTCATCAGAACAATTTCTCACCTTTGTTGAAAACAGTGGAGAAACTCCAGCTGCCTTAATCAGGTTAAGTTTCACTCTGTCATGTTTTAAGGTATTTCAGTTTTACTGCTAGTAAAACATAGAGAAACCTAAAATCAAATAATAAAACTCAGCATTTTCTTTTTCCATTCCTTGCCTTGCCTTCCTTTTCTTTTCCTTACCCCAAAACAAATAGAATATTATATATATCTGAATTTTTCTTTTTTTACTGCTAGGGAGACCAAGATCGGGCATGGGCTGTCCAGAGAAGTTGTGGAGTCTCTCTTCTTGGAGGCATTCAGAAGCTGTTTGAACAGGGTCCTGAGCAACCAGGTGTAGTTGGACTTGATTAATCTAGTTTAAAAAATGGACAAGTTGATCAGTAAAATGGATATAAATTTTCAGTGAATATATTGAACTTCTGAAAAAGCACAGTATAGCCATATATAAAATTTCCAAAGTGTTGTTTCTTTTCCAAGTCAGTCTCATACATTTTCTTGTCTGAGACCTATGAGATGCATAACAACATTACAAGAAGTTCATATTCTCTCACATACTTCTGTAGGCTGAAATTTTTGTTTGTTTTTAAATTATAAACATTAAAGATTTCTGGTTTTATTGAAATAAATAATGAGGAGCTAGGTTATGAAAAAAAATTCCAAGTGTTCACCTGTCTTTCATAGATGCTACTTTTGAAAAGCCAATAAATTTTTTATAGTTTACTTCATATCCAGCTTCATTTCAATAACTGAGCTGTTTATTCTCTCTGTAGAGGCTGTAATAGACCTCTAAAACATGTTTTTCTCTACTGTCCAGTTTGCGCTTGTAATGAGAGAAGCACAAACTGGACAGTAGTGAAAAACTGTTATAAAGTTATGAAGTTTGCTTACTAAAAGACAATTCATAGAATATACTACTCACCCCTGGATGTGAAGTATAGTTTCCAAGAATCCTATTTGCAGTAGAATTTTTAAAAGCTGATGCCTGATCTAGTTTGTGAAGCAGTAGTTCTGCGTTTATCCAACTGTTCCTGCCCCTCAGAACATGGCATTGTAGAAACTCAACTCCAGTACACGTCTCTATATGGAGTTAATCCATAATCTGGCATTACTCCCAATGGAAGATTTGGTTGACTAATCCTTTTCTATAAAAGCCAAAATCAGAATAAAACAAAACATACATCCCTTTCTCCTTAATCTTCAGGTATTACATCTTACTTCCCAATGGTCTGTTTTAGGCAGAGGGCATTTAAAGAGTAATTTCATAATTTCAGTTTTGTTTAGAAGTGAATTTTGGAGCCAATCTCTATGTTGTCCTCAGCATGAACTTTAAATGGAACTTATTGAGAAGAACAAGAATTTATTGAGAAATCCAAGTGTTTGCCTGGCACCCAGACAGCTGATGGATGCACAGTTCAGAGTGAAGTTTTTTTGAAAGACTTAATGTGTATATCACATCCTCAGTACCACCTGTTTCACTCTGCAAGCCCAGTCCTATTTATCTGCATTACTTGCTACTGTGGACATATTCAGTGAATGCAGTTCAGTTTGGGCACACACTAACTGTACATGTGCAACACAGATGGCAAATGAATATGAACAGATTACTCCACATTGTTAAACATGTCAGACTTATTATGGGTACCTACAGCATGTTCAGTAGGGCTGATGTCTCCATGCCTAATGGATTCTTCTATGGGTATTGAACAACTGTCCACACAGACACAGGCTTTTCTCCAGCTGGGATGGGTGGACTTCTAGTTAAGCAGTCAAACCTTTTAGCTTTTAGCAAGAGACTTTCTTATCAGAGAAATGGAAATGCATAAATCAAACTGTTGTAGAGGCTTAGTCCCAGCTGGCAACAAAGCACCATGCAGTTAATTGCTCACTTTCCCCCACAGTGGAATGGGGGAGAGAATCAGGAGAGTAAAAAAGAAAAAAACTCCTAGGCTGAGCTAGAGACAGTGTAATAGGTAAATCAAGAGCAAAAGCCATGGACACAAGCAAAAAACCAAGGAATTAATTCACTACTTCCAAATGCCAGGCAGATGTTCATCCATCTCCAGGAATCCAGGGGTCCATCATATTTAATAATGACCAGGGAAGACAAATGCCATTGCTCTAAATCCCCTCTTCCTTCTTCTTCCCCCAGCTGCATATGCAGAGTATCGTGCCATGTGGTATGGGGTATCCCTTTGGTCAGTTGGGGTCAGCTCTCCTGGCTATGTCCCCTCTCAAATTCTTCTACACTCCCAGCCTCCTGGGTTGTGGGGTGGTATGAGAGGCAGAAAAATTATTTTTTTCTGTGTAATTACTGCTCAGCAGCAACCAGAACATTCCTCTGTGATCAACACTGTTTGTACACATATCCAAAACATAGCTCCAGAACAGCCACTATGAAGAAAATTAACTCTATTCCAGCTCAAATCTAGCCCAGCCATTCTTGGAAAACTATGATACAGCCTTAAACAGAAGCCACAAAATAATCTGTCTTTCCTTCAGTTATTTAGTCTTTCCTGCACATGAGAATAGAAAATAAATCTCCTAATAATGTTAATGACATCATCTTCCTAGCAGCCTCTGCATACTCTAAATCATCAGCATTAAATCTAACACTAATGTAATATTTAACTGAGTCTCTTATCAGCAGTGATGTATCAATAGACAAAAAACCCAAACGTAGTCAGAAACAGTTTTTCACACTGAACCTTATTTCTGAAAACTTTCACAGGTAATTACACTGACTTATTCACTGCCCTTTATCAACAAATTTTGGCCTTATGACTAATGAATGTATATTTTTACCTAAAAGAACATAATGCCATTTTTAAACCATTTAAGGTAATATATCCTTTAATAGATTAAATAGCTAACATTTAGAATACTTGAAAAAAATGTTAAAAAGAAAAAAACTTTGCTCTCTTCTGTTGCTATAGTCAAAGTCAATAATTGATTTAGGTAAAAGTATTTCAATTATGCTGGAATTCATAGGCATAGGAAATCACATAAAAATAATTCACTGAGATTAAGGAGAAGTTCTTAGCTCATTAAAGATGTAATTTAATTATTGCGACGCATTTTCTACATAAATCACAAAGATAGTTTTTCTTCCTCTCTCAGACTGTATTTTCTCTTTGGAGTAGATTTCTAATTGTGACCTCTCAGCTTTAACAGTCTAGGGCTGAAAAGGCAGGAAATTTTTTAATATAAATTTGGTAATATATGTTAGTAGCTTCAACTGCGCCTCAGTTTGGAAGTTCAGTTCACAACATAATTGCCTGACATTTTCATTCTCTAACTTGCTTTGACTTTCTTAGGCAAATTATAACATAACCTCATGAATACATAGGTTTTTCTCTTAAATGAGAATATTATTCCAACATGAAAGGAAAGCATAGGAGTTTCAGTTCCACAGACATGAAGTGTGGGTCTGAAGACCACCAAGTTATTGCTGACTTGTTTTTTGTTTGTCTTCTTTGTTTGCTTTCCACCACCCCACCTCCCATAGTGCAGATAGACTCAAATAGCTCGTAAAAGACGCACAATAGAGATTTAAATTTATTTCATTATGATTTTACAGAGAGATCATAAAAGGCTAATCAAAGTCTTAGAAAAGACCAAATAAATTAAGATATTCTCAGTTAAGGAGGAGAGAGAGTAACAGAAATAGAATGAGCCAGCATTATGAAGAGTGTATATAACTAACAGGTTCTCTCCCATTCCTACTCAACTCATACCATTAGAGTAAGAAACTTGCAAATACTTATGAAGGAGGACTTGTTGCAGCTGGGACCAGAGAAGGCTTTTCAAGCAAAATCCTTTTGCATGCTATAGAAAGAGAGGGGGAAAACGCCCTCAAATTGAATATGTTTCTACTGAGTCTTCCCCTATGAAAAAGGTTACTCACATTTCACCTGGATTCTGGGGGCTTCCACCAACCAAAGCACTATAATTTGTGTGAAAAGGAAAAATAATAGGTTTGCTAGGGTCACTTTTTCCTGTTCTGCCCATGGCGTTTATGACGAAGTCACTATCACTCTGAATCCTGTTTAACACTTAGCAGTTTAAAATCCTTTTAAAATAAACTTTTTGTACATTGCCCTGTAAATTGATGGCCCATTTCATACAACTTTGTTTTTCTATGAATAATCAAATACATTAAAATTCATAGAAAATAAACAAAAAATCATTAATTTGGAAAACATCTCCAAGATCACCAAAGGCAGTCTTTGACCAAATGCCACCTTTTCCACTAAAACATAACCAGGAATAAACTAGTTAAAATATAAATATAACCAACAGTGATAAGAAAAAGAAAATGGTATTCCAATCTATAAATAAAACATCAAAGACTTTTAACTAGAAATTATTTAGACATTACTTAAATACTTCTAAAAGTGTTTAATATTTGCTATGTGAAGTGGAAGTAAATTTTTAAATTTATGTTCTTTTTTTTATTTATGATTTTATCTAGCTTGACAAAAGGAAAGTTAACTGTTAATTTAAAGCCATAATAAAATTATGCTATAGGAATTATGTCTGATTTGTGACTATCTGTTAACCTAATGAGGTTGCTCCAGAAATGGCCAAAAAGGAAAAACAGAACAGAAAAACTTGCATATTTTACCTGTTTATCACAATGGTAATGTTCCATCCCAGACAAAACCCATCTCCTCAACTTTCTCCATTAACAGTTTCAGAAAACCAAAACCAAACAAAAACTAAAAACGAAACACAAACCAAATGGACAAAATTACAACTACAACAAAACACAAACAAAAACCCCCAAAACTCTTTGTGGCCTAAGTTGAGAACTCACCTTAGTTATTCTGTGAATATTTGACCTTGTATTTAGGCTTGATTTAAAAATGGTAGAGGATGAAGAATTAATTATGGATTACAGAGTGAATGCAGTGGGAAGACAACCTTACTTTGCATTGATGGTGTTTTTTCTACAATCCAGTCTGGTTTGGTATCTAATCAGGACTTAAAATTAATCTGAGAGGCTAACAGCAGACACAGGGTCTCCCAAAAATGCTATGAGACTGAAAATAAATACAGAACTGGTACATTACAGCAAAAAAACCTGCTAGAATCTTCAGCAAATTTGAGATCCTAAGAAGTAATACATTACTCTTATTGCACATCAGTTATGCACATTCTTAGAAACTTTGTTTATCAGTGTTCCATGTGTTTGACTACAAGCATCAGGCATCCCACTAGTGGACCTTTGTACTTTACAAAAAGCATAATGTACTATTTGGCATAAAAATATCAATCTTATGAAGATGAAATCTTCATGCGAAGATGAACTATTGCTTGCTATTGAGAGCAGCTGAAGACTAAAAACACTTTCCAGTTGTTCATAATGTCAAGACCTTATACTTTGAAGTACTTTCAGGATACAGAAAAAAAGATAATCTGAAAAGTAAATATCCTGAGTCTTCTAGTTTGTGTAACGAGCATATTTATATCTGCTATTTTTAATAGCAGCTGCTATTATCAATCTAAAGCTGCTAAATTAATTTGGTAGTAAATGGATTATTTAATAGCTATTTTCATAGTGTCAGAGCACTATCGTCAGTCAATAATGAATTTCTGCCTGAAAACTCTGGATAAAAGCAAAACCAGTATGTGTGAGTTGACATCTTAAGTACCTAATGTTAATTGTTGTTTAAAAATAATACCATTATCAGCAGCTCACGAAAGCAAAGTAATAGTCGCCTTTAATAACACATGGGCATTTAGAACAGTGGATGTTTTACTGCCTCTGTAGTTACATAACAAATGCCATTTGTAATTCACCCTAAAATTAAGCAAGGTTTGTTCTGTTCTTCTTGGAACTGCTGCATAGCATGTTTGTATATATGTGTTGGGAAAGAAAGGTGTTAAGCACATTGACCACATTAAAGTATGCTGGCTATGTCGTGAGCTTAACACATATCTTTTATGTCATCCAAATTTTTATTCATGGGCTAGTTGCATATTGAATTATGACGCAAAACAAAAACATATGTTTAATATGTAAAAAATGAAAATCCTCAAATTATAGATCATGATCAAAAAATGTCCCATGCTGGGGAAGCAGTATTCCTCTGGCTACCTATACTTTATAGATAAATCTGCTAGGAGGATGATTCTCTCTGCACTTAGTAAACAGAAAAAAGTAAGTACTTTGAATAAGAAAATCTGTTGAATTTCTTACTTGAAATGGATCATATTCATTGTTGCCTTGAAGGAACTATTTCTCTTCATTATGCAAAATACAATCTACTTGTAATTGAAGCAATTTCTTCACTAAAAATTATTTTAAGTTGTAAGGTAAAGCCATTTGTGTTTTATATCCAAAGACATTGTTTATCATGTTGCTTATTATACTTTCAAGAAATTCCATGGTAGTATGCTCTTCTCTAATTTATCTGAAGATGAATAAAGTAAACTAAACAGAAGTAAGGCTAAGATCTTTTTCAATATAGTTGTGTGGTTTTGTTGTTTGGGGCTTTTTCCATTTCAATTTCGAGTAACATATTTTTTAACCTAAGATCTTAACTTTCTATAGGGAAGACAGCTAATTTCATTCTAAAGTAAAAAAGATAAAAATAATTAAATATACTACATGAATGATGCTTCTCCTCTAATAGAGAAAGACTAAGAAAGTAGCTGACACTGGATACTTGCATTTTAAGGCAGCTAAAATTAGGTAAGTTGAATCTGCTCTGGTAAGGGCAAAACCCACAGAATTAAGTCAGTGCCATTGTATGTATGAAGATGAAAGTTTGGAAAGTACTGGAGTACTCTCTCAAATCTTTGTAATATGTAGTACTTAAGTGAATGATTTTGTCATTAAAAATATCTATTGAATATATATATATGTGAATATTATACATACATACACATTTATACAAATAAGTGTATATGTTTATTTTATCTCTATATATTTATACATACACATATATATGTGTAACTATTATAAAAACACACACAAACACACATGGAGATATATATAAATTTATATATATACATATACACTCACACAAAATTCCCAAGAAATAGTAATAGTTTCTCATACCTGGACTTTTATTGAACTCTTTTCTGATTTGAGAAGTTTTCTCTGAATTTATCAAGCAAGATAATTCATGAATGATGTTCTTCAAATAATTAATGCTCCAGATGCTGGAGGAATATGTATGACATTTTCTGCCTCAGCTGTATGGAAAAATAAGACTTGTTTTATGAATTTCACCAGAATATTTTCAACATGGGACCCCAGAGAATAGGAAATGTTCTTGTACAGTGGAGCATAGGTTTCATTGAAGCACAAAGTAGCTTTACTCCTTTGGATAGCTTTCCCTGGAGACATAGCCCTGGAGTGTCTAGAATCTCCTTAAACCCTATCCTTACATTTCTGTAACTTTCATAAAAGCAGAAGAAATTTAATTTGTAAAATTCTAATATAGCACTGATATGTTTAATGAGCTGGTTTGTTTAATGAGATGGGATAGTTCAAGATTGTTAGCTTCAATTGTTATATAAAATAAAATTGACATAGACATATGCTTTATCTCATTTATTAGTTTCTACTTCTTTTTATTGTAAAAACTTTATTATTTGACTGTATAGGAATATGCTGCAAAACCTCAGCAATTTGGTAGCACTAATAAAAGACTTTTACTTAATTTCTTTTGATTGGTTATGTAGAATTAATTTTCCTTATTCTTAAATATAGTTGCAAAACCAAAAAGCTGCAATATTCATATGAAAACTAGATATAGATTAAATGAACCTGTTACATCAAGGAGATTTGCATGTCATTCAGCTATTTTTTCAGGGCTTTTCTCCTGAACTGGAGCACACAAGAGACAGAATGTTCCCTAAATCAGCCAAAGGACTGCATTAGAGTCTGGATCATCATCTTCTGTGCAATTTGAGTCTCAAGACTGAATTAGTCCATGCAGAAGAGAGGTCTTCAGTCAGTCCTTCAGCCTGAAGTGCGTGTAGTATTGTCATTTTGACATTTCAGACAAGCTCATTTAAACAAAGAAAAGCAAAACTTTTGCCTTATTGTTCCTTGTAATTGTTCACTACTAGGCAATTTCGCATATAACTAGCAAGCAGAAAAAAAATTTTGTGTTATTAGAAAGTGTTCTTGATAGAATAAAAATCTCAATGTTGACGAAGTGAAGGGAGAGGACCATCCGATTGATGAGCATCGAACTCTGATTTATGGATCCAACATGCATGTTTTTATAACCGTGTTAATTAAGTTCATACATATTGCAAAACCCGAGCTCATCATAGGCTAAAGATTAAACACTAACCCCTCCTTTTGTTTTCAATACCTGTGGTTTGTTTATTGAAACCAAGATTTGTGTTCTCACCCTGATATGAATGGTTCTCAAAACCTCCATGTCTGTTCCCAAAACAGCCAAGGACAGAATCTTTACTTGTTATGAGAAGACTGCCTGGGAACTCTGCTGTTTATAAAAATGTGCCTGAGAACCTAGTTATTTACAGAAACAGGCTTGGGAACTGCTGCTTACAGCTGCCTTTTACTTTTCCATCAGCTGTATATTTTTATGGCCTCTTTCTTTAAGCCATGTTTAAACCAAACTCTCCACACAATGTGGCTTGGAGATCTGAATAACTATATTTTTGAAGGGAATTTTACTGTAAATTTTGGCCTTTAGCCATTCTGATGACAGTTTTATAAAACTGGACAGTTTTTTCTCAAAGATATTTTTCTCTCCAATAAAGGATAAATGATGTAATCTATCCTGTAATTGTCATGTTGCTCCTGTTTATACATAAGCTACAAAGACGAACTTCATACTCAAATACTTGACAAACATTTGTATCACAATTGCGTAAAAGAAATACTTGAAAACTTTGATCTTCATTGAATTGATAAAAACCACTGTAACCAATAGTTCCTAAAATGCCAGAAATTTCAGCATCCTAAATAACATCATAACTACAGTGGCAGATGTACCTATAAGTGAACCAGTCCTAGTCTGTCATAATAAATGGTATTGGTTAACTCTTCTAGTTCTTCCAGGTGTTGCATACAGAATTAAAGATTCAGAATTGCTGTTTGCACAAAAGAAACCAAGTGAAACAGCTCTTTTATACCTGCACAGCAAAGCATAGCACAGCTTATTTTCTGTTTGGTTAATCAACTTATTCATAGCCCTAAGCATCTTCTAAATGTCAAAACATAGCTTAAATTTTAATATTTAACAAAATAGTAATTCAGTGATCTCACTGAATCATAGAAGTGTTATGAATCTTTTATAAAAGCTAATACCTCCCCTCCTATTCCCTCCCCCTCTTGCTTCTCAGTCTTTTCAAACTCTTTAATTAATGCAGGCTTGGCATGGAAGGGAATGGATTGTTTTTATCTTCTGTTAAGTGGAGTTTCAAAGCCCAGCCAGGTTGATGTTTAATGGTGAGGGAATGCTGAATAGTTGAGAACTATGGAATGAGCTTCCTTAGCAATCAGGCATTTTCTGTTCCACTCTGGGTGCTGTTAGGTTCATCCTAGCTGTTTGTGAAAAGGCATAACAGTAAGCACCTCATAAACAGCTGCAACACACTCTTTATTCTCAGTAATTCAAAATAGAAGCCATGTAACCTGCATGAGACATCACTTAAGCACCTCCTGGAAGACATCTGGAAGCCCACAGTGAAGACACTACAGAACTCTGATAACGTGAAAAAGTCTTGACACTATTCAATCTCTCCTACTGCTGCTTGACCCCAAGAAAAATCTGTTGTTGTGCCACATATTGAAATTTAGCAAATCCAAGACCTGAATAAATAAAATCTGGGCAATAAAAATCAAATTTCATTGGACATACTGAAGAAAATCTAGGATGATAATGTATTTTCTGATCTCACTATGAAATCTACAGAAAAGAGCAAAATTACCTCTAACCAGGACAGTACTGTACTCAAAATATGGCCAATTATACAGGTAATAATCTCAAAGTGATTAAGTATATAGTTTTTTTCTGATTATTTTTTTAACTGGAATTACATTGGTATGACGAATTCTAATTAATACATTTATACTTCCAGCACACTACATAAGACACATTCACCATTCAAACATTTTAGGCACCTTAGGTAAGGACACATATCAGTCACCACCACCACCACCATCCTGTACTATCCCTCTGTTCCCCAGGAAATTTCCCCCTGCCTTATTAATGTAAATACTTTTGATTTATTTTTAATTCATCTAGTGAGTTACCTGCTTGATTTTTTTAATGTGTCTTCTTTGATGCCTCATTAATCACCATCCATTTTATTTTTTACTTCTTAAAAAATTTCCTTGTAAGGAAAAAATGACACAAAACCCCCAGTTGTTTATGAGTTTTTGTGGTAGCTGTCACAACCATGGGACTATTGTATGTAGGCCTAGGGAATAATTGAGTGACCTGTCCTCCAGAGCACAAGATTAATCTCCACTTGACTCTTCATTATTTTACCTTGTCTATATTTTCAGCATAGGTGTTGTGCAAAATTCCTAGTCTGCATGGGTTTTTAATCTCCCAAAGCATTGCAGATACTATTCACTCCAAAATATAGTTAATCTTGCTCATAGTCTGTGTCCTCCTTATAGTCTGTGTCCTTCTCTTCTCATCTCCTGTTTTTCATTGAGCGAGTTTTAAAGTATTCTCATGTTTCCACTGACTGACTGTGATGCTTTTGGTTGGGATAGAGTTAATTTTCTCCATAGTAGCTGGTATAGGGCTATGTTTTGGACTTTTGCTGAGTTGATAATATAGATATATTTTTGTCATTTCTGAGCAGTACTCTCACAGAGCCAAGATCTCTCCTGCTTCTTATCCCAACCCACCAAGAGGGAGGCTGAGAGAGCACAAGAAGCTGGGAGAGGATACAGCTGGGACAGCTGATGCCAGCTGACCAAAGGGATATTCCACGTGTCATCATGCTCTGCATAGAAAGCTGGGTGAAGAAGGAAGGGAAGGACATTCAGAATGATGGCATTTGTCTTCCCAAATAACCATTACACGTGATGGAGCCCTGCTTTCCTGGAGATGACTGAACACCTTCCTGCCCATGTTCAGTGAATGAATTTCTTGTTTGGCTTTGCTTGACTGTACAGCTTTTGATTTACCTATTAATCTCAACCTATTAATCTCAACCCATGAGTTTTCTCACTTTTACTCTTCCCATTGTCTCCCCCACTCTAGTGTCAGAGAAATGAGTGACGATGGTGCTTTGTTGCCAGTGGACATTAAACCATGACATTTGCAACTATGATAAAGTATTAAATAATAAGGAGTTTTTCTTATACAACATTAAACTGTAAGAAATTCTTTATCTTCACAGGCAGCAGAGTTAAAACTGGAGTATATTACCACTCATGTCTGTGTCAGAGGTTTTGCTATAACAACTCTCAGAAGTTTTTTAATGCCTGCCTGAATCATAAAATCTTTCTGTAATTCCCAAATGAAGGAAGGAATAGTAACATTCTCACAGTGCCTTGAAAACAGTAAAAGGAAGCCATGTATAACTTAAAATGTAGTTTATACCTGGGAAATTAGAGTGATTTTGAGTTTTCAGTGAGTCATACACATTTTAAGAGCTTCTCAGAAAAACTTACAGGCATTTCTTTTCTTAGTGAGAAAACTCCATCCTGTTGAGAAAGGATGAGAATATTTTTTACTAATGACCACATATTTATCAGTATAGACATCAGTAAAGATGTCTATATATATATATATCAGTAATAATAGAGAAATGATGCACTGTTGTATTTATCAACAACACTCAAAACATAGGAGGAGTTCATTGTGTGGATCATCCTTCCACTACACTAAACCTTTAAACTATTATAGATTCCTCTGTAAGACTTTAGAACTTCAAGGTTAAAAGTAGGTTTTCATTTCAAAAACTGTAATTTTTAAAAACAAAATAATTTAATTTAAGAAGTGAGAAGCACTGTTTTAATCCTAAACGATATGCATGCATTTCAGAAAATCCCAAAAATCAAGTTATAAGAAATGAGAACCTTTGAGTTTCTTTTCTACTATCAACCTTCCTCATCAGACCAAATTTTTGAACATTTCTTCTAATGAGTATAGTTCGCAAATATATTGCTTCTGAAGAATTTAATTTGTTTCCTGAAATATTAATCAGACATTGATAGTCTGATAGGGCTACATTGACAATTAGTGGATAGGTCACTCCAATATGAGGAAAAAATGAGATCTGAGTCTTTTTACCTTGGAAAAGAGAAGGACCATGGGAAATCTCATCAATTTACTAATTACTTGAAGGAGGGTGCAAAGCCAATAGAGCCAGTCTGTTTTCAGAGGTGTTTCCTCTGAAGAACAAGGTACTTTACTGTAAGGGTGACGGAGCACTGGGAGAGGTTGCCCATGGATGTAGTGGAGTGTCCCTCCTTGGAGATACTCAAAAGCCATCTGTATTTGGCCCAGGACACCCTAACGCTGTCCAGCGCATCCAGATGTAGGTGGTTCTGCTTGAGCAGGGGAAGTTGGACTAGATGTGCTCCAAAGGTCCCTTACAATTTCAACCACTCTCTTAGTCTGTAATTCTTTGATTCTGTTACTCTCTGATTCTGTGATGCTAGGAACAGAAGTGGGTTCTTTCCACAGATAGGAAGTACTCCTGGAGTCAGATGAGTTTTAAACTTAATGTGGTCTAAACTTAACATAATCAATTTGTCTTTTTATTAGTTCCAGAAACTGAGTGAACAGAGGAGGCTATAGGATGGTTACATAACAGAACAGAATATGAGCACACACTATTCCTCACAAGAGTCTACTTAGCCCTGAAAGAAACATTCTTATATGGACAATAAAACATTCAAATATGGATTAATACAATCCATCATCTTAAATGCCTGCCTAACTGGGGGAATAGCACATAGACATCCCTATGGAGAAAAAAAGTCCTACCATTTAGAAAAAGTCTGAAGGATTAGAAGGAACTGCCTCTCCTAACAGCACAAGATACCAATAGCATTGCCAGGTGCCATTGAGATCAGAATCAATACCTCATATTTCTTTTTTCCTTTTTCTAAGATTATGTTATTCGTTGTAGCAGCAGAAAAATTTGCCCATTTAAACTTTGAATACCTGATTAAAATTTTACTGAAACATTATTATCATCTTAATAAATTTCAGAGATATTGCTTATGTCATAGAACTAAAAACAGCCTCAACCTCATCCTGCACTGCCCTCTCAGTCTCTTATGCAACAGCTTTTGCTATAAGAAAGTTAATTTTAATGCCATCTCTGCTGGAACCATCTCCCTGCTGCTATGCTATAGCTTTAATTTAACATCCTCTTTAAATCAGTGGAGTGCTGGGATATAAGAGGGAAATCTGGTAGCACAAATTGCGTTCATCCTGTTCAAGAGATCGGCTCTTTCATCTGAGTTAACCGGGCTTAATTCAACATCGCTCTGTTAAAGTCCCCTGCTGTCTGTGAGTGGGTATAGTGTGCTGGGGAAGCTTTTCAACTTTTCACGGCTGGTATTTCAAAATAGATTTTTCACCCTCTAGCATCAAAATGCAGCAGCAGTGTCTGACCATTAAAATATAAATGATGAAAAGTGACAGTATTTAAAACATCTGTAGCTCAATCCTGATGTGACCCAAATGGTGCTAGTGACCTACAGCAATCTCAGATGTCTGGTGGTGTTCAAGAGGTTCACAGTACTTTTTCCAATGCCACAGTATGAAGCCTTTCAACGACAGACATAAATTTATCCTTTATTTAAACCAGCAACTCAAAGGTGCAGAACAGTATTCTTTCTCATTTTTTTGTCTGAAATATATTAAAGCAAAAATAGGTTTTTGGAAAACCAAACTTCTATTTACAAACTTACAAGAAGAAGCTGATACAACTAATGCTCCAGTAAGTTTTTAAAAATAATTTAGTGGCTATTCAAACACTGGTCTCTAAATGCATTTTTTTTTTAAACAGAGAGAAGAATGAATAAATGTGTGTCTGGGGAAATATAGAAGAATATATTGATATGGATCTAGGTTGTAAAATAAGCATAATTCCTCCATAGTACTTCAAGAGCCTAGCTTGCTTTCTGAAATTATAGATGTAGTCATTATTCGTCATATTAATTCAGGAACAAAAAACCCCAACAAAATCATGTTTGCAATAGATGATATTGAGTTCCTATTGAAAAATAGGCAGTCAAGGACAGAAAAGAGTTTAGCTGCACCGTCTTTGACTCTTAGCGTGCTAATTAAACCAGCGCATCATGCATAAAAGTCTGTAAGCAGGCCTAAGAAAATACTTTTACTCTTAACACTTAGTTTATCTTTAACTCCAGAACAATCTCTAACTCAACTAGTTTTACAGTTATTTACTAATATATTGATATATTTTTTTGCTATCCATGATGGCAAAAATTAACAAATGCAAAAGAAAACCCTAGCTACTTTTAAAGACTAGTGACATTATCTCCCGCCATGGTTTTGCAACTTTTACTTGCAACACACTGCATTTAGAATAAAGATTTTTTTACCA
Organism: Melospiza melodia melodia; assembly: GCF_035770615.1. NCBI lineage: Eukaryota > Metazoa > Chordata > Aves > Passeriformes > Passerellidae > Melospiza > Melospiza melodia. The sequence goes on along the minus strand of NC_086195.1, from coordinate 107,568,858 downwards.
TTATTTCAAATCTTACTGGGTTTTAAAGTACTATCCTTAGAAGAAGTAGTACCTCAGATAATTGGTAAAAAGTTTTTTTATTCTTGTAAAACAAAGGACTACATTGCTTCTATGGTTGTTATAAATTTAACTGATGTCTGAAAAAATAGGCAATGTGCTCATGTCATTTTTGGACAGGGATCCTGGCTGGGGAATGGACCCAAAGCTAAGGTATCTCTTTGATGCTCACAGGATTTGTGCTGGGGAAAGTGTATACAGAGATTCAGTTTATGGCACATATTTGTAGAATCCTTGCAGAACCTTTTGCAGTGGTAGGACTGCTAAATGTGTTTCTAAGTAACAATTAAAAAAGAGAAAATTTCAAACAAGTGTATTTAATTACCCTCAAGAATTACCATAAAAATTCCTCAACAGTTCTTATTATCTTCTCATTTTAATTAGATTAACAAAAATATTGTTGTCTTGTTTAAAAAAAAAGTTTGTCTAAGGTTTCTGGCTTTGATGCATAAGTGTTTGTCTGAAATTTTTTTATTACTTCTTTTTAAACTTTGTTCCTGGGGTGATAGAGAGGTAGGCAAAATGCAATGTTACATTATGTTAGCCACTCCTAAACACACGTTGGTTTTAATAATTTACTTCACATGAGAAATTAAAACCCTAGAATTCTGCGCCTGTTTAGGACATTAGGTACAGATCCAAATTCCCTCATATGAGACACTGGAGATATTGATGTCTCAAGACATTTTGGGGTGTATGTGTGTGGTACAAGAGTCAGGTTGGGCCTTGGGTGAGGAAGTGCCCTGCTGCACATTCCCCATCCCTAGAGCCTGTATCCCAGCCTGGGAGTGGCTGCCATCTCCTGTCACACCAGGGACAATGTTCCACACCTGCCTCAGGAGAGCCTAACCCAGCTCCTGAGGAGCCAAATGACCAGAAATCCCACCTGGGGCAGGGCCCAGGAAAGCTGAGGGGTATTTAATGCAGAACACCAGGGGAGTATAAGTCTTGACCCTGTATTCTCTTGTGATTTGTGTATTAGCTGAACACTCCTGAAACCCAGGAGCTGGGAGCTATATGTATCCTTTTCTCTACTTTTTCTGTCTCTCTTTTTCTCATTTTCTCTTCTCATGATCTTTGAATGACTCAAAGTTGAATGGGTTTAGAGTTTGCTAAATTGCTAATTGGGTCAAGGTAATGCTTTGAGAAGTGTTCTGTGTTGATTGCTGCAGTAACCCTTTTGCTACAGTTCTCTGTTTTTCTAAAATTGTCAGTAAAGTGTTTCTTGTTGTTTTGACCTCTTGCGATTATCTTGGTTGGTATGTCTCCTATTCATCTAACATGAATGACCAGAAGTCCTTTAAAAATTCCTGTTGAGTGACTTTTTTTGAGGCTTACACTTCACCTTGATACAAGGATGCATTTTTAATCGGTTTTGAGGAACAATATGGAAGAGGGAGTACCTGCTGCCTATGAGGAAGGTGATTATTTGTATGTCTTCATTGAATGCTCAATGCAATAGAATAGTACACTTTCTATAGAGTATTTCACTGAGCAGAATACATCCTGTTTTTTCATGCTTACTACATTCTCACTATAATCTGCAAGAAAATCTGACATGAATTATCAAGCCAATTTATTGCAAAAATGAGCCAGCAAGAACAAACCACTGCCCCTGGCAGCATGAGTTACTGTCTCTTTGACAAGGCAGACAATTCCTTTGGAATTCAGTCTACTATTAGCTAGGAAGACATTTTCCAAGGAGCTTCAGTCTCCTTCCTGCTTCTGCTTCTCCCTGCCCTCTATTTTGACTTTATTTCTTCTTTCCTAATTCCTTTTTCCTTCTCTTTTCTTTCTCCTTAGCCTCAAATCTGTCTGGAATTTGGTTTCACTT